>NC_064931.1:79061606-79672183 GCF_023897955.1 Schistocerca gregaria
GATGTTTATGTTGACCTCTATTTCAATTTTCTGTGCAGGTTCCAGAACGCACGGAACCAAGGTGTTGCAAAACTTTTTTAAATATTTGTATTAGTAAAGGTGGACTAGTTATAATTTCTTTAATTATCCTCATTGCTGTTTCGAACTCATCAGTACATTCAAATACTTCACCTTTCTTTAGTAACTTTGTTAAAGGTTTAGCTATTGTAGCATAATATTGCACAAAACACCTGTAATAGTTGGCTAAACGTAGGAAAGATTGTAATTCTTTGACATTGCTTGGGGTAGGAAAATTATACGCTACATCAGACAACTATGATTTGACTTAACTCTGTCTGAACTAATGATGTGCCCCAGGTACTGAATCTAAGACTCTGCAAAATAAGTTTTTTTCTAATTTTTAACTCAAGTGTGCACTTTTCAATCTAGACCATACATTTCTTAATATTCAAGGGTGCTCTTCCACTGTTTTCGCAAAAATTATGATGCCGTCAAGACACAAGGCACATAGATGGCTTTAAACATCTCAATAACAAATTGGCAAACTTTTCAAAAGTGGCAGGCACATTTCTTGGACCAAATGGCATCTGTAAGAGGTCATACAATCCAGATGGGTCTCAGAGCAGTTTTAGGTCTATCTTGTGGTGTATTCACAATACGATGATATCCAGAACGCATGGCTAGTGTGATAAAGTATATTCAATTTCCTAACCTGTCCCATTCTCGTCGATAAGTGGCAGAGAGAAAGTGTCCAAGCGTGGTAACCTTGTTTAATACTCTCATATTGACAAATAGACGATAGGTTTCCTCGCAATTGATAGAGTTTTTGGACACGGTCACAACTGGACTGGCTCAAGGGCTTGCAGTGAATTGAATTATTCTAACAGCCAATTGCTGTTGAATAATATCTTCAATAACACACTGTAATTGATGGCGTGAACGACACAGCTTCTGCGCTCTTGCTCTAGCGTCTGCTGCTTGAATTTCGTTTTTTATGAGGTCAGTTGCTGGCAAGTAATGACTTTCCTCGGATTGCACACATATTCCTCTCAAATTAGATATACAAGATTTCGCTCTGACTCTACCAAATGTGCCAACTTCTCTTTCAACTGATTTGTTAACGAAGGTGCTAGTGGGAAAATCTTTCTCACAAGTACCTGTTTATGTCTTTTCTATTGACACTGTTTCTGGTTCGAAAATTCTATTTGCGTAACTTCCTCGCCAATGACTAGTATTGTACCACGCGGGATTTCTACATCCTGTTGACCAAAACTGTCAACGTACATTAGTATTTGAAACCTGTTCCCCTTTTACTTCGGGTCTATTAGACCTCTCTGAACATAAATTTGCAGCCTGTCCAGTAAGTCATTCTGGTCGAGTGGGTCGACCAGAAAGTCTGATATCGGCGGTACCTGGTCTTTGACTTCAGTCCAGAGAACTTTTCCCGTTCCAGTACTAACTCTACATCTACATCTACATTTATACTCCGCAAACCACCCAACGGTGTGTGGCAGAGGGCACTTATGTGCCACTATCATTACCTCCCTTTCCTGTTCCAGTCGCGTATGGTTCGCGGGAAGAACGACTGCCGGAAAGCCTCCGTGCGCGATCGAATCTCTCTAATTTTATATTCATGATCCCCTCGGGAGGTATAAGTAGGGGAAAGCAATATATTCGATACCTCATCCAGAAACGCACCCTCTCGAAACCTGGACAGCAAGCTACACCGCGATGCAGAGCGCCTCTCTTGCAGAGTCTGCTAGCACGCTTACCAAATAACCCTGTGACGAAGCGCGCCGCTCTTCTTTGGATCTTCTTCATCTCCTCTGTCAACCCGACCTGCTACCGAACCCACACTGATGAGCAATACTCAAGCATAAGTCGAACGAGTGTTTTGTAAGCCACCTCCTTTGTTGATGGACTACATTTTCTAAGGACTCTCCCAATGAATCTCAAACTGTCACCCGCCTTACCAACAATTACTTTTATATGATCATTCCACTTCAAATCGTTCCGTACGCATACTCACAGATATTTTACAGAAGTAACTGGTACCAGTGTTTGTTTCGCTATCATGTAATCATACAATAAAGGATCCTTCTTTCTATGTATTCGCAATAAATTACATTTGTCTATGTTAAGGGTCAGTTGCCACTCCCTGCACCAAGTGCCTATCCTCTGCAGATCTTCCTGCATTATTACAGATGTGATAGTTTTCTATGCCCATTTATGTGGCTCAGTTGGTGCCTGTGAGGTAGGTCTCCCTTCACACATTCTTCGCGAATGAGACTCATGCTCATTGTCCAGGCAGCGGTGTGTGTCACTGAACTGAATAGTGTGTGGCCTATGATCCATCACAGCCTGATAGTGTATTGGGAAATCGTTCCACAGGATGATATCAAAATCCTGTCTGCGTTTCCTCACTACTTTCTTATCAAAGACATACATTTGCCCTTCAGTGTGCAGATCTGTTGACAAGTACCTGCAGGGATAACAAAAAATGGTTCAAATGGCTCTGAGTACTATGGGACTTAACATCTGAAATCATCAGTCCCCTAGAACTTAGAACTACTTAAACCTAACTAACCGAAGGACATCACACACATAAATCGCCGAGGGAGAATTCGAACCTGCGACACTGTAGCGATCGATCGCTTCCACACTGAAGCGCCTAGAACTGCTCGGCTGCAACAACCGGCAGCAGGAATAATCATTTCGTCTCCAAGTCCACTTATTTTGTAGTTTGGCGGTGTTAGCACATGCTTGTCATTATTCGAAATAAAAAGAACACTAATCTGAGCTCAGGTATCTACAAGAATTTTGGCAAACTTCCGTCTGAGCTTGCCCTCCAAAACTAAATTGGCCACCTCAGTGGGTTCTCCCCTTTTTACAGGGTTCATGGATTTCATTTGCGATAAGGCATACCTAGGAGGGGGCAATATATTGCCATGTAGGTTCATTATTTTTTTGTTGCCTGCTGTCACGTTCCTCTTGGGGAATTCGGCCACTTTTTCGCGGACAACGATTCTGTTCATGTCCGACAGTGTTGCATTCCTTGCAACAGGACGTCCAGTAGCGTTCAGCCGCACGATAGGGCTTCCCGCATCCCTGGCAATTTGTGTAATTAGTGCACACATGTCACACTTTGCTGGCACTCACGGTGGCGGATACGAATCTTCCCGCTTCCTCAAATAATAGAGGAAGTCTGACTGCTTCATACAAGGAGGCTACCTTTACCTCACTCCCTATATATGAATTGATTCCTCGTATGATACATTAATTGCTCTAGCTTCAGCTACTTCGATTAACACTTCATTACATGAATCATCCCTTCCTAAGGTGTATGTGCGACAAGACCCTGCCCTAATTCTGTCTGCAAATGCTTCAAAGTTAAAGTCTCCCCCCCTCCCGCTTTTCTGTCTAAGGGTGGATAACCGATCACAGTTTAAATGCCTCTGAGCACTATGGGACTTTAACTTCTCAGGTAATCAGTCCTCTAGAACTTAGAACTACTTAAACCTAACTAACCTAAGGACGTCACACGCAGCCATGCCCGAGGCAGGATTCGAACCTGCGACCATAGCGGACCCGCTGTTCCAGATTGAAGGGCCTAGAACCGCTCGGCCACCACGGCCGGCACCGATCACAGTAATAGCTAACCCCCACGCTTGTCGGAATAGCGCTCGGCTAACTCCTTAGCCAAGAATTCAAAAGTGGGTACTTCCTGCAACCGGTTCTCCTGATTCGATGTCAGTCTGCGTATCTCCTGAAAGTTTACCCTTAGTGACATTTAACAAAAAATGGCCATGGGCATGTACGTCCCATGTCCCTGCATCTTTGCAAAAATGTTGTTGCAGTTACGCCTGGCTTTCCAGTAAATGAAGGTACAAAAGTTGCGGCTGGAAGCATACTGACTATATCTGATACTAATTTGCTGTTTCAATTTTAGTGGCTCTTGAATCGCGCACAGTTGCCGCATTTACAACAGCTGTGGCTTCATTTCCGCGTTGAGACGCTCTTGTAGCTCTATTTTTTCAAGTGACAGGGTGTACATCTGCTGTTGCAGTACAGTAATGCGATCAGGCTCATTCGGGATCGCAGTTGCAGCAGCGGGAGCCGGTTCGGTCCTCTCTGCTGGTTGGCGAGGGCGTAAATCAGTCATAGCTACAAAACTGGGACTGAGACAGAACAGATGTACACAAAAAAGGTGTCTCTCTATTCTACGTGATGGAAAGATTCCTCGGTGGGAGTTGGCCGGAGTTGTTAACTAGCAGAACGCACTGCAGCAACACTGAAATCACACGACGGCGGAGATTGCGGGGGGCACGGAAATGATGGTGGCGGTGGCATCTGCGTCAGCGGGCGAGGGGAGGGGCGCAGACGGCGGCGGCGATAGGCAGATGCCCGGTTACGGCACACAGCAGCGGCGACTCTTCTACTGCCGGCAGCTCGCCCCGGCATGGGACGCGATGCAGATGCGCGCGACCGTTTAGTGCCTCGCTGGCTCCATTGGACCGTCACGGTCTAACACGTTGTTGTGCGCACCCGCAGGCGCGTCTAGCGCAAACAGGTAAGTGGCTCCAGCAAACCGCAAGGCGTCACTAAGAAAGATCCTTTATCACTTAGTTACAATATAGCAGGTCAGCAACTGGAAACAGTTAATTCCATAAATTATCTGGGAGTAGGCGTTGGAGTGATTTAAAATGGAATAATGATGCCGGTCGGTAGGGCCGTGTGGTTCTAGGCGCTTCAGTCTGGAACCGCGTGACCGCTACGGTCGCTGGTTTGATTCCTGCCTCGGGCATGGGTGTGTGTGATGTCCTTAGGTTAGTTAGGTTTAAGTAGTTCTAAGTTCTAGGGACCTGATGACCACAGATGTTAAGGCCCATAGTGCTCAGAGCCATATTTGGAATAATCATATAAAGATGATCGTCGGTAAAGCAGATGCCAGACTGAGATTCACTGGAAGAATTCTAAGAAAATGGAATCGGAAAACGAAGGAAGTAGGTTACAGTACACTTGTTCGCACACTGCTTGAATATTGCTCACCATTGTGGGATCCGTACTAGATAGGATTGATAGAAGAGATAGAGAAGATCCAACGGAGAGAAGCCCGCTTCGATACAGGATCATTTAGTAATCGTGAAAGCGTTACGGAGATGATAGATAAAATCCAGTGGAAGACTCTGCAGGAGAGACACTCAGTAGCTCGGTACTGGATTTTGTTGAAGTTTCGAGAACATACTTTCACCGAGGAGTCAAGCAATATATTGCCTCCCTCCTAGGTATATCTCGCGAAGAGACCATGAGGATGAAATCAGAGAGATTAGAGCCCACACAGAGGCATGCCGACAGTCTTTCTTTCCACGAACAATACGAGACTGGAATAGAAGGGATAACCGATAAAGGTACATAAAGTACCCTCCACCACACACCGTAAGGTGGCTTGCTGAGTATGGATGTAGATGCAGATGTAGAGATTGCCAGCACATGTGGTCGGTAGGAAATTATTGATTCGGATCGAGCGGTGGGAAAGATCCCACTTTCTGACGCCAGTTTGTGCATGTTACGATGCTAGTAGGTGGGCTCCGAGGTGTTTTTCCTACACGTAAAATGATATATGCCAGGGTTCAAGGAAAAAAATGGGTTTCATTCCAAAGAACTACCACTGAGGGACACAACGTTCATGAAAAGTGGCTACGGCGTGGAGTGAACCGCATGTGGTACAGAAAGAGCATTTCGCCCTCAATAGGAAGGACTGGCGGACACGTTCGCAGGGTAAGGAAGATGGCAGGCGAAAGAGCGACCCACTGTTGCAGCCGCTACCTCGGCGACCTTCTCGTGTACCTCACGTGATGGCATTCAGTCCTCCCATTGGCGGTCTGGTACCGCGCGCCGCGGAATTTGAATCCGCGCCAGACGTCATGGACGTCGAAAACCCATAGAGGTCGCTGCACCGTAAGCTGTGGCAGCGCGCGCCTCCTGGCCCGCTTTTAGTGTGAGGGCATCACAGCGGAACACGCGGTCCCAGCGGCCGATAGCGTCGCCCCCGAGAGCGTACTTAAGCGCCGTCCACTCGCTCATCCAGTGCAGTGTTTTGACGGTCAGTGTTCCGTGTTGTGTGTTTTTGGGAAGTGTTGCGAACGGCCGTCATACTGTCGCTGGGTGTGATTTTTTATCTCTTGCGAACAGAAACGCGACTGACGCCATGTTTCTTTAATTGTGTGTTTGCTATGTTATTTGTCTGATTCCTGTGTATTTTATTAACTTTGCCAACCCCTTTGCCTTCTGTTTTAACTTTGCACGATTTTCCGCATTTTACACTTGAAGTCACTGTTTTATCGCCTGTTTCTCTAGTTTCTTTTCTTCTTTCGTTTTTAAAAACGTCTGTAGGCTGTAGAGCAGCGTACTAAGCTGCTGCCAGCTCGTTACAAGGGGGAATTGAAATCAATAAAGGGAAAAAAGCTCATACAGTCAGTCTTATCTCGCTTACGTCGGTATACAACTGGATTCCCCTAGAGTGCTTTCTTCTTGGTTCGTGTACGAGTTTGTTTCCTTGTGAAGCTGTTGTTCGGTCTTGTCTTATTCGTTCTGTCCTACTTTGTTCGTGTCCGTCCTTTTCCGTTGTGTTGTTGTTCGTGGGCCTCTCCACGGGTCCCGACGCGCCTTTCGTCAGTGCTACCCCATGACCGTCCTGGTCACAGTAATAACAGGCAGGTTTGTGGCAGAAAGTTGACGTCTCTCACTCAGCAATACCGTGTTGGCGTCCCTAACTCAGAGTAACAGCGTGGGAGCCAGCCACAAGTATTGCGGACCCCTTTACGTAACTGCTCACGGCAGTGCCTGCGGCTAAGTTAAATGATGGAAGTAGAATAGAATAAAAAATTTTCGCCGCTTTTACCCGTTATCATGTACAATACACAACAGACCATGACACTGGCAGGACATGGAACAAAGTAAAAAAAAAGACAGATATACTGACCACAGGCTGTTTGTGTAAAAGAGCAACTGCGACCTCCTGTGGAATACACCTCCAAGCCCCCAGAAACACCGCCAGCTGGCTCACGCCATTCTGCGAGGGAAAACACTGCACTGTGACAATTGTATTTACGGTCAAACGACCTCTTATAAGAAAATGCTTCAAATGGCTCTGAGCACTATGGGACCTAAGATCTCAGGTCATCAGTCCCCTAGAACTTAGAACTATTTAAACCTAACTAACCAAAGGACATCACACACAGCCATGACCGAAGCAGGATTCGAACCTGCGACTGTAGCGGTCGCGCGGTTCCAGACTGAAGCGCCTAGAACCGCTCGGCCACATCGGCCGGCGACCTCTTATAAACGACCATATATCAAAGAAAACACAGAATTGCGATGACAACAAAAACAGTCTTGTGTCCATGGAAATAGGCGCATTCCATCTTCTTTTAGTTTTATGAACAAAATCGGTGTCTGCACAATGAGTCTACGGAACTCGGCAGTTCGGATATGTTTTCACCCAGGTTCTGAAGAAAAAACGCACTTCTCTCGGTTCTCTGTTGTCATACGATTTTACGGCAGTCATTTAAATCAGCACCCTATTGCTTTGAACACAGGTAAGGCTTATCGTTATTGCTTCACTAGAGCGCACAAGCAAGAGCATCAACAGCTACCCACCATTTCATCATGATGTATGAAGTCAGACGGTAATAAAGGTTCTCTTCCCTAATAACATTAAGTGGCATCACATCGAATCAGAAATGAGAGTGCCCTGCATCTTTCACCTTTCTGAACAGGAGTTAAGGAATTTTAATCCAAATGCAGGTTGGATTTCTGCTGAGTATTAACTGAGTGAAAGCTGCTTATTCTTGGGAGTAAGCATACACCACTTGTCTTCTCGATCTCCAACACCTATTTGTTGCCTAGAGTTTGATACACTGGAGCATTGACGTCATTTCGTGGACTTCATGCTGGCCATTGTTCAGGAGTATCAGTATTCTTTGCTATGTCATAGCATCTGGGGTCGGTAAGACAGACTCACTTAGAATCAGCTGCTGCAGTCATTCAGTGAACACAGGCAGCAAAACGATTTGCATATGGATGACATTTCTCTTGCCACTGAATGGAAAAAGTGGGTTATTCTACAGACTGTAGTTTTAGAAGACTCCCAAAACAACTGAAAAATTAGACTGATAATCTCCAGTTTCTCTCACTAACTCTGAAAAGTTTCTTTCTGCCATTCTTTTCTGACTCCGTTGTAGTAGTTTAGAGCCATACATTGTAAGGTGCAATTAGCTGGACATAATGTTCAAATTCTTTATTCCTATTCATTTATTTTTAAGGCTTCTTTTTCGGATTTTAAATTTGCTTATCAAATATCCGTTAATTAGGTAGCGACTTGTTCCTCTGGCTTATATGATGCCATGGAAACTAATGAGTGAAAATGTTAGAATCGGTATAGTTGTGGGTCGGCCGTTTTGCTTGTGGTCAGTCAACGGTATGCTCTACGCTGGCAAACTCTGCGTCTAGTTGTGCTTGTATACACTGCAGCATACCAGGATAACATACTTCAACCTCTAATTAACGCAAAATGGGGCTTCCTTTTCAGCATTCGAGAAAGTTGTCACTTGGCATTGTATAATATGCACGCCAGTGTTAATCACTTTCTCTAACTCTGCAATATGGTCAGCAACACCACAGTAGTGGGTGGAGGTAGCAGTTCACCGAGTCGGTTGATGGAAACCGAGCGGTGTGGTCTGGCAACTGTTATGCTACCTAGAGGCATTGTGCGGACGATTTCAATGCCTGAACTATTGCAATTTGCAAATCAATGGCAAACGACAAAAGTATTTTTCTCTAGCAAAGGTATTTTTCTGATGAAAATGTAATTATGAATATCTTCTGGATAAAATACTCCTGAAATAAAATAGTTCAAGTTTCGAATCTCCAACTGAGGAATTCTCAGGAGGATGTTCTCGGGCAAAAAGACACTGCAAATTATGTTGGGTACGTCGACTTTTATAACGCAAATTCATTGTCGATATTTAGGACTCCTGAAGGTAGAAATGGAAAAGATACAGGGTTAGGGACAGAAGAGGAAATTTCGGAGTGGGGAACATAGGATGATCAAATAATGGGAGAGCAGGAGTAGGAATAATAATGATTTGAGAACCGGTCTTTAGACTGAAGGGCTATTTGCAGCAAGGAGTAATAACTTTTGGATTTCAAACTGAGTAGCTCTCCAACAGACATTCTATTCACACAAACATATGTGTCTAGAAGACATGGAAATTATAGTTAAAATGAAGAAGCTGAAGGATACGAGAACTTAATCATAATGGGAAACTGGGATCTAGTCACAGGTGATTTTAGGGAAAATACTTTTTAAGCACCGTTTGAGAAAAAAGTACATATGGAACATGCCAGGCAATAATATATCGGATTCGCTATATTTTGATATGGTACATAATCAGGAATCATGTTAGGGACTACTAGAGTTATCCATAGTTTGATGGTGGAGAAGTCGCTAGCTAGTGCTAATGAAACAAATTCAAGAGGTTAAAGATAAAACAGTCCAAATTGTGCAACCAAGATAAGACAAAGTCAGACCACACCGTAGGGACACTTGAAAATGGAGATACTGTCAATCAGTTACACAGGCCAACGAAAATTTAGTTTGAAAAACTTTTTTCTACTTTGATAGCTAATCTTTTTTAGAGTTTTATGAACTGAATACATCTTTAGGCTTAGCTTTCTTTGCATCACCCATAATTATCGAGGAATATGCTTTTTATTATATAGTATAAAAATCCTATGCTATACAGTAAATGGGAAAATTAATGAAATGCTTTGTTACAACATAAGCATGGCTTGTACTTACAGTAGCCTACTTAAAACAATGATATGTGATAATAGAGGTGTTAACAGAGGCTGGAATTGGTTTGTTATTTTATTTCTCTTTTTTCATTGAAGCTTTTGTGTAGCTTTTTCTACGATGAGACGCTTGCTGAACTTCTTGGTGAAGTGACCAACGGTAGCCCACCATCATGTTGGTGTTCCAGCGGCCTTAGTAGCCTTTTTCCATTACTTTAATGTCCTGGTGAAAACTCTCTCCTTGTCCCTCACTAATATCTCCCATATTGTCTGGGAAGTAATCAAGGTGACTGTTCAAAAAGTGAAATTTCAAGCTCATTAAACATTCAAAAGTTTTAAGCTTCTTTAACATTGAAGCTATAATAGAAACATATCCTGGATCTTTTTCATGCCCTAAGGACTTTGTAATGACTTGACTGAAAGATACCCATGCTTCTTTCTCATTTAAGGTCATTGTGGATCCAAAGTTAACATTGCAACTGTACTCGGGCTTGTCCACTGCATATTTTCACGTGGCTCATCTGCAAAGGGGGTTGGTAGTGAAGGGTTGCATTTGTGCCCCTAATACTGAGTCATATGTTGGCTAGCCTTTGAACAGCAGTGAATTGAATACACAATTGTCTATACCACAACCTTGCGAAAAATGAGGTACACTATACAAGTTCAGACTGAAACTTATTTACGTACAAAAAAAAAAAAAAAAAAAAAACACTTCTAACTTCGTGGCCCTGCATATTAAAGTTCATAAATAAATCCGAACTGGATAAATAATAAATGGTTCATTTCGTTCACATGGTTTACTGTATCACACCTACACACTTTCACGTTGTTCCTTCACAGTTTATTCACATACACTGGAGTCAGTGCTTACACTCGCGGTACAGCCGGTCTGAGCTTACCACCACTACGGACAACGGCCAAAGACCGCATTTTCCAACTCATATCCTCAGTCCTGAGTCGGATCACGTGACACTACATTAACCAAAATAATTCCTAAACATGGCCACTATTCGTTTACAATTTTTATAAGATTTAAATACTTAAACCTAAATACATTATATAATTTTACATACATTTATCACCACATAATTTAATAATTCGTTGAAATTAAAAAAAAACAAATCGTTGTGCAATGGAACTACGACACTCATGGAAACACAAAACAAGTATTTTCATGTCCATTTTGCATTACACTATTTTCACTCAGCATTTAATACATAATTTTATTCTTAAGCACGGAAAATTAACATCAGACTAATTTATGACATTCTATCAGATTTACATAATCAGAAATAACGCCATGTTATGGCACAGTTTCACCCTCTCCCTTCATTTAATGACGTCTTTGCACGAAATATGAGACATACAAGTACATGTCTGGCACTAGAAAGATCGTATGTGAATGATGTATTCATTATAAAATAATGATTGGCGTTGCAGTTTTTCTAAACATCTTTATAACGTAATTCTACTATGAAACATTTTGATTGAAGTACACTAGCCCAATATATTATTTCTGCTGCTGTGCCTTAAATTTAGAAATACGAACTACTTGGAAGTCCTCCATAGTTTCCCCCGTTACCTTACAACATCATAGACCAATTTTCTAATGTCAGGTCCGACAAAGACACCTTCTTTTAGTTTAGCTTCTGAAAGGTGTGGAAACTTTTGGCATAGATACTTAAAACATGGCCCATCTTTAGGCAATGCCTTTACAAACTGTTTCATTTGGCCTAGCTACATATGTAGAGGTGGTAGGAATACTTTTTTGGATCTACAAGGTTTTTGCATAGAATGTTCTTCTCACAAGGGTTGAAAGACTCCCTCACATGCAAGTTCTTTCTACACCAGTGTTGATCCCTGGCCCTACTGTCCCATTCACACAAGAAACATGGAAATTTGGGAAAGCCACCTTGCTGACGAAGGAGCATGCATGTTACGTTTAGATCGCCACATATCATCCAGCCATGAGCAGAATGGCCTATTTTATTTAGCACTACTTCTAGGTTTTCAAATCTTTGTTTCACATGTACAGACTGTCTATCAGGTGTAGATGCATACATGGTACCATAGCGTAATAAAACAGCTTTTAAACTAGTTTAGGATGAATCAATAAACAGCCTCCACTCTATCTTTTTGCATTCAATACCAAACTCACTCATCAGACTGGGTATGTCTGAGCAGTACACTAAATCACCTTATTGTTGAAAAAACTTGGAAAATTACAGCTCTCTCTTTCTATACATATATATGTTGGTTCCAACTGTCAATAAGTTCTTTCCTTTTAATCTAGAGCTAACAATTCAGCTTTTTCTTTCATTAAGCCCAGATCCCTAACCATATCGTTAAGCTCGGTCTAAGTAAACAATTTTGGCTCTAGATTTTCTATATTACAGTGGAATTCATCATCCTGTGGTTCATCTAAATCAGATTGTACATCAAAAAATACTTCTGTTGTAATGGAATTTAAATCATCTGGTAGTTCAGGAACCGGCAAATCTACACCATGCCCTGCTGGTAGGATGGCGACGGAAGGTTAGGGTAGCTTATTACTTTTTGTTTTTCGAACTATGACCAGTAATATCAACATTGAAAAAGTAGCAATCATCAGAATGATTTCTTGGCTCCCTGCCGACTGCTGGTGGCTCAGCGGTTCTAGGCGCTTCAGTCTGGAACGGCGTGACCGCTACGGTCGCTGGTTCGAATCCTGCCTCGGGCATGGATGTGTGTGATGTCCTTAGGTTAGCTAGGTTTAAGTAGTTCTAGGGAACAGATGGCCTCAGATGTTAAGTCCCATAGTGCTCAGAGCCATTTGAACCATCTTGGCTCCCTCCATACCATAGGAACTCAGATCTAAAGGGTTTTATTCTCCTTTTTGGACCATTTTCTCAGATCTTTGACACACACGTAACATACTTTATGCCGCGCCCAAGATTTATCTTGATGACCAAGTATAGATCCAAAGTATGATAGATAAGCCTTTTTCACAAAGACTGTGATATTTCTTTGGTGTTTTCGCAAATTCACTACAAATGTAACAAAAACAGTCGGCAGAGTTTTTATAACCACGATTAGACATTGTGCTGAGCAGATGTACAGCAAACGGGAACGTGAGATTTGGCTGACAGTAAACAAAACACCAACTGTTAACGCAAAAATAGAATCGACGTTTTTGCCAGAAAATGTTTTTCAGCAGTTCTACCAACGTCATCTACATTCACTACACGTCCTTTTTAAATTATTGTAACTATATAAAAGCTGTTAAATTGTTTAAAGAATGTTTAACTTATTGAATTTAACTGTAAAATGTGAAGACATTATGGGTGATACAGTTTTTAAGTACCATATTTGGATTTCCCACCTTAATAACGTAATAACAAGGAATATTCAGCAAAAACGTTTTTCCATCATTGACCTGTGTTCTTACTGGTTTATCTGTCTTAAGCTTTCTGCGGTTAATTAACGTGAATTTTACACTAGACGCGTTTCGCTTTTATTTACAAAGCGTCTTCTGTGGTTTTCCTGGAAATAGGGCTTCTTATGCTTACACATTTTGGATGTTATGCACAAGAAACGGTATTTCCATATAATGTTAGCGTGCAATTTACTTGCTGTGTTTCTGCGTCTTGTTCACATATTCTGCATTTCAAAAATATATTACTCTAGAAAACAGATGCAATAGCCTTGAAAGTGCTATTGCAATTGCAGCAGAACAGTACTAGTATTGGAAATGGCAGAAAAGAGACTGTCACCCATAACAGATAGGACACTGGACTCAAAAAAGATTGGCAAAACATACATGTCTTGACTTGAAATCGGGTCCACATTTATCCAACAGAAACACTCTGCGGTTGATACTGATTAGAATCAGTTAAGAAAGCCTTCCCCTGACTTGGACCGACAGTAAAGAGCTCAGACACGAAGCAAACGAAATTTAAATCATTTACTTTTAAAGATTTCCTGTCTGCTGAGCTAGGGCGCGTATATCAGCGAATTCGGAGGAAAGCAATTCTGCAGCGCTGGTGCGCTTAATGCTGGCGGCCGTCGAGCAGACGAACTGCGCTGCGTAACTGTAAATTCTGCCCACAGAGAGGACACAAACTCCTAGCGTTGAAAAGTACATCAGTACACTGCCGAACATGAGTCAAGAACTCTGCTCGCTCGTCAGCCAGGAGCAGATACTTGCCTCAATCGTGCGCTCGTAAAGAAGTAATTCATAATGCATCAGTCTCCAGAAACGAGCACAGGTTCGAGTCTCTGCTCACAGAGAAACGAATGATTCCACTCCTAGTGGCGACGTCAGCACTTTATCAAATCTAACCGCGAGAGAGCTCACTGGCGTCTTGCCAGCAACGTCTAAAAAAGCTCTCCAGCGATGTGTGTTCCACTGAACCCGCCGGCGAATCCTCACTGACACACCATGCTCCAGTTTAGACCAAACCTCAGTAACTCCAAGCGGCCAGTAATCTCGCCAATGGCAAATGGAATGCTTCTCACCCTAGAAGTCATGGAGCTGTCAACCAACTCATACTCAGTTTGGGAAAACCTTGTAGAACATTTTCTAACTCCTCGTATGACTACAAATTCAGCCAGTCATTCATTTCCCTGCCTTGTGGCAGGAAAACTGGCTGGTGTCATGTGTGAGAATTTTCGCGGCCGTTTGCTCTCATCTGCGACAGACGTCCCCCACACATTCCTTTGTGCTAGAATGGCTGATGGTGACGCTTCCAAGATATTATCTCTACTGTCTTAAGCGTCCACACGCGACCCTTTTTACCAATGACGTGGGCCGCCGTAAGGATCCCGTTCTACCAGCTTCTCGATGGGATGGCGGGCGTAGGAAGTAAACGCCCCCATCAACCTGTTCTTTTCGCGGCCATAAAAACTGCCCCACTTCCAGCGCAATCTCCCTGAGCCCATATCTCTTTCGAAGACGTTGGAGGCCTTCGATTTTTACCTGCAATCAGAGCCAGCGCAGAATTACTTTCCAAGTATGCGATTCTACAGAAATGTTTGTATTAGGCTACCCAGTATCAACCAACAAATGATTACTACTTCGATAACCTCACCTAAAATGCGAACCCATACTAATTAAGTACGAAATTTCCATTGTCAAAATTATTCATGTGTGGTGGCAAAATCTGACTACCTTACATAACCCACCCCTTATCGAATAATTTTCTGCTCTGATTACACTGCAGTTGTGGTGCTGCATGATGAAGCAGAAAATGGGCTTCAAAGAACACATATGATGTATTCGTGATCGTAGACCTATTCTATGTTGAGCAAATCTATTTTCAAACCATTTCTCTTGGAGACTGCATACTCTAATAAAGTAACTTCTGGTCATTTATTTATACCTTTCCAGCACTTCAATAGTAGGGTAAGGGCGGCACAGGTCAATTTTGGTATCAAATTTGTATGCAAATTGATTAAATTGATCAATTAATTACCCCACACATCAAGATGACTTCATGTGTTTGACCCAGCCCTTGACCCCTCCACTCTTCGAGTTTCGAATTCTGGTGGGACATTCAAAAAAAATTGTGGGAATTTCAAAAATGGTGTGAATTTCTTCGTCCCAGGGCTCTGATGACGTCACACTCCGACCCCCTCCAACAGAAATTGGCGAGAAATTCAAATTTGGATCGGAATGTTTTTCTCTACTCACATGGCCAGATGGAAGATCTTCAGTTTATGCTGAGCTGTTGTTGTTGAAGCATTGTCATGCGTTCAATCAATGACATGGATGTAAAGGATACAGCAGTTTCCAATAGCTGTATTTTAAATATGTATTCGAGGGAGGACTGTAGCTGTAGGCTACAACATGGGGGATGGAAGACTATGGTCATGGATGTGTGTACGAGAAAGAAGCAGAAGAACTCGTTTCAGCAGATTGTGGCAGTGGAGAGGGACTGAGCCAAGATGCATGTCACAATCGATACATGTTCATGCACAAGCGAAAACTGCCACGATATTCTACATGAAGCATTCAATCTTCTAAAATGGAAGAGGTGTGTAGTTGATGCTAATTCCCTTCAGTGGAATTATATTTATATATGCTGTATATACCATTGGAGAGCTTCTACTGCTTATCCCCACCAACTTCTGCTTCCATCAACCCATCCCCTCATCCTATAATCACTCATTTGTCATGCTGTGCAGAATGTGTTCTATCGAACAGCTGCTAGTGTCTGACTGGGAGGAGTTTGACAGCCAGACTGGTGGGTTCTGATAGAGACCGAGAATGCAGTTAAAAGCTACTTATCATCAAAAAGTAAACAGAATGTATTTACACAGAGGCACACACAAGTGCACTCACAAAAATACACACAAACATAGAAGCAATCACACATGCAGGCACACCATAGATTACACATACACAATATTTACACTATGATTAACGAGCCATACTATTTGGCACAAGCCAGTCATTCACTGTCTCTCATTCTTACTGTCAGAGTTCCCCACTTCCTCCAGAGCTTCAAGTAAACGGTGAGAGCAGAGAAGGGTGCAACCCTGTCATTGCAAATGGCTCTTTTATCGTCATGGTGTGAGAATACGACTTTAGATAGAACCTTCAACATCTCCATAGCAACAAAGTTTTCATGGCAACAAAGTTTTCATTTAAGATAATAACCTGCTTACAATTTGGTTTGGTGATGTACTTTCTTATGCCCCATGGCCTATCCAATTTGGTTCTAATCAAAACATCATGTTCGTTTCTTACATTCTGCATGGTTTTATCAAAACGGAATTATTCATCAATATATAGAAGTATTTTTCGAAATCACTAGTCGAATCTGCTCTCTTTTCAGTATTTAATTCAATATACTCCTTCTACCAGGGGGACTGATTGGAGGAGATAGCCTGGGTGATTCTACCTACCTCCATCCCTAAGCTAAAACCGTGATAGAGATTATGGTGATGATTTATGTACTACTTCTTGTGCCCAACAGTGGTCATCAGTTTATGGGTAGTGCTTCCTCACAGAACTTGTTGATCTGGACATAATAGCAAGTCGCTTGTGACTTCATGCATACTAACAAGGTATATGAGGTCTGCCTCCACACACATACCCTTCATCAGAATCATCCACCAGACCAAATATTTTTCTACCTAATGCCTCTAATTCATTTTCAGGCACTCATTGAAATCCACTAACTGGCAGTGGTGGCATCATGGTGTGCCAGTATCACATCCAAATCTAGAATGTAAGTTGACTTGACGGATGCATTGAACCCCACAGCTGTACGCACAGTATTTGACTTGGCACGTCTATCGACAAACTGGCAAAGTCCTCCATGTATCCTGCACTAAAGAAAAAAGAAGCGTATCAGCAGCAGAATGAGATTTTCACTCTGCAGCGGAGTGTGCGCTGATATCAAATTTCCTCGCAAATTAAAACTGTGTGCTGGACCGAGACTCGAACTCGGGGCCTTTGCCTTTCGTAAGCAAGTGCTCTACCAGCTGAGCTACCCAAAGACGACTCACGCCCCGTCCTCACAGCCGTACTTCTGCCAGTAACTCGTCTCGCACCTTCCAAACTTTACAGAAGCTCTCCTGTGAACCTTGCAGAACTAGCACTCCTGAAAAATGTAAAGCTGTGAGGACGGGGTATGAGTCGTGCTTGGGTAGCTCAATTGGTAGAGCACTTGCCCCTGAAAGGCGAAGGTCCTGAGTTCGACTCTCGGTCAGGCACACGGTTTGAAACTGCCAGGAAGTTTCATATCAGCAGCAGTCAAAATTTCAATGCGGCGCCTTGTTTTCTTGTGCATTGTTCCCAGGATAATCCAGGTGCCATCCAATAAATGGCAGGATCTAGCGAGTACATGGTCATGCATACACTCTGAAATTTTTGAGAAACATCTG
Source organism: Schistocerca gregaria (assembly GCF_023897955.1). Taxonomy (NCBI): domain Eukaryota; kingdom Metazoa; phylum Arthropoda; class Insecta; order Orthoptera; family Acrididae; genus Schistocerca; species Schistocerca gregaria. The sequence goes on from NC_064931.1 coordinate 79,079,334, forward strand.
CAAGCAAGTGCACACATGTTTCCGTGTATAGTCTCGTTCATTCACCCACATTTTTAATGTTGAATTTCCACCAGACATTCATGGTATGCTCATCATCTGCACCAGTTAAGACATGGCCTGGGAGAGTACTGGTAAATGCAAATGTCTCAGGTAGCCTGGTTTCATAAAGTTTTGCCTTACTATCCAGATACTTATAAGAGAAAACTCCTTTCGTAGCCACAACCTGAAACTTTTCCTCGTCATTATGAGCAGATCGGATGATATGCATATCATCGCGAGGTAGGGTTGCAGAGAGTTTCTCGAGTGGTGGCTGGATGTAACGTAGCATTTCAAGGAAGCAGAGCATAATTTTTGGCGTCAATCGTTTGGAGAATGAAATATATTTCTCAAAACACTCAGGTACAACACTGACCTGATTTTACTCCCAGGCGAAATAATCCAATTGCTCAACAAGAAAGTGAGTATCATACCCGCTTAAACTATGGAAGAAGACGGGTATGTGTCGTCGCAACTTATACTTCAAGTTGCATGGGTTGTGATCTGCATTGTGGAACTTCCCTTTAACATGAAAATGATCTATACGAGGAGTTTCAGCTTTTCTATTTAATGGAAACCCACAAACAAGGCATTAAACTGCATCACTGTATAATTTTCTAATCTCATCTGATCCAGTCATGTGGATAATGCTGCGGAAAAGCCTGTCAGCATTCCGTGAGAGTTTTTCAACCTCAGTGAGCAAGAAAACTGCAGGATTATCCCCGACTTAAGATTCATAGCGGTTATGACTGGAATCTTAAGAGCATGCAAGTTGGTACACTGTCGCATATGGTACATGTTTTTGAGTGAAGGTGATATGTGAGGCTAAGGGGTTGGCCTCACAGTGGGTGATAGGGGCAAGGAGACATTCGAAGTCAGCATTTACAACAAATGGACGTTGTTCCTGGTGGTGAGCATTCTTGAATTTAATGAACTTGTTTCTTTCTGTAGGCATAACAATACGTATTGGTTCCTTGGATTCACAGCCCTTGAGATGCCTTTTTAAATGCTTTCCTTCCGAATAGGTACTTAGGTACCTCAAGTACATGTGTTTTTTATGTTCGTCTTCTGACAGTTGACTGAAAAGGAGGTGGGGCATGTCTTTGATGCATATGTAATGCTAATTATCACTTTCAGAGAACAGCAGCATGTTTACGTGTAGATCATGCTCACGTGCATGATTCGAAAAATGTTGTGGTTCAGCTATAGTATGCTTGTCCTCTTCATCTGGCATGCATTTCTGCTTCTTCAGACATTGATTTTAAGAAACAACAACAACAAAATCGGTGCTGAATTTGCCTAGAACGAGATATTAATTATAAGTAACTGTGAAAAGGAGAAGAGTTCGCACCAGATGGAAGTGATGCATACTGCTATTAGATTCTCCTCTTCTTCCTCAATAGCAACATCTACAACAATGTAGAATATATGCCTCACACAACTGTATATGATGAAAAATAAACAAAGCCTAACAGCAATATCTTACAAATGTATTTACGTTCTTGATGCATTTTGGCCTCCAGCATCTGCTCGCGGTCGGCCAGCTCCCCTCCATTGCTGCAACAGCGAGATCAAAAGTTTTATGAACATTTGCTACGTTTTGAAGACATCAAGAGCTGTTTTCTGACTATGTAAACTATCACACAGAGTTTGGAGATGTACTTACATGATGGTAGCATAACATCTTTGGCTTGCAACTACTGTCGGCTTTCAGCTTTCAGCTGACGCTCTAAGTCGATCAGCATTTCGAGAATGAAAGCTGAAATAGCAAGAAAAAAGAAGTTTTATAACCACTTGTTATAAAAATGTATCACAATCTCAAAAAAATTATCGCTGCAAAATTTTATAACTGTTGCAACTTGAACTCATAATTTTTATGAACACTTACATGGCAACTGCTCCAAGTCTGGTCATGTCCCGTCACCCCTGCTGCTGGCATCACTGCTGGCTGGTCATTTCATATTGTGAGAATCACACAAACATAACTAGGCACTGATGACGGTTGTTGTTGGGGGGGGGGGGGGGGTAGGCTTTCCTTACTTTCAACCTTCAGACTCCAAACTCTTTTTTCCAGAGGATCAATAGGAGCTCAGAATGCCATACCACAAAGGTATAACTTGCCTTCATTTTCTTCTAGTTGGCTGAAGTAGACTTGGTGGAGCTGACTGAGAAACAGGAAGCTGCTGCAAGGGACAAAGAGATAGAGGAAACTTTCGAAAACATCCTTTGTTTGCTGGCAGGTGACCGCATGTAGCAGGAAAATTGTATGCAGCTACTATCTTTACAAAAACACCCTTTGTTCTTTCTGGAACAAATAGATATCGTGGCATTTCCAACACCAGCTGCAGCCCTCGAAATGCATGTATTTGTTCATTAGAGCACAGCCGTGGGAGGAATACACTAACCCTCTATGAAACGTCCCCTTAGAAAAATTATAAATGACTGTGCTTAAACTGACACACAATATTTTTAGTGCAACGCAACCTGAATTTCAAAAATGCCTGCAAAAGAATGGCCCTGACTAGCAATATCCTATACCTTTCATGAATCACTTACCTCACAAAAATCTTGGTTTCTCAAGTTACTGCAATACAGAATGCACCAATACTGCCAGCTGAATAAAATATTCTAACTACTGAAGGCATTAACTACTGATAGGCATAGTTAGTAAATGAAAGATTTATATAGAGAACAAACAATGTATATATATATATATATATATATATATATATATATATATATATATATATATATATATATATATATATATATATCAGTTCATGACACCCAGTCTTACAAATTTACTCTCTCTGATGGACACACGTCCAGATCATCTGCTCTCAAAACTCCGCCATCTCTCCCCCCACATCCACCACTGCTGGCGGCTCACCTCCAACTGCGTAAAGCTACGAGCTGTTAACAGCCAACTGCCCACTACAATAGCAAATTCCAACAATGCAAACCAGCCACAGACTGCACACAGCATAGACAGTGATTTTCATTTAGAGCGCTACATGTCGTTACGAACATAAGAACCTAAACCGCCAACTTACACATCGAAAACAGATCTACAGTTCGTGGTAGTCGACCACCGCCGTGCGCCTCGGGAACAGGGGCTCACGTTACAAACGTCTGCTGATTCCCTTCGACTGCTGGCCCACTGCTGAACAGCTGTTGACTCCATGAAGGGACCACTAGCCTTCGAAAACAAATCTGTTGTTCATGGTAGACACAGACTGCAGCATGACTCAGAAACAATGGCTCACAATACAATCGTCTGCCTATTCTCTTTGACCACTGGCCAGCCACTGGGCATCTGCAAGTCCCCATGTGGTGCTGAGTGGTAGCAGAAAGCGATGAGGCTGCTTAGTGTGGGCAGCTGAGTGGCGCTGCATGTAAGCAGGGTGGGGATGGGGGCGGGGTCTGGCAGTGTGTGTATGGTCCAGTAATGTCGTGCAAGACGTCCTGGCCTGAAGGGTGAGGGGGATCCCATGATTCTGCTTCAGGCCACCAGATATTACACAGAGTGCCGTGTGCTCCACACCTCGTGCACTACTGCTCATTCAACAAATGACTGCTGTGCGAGCGACATCCCTCATCAGAAATTCATGAACGCATGACACAGCACACTGTGTGTAGCACCTGGTAGAGAGAGCACAGCATACAATGCGATAGGAAGTTTAATAATTGTATCCTTGTCCTACAAATTGCAAAATATGTCTCCTGCAATGCACAATTCTCCCGATTTCCCCTCCTATGAATTTTTTTGGTTTCTATCACCTATCCCCATTTTACAAACAATCTCCATCAACAATGTCCGTTAATATTACGTCCTCTGAATTGACAATTGAATTTTGAAGCAGAAGCTTGATTTTACCATGAAAATTCTAAATTCCCTAGAAAATTCGAAATTCCCACCAACAGGGTACGTGGGGCTTGGCGAGGGGGTTGTGTAAAACGTATGATATCACCTGGGGGTGGGGTAATTAATTGATCAATTTAATTCATTTGCATGTCAATTTGATATCGAAATTGGGGTGCTTCTGCCATGACGTTACTACTCGCGTCTTGCTCTAGAACTCCTCATTCTGTGTCTCGGCAGTTACAAATCTTACAGCAGACTAATAAGTACGACCGATAAGTCATGTGGTTAGAATATATTCTAGGCTGTCTGTTTAGCAAAGGCAGTCTCCAACTTATCTTTGAGTGCACAGATGAACCCAGTCTGAAAGCCTACCACAGTCATTTGTCCAGAAAGGCACACAATGTATTATTCTAAAAAACACTTAAAGTCTATGGTTGCCGAACATGATATTTAAAGTAAGAATATGAAAAATTACCTGTGATTCGCATTTTGATGCTTTGAAACCAATTACCAACAGGATAAACACAAAATAAAGGAAAAGTGTATCTCATGGGCTTCCACATCAGCAGCTCGGCACAGAGTGAACATTTGCCGCAACTTTTCTTGTTGGAGGAGGGGAGGAGAGGCGGAGGACAGGTGCGTAACGTATGGTGGGTAAAGTGGAAGGGACTGGGAGTGGGGCACGGAAGATGGGAGGGGTGAAAACGCACGATGTCATCTGGCGATATCATCAGTGTGTCGTTGCCACATGTACTGACGCCTTCTTGAATACATTTTTCAAAAATGCAGACTGTCCTTATATATGATTTGCTCCACTACACAAGTTACTGTGGAACGAAATAAATAGGAATTGCAGGAAAGCTAAGGCACAATGACTGGATGAAAAATGTAAAGCCACTGATAAATAAATCATGGTCGTTAGGATGGACTCAACATATAGAAAAGTGAAAACAACTTTCAATGAAATTAAAACTAAGGGTGGTAACATTAAGAGTGCACTGTTAAATGCAGAGGAGAGAGTGGGTAGGTGGAAAGAGTACATTGAAGGCTTCTACAAGGGGCAAGATTTCTCTGATGCCGTGATAGAAGAAGAAAGAGGAATTGACAGGGAATAGATAGGGGATCCAGTATTAGAATTAGAATTTAAAACAGATTTCGAAGACTTAAAATCAAATAAGGCGGCAGGACATATAACATTCCATCAGATTTTCTAAAATCATTGGGCGAAGTGGCAACAAAACGACTATTTACGTTGGTCTGTGAAATATATGAGACTGGTGATATACACTTGACTTTCGGGAAAACATCATCCACACAATTCTGAAGGCAGCAGGAGCCGACATGTGAGGAAACTATCGTGCGAACACCTTAACAACCTATACGTCCAAGTTCCTGACAAGGACAGCATACAGAAAAACGGAAGAGAAAACTGAGGATCTATTAGATGACGCTCAGTTTGGGTTAGAAAAGATGAAGACACCAGAGAGGTAGTTTTGACATTGCACATGATAATGGAAGAAGGACTGAAGCAAAATCAAAAACGTTCGTAGTACTTGTCGACCTGGAAAAACAATTCGACACTGTAAAATGGTGCAACATGTTCAAAAGTCTAAGAAAAATAATGATAAGCTATAAGGAAAAACGGGTAATATACTACGTGTAGTAGAACCAAGAACATGAATGGCAGGCTAAGAACGAAGTGCTCTAATTAAAATGGGTTTTAAGACAGTGATGCAGTCTTTCACAGCTACTGTTCAGTTTATACATGGAAGAAGCTGTGAGGGAAATAACGGAAAGGGATTAGAATTCAAAGTGAAAGTATATGAATGACATTGCTATCATCAGTGAGTGCAAGGAGAATCACAGGGTGTGTTGAATGGGATAAACAGTTTAATAATACAGAATACCGATTGAGAGTAAATCCAAGAAAGACAAAAGTAATGAGAAACAGTAGAAATGAGAACAACGAGAAACTTATTATCACAACTGGTAGCGAAGTTGATGACGTTAAGGAAATGTGCAACCTAGGCTGCTAGACATCTCATGATGGACACAGGATGGGAGACACAGAAAGCAGACTAGCACTTAAAAAATGCATTCCTGGATAAGAGAAATCAGCTAGCATCAAACACAGACCTTAATCTGAGGAAGAAATTCCAGAGAATGTACGTTTGGAGTACAGCATTGTATGGCAGTGAAACACAGACTGTGGGAAGAGAGTCGAAGCGTTTGAGATGTGGTGCTACCACAGATGAAGGTAGAAAATTAGATTGACTGATAAGATAAGGAACGAGGGCGTTCTACACAGAATCTGCGACGATAGGAATATACGGAAAACATTATCGAGTAGAGACGAGAGGATGATAGAACATGTGTTAAGACTTCAAGGAATAACTTTCAGACTGTGCGGCTGATCCTGGCGGAGGTTCGAGTCATCCCTCGGGCATAGGTGTGTGTGTTTGTCCTTCGGATAATTTAGGTTAAGGAGTGTGTAAGCTTAGGGACTGATGACCTTAGCAGTTAAGTCCCATAAGATTTCACACACATTTCAAATTTTCATTTCAATAACTTTCATTGCACTACAGGGAGGCATGTGGGGTAAAAACTGCAGAGGAAGATAAAGTTTAGAATACATACAATAAATAATTGGGAACGTAATCTGCAGGTGCCACTCTGAGACGAAGAGGTTGATACAGGAAAGGAAGTCCTTGTGTGCGGTGTGAGACTGGTTTGATGCCTTGTCCTGCTGGAATTGCCCAAGTCTGTAGGATTGCACAATGGACATGAATGGAAGCAGGTAATCGGACAGAATGCTTACGCACGTGTAACCTCTGAGAGTAGTAACTAGATATATCAGGGGTCCCACATCACTCTAACTTCAAACACCCCATACCATTACAGAACCTCCACCAGGATGAACAATCCCCTGCTGACATGCGGGGTCCATGGATTCATGAGGTTGTCTCCATACCCGTACACGTCCATCCGTTCGATACCATTTGAAACGATACTCGTCCGAACACGCAACATGTTTCCTGTCATTGACGGGTTAAGGCGAGGAGTAAACCTCTGTTTGTGTCGTGCAGTCATCAAGGATACACGAGTGGGCCTTCGGCTCCAAAAGTCCATATCGATGATGATTTGCTGAATGGTTCGCACGCTGACACTTGATGGCGCAGCATTGAAATCTGCTGCAATTTGCGGTAGGGTTGCTCTTCTGTCACGTTCAACGATGCTCTGAAGTCATCGTTGGTCCCGTTCTTGCAGGATCTTTTCCCGACCGCAGCCATGTCGGAGAGTTGATGTTTTACTGGATTCCTGATACTCACGGTACGCTCGTGGATCTGTCATACGAGAAAATCACAACTTCATCGCTACCTCAGAGATGCTGTGTTCCATCACTCGTGCGCCGACTATAACATCTCGTTCAAACTCACTTAAATCTTGGTAACCAGCCACTGTAGCAGAAGTAACCGCAGACCCGTATTCTGCCTATTTACATATCTGTGTATATGAATACGCATGCCTATACCAGTTTCTCTTTCATCTACCATATCCTGTTATCGTTTCCATTCTCTATTAACTGTTGTTGTCAGGATCTTGGTAGCATAAATTGTTAAGATGTTCGTGCGAGGGTTCTCCCACATGTCGGCTCTTGCTGTCTTAGGAATTGTGTGGATGAAATTTTGAGAAAGTTTAATAGTATACCATCCTTATCACAAATTCTACACACAAACGTGAATAGTCGTTTTCTTGCCACTTTCGGATGGTGTGGTATCAATCTTTTGCCTAATTTGATACCTTGCTATCGACTCCAGATTCATCTATCGCTAAATGGGACAAATCGTCCCCGCAAAGAGGCTTTCGGTATACTCTTTCGACTTATCTGCTCTCTTCTCGGGATTTAACAATAGAATTTCCATTGCACTGCATAACTTGTTATTTCAGAGCTTTGCAACAATGTATTCAGATCTGATGCATTAAAAATGGATTGTGAAAATTACTCTCAATAAGACTATTAACACTTTCGATTATTAACTTAAGCATATTTTGTTAAGATTTAAAAATTAGTCCATTTACAGTTAATAACAACAATTGTAATAAAATGTGGGTGATGGGTCCTTTATTGTTTTACTTTCTGTGAAGGTTATTTTTTGTGAGATGAAAATGTATTAATTAATCCAAAACAGAGTTCAAATGATTTTACCTTTCATTTTGCTACTGTATGCATTAAAGCAGTCATCTTGTTTAACGATAAGTATGATTAATAAGAACAAAAAACAGTATGAAATACTTATGTAAAAGAACATTGTTTGCAAAAGAATTTGACGTGACTGAATGGAACAGATATTGACGAATCATTTGTCACATATTATGTTGTAAAAACTATTTGCCTATAATATGTTTATCTGGAAAATAAAAAGTTCACAAAGAATGGAATGTGTTGATCCATTATTAATATGGTGGCAATTGCGACTGAATGGCTTATTATGATCTTAGACTTAATCTTGACATGTTGCATTTCGATGTGTTATGTCTTGGTTTTGGATTATTGTTATCACACTGAAACTGTTTTTCAGTAGTCAGATGATTTTTTTTTGGTAATAAACACCAGGGCGGAAGCAGAAATGTATGGTTCGCATTTTTAATCAGACACCAACATCCCAGAATAGTAAATCATTTCCTAGAAAAAACTAAGCACAATGGAAATTTTTATACAAGTCTATTATATATATATATATATATATATATATATATATATATATATATTATTGATGTATTAAATTGGCAGTGAACATGTTTGACACTAAAACCTTGTTTACGGTAGAGCAACATCAACCGAAGTAGTACGGTAATGGGGGCACACGGAAAACTTTGATATCAAATGGATATGCAAATTAATTAAATTAATCAATTAATTACCCCTAACCTGCAGCCACCTCAATCCCCACCACAACCCCTGGATAGCTTCATGTGTTTACCTCTGTCTGCATGTAGGTCCGTGCCACCTTACACTTCTGCCTCCACCCTATAGCCTACTGGAGGGAATTTAGAATTTTGGTGCGAATTTCGAATTTTGGCGAGAATTTCGAATTTTGGTGGGAATTTCTTTGTCCCAGGGCTGTGCTAACACCCCTCCCACAGAAATATGCGGGAAATTCAAAATGATGGTGCCCTTTCTGGAACCCAAACCCTGCAAATTGATGGAAAGACGAAGAGCACCCCACAGGACATGGAAACTGCCCAGATGCGGGAGAGGAAGGTTAGGATAAAGTATTTTATTTATTTTTGTTGGGAAGCTGATGTCAAGATCAATGAAATCCTGACCTTTAGCAGCTGACAGGCGTTGATAAATATCAAGGGGGACAGTTAAAAATGTAGGTCCCGACCGGGAGTCGAACACGGCATCAGCTGCTTACATGGCAGACGCTTTGCCCTTCTGAGCCACCGAGGACACAGAAGACAACGCGACTGTAGGCACTTATTTCCAGTTAATCTGCCGATTCCCGTAAGAGTTCTGGCATCCACACTGAAGAAGATCATTGGCTGGTTAGCCCTATCTATATTAAGATGGTATCTGTTCTTTGGGATATATCCGAAAGAACATATGCCATTCGTGATATTGCCGCTTTCGAAGTATGACTGCGAGAGTAATGAGTATAGTGGGCAGGGGCACTACAAATGCAGTGTGTGGACAGTAGGTTGTAGATGTGGGTCTTACGGGGAGCGTTCCAGAGATAAGTCCCTGCAGTCGCACTATCGTCTGTGTCCTCGGTGGCTCAGACGGATCAATTCCGTTTCAGCCGCACTAGTGTGTGGACGTTGTTTACTGCTGCGCTCTACTTCCGTGTTTACGTCTCTGTATTTGTGCTTCGCCGAATGCTGTCCGTCCGTTAATCTCCGTGTTCGTTCGTATTCCTTATGACCTGATCGCTCCTGATCGTGCTGCTGCTAATTGGAATTTCGGTTGTTAAACCAAAATTTCGTCATTGGATTAACCATGCTACAGACTTCAGAAAGAATACACTGGTATTTGCTTTTCATAAGGAATCCCGTCCTGTTCAGCCAACATCCCTGGAAATAGATGACTGGTTTACACATAAAATTGCTCTCAATTCTGAAACCGTCCATACCTGACAGCTGGATCAGGAAAAATACTGTGTTTTTGTCAAGTTATTCAGTGCTGCGCCTGTTGATAAAGTGTTACGAAAGTGGGGCTATGAAAGGGATTTTGTGCGTAGAAATGGTTATAAAAGTAAAGTTTGCATCTATAGAGCTGACATTCATTACAAAACCCTTCGTGTCTTGAATCTTCCCATTGAAAAGGAAAATGGTAAGCTCTTTTAAAGTATGGGGTAACTAAATAAACTGCAAATGAAAGATGGTCACCTCGCTTTAAACAGCAATGTTTCAACAGGGTCCGCTGTGTACGGTTGAACGTTACATTCTGTCAAATATTCTGTCTCACATAACTGTTTGTGGGTATAGGGCACAAATTGGTTATACAGGTCAGGAAGCTACATGTTATATAGAATGAGATTTTCACTCTGCAGCGGAGTGTGCGCTGGTATGAAACTTCCTGGCAGATCAAAACTGTGTGCCAGACCGAGACTCGAACTCGGGACTTTTGCCTTTCGCGGGCAAGTGCTCTACCAACTGAGCTACCCAAGTACGACTCACGCCCCGTCCTCACAGCCTTACTTCTGCCAGTACCTCGTCTCCTATCTTCCAAACTTTACAGAAGCTCTGTAACGAAACCGGCCACTTCATACAGGAATGTCCGCGAGAACTGTTGTTCTCAAAAGTAATTTGATACGGCGTCAGAAACTTGCCTTAAATGGTCTCTTACCACAGAATAGTTCGGATCAACTGGTTGAGGATGTTAAAGCAGCGGGCGAAGCTGATGTCCCCTTCACGATGTCGATTTTCCCCTCTAACAACAAAGGGAAACCCTGTTACCACTACTCGTGAAACTGAAATGCAACCGAACAAAACGACCTCAGGAGACAACTGATAGTTGTTCAGAGGACGAGCTGTCGTGTACAACTCCTTCAGTTCGCTAGTAAAAGCAATGCTACGAGGAGGCAGAGGAACCGGAAGGCAGAATGAAAATGGACGGTACCAGAAAATGAGGGGGTGTAGTCAGTTTTAATTTTCGAGAAACAACAGGTAAAGTAGCTGATGCAAAGATCAGCAGCTATCGGTTAGCACACAAATTCAGGGAGAGGTTGCAAAACTCCTCTCCATTGGTTTCCCTCGATTAGGAAGTAAGTGATAGTAATAAAGAGCAAGGAAGTGGTGGCCGAAATGAAATCACGGTTAACACCGTCGGGCATGTGGCAGCAACAGAAATTGCGAAAGCGTCTGCTGCTGCTCCAGATGAACTGCGAAGTAAAAAAAAAAAAAAAAAAAAAAAGGCGACCCAAACCCAAAGAATGTTCGGTACGAAACGGTCCTATACGAATTCCTGGAGGAAAAATCAGAAAACTTAGAAGGAAATCAATCTGCTAGTGTGTTAAGAGAAAACCTCAGAAGCAAACGGGACATTAACTAATATACAGATTGAAGTGTTATTGCATGTTCAGCCTTCCGACCTAGCAGTTAATAGGTTAACTGAACCCTGAACCACAAGAAACTAAATTAGTTCATCAAAACAACTACATAGTGATAGTGCAACGACACAGTCTTATTCTGTCACCATTGTAAACATAAATAAAATTACGTCCGAAAACAGCTGTTTTGCTGAGCGAAGGGATTCCAGTAAGTGAGGTGGAACTGGAAACCGGAAGGGAAATAGGACTAAATACCTATAATGTGACTATCGTCAGCTCCTTGAGGAAGTTCTCACCGAGCTGACAGGGCACCTATATTCAAACATGAACTGATGTACCTGTTAAGGAAAAATGCAAAACAGTTATTACTTGGAGGTGATTTTAATTGTGTTTTAACTCGAAATGATCAGTTACTTGATTTTTATTTCTCAAGTGAACTAAAACAACTAGTTACTGGTTTAGATTTAAAGGATATATGGGAAATCAAGTACCCCTCCATTGTTTATTTCACTCATGGCACGGCAACATCTCACAGCAGGATTGATAAATTACATATTTCTAAAAATCTTGAAACTTTCGAGACACAAGTATAAACCATTCCTACCAACTTTTCAGACCACCCAAGTGTCTTAACTTCCATAACTTTAACAATACAGCCAGTTCTCCGAGTCAAGAATTAATGGAATTTGAATATTTCCTTGTAAGTAAATCGTGATTTACAAGACCTGATTAAAGAGGCATGGGCAATATGCCTGCGTGCTCGTAGTAGATATCCCACTGCTATCGACTGGTGGGTTAAAATGGCGAAGCCAAAGTTGAAGGGTTCCTATTCAATACAGTACCCAGACCGCAAGAGAAATGAAATGCACTATAGAATATTACTATTCCGTTTTGAGAGATCTGTATGATAAAGTCCCAGCAGATTCCTAACAGCGGCTAGCAGACATCAAAAAAGTCAAAGCCAAATTACTTAATATCAAAAGAAATCAAATGGAAGGGTTGAAAATAAAACTGAAGGCAAATTCGGTGTCAGAAGATGAAACTACTTCCCTGTATCATTTATTGAAACATACGAAAAACGGAAGGAGGACATTGTTTGAGGAAGTTCGAACAAAAAACGGTACGATTCTCGGAAACCAGCAGGATATCATGGACGAGATTTATCGCTATTATTGCGAGCTATATTCTGTAAATCACAGTAGTGATGCATCCTTGGAAGAATTCCTTGACGTCGTAGCCCTACAGCTGACAGAAGATGACAACGAAAATTTTCTCGAGCTAGTCAGTGAATAGAATGTGTATGAGACTCTGTGCGCCTTACTACCAAAAAAATCCCTAGGACCGGATGGTGTGCGAGCCGAGTTTTACATCCGTTACTGGCCAATAGTGGGTGCGAAAATCACGGACACTGTAAATGAGGTTATTCACGGTAATATGATTCCGGCTGAGTTTAACGAGGGTAAAACTGTTCTTGTGCCAAAAAATGATGGAAACAAAGATTTAAATAGTGTTTGTCCAATTTCACTACTGAATTATGATTATAAATTAATAGCTATAATAGCAAACAAGAAAATTTCATGCCTTACAGATAAAATTATTAGTAAACATCAGAACAGCGCGCAAGGCATGACCATTTTTCTAAATGTATCAGAATTCAGGGATATAATTGCAATAACTTCTGAAACCAACATAAGGTGTGTTTTATGTTTTTTTTAGACTTTTGTAAAGCCCTTGATGTAGTAAATCACGAAAATCTTCCACAGACTTTGAAGAAAATAGGTTTCAACGATAGCGTCATACAGTTGATAAAGAACACAGAAACTGAAATAAATGCAAAAATAGCGATGAATTATCAACAATCCAGGCCGATACTAATAAAATGAGGTGTTCCTCAAGAAAGTCCTCTGTCAATGTCGTTCTTCGCCCTTTCACTGGAACCTTTCCTCCGGTATGTCCATGCTAGATTAAAAGACTTAATATTATCAGGAAATAAAACAGTTATAAGAGCCTATGCTGACGATATAAGGGTCATTATAAGGAATAATGAAGAGGTAATCACGCCATCAACAATGACTGATACGTACTGTAGAGCATCTGGAGACAATGGAAACGAAAAAAGGAAGATGTTAAATCTCAGAGGTTTTGGTAATAGCAACATAAAACACTTGTGATCACCTGACAGTGTGCCCCATGGAAACGACGGTTTTAAATTGGAAAGTTGAAACGGATAAAGTGCAAGGAACCATTATAGAGAATATAACTCGATATATGAACCAAGTTCAAAGAACAAAGTATATCAACTCATTCATCCTTGCTAAAGCTTATTATACTGCCCAGCTGTTTCCAATACTGAGAATGATAGCCAGGAGAATAATGTCCAAATTCACAAACTTTTTGTGGACAGGTCTAGTGTTCAGAGTACCTGCTTAAATAACAACATTAGATACTAAAAATGGTGGACTAGGATTAACTGATATAAAGGATAAAGGCTCTGTACTTTTTATTAAAAGGCAAGTTAATTTAATAAGAGACTTGCGAGTAAGCATAACCAGCCAACTTTTCGAGATCATTAAGCCCCGAAGCCTGCTTCCCCCGATTGAAGTGCAGAATATCAACAGTCGTTTACAGCATGTGAGGGGTTTGTGTGTGGAGTTGAGTTGTGTAAGTGCCGAAATCAGCCAGTCACGACACTTAACATCAAGAGACATAATGCGGGAGTGAAAGAAAAGCCAATGAAGGAAGGAAATAGAACGAGAGTTTCCAAACATTGATTGGACTGAGATTTGGAAAAACATTAGTTCTAATGTGCTTACGTCTAATATAAAAAATGGTACAAGACAGTTAACAACATAGTAAGTACCAATGAAAGACTGTAGCAAGCAGTTTTATGTCAACAATGCCATCTAGTTGACACAATAATTGATAGAGACACTTGCAGCGGTCACATGAATTGTTGGAAGAGGATCCGAGAGCAAATAGCTCTGATTACAAGGACATCCCCTGAGAGTATATCGTTGTCATTCCTACACAGGCCTAAAGCACGCTATTTCCCAGAGGCAAAAAATAACGCTGTGTACTGCTTGCTGGGAAACTGTGTTATTTACGTCATTAACAAACTTGGATCCGACACCAGCATAGAATTCAAGGTAAACATGCTGTGTGAATACCACAGTATTAGAAAGTCTTCGAATCACAAGAAAAAGTTTGGTAATATATTAAAAATTATATTTGAAAGAATGGGCATTGGTTAATATAAAAACGAAGACTGTTGACAGTGATGGATTGTAGTTACCTTAAATTTTAATTTAAATTTTTTCTGTTAAGTTTCAGTGTGGGCTTTTTCTACTACAGAAAGTAATTTTTGAAATTTTATAAGCTAATGTACAGAACGTATGCGACAGTAAGCTTGTGTGTCTAAGCAGTTTTTATGGAAATGTATTGATCGATTATTCAAAACCATAAGATTGGATCCGAAATAATGTAATATTCAGTGGCTCCCAAATTGCCCTGTTCGCTTTTGCACTGTGATGTGAAAGTCAGTTTTCACTGAAAGATGTATTATATAGATCTGATCACTTCAGATAATTAACATTCCATTAATGTCCAGAAAGTGTAGGTGGAAGGCTAGTCAGCTCCATAACATATTTTTTTCCACCATTCTCAAGTATTTTATAGATTTTCTTATATGATTATTCAATTGTTTTTATGTGTGATGGGCATAAATCTTCCATATTCTGTATAAGTTTTGGCGACTTCCATACAATTGTGTGAAATGCTCATAGCTAGTCTGACAGAGCTGAGAAAGTTAAAAATCATTTTATTTCCTTAACCTGTTTCTCACGGAGACGATTTCCTTGAGTACATTAATATATTAAAATCATCCCAAAAACTAGCTGATATCCTTCATAAATTGTTATTTATGCTTCTGTAAAAATTGGAGAACATGTAACTCAGAGTGCAGTTTTTGATTTATTCATGCTTGAAGAAGTTTGAATGTCTTTAAAAAAAATTTATTGTTGTTCAAATTAATTATTTCTTGTAATTTAGTCAGTGATACAATCTTCTGTTGTATTTCTGTAGTATATGCATAATTGGAATGATCAAACTGTTTTTAAATAAATCATTTCATGTGTGCATGGTCAGTACATGTACTTAGTATGTATTAGCAATGTGTAACATTGTTCATTAAATAAATGTAAAAAACAGACGAATAGAGCGTGTGCCATGCAAGCAGGTGATCCCAGGTTCGAATCTCTGTCGGAGCACACATTTTCAACTGTCCCCGTTGGTATTTATCAACGCCTATCAGCAGCTAAAGGTCTGCTTTTCATTTTATTTTCATTCTTCGAGAGCTGCAAGGTCTCCAGCGGTATCTGTTCAATTCGGACATCTTATTTTTTTGTATTAACCAATGTCAGAAAGAACAGGTACTATCTTCATATTCACATGAAGTGAAGATCGGTCCAAATTGCGTAATTAATCGCATACATCGGTGAAAAGGCTGGAGTGATGGATAATATCCTCATTCTTTTTTTTGTGAGAGTTATATTCAGCTGACGACCTGGTGGTGTTGGACAGAGAGGACTTCAATAAGTGTATTACTTGTAAACATACAGCTGAGGACTAAGTCTATCGCTGTTTGACGTCATAGTTAGCTACAGATGCCTGCTCAACAATCACCCTGCATCCCACCCAACTGAAGCCAATACACACTACTACAACTCACGGAATATGCTTTACTGTTCTAATCACACACTGAAATTATGAAAAAAATTAAGCACTCCTCATCAATGGGTCATAATGCATATTGCCAACACATGTACAGGGGAAAGTCGTCGTCCCAAAATATTGCTGATGGGGTGACAGTTGAATGTGTATTCCGCTCGATGAGTGGTCGAGAACTAGCTAAATTATAGACACTCCTACCTACCCTCATCCCTCCCTCCCCCTCCACCTATGGTGGGTACATGAATTTGTCAAATAGTCAACAGCTACTGCATACCGCGCGGTTTTTCTGTGAACTACTGCTCTTCCACTGGTGGATGAGCAGCACCTGGCCCAACTTTAGAAGACGGTCAAAGCATTGTAACTTCGCTAACACAAAAGGATGTAAAGCCAACTAAACGATAAGACATAAACAAGGACCGCCCCAACTACACCTTGTTTGTTCATCTTAAATTTAGCAGCACCATCCCACCTCACACACACAGGGTAGCTGCCTTGAGTAACCCCACACACCACACACACACACACACACACACACACACACACACACACACACACATACATACACACACACACACACACTTGCACACACAATGTGGACTGTCCCCACCCACCTCCTGCAAGTGCCTGCCATTCTGAATGTGAAGACACTGCAGTGTAACAATTGCATTTAATGTCAATACACCTCCCATAACCGAGCATCTATTGAAAATGAAAACACAACTGAGACGATTGTAAATGTCCTCTTTGCACAAATACAAGCGCCGTCCATTTTCGTTTGGTTTTAGGAGCAAATTCGGCACAGATTTCATGTTAGACTGCAGAGTACAATTTGCATATAATTTTTTTTGTAACATCCAATGCACCGCACAGGCAGCGACTACAGATGACCAGAGGTCAGACTATACACCCCCTATATACGAGGGCTAATCGGAAAGCGAGGAACGATTGGTCGCGAAATGGAAACCACTGTGAAAATCCGACAAGGCTTTTCACTGATGTTTTGGGCAGTGTCTCTAGTATGTCTGTCAATCGCATCAAGACGCTCTTTTCAGTTTTGAGCGCACTGTGAGCGAGTAAAGGTGCCTAGAATAACAATGTCTCCTTCCAAGTAGGAGGGCCCGCTGAGAGGCTCCGCCTTAATGAATGCAGCCCACCTAACACAACTGCCGTGCACTTCCTTCATGGCAATTCTCAGCCACACTCTGCAAGGCCAGTGAAGACGCTCCTGCAGCCTTTTCAATGGAAAGTGTTTGATCACCCACAATACAGCCCTAATTGGCTCGTCCTGAGTATCATCTCTGTTCCCATGAAATGCTCGAGACGAAGACAACACTTGCGTGCAGGCTCCGCTCTATAGACCGGCGCAGAGAATTATGGAAAAGCACAGGCCTTCTATGACGATGGTGTTGGAAATTTGGTATAAAGCTCCGACAAATGTTTAAGTCGGGGCGGCGACTATGTAGAGCAGTAAAATGGTTCAAATGGGTCTAAGCACTATGGGACTTAACATCTGAAGTCATCAGTCACCTAGACTTAGAACTACTTAAACCTAATTAACCTAAGGACATCACAAACATCCATGCCCGAGGCAGGATTTGAACCTGCGACCGTAGTATCAGTGCGGTTCAGGACTGAAGAGCGTAAAACCACTCGGCCACACCGGCCCTAGAGAAGTACCTGGAAGATGTAGCTAAATGTGTAGAGGAAACAGTTTTTATTTTCACTGTGATTGTCATGTCGCGACCGATCGTTCGTTACTTTCTGAACAACCCTCGTATGTCCACACTATGTAATACTGGAAAAAAAGGCTCCACTATTTTTCTGCGAAAACTACTGATCACCACTGAATGTCCTCGTTACTTCGAAACCATTACTGAAGTAAAGAAAAAGTAAGAATTTAAACTTTGAAGATAAAACATCTATGTTAATCAATTTCTTTCAGCTTGATGGACAAATTACGTGACCTGAGAACATCACTTGGGTTCAGATCAGTGTCTGTAAACAAACTGCCTCCATCAATTCAACGGACATCTAACACATAACTAGCGAAATTGGGATGCCAATGTGCTGTCATTGTGTATTTTAAGCGTATAAAAAGAGTTGTGCTAGGCGCAGCAGAATGCCTTGGTTTGTTGTAATTATTGTGGAATCTGCACAATATGGTAACATGCAATTATCCTCAAATAAAATCAATCAGATCATGGGTATGCCAGGAATGTGACCATATACATACGGATAAATATCAAAAAATATGAAAAAACTACATAAAATCGGTAAAAATCGAGGATAACCTGGTATAATTACGACAAATTGATGGGAAATTCGTAAAATTGAGGGAAATACGAAATAACATGTAAAATAGCGGAAAGCTTCCAAATTACATAAATTGACTAAGAATGTATAAAATTACTGAAAAAGTACCATGAAATGCGGGGAATTGTGTGGATTGGGTGTACCCGGACACTCAAGTCCGAGGAAAGTTTAAAAATTATGCTGTGGGAGTATTCAGTTTTTATCCTCGCCCTCCTCCTGTTAACTATGTGGGTTTTCATAACACATACGTAAACAAAGACGACATATGTATTACACAGAGGCGCTATAGTAAAGCAGGCGAAAGATATGTATCCCAGTCCATAACTGTGTTCTCACGCAAGAAGTCGAATATAGTTATTACCGAATTATGGTTGGTTCTCACAAACAATGTCATTCCTTAAGTATTAAAGAGGAGGATAAATTCGTTTGTCAGACTTAAGCCAGACCCTAGAGTGTTTTGCAGGAAAATGGACTGATGCCTCGCATATCACCTTTCATAGTGTGACAGGGGGCGTACTCAAGAGATGTGGTGTTGAGACGATGTAATGGAAGAGAGAGAGAGAGAGGGACACAGTAACATCTTCTAGGAGGTTCTACTACAAGACAGGCACACACGATTTGTTTCGTAAGCGCCAGTGTGATTTAGCTTCACATTGGTAAAACGGGACTTGCCACAGTGAACAAAACAGTAACATCCCATTTAACTGTAGCTTCTTGTTGTCGAATTTGAAATGATTGTGTTGTTTCCGATATGTCAGTAAATGGCATGAAAGATTGCATTGTCCAATATTATTTCACGTATCTGAAATGTTTTTAATACACACATGAATAACAGTTTATATACAAACACTGATCTGAATGTGAGAGATGCTTTCAGGTCTTGTAATTTGTCCATCAAGCTGAAAGAAATTCCTTAACCAAGATGTTTCTTCTTCAGAGTTTAAATTCTCGCATTTCCTTTGATTTGATGATGATTTTGAAATAACGAGGACATTCTATGGTGGTGAGTAGTTTTTGCAGCAAAATAGTGAAAGTATTTTTGCCGCTTTTAGCACGGTAGACATGTATAGCGGGTATATTGCCTGACCCCTGAATTTTTGTCATCTGTTAACTGCCGCTTACAATCGTCGTAGTTGTGTTTTCCTTTTTAATAGATCATTGATTATAGGAGAGGTGTTCACTTAAAATACAATTGTTACTGTGCAATTTTTTCACATTCAGAATGGTGGGTGCTTGTGGGGGCTTTGTGGGGACGGGCCACTGTATGTATGTGTGTGTGTGTGTGTGTGTGTGTGTGTGTGTGTGTGTGTGTGTGTGTGTGTGAGATGCCCTAGGCAGCTTCGCCCTGATCGGTGGGAGGTGCATAGGGCGGAGCGGAGACACTAAATTTTAGAAGAACAAACAAGGTACACTTGTGGTGGCCCTCATTTATCTCGTATTATTCAGTTGACTTTACATCCTTTTGTATTGGTGAAGCACCAATGCTTGGACCATCGCCTGAAGGCTGACCGGGTGCTGCTCGTCTGTCAGTGAAAGGGTGGTAGGTCGCAGAAAACTGCGTGGCGCGCGGTAGCAGTTTGAAAAATAAATATCCCCTCCGTAGGTGAAGGGAGGGAGGGGAAGGGATGAGGGGAGGTAGGAGTGCCTATAATTTCGCTAGTTCTCGACTGCACATCAAGCAGAATGCACATTGAACTGCCACCAACTCTTCCATGTTTTTGGACGATGAGTTTCCCCAGTACATATGTTGCATTATGCATTATAAGCCGTTGATTACGTGAGCTCTTTTTTCATAAACAATTACGATGTGTAATTAAAAGACTGAAGCTTTTTCCATCAGTTGTAGTAGTGTGTATCGGCTTCGATTACCTGGGCTGCAGGTTCACTGTCAAGCAGGCATCTGTAGTGAGCTCTGACGTCAAGCAGTGATGGACACAGTCCTCTGCTGAATGCTCACAGGTAATAAATACACTTATTAAATTCCTCTCTGTCAGCACCTGCATCTCGACAATTGGATATATTTCCCACAAAAAAAAAAAAAAAATACAGTACCGCTCACTCCAGCCTTTTCCCACCATATTGTAGGCGAAGGACAGAGTTTGAGTACGTGTGCCACTAGTTTCAACTGATATTGTGAAATTTTTTCCCAGCAGGATGACACCATTTGTATGCCATCATCAATTATTGAGCTGTATTGCTGTTTTAGGCACTCCTTGTATATCACTATGCTTATAGTTGTGCAATTAGAACCGAACTTTATGATTAATTACGTAATTCGGACCGATCTTTACTTCATCTTCCCAACCAAAATAAATAACGTGCACTAACTTAACTTTCCTTTCCTGCATATGGGCAGTTTCCATGTCTTGCAGGGTGCACTTGGGCTTTCTGTCCAGAATGACCAGGGCTTGAGTCCCAGAAAGGAAAATGCCATTTTTTATTTCCCAATTGGGAGGGGGGGGGGTTAGATGGTCAGCACAGCCTTGAGACAAAGAAGTTCACACCAAAATTCGATTTTCCCAGCCAAAATTAGAAATTACTGCCAAAATTCGAAACTCCTGCTACTAGAGTAGATGGGGTATGGAGAGGCAGGAGGGGGTAGGCACCCACATGCAAGCTGAGGAAAACACACGACATCATCTGGGTGTGGGGTTGTTGGTAGAGGTGGGTGGAGGGATAATAATTGACCAGTTTAACTAGTTTGCATATCAGTTTGATATCAAATTTTTCCTCGTGCACGTATTACCCTACTACTAACTGATTCCTGGCTATTTTTCGATACTCTACGGAATTTGCATTTCTTATACAGGTTTCGACCATGTTACTGACAGTTGGCGGCTGGATGCCCTTCTTGATGTCACCACTTCCCGTAAGACTTAATTTGTGTACACCACCTTTCTGATTGCATAGTAAATCTTTCGTCTAAGGTGAGAAGGTGTTCTGAATATTTACATAACTGTACCAGAAGTGGCACGTGGTCACCAGCCCTGAATTCAACTATCTAGATGTGGGGAAACCACCTATACACCACATACAGGCTGTCCGACTCACCAGCCCTCGTCGTTCGTTCGAGGAAGGTGCGATCTGGGATAAAACTTGTCACACTGAAGCCTAGAGGTGGCATGTTTAAGCGAGCTGTTACTCGAGCAGGTTAGTGATACCACCTGATATTTCCAGAATGTTCTTTATGAGCTAGAGCTTACAAACATAATTCACATCTTAAGACGAGGCATGGACATCTTGAAAAAGTCAATGAGAACTGCAATCTGGATACCGGACATGGATTTTAAGCGTCGCCTACGCTAATGCGAGTTCAGTGTTCTAGCTCTTCTCCACCTCGCCGTGTCCAAGTTGCGTCGTGATTGACCCTTGTGGTGTTCGCGTGAGAGGGTACGCCTGGTGGCGGTGGGGGTCGGGGACCGAGGGGGAGATTTGGGGACAATGCAGACACAGACACGTAGACACAGAGATACGCGCTCCACGAGGCTATTTCCGGAAGCGGCTAAATAATTTCCCTCCACATGTCCTCTGCTGACACGCCGCACTGCGAAAGGGTGGAGGTCCTTGTCTGTTAGCGGCATGGAGACAGTGAATGAAGGAGAGCAGTTAGAGGGGACGTGGGTAGACGTCCCTCTTTCACGTCTCCCTTCTGTCTGCATTATTAAACAGGACGTCTATTAAACATCCAGGCACTTCCTGCCGCCATTGTGTTAACGAACAGTGTGCCAAATGCCTCCCTCACTGCGGTTGAATGAATGTAACACTCCGAGTGTTCTCACGTTCTCTTGACTTTGTCGTCACCTGAAAGACTGGGTGGGTTCCTAATCCATTATTCCTACTCTGAGTAACAGCAAGATTTGCTAGTGCCGTCTCCAAATCTGATTCAATACCTCACTGTAAAACTTAAAATTCGGTGGCTAGAGATATTGTACTCAATAAAATATCTCGGACTATTATCACGGAAAATTGGGAATCAAGTACCAGTTAAGATTGCAGGGTAACCTATAAAACCTAACACTTGACAATGAAAGCTATTTCTACTGAGCACACACGGAAGTATAACCCGGAGCTGAACTGCTCGTATTTATGCATACAAAGAACGTTCTAATAAATTGGAATGACCATTTAATTAGAGACTCCTAAAGTCTCCCACAATTACGGGAATTACGGGGGCGTTCATCCTTTGCGGGTCCTTCCAAAACCTCATTCATCATGTACGTCTACATTACTACTCCGTAATTCACACGTAACTTCTTAACAGAGGGTTCACCGAACCAGATTCATAGTATTCATATACTGTTCCATTTTACGATACTACGTGGGAAAAACGGAAACCTTAATCTTTCCGTGCAAACTCTGATTTCTCTTATTTCATTCCGATGGTCATTTCTCCCTATGTAGATGGGAAGCAACAAATATTTTCACACTCAGAGGAGAGAGGTTGTAATTAATATCTCCTGCACGGTTCTTTTTAAAGATCAACTTGGGAATCATAACCGTGACACTCTCGCCCCTGTTTCGCAATAGTACAAAACGAGTTGCTTTCTCTTAATTTTTTCGATGACCTCCGTCAATGCTAGGATTCCATACCACGCAGCAGTAACCCAGAAAAGGACAGAGAATCAGGCGGCCTCTTTAGTAAATTTGTTCCATCTCTTTAGTGTTTTACCAACAAAAGTAGTCCTTCGTTCACCTTCCCAATTACATTTTCGATGTGATGGTTCCGATTTGAGTTTTTCGTTAAGCCATAAGCATTCACTTGAATCGACAGCCTATAAATTTCTGTGCTTTATCGTATCAGCGAAATTTGTCGGATTCCTTTGAGTACTCTTGTGGAGGACCTCATATCCTCCTGGTCTTTATACTCGATAAAGTTTGCTGCAATGCTTAACGTGTTCTTCCGTCTTATGTGGACCTTTTTCCTTAGCATACGCTGCTCGGGGTAGCCGCGTTGTCCCAGGCGCCTTGTCACGGCCCGCACAGCTGCCCCCGTCTGAGGTTCGAGTCCTCCCTCGGGAATGGGAGAGTGTGTCGTCTTTACCGTAAGTTAGTTTAAGTTAGATTAAGTAGTGCGTAAGCTTAGGGACCGATAACCTCAGCAGTTTGGTCCCATAAGAACTTACCACAAATTTCCAAATTTTCCTTAACATGTAGGACAACTTCAGGTAATTGTGCCACCTGTTTCATTTTACATTTTATCCAGACTTTTGCATTTTCGACTTAATATGTTTCTTTCTGTGATAAGCGTGGGAAAAATTCCTTTCCATAGCTCATCATTATCTCAGTAGTATGATAGCAGGAATTTATTTGTGAAGCCTCTTGTGAACAAGTTTTCAATAATGCCGGAAGCAAACCAGTTATGACTACAAATATCAATTACAAAACCTTACTGCCTGTTCTGCCTATATGGCAACCATATGACGGTCACTACTTATTAAGGGTACATCGTAGCCATCCTGACACTATATGTAATTTCTATATATAAAAGGAAATGTCATCACTGATACACTGACTCATCATTGCCCAGCCCAAACCGGTAACAAGTATTCATCTTATACTGAAGATCTGATTTTGAAGAACGGATTCTGATGCGTCCCTCCACGAATTCTTCTCCAGTGCCAACCTGTTCATCCGAGAGTAGCACTTGCAACCTATCTCCTCAATTATATGCTGCATGTTTTCCATTCTGTCTTTCACTACAATTTTCACTTTCTACAGGTCCCTCTAGTACGGTGGAAATTATTCCGTGATATCATAACAGATGTCTTACCGTCCCTAATTGGATGAAATAGTGGATGGAATTTCTTTGAAAATAACTCCTTATTAAGGAACTACTGAAACATTAGAAATGCTACTTCTAGGACAACTGGTATTCAACTTTTCAATTGGAAAATTTAAAAAAAATGTATTTCACTGCGTTTTAAAATTCAACCACTAACGGGGTGAAATAGGGGATGAAAAGTTTTACGAAACTATTTCATTATGAATGCAGACTCGCTATTTGGTCCGAAATATATTCCGAAAAAATGCTATGACCTTAATTAGCCTGAAAATTTAGAAGGGGTCGCAGTTTGTGAAACAAAGCTATTTAACAGCCAAGAAGACAAATCGTTGAGGTGAACAACACACAAATTCGATGAAAGAAAAAAAAAAGAAATCTAGGTAAGCACGAAGAAAGTTTTCATACATAGTTAGAAAAACAATGATTAATGCTATATGCTATGTGCTATGTATATTTTGAATTTAATTAACCTTCATTGATCCAGCTTAGTTTACTTAGTTTAGCCTCAAGTAAGACATTGTTCAGTTTTTAACATCAAATAATGCCCTTTCTCAGGGTGAGTCACAAGACATAAGTTTGGATGTAATTTTCAAACTTTCTCTTGAGCGGTAAACAATCCCTGCTACATATAGCACTGCATATTTTTTATGTTGTGTTCAATGTACTTTAGTATAGCTTCATGACAAAGTTAATTTTGACGTATGATAATGGCTTGCGGCCAGACAAATCATAACATCTATGATTATCACTATCTGGCCAAGGGTTATCACTATGGCTTCAGCAATGGTTTTCCCGTGTTGTTTTTAATTTTTTTTCTTTATTCAGACTTATTACATGTAATTACTGAATACCTAACGTTTTGTTCGTAAGACACCTCAGACCCTACTGTGTTATAGTTCTTAGTAATGGATGGGTTTTTAACATCCTGATCAATTACACTTACCGAATGTTCTTATTAAAGAGATAACATCTTAGGCTTAGGAGACTTAGCAGTTCAGATTTTAGCAGTTGATGACTTTCGTTTACTGTATGTATAGTTTTCTTTTTATTTAATGGGTATTGATATCTTTCATTGTAGGATTTCGCCGATTTCGGATATGGCCTTTTTATAAATGACTTGTTAAATTAATAAACATGCGTAAATTTTTTTTATTTATGCATCTGTGGTATCAGTGTCACAACCGTCATACGAAGTGTTGCAGGTAATCTGCTGTACTTGTTATTCGTGTTACTCAACAGCTCTGACAAACCTTCTCCTCTCGCTTTCACACTCAACGACAGAACCATCCGGCCAATGTTGTCCCAATAAAATGTCAAATTGAAACAATTTTTGTAAGCCCATTTGACGAATTTGGCCAATTAGTACTTTGTTACCCACATTTATAAGCTATTCAACTGGTAACTCCCCCCCCCCCCCCCCACCGCCCCCACCCTTGAATGTTGCGTAGCGCCACCTGGGGCGTCGGTTCCAGGTTCTCTGTCATCGACTTGAAGCTACTAATCACATGAGTCCTCTCCTCCATCTTACTTCTGACTTTGATCAATCATCGAACTTAGCTTCATTTTATGACCGCCATGGCTCACTAATGAGTTCACAGCAGAGCGAACTGGGTTCGCTTGTTTGTACCCCGTATACGTTTACACGACTCCACCGTTAGAAATACGTCCCTTAAGATGCCCACATCCTCGACAGTCTGACCAAGTCCCCACGGCTCCTGTACTGTAAACCCTGGGAATTGAACAAGAAAGTCACATATCACGGGCTACTGACTGTGACAGTGATATCACGACGGGAACCACACGACACGAGACAATATTTTATATCAGTACGAGGGTAATAGTGGGACAAAAGTATCAAAACAGACAACGTAGGATTTAAGGTATGTCTATGTTGTCAAGAGGACATATTTAGAATAAAATTCAATACATGGTAATTATGCTTTGTTTGCATCAACTAACTTGTGTGTAAAATGAGACCCAAAAGTAGGCAAAAAAGGACGAATATATACACCACAGACAAAAACGTAGATATTCATGTAAATGTATGAAATACATACGGGGAATCATTACAGACACAAATACTCATTTTCAGTAACCTTATTCTTAATAATATGAAAGCAGTTATTTAAACTACAGCGCAAAACAGGAATTATTGTATGTTTGCGTTAACCACTTGGAGTATTTAAATAAAATATGAACGTAGCTACTAAAGCTGAAATATTCCAAGTAACGAATCACAGAAATATCTACTATAGGATCTACTCTCCCTTGACGGTTATAGTTTTTTATTTAAAAGTTGTTTGGATTTTTGGTAAATATTACAGGCACACGTCTGCTTGTACCGCAAACAAATATAGCACAATAATAACACTGCAGTTCTGTTAAGATAACAATGTTTCTATTGAGGCTCACAATAGACAATACAGATTCGCAAGTCTCTTAGCACAACAATGATGAAGAAAAAACCATTTGGAAAGCGAAAATGGATTTTGTCAATGTCCTCAATTCCTCTTCGCGCACACGGAGGATATTTAGTCACATAATGTGAAAGGGGTGTTACCTGAAAGAAAGTGAACCTTCCAACCGATGTTCTAAAAGCTCGTGAGCATGACTTGGTCAGACAGTAATGATGGGTACGTTACTTCATATACTTTTCATCAGCACTAGGAAGATGCTTGCCGTTGATTGAGCCATGAGTCTCTCTCTTCCGACGGATCCCTCCGCGGAATTTTGTTCCTTCAAGAAATACCTCTTCCGCCAGAGTATCTGCTATTTCATTGCTAGGTTTCCAGAATGGGCCTTACCCATACCATACGATACGATATGTACGATATTGCAGTGCTTACGATGCAATGCTATGCATGCTAAGAAAAAAATGGCACCCCTAACCATCATTCCATGTTGGCGGGCTATATTGGTAACCCACCGCTGTAAGGGGTGTCTCCAGACTCGTCTTCCGCCTGGAATCTACTGAGCACCACTACAACCTTAAATTGCCGAGGGGACATAAACACATTAATCTGTTTCAATTTATCGAGTATTTCATCGAGTATTCTTCAAGGAGTGGGAAAAAGTTTGAAATCATTCAGTTTAAAACTGTCGAGACTCGACTACGGATCCCCATGAATAGAAAGCTAATGGGGCAAGGTCTGTAAATCGTGGTGGCCAGTTAGTTGCACTATCACTACCAATCCAGAGATTAGAGTAAAAAATGGTTCAAATGGCTCTATGCACTATGGGACTTAACTGCTATGGTCATCAGTCTCCTAGAACGTAGAACTACTTAAACGTAAGGTCGTGCGGTTCCAGACTGCAGCGCCTAGAACTGCTCAGCCACTCCGGTCGGCGATTAGGGTAAGTCTGTTTGATATGCCACTAACACAAAGGCAAATGTACATTAAATGTGTTCTCTCTCGGAAACCATTCTGAATGAGGTGTTCGTCCATACGAAACTTTTTGCTTCAGATGTGTGATTCTACTATATCCCTGAATCCTAAGCATGCCTCCTGGGACACAATATATAATAAATGTTATTTATCTCGGAAACCATTCTGAATAGGACTTTTTTTGGTTCAAATATTTATAGATATATATGTAGTGTCCCGAGAGGCATGCTCGTTATTCAGGGATATGACAAAAATACTCATTCGAAGCAAAAAACCTCGTATGGACATATGCCCTATTCAGCATGGTTTCCGAGATAGAACACATTTAATGTACATTTGTTTTTGATCTAGTGGCATCTCTACTACACCTAAACTAATCACTGGATTGCTCGTGATAGCCAAACTGATGGACCACCATGATCGGCAGACCTTACACTATTACATTTTTGTTTATAGGATTGTTTGAAGTATGAGCTATACAAACGAAAGGTGAATGGGTGAGACGAAGTGCTTGGTGTCTTGAACGCTGTTTTCCTCATTAGGGAACGTGCGGAGACGCTCAGACAAGCTACACAGCACGTTAGCCCAGGAATGCACAAACACTTTGGAGTCTACGGTGGTATATTCGAACATTTGCTATGAATTGTGAAACTGTAATAATGTGACACGTATGATAATTCTCAGGTGTGAATATGTTGAAAATATGTTTTTTTTTTCAAGTTGACACTTTGTAAAACGCATGTTGTAATGTGTACATCGGCTAACCCAACAATGTATTGAATAATACAGAAAATAAATGACAATTTATATTATTCCTTATACACTGTAAATTATATGTTCTATCTGGGATAACCATTCGGAAAAGGGCGTATGCTGATATGAAATTTTTTGCTTCAAATAATCGTTCCTGTCATATCCATGAATTCCTCCTCTGTCACCCAATTCTTACATATTTGCTCGACATGGCGAATGAATTTCTTTTTTAAAAAAGTGGTTTTATCTAATCAGAAGTAATAATCAGAAGGTAAGAAATATGAATGATAATGAAACAAATAACATGTCAGGAAAAATGTTAAGCAAGTAGGAAAAAACTCTGTAAAGAGATAGTGTATCTAAACTGAAACGCACGAAACATGATCAATCTCAAGAAATTATTTTTTAAAAATGAATGAGGAACAGTACACACAATACACACTACAGGCGGACACCACACTGAAGATTACTCAACCAACATAAACCTTTTCCCAAAACATCGTGGATTTCTTTAATTTCTCTCCTTTCAGAGATAAATTATACAGGTTGAAATATGGTTCAAATGGCTCTGAGCACTATGGGACTTAACATCTATGGTCATTAGTCCCCTAGAACTTAGAACTACTTAAACCTAACAAACCTAAGGATATCACACAACACCCAGCCATCACGAGGCAGTGAAAATCCCTGACCCCGCCGGTTAAAATATGGTCTCTAGTTTCAAGTTCACCGTCCTCGCAGATTATAGTGCCTGATAATAATGTGTTTTGATTATTAGGGCTCCATAAACCATACACGTATGGCAGTTTGTTGACGAAGTGGCTCGGTAGATTGTGTGCTAGCATTTTTTCACCTAAGCTAGGTAGCCTGACTTTATCGTATGTGTTAACGAGATCTGTAAATACTATTACGAGATGAATCTGAGACGTATGGATGTATTGGATCAACGCTTTATTTGCACCAAAGTCATCTTACGAAGCACGTCATGGTGTTCGTACCACAATTTAAATCTATGAAGACCTTAAGCGCGAAATTTAACATTTTCATTGAAATACAACGAACCGCATCATTCTTGATTGGAATTGCTCTAACTCCCTTTCACTCTAATATATCTGGAATGACTTTCCACGTTTAATTATGTATTTAGCAGAGCAAGCTACTTCCCCGTCGTGGCAGCTGAGGCGCTGTGTCATAATACAGGTTATCGAGCCCTGGCACTGTGCCCTTGCTCCGAGTAAGTGCCTTATAAACTTCAGCAACGGAGCCGGGTTCATTTAGAAAATGTCGAGTTTCCTCCAACGTTTCACATGGGTTTTGATCGATTAAGTTAGTTTCTTCAGACGGAGTCGCGTAGTTAACTTTGGCAAGTGGCATTTGCGATTCGTGTTGTAACATATTCTCCTGTCAAAGTACTGTTTCCGGTATGTCCCTTCCTAGCTTCCTGCAGAACTACTGAAGTCACTTTTCCTCGCCTGTTTCAAAAGGCTTTTGATTTTAACCTCAACCTCATTCAAACGGATGCAGTTTTCTTGTCATCCTGGTAAGGAGCCTCAAAGCCTACATCCGCTCTTCCATTGCCGCACAACAATCACCATTTAATCATGTCAGAGAAGCGGCGTGTTTAGGAATAAAGGATTTAGTAAGAGTTAGAGTGTTCTTCTTTAACGGAGTTCTTAAAATGTCGTAGTCTATTGGTGAGTCACTGCTTCTTTTATTCAGCTGCTATGATATGTTTCGTTTATACGGATTACACTACGTCTTATTTATATCCTGCTTCAAGACAGGATGGAGGATACGCATTCTTGGCACGACGTTACAGTTGATAAACTGATCTGCTGGAAGCTGATCTCATCCTAGCGGTTCCTCCACCACCTCCCATGTAATTCTGGGTCCAAGTGCGGCCGAAGCAAGGCTTAATTCCACAGTAATTCTTTGCTGGTAGATTCGACAGCGGCTAGTAGGACAGCCATGTGGAGTGTTATCAGGTTCTCCTTATCTCTGATGTAGGCTAGTATCCTCCCTGTCTCGTCTTATAATCTAGAATTCCAGACAGAATGATTAACAATAAAGTCTCCTAATACTAATTTAGGATGTTCGAAGGCGTCGATGATTTTCCATAGTTGAGCTTTCGTGAAGGTTACCTTTGTGATCTAAAATCGATGTTGCGCTGAAGCTGCCTTCAAGAATGTGTGAAGTAACGCTGATTTCCTGTAATGGTAGATCAAAAAGTTGTAATGAATGAGCAGTGTAATACACTCCTGGAAATTGAAATAAGAACACCGTGAATTCATTGTCCCAGGAAGGGGAAACTTTATTGACACATTCCTGGGGTCAGATACATCACATGATCACACTGACAGAACCACAGGCACATAGAGACAGGCGACAGAGCATGCACAATGTCGGCACTAGTACAGTGTATATCCACCTTTTGCAGCAATGCAGGCTGCTATTCTCCCATGGAGACGATCGTAGAGATGCTGGATGTAGTCCTGTGGAACGGCTCGCCATGCCATTTCCACATGGCGCCTCAGTTGGACCAGCGTTCGTGCTGGACGTGCAGACCGCGTGAGACGACGCTTCATCCAGTCCCAAACATGCTCAATGGGGGACAGATCCGGAGATCTTGCTGGCCAGGGTAGTTGACTTACACCTTCTAGAGCACGTTGGGTGGCACGGGATACATGCGGACGTGCATTGTCCTGTTGGAACAGCAAGTTCCCTTTCCGGTCTAGGAATGGTAGAACGATGGGTTCGATGACGGTTTGGATGTACCGTGCACTATTCAGTGTCCCCTCGACGACCACCTGAGGTGTACGGCCAGTGTAGGAGATCGCTCCCCACACCATGAAGCCGGGTGTTGGCCCTGTGTGCCTCGGTCGTATGCAGTCCTGATTGTGGTGCTCACCTGCACGGCGCCAAACACGCATACGACCATCAATGGCACCAAGGCAGAAGCGACTCTCATCGCTGAAGACGACACGTCTCCATTCGTCCCTCCATTCACGCCTGTCGCGACACCACTGGAGGCGGGCTGCACGATGTTGGGGCGTGAGCGGAAGACGGCCTAACGGTGTGCGGGACCGTAGCCCAGCTTCATGGAGACGGTTGCGAATGGTCCTCGCCGATACCCCAGGAGCAACAGTGTCCCTAATTTGGTGGGAAGTGGCGGTGCGGTCCCCTACGGCACTGCGTAGGATCCTACGGTCTTGGCGTGCATCCGTGCGTCGTTGCGGTCCGGTCCCAGGTCGACGGGCACGTGCACCTTCCGCCGACCACTGGCGACAACATCGATGTACTGTGAAAACCTCACGCCCCACGTGTTGAGCAATTCGGCGGTACGTCCACCCGGCCTCCCGCATGCCCACTATACGCCCTCGCTCAAAGTCCGTCAACTGCACATACGGTTCACGTCCACGCTGTTGCGGCATGCTACCAGTGTTAAAGACTGCGATGGAGCTCCGTATGATACGGCAAACTGGCTGACACTGACGGCGGTGGTGCACAAATACTGCGCAGCTAGCGCCATTCGACGGCCAACACTGCGGTTCCTGGTGTGTCCGCTGTGCCGTGCGTGTGATCATTGCTTGTACAGCCCTCTCGCAGTGTCCGGAGCCAGTATGGTGGGTCTGACTCACCGGTGTCAATGTGTTCTTTTTTCCATTTCCAGTAGTGTATGTGTCACAGCAGATAAAGCTAGGTACCCACCGAAACTGTCATCTTCATCTTCTCGCACGGTATAGTATCAACGTAATGTAAAGTGCTCAATGGATTTCAGCCATGACTCCACTGTTGCTGCTACTTGCAGATATATGATGTGTATATGTATGAAAGAGCGTGATGCTGTTGCTCTAGCTCGTGTTCCATCCCTTAAAAGGAACAGTCTTGATTTATTCCTGCTAGAAGAAGCTGTTGTATGGTGTCACAATCTGGTAAAGCTGTCGGGGTAAGAGTATCGGTTTAACATACACAGTGTCTAAATAACTGTCATCAATACTTTATTGATGATATAATTGCCACCAAGTTTATTGTCTACCACAGATCTGCGTGGTATTGACGGGTATGCATTTGATGTTACATGTACACTAGAAAGTAAACAAATAAAATAAAGTAAAAAAAAGAGATCCACTGCAATCAAAATGCAGAAAATTTACATCATTTGCTAATAGCAGCAGAGAAACCGACCGTGCCGCGGCGTAACGTGAGACGAGGCAAGCGGGTCACTGATATCGGAAATGCAAAATTTCCGATGCTGGCTTTGTAATCGCCTACGTCCCATGTGCTGAGTATCGCGTACTTTGACTGACTGCAAGAGGACGCTCAAGAATTTCTTGCGGCTGAGAGACGGATTATGGACCTGACTGAATGTTCGTGTAGAAGAAACAGCAACTGCGTACCTGCACATATGATGCACAAAGGGTGCAATAAAGTTGGGAATGCGCTGAAAAGCGCTCGCTGTCTTCCATGCGTGCTTAACGGCTTAACTGGAGATGACTAGGAATGAAAGTCGCGATATACCTATTTTTTTTTCAAAAAATCGCTTATCTTGCTCCTTTGCAAATTAAAATTATAGCTTTTCACGTTTTAAAATACGGATAAAAAACGCTATAATATAGGCTTTTGTGTTCAAGTAGATGTCGTGGCTTAGTAGTTTGGTGTGTCGTACATAAATATTTAATCACAGAGTTTAACTCAATCCAGTCAGTTCAGCAACACTTATCACAGAGGATATATAAGATTAGAGAGTGGGCATAAGATATCCTGTATTTTCTGTATCTGTGCCATCACTTCCGCTGTCTAACGTCGCGCAGTGGATCGGTTTTACTGCTGCTGCTGCTGCTGTCAAGTGCTCTGGATTTCCTGCAGACGCTCATTTCCTGTTTTAAAATTTTTTTTCCTATAGAGTGTACAGTCTGGATGTTACACAGGATTCACAATTTTTGTATCCGTTGTCAAATTCTGGGCGCTTTTAGTTTTCGTTTGGTGATGTTTCTCATGTCTTTGCGGGAAGCATTCCAGTGCTGGCGTGCTTAAACATTTGGTTCCTGTTACCATGTATTGTCGGTTCCCCTTAGCTTTCTTTCGTCTTATGACAGACAGGTTCACCTCGTGCCGGGTGAAGACTATGATGATCATTGGTGAGTGGATTCTGTTGTTGAATGCCATGGTTCTTCTGTTGGAAAAACCGTAGTGGCTCCTGACTCCAAGATTGAGTTCTTTCTGTCAAATGCCATTAATCCGCTGGCAGATCTTTGACGGAGAAGATCCTGACGGCTCTTATCATTTGGCATATTTCGTTTTCAACAAGTAAATAGATCGGAGGCGTCTGTTTTTTGCATTCGTTAAAATCGCGTTGCCCCGCACATTAGGGACAAAAGTGGCTGTTCAGGAGATTAAGAAACTGCAAGGAGAATGACTGAATAATTAATTTGGCTGTCCGTTTTTCTAGTTACCCTAAGAATTGGCGACATTAAATCTTACTTGAAACCTTCTGCTTTCCCGGCAGCGGCGGGCATCAGGCTCCATCACGTCTAGGCTGGGCTTCAGTGAATAACTGATAAAGAGACAACAGGGGGAAACGACAGACCGAAGAAACAGGCAGATTTCGTATTATGTTGCAAGTATTGTTTCAAGGCAACATGATAAATGAAACGTAGCCTGTTACACGTGAGTAACGGCCACCGCTCGTGAACAAAGTTAAGAAGCTGGCAAGATCCCTTTTTCTGCTGGTCAAGGACAATGAAATAGCACAAATTACCGATAATACTGAATGGTAAACCGTTGCATCAGGAGAGAGTGGGCCGAGTGATAGATGAAACGGTAATTGTCAAGACAATTACGAGACCAACCCAGGCAGGAGCAGCTGAAATTGCTTTTATGGAAGAATTATCCGATTCCAGCACCACCTGTTTTCTGCACTCGTTATCACATCGCGTCGGAATTACTACCGATTAGCACGCGGAAACTGATTACTAACCATGCTACAATGTGTCGCGTTATCAATGTTCGCTACCGATGTAATCAGATTCCACATCAAAGCACATTGGCGGCAACTCACTCGCGGCCGGTTGTCCCGAACTTGCACCTATTAAGAACTGACTTCGACTGGGATGTCGAGAATGTCTCCGTCATTTTCGTGTCCCAAGACAGGCTCTGCGACCAGATTAACAGGTGTTACTGTCGCGCTTTACCTCCATCTCGTGAAGGCAGTATCGGCGCCCTCGTAGTTGTGACACCCGGAATAGCGGGATACCTCAAAGACGGCGGGAGGGAATCAAACTAACGGCTTCTTTAGCCATCTAGTGACATCTCATATGGTACCTGCTGTGTCGTCCGAACAAGACACAGCCAGAGCGAAGGTACCTCAGGAGCGAAAATTTAAGCTGGTGGCAGTGCCATAGAGACTCGCAACTTAAGCGCGATCCACCAACGCCACTTACGGTGCTGAGGATGTAAATATCAACTTCGCCTCGGCCAATTTCCGGCCGAGTACAGTCCGCCAATGACCGGACGACAACGGACAGAAGCGTATTCGGAAGATAGAAAAGCAACTCTTGCCCACTTGGTTATAGATCATCGTCCAGGCCGGAGATAGACAGGGAACGCCGTATAGTGAGCTCTAAGAAGTGAACAAACAGCTGTTGTAAATTGCATTTGCTGTGTACTGTGAAGTTCACCTACGATTACTTGCACTTAGTTCGCCCCTGGTAAGCGCGGAATGTCATGGCTAACGGCCCGGGTTCGATTCCTGGCTGGGTCGGAGATACTCCCCGCTCAGGGACTAGGTGTTGTGTTGTCCCTATCATCGTCATTTCATCTCTATCGACCCGTAAGTCGCCTAAAGTGGCATCAACTCGAAAGGCTTGCACCAGGCGAACGGTGCCCGACAGGAGGATTTAGCCACACAGCATTTCCATTTCACTTGCACTTGGCCACTGAAGGCCTTTCTTTGTGTTATATTATAATCAGTGTTGCAGACTTCATGATCCAACTAGTCACAAAGATAAGTAAGCCTGTTAAGTCATTTGCGTGACTTTGTTACTAGCCGGCCGCGGTAGTCTAGCGGTTCAGGCGCTTAGTCGCATGTTCGAATCCTGCCTCGGGCATCGATGTGTGTGATGTCCTTAGGTTAGTTAGGTTTAAGTAGTTCTAAGTTCTAGGGGACTGATGACCACAGCTGTTCAATCCCATAGCGCTCAGAGCCATTCGAGCCATTTGAACTTTGTTACTAATTTGACAGAGTGTTGTAGAACCTTTCTCCGACCTTGTACCTGGCCCTGGGACATAGCTGTGTAATAGTGGCAGGGAGAAATCGTCTTAGCGGTGTGCTGCACCAGAAGCCGTTTCACGAACTCTCAAACTCGGCCTACCCTAACAACTCTGGCAACTCGACCTCCACAGCAGTAGTGACAAGGCCTGTACAAAACTGACGACGAGGATTTACAAAAGTACCAATTTTGTATTAACTAAACCAGGCACCAGAAAACTGTAGTCCCTTCACGCCTTGGGAATCATGTTTTTAAGTTCGTAATTGCAGGGGAAATTCATGTGATATGATTTAATCGGCGTTTAATGAACTCGACTTTAAAACTACTGGGCCGATCAACCGGTAACTTATATCAGTCAGTTTGTAATCTGGAGACGAAGCTAAATCTGTTAACAAAAGTATTTATTTAATTTTACTGGGGCACTCTCCCTCTGTCCAAGGGCAGGACTGATTGCTACTTAGCCTCCAAGTGTTCTGCTGCTCGGTAGCGCGATATATGAGTGCTACACAACGTCTGCTGTTGCAGTATTGGCCGCCAGGGAGTCCTCAGTTTAAGCAGTTACAGCATTGCAATACAGGTCGCATATACAGTTCCATGGGGTGTCGTACTCAGCGAACTTGGCCGTATGCGGCACGTACAGTGCGGTGAGCGCGACTACTTCCTCACTGAGTTGGTCCCTGTTGTACATTGCTTCTTGATTTGCTTCTATAATTGCAGTATAAAACATAGTTTGCACTTCAACGCTACACACACGTCCAGCTCGCTCCAGTGCCTTCGACTTTCATATTACGCGATACTCGGACATTATGGTTACAGTAGCTCGTCTTGGGACAATTGCATCAGCACGTTTTCAATTATGCCTTCCTGGATTGCATTTGATATTTGTATTTAAGCATGCAAACTCCCTTCTTTTTAAAGATGGCGTTTTTTACCAGGCTGCTAGCCACAGATGTTGACTGTACTTCAGTATTTATTGCGGCCCATTACTGTGACACTCAAACTACAATTTCTCTAGCCACGGAGCAAAGCGAATGTGTATGGCGTCCTATTCGCCATGGTACGTAAATGTCCGACCATTTGATTTTCGATTTCAACTGTAACTTAAGAAAAGGCCTGAGTCATATTGTTCATAATTGGCAAGGCATTCTACCTTGTAACTGTAGATTTGCAACATGAGTGGGTCGACCTTGCCCTGGAGTAATGTCCTGGTACGGAGGAGTGTGATGGTTTTCGTTTATTTTTATTGTTTTTATTACTTTATTCATACAGAGATCATCTCACAATGATTTAAATTCGTCATCGTATTACAAAGAAAATAACAAAGAATACATACACACAGAATATATAAGAATGTTACAAGGAGGAGAGGTGGTCGGCCGTGTCCTTCTAGAAGTAATCACTCGGAATTTGCCTGAAATGATTTAGGAAAACCACTAAAAGCCTAAATCAGGACAGTCGAACAGATCAAACTCCATCATTCCCCATATGAGAGCAGTGTTACAGATACTGTACTTCCTCACTGCGTTGGTCCCTGTTGTACATTGTTTCTTGATTTTCTTCTGTAATTGGACTATAAAATATAGTTTGCACTTCAACGCTACACACACTAAGACGTCCACTACTTACTCTTGAGCCACCATGTTGCTATGCCTCTTCCATTGACTCAAACCTGTTCGGGCATTTGGCTCCAGGCCCGGAAACAAGCCGCCATGACCCATGCACGTCTTCATGTCCTCCCCTAAGACCGCCTGAAAAACTAAGTCAGCAACCCCACATAATGAATGAGATGTAGAGCCTACCTTATCGAAAGCATCAGTATAGAGACGAAATTAGTGTTCATGATTTCATCATAGCGACTATGGTTACGAAAATTAAAAATCAGTCGTTAAATCTAAAAGAGTGTTTCTGTTGGAAAGAGCGCACAAGCAGTCGTCAGCACCTCACTTACGCAATGAATCGATATCATTTATTTTGGGTATGGTCAGAGCAGACAAAATATGTGAAAAATTTAACACAAGAAGGACCGGGAGGCCAAGTTGGCCCCTTTAGGAACTTTTACTTTGTGTTCTGAGCAAATGATAGACTGGATTGACTTGATATTTGGTGACTTTCCATGAGTTATATGAAATATTAACTACCTTTTTTTGGAGTGTCCTGTTTGTATTAGGTAGTGAAATATGAATGTCTCTATTACACTATTATGAAAACTAGTCATCTTAATTTATAAAACAATTTTCCCTTCAAATTTTATCACAACGTAACTGTGAAATGCCAAGACATTTATAAAGTGTGATGTTGGTTTGTAACCTATGTACAGAAATATGTGAAATTTATAATTTACTAATTAATATTTCATCATGGATTAATGAAATGAAAATGTTCGTTTATGTAATCTTATATTCTTGTACAAGTTATGATTGGTATACAATGGTACACGCTTAGGGACAACGTGTAGGATATGTGTCATGTAGAAGATGGAGTTGTTTTGTACTGTGCTGAACTTACTGAGGGAAGCATGAAAGGTGGCTTGGGTTTTTGCCGCGCTATCAATAGAGAGGGCGGAAAGAAGAAGACAAGTCTGTAGGCAGCAGTGAAAGAGGTAACAATCGGACGGAGCAGACGATGCCGTGCCTGGAAACTGTTGCAGAATATGAGCGGAAGATAACTGCTGAATTGTTACGGCTTTGTTACAACTTGATTGGCTATGCTATGGACGTTAGAAGGACGCCAACCAGAAATAATTAGTCCATACTTCAAGAAACTTGTACTTCATATCATGGGTAATGTAGCTGCGTTTGCTATCTACCGCAAACAACGACTGCAGACACCAGGTAACGAATAATAGAATAATTAGAATTGCAGAAGTGTGGATGATAAACACAAAATTAACTTTTTTGAATAATTTTGACGGAAACATAAAATTAGATTCACCCTGTTACTTTATTGCTAATCATTTACCTACATAATGTTCGATCTTGGTATTTCATTATTCCAATGAAATAGTGGAAATGGTTTATTCAGAATCTACAAGCACTAATTTTCATCATTGAATAAGAGTTTGAAAATGTTTTTTGTGTACTAACTTTTAAGTGAAGATAAGAGTACTGTATGATTTACGTAGTAGAATTTATAAAGTAAAATTTTGCTGAAGTACTGAAGCAGATGTTCTCAGACAAATTTAACTCTGAATATTCTTACTCCCTTTGTGGCAATAAGTAAAGTGAAAGTGAGTAACTAAATTTTGAGTGAAATAAAGTTAAATTCAGTTATAAATGAAATTCAGTAATGTACGAAGAGTTATAAAAAGAAAGTTTCTTATGTGCCTCAGTAACACAGAAGCAGGGTTGCATAAAAACACTGAATAACAATATAGAACGACCACATCATACCTTTGCCTTGTGACGAATCATTTGCTTAGAGATAGGCATAAATTAAGCGTCTTAATAAATTTAAATGTTTGTATTATGCTATTAGAATATTTAGCAATTTTATTTGTTGTTTATACAAATTGCAAACATAGAAGTCCCCTGCAGCCAAATTTTCTTTAGCAAATATTGACTCATTAATATTTCGTGTCCTCTCTAGAGCAGAACCATTTTTATGTGCTTGCAGTAGCTTAAAGATTCCCATATGTTTCTCAGAACCACATCCTCAAAAGGTTTATTTATTTGTGAAGTTATGTCAGGGAACAGCAAGATAGTAGGCAACATTTACTTCTTCTGCTTTTCTGGAACTTAACCATTTCTTTCCTAGATACGTTGGCGTCGTAAATCCATTGGACGAACTACTTTATGAATTTGGTACAGAATGGTCCTAGATTCAGTATTATTCCTTTTTAATACGTTTATTTCTAACAGTTAGCAACCCCTAGGGAAAGAACTAATAGTCTGATTTCCAAATCCATTAATGATACTTGACGGTCAAATCCTGTAAAAGGTTAATTTTCCGACAGGTGTATAATACGTGCACAATTCACCATATGATAGTGTTATACGTGGCTTCTGCTGTAGAAGTACTGTTTGTTCTGTTGAAATATAGTGTTATATGTGGCGCCTGGTTGCAGGACCGTTTACAATACTAAAAACTCCAGAAGTAGCTAAGTGCTGTGGTACATTTCACACATAGGTAAGATTCTTTGAACGAAGTTCAAAGGTTTCAGGGGCACGAATTTTTTTATTGCAGTTAGAAGAAAGATAGAGCAGCAAAAATAGTGATATATGTGGTTTCAGTAGCTATTGAGAATGGACAAAGGAAAGTATTATGTTGTATAGGGAATATAAACAGGAGATTGAAAGTAAGGAAACTCCTGTGAACAGTCGTAATGAGCAGGACACAGAGGAATTTGTTTTGCTGTTAGAAAAATAGTTTATGAATCTGGATCATGGGGATGTAAGTTTCATGCTGTTAAGCCCATTTTAAATGAAGAAGGAAAAAGTAGATTTAGCGGAGGAAGACAATAGTAGAAAATTCCGCTGAGAAAAAGCGGCAACTGTCTGTAGATTTGTATGCATTGCTACACAAAATAAGTACACAGCTGATAACACTAAACTAAATACAAAAGTCCTGAGTGGACAATAACAAGCACAGTCTAAAAACACTAAAAGTATAATCGCGAAAGTCTAAAACCAAATTAAAATTACTCAGGAACAAGCTAAAGCCACCAAAAAAAATATGTGAACAAATGGAAAATAATAAAGTTAGAAAAAGTAAATAACAAAATAGGTTTCTTAACTGAGAAACTTATTAACAAAGAAATCTGTAAAAATTTAAATGAAACTGTTAGTACAATTCAAGCAGAAATTGTTCACACTAATGATAGATTTGCAACTGAAATAGAGAAAATACAACAACAGTTCGAACCTATGGTAGAATCGAAGGTTACGGAAAAGGTTTCCCAAGTAAAGAAAGTAACGATTAAACTAAACGAAGATCAGATGTCTCATATGAGTATAAGTGTTTAAGAGGCTGAGAAAATTCCGGAAAAGAAAGTAGAATATTGCGAAGCGAAGTATAGTATTAATACCTCCAGTATACAGGAGATTGTCAGTAACATAGAACTTAAGATTAGGTGTTGGCTGGTTGGTTTAAAACCAGGAGGAAAGGGACCAAACTGCGCAGTTATCGATCCCTCAAGATCAAGTGTAATAGTACTTACGTTGTAGAGAGAACAGCATATAACAAGATACTTGAGGGCGCTGAAAAATTCGACCCTCACTGAAAACTTAGTGGGTTATCCCCTTGGAATTTATAAGGAACTGCGAAAGGCTATTTTCTGAAAACCTTACAGATCAGGATTAAGAAATCATTGTGATTAGATGTTTAGCATGAGATGTTAAACGATGGGAAATCAACCTAAGCACTTGAAGGAATAACCTTGGGGAATTTAGACAAAAGTTGTTGGAAGAATATTGGTCCGAGTAACTACAAAAGAGTCTTTTCCGTTAATTTATAATGGTTAGAATGTTCGAAGGTAAAGGCCGAATGACTTTGAAAGTGTTCTGCGAGTCATACTGTAGAATGCTGGCTCACTTGAGGAACCGTAGTAATGGTTCCGAAATTATCTGGGAACTCTGTAAGAAATTAGCAGAAGATTCCAAGACGTATGTGGGTAGTAGCCGCCGTACTTTTTCTTCATTTTCAGAAAAAGTAATTGAGGAAGACCAGTAGCGAAAAACCCAGAATTTCCGTCAGAATGAGAGGTAGGAACAGTCGAAATAACAATGGAGAGCAGAATAATAACCAATATCAGGTTAATACCGTTCAGAGAGGAAGAGATAGAGAAAGATTTTCCTCTGACAATTTCGGAGGAGGAAATAGGCCATAAAATAATGCCAATAGAGAGGAGGAAAACTACCAATCCCTATCATTAAGGGTCGGATGAACGCGGGAACACTATACAGTAAGCACAAACGATATAACAATTCTCAACACAGACAGAGAAGCCTTGATACACCACTATACTGTAGGCATGCGACGCTGGGCAGTAGGCCCGCGGCGACAGATAGTACACAGCGTGGATTACAGTCAGCTAGGAACAGGCGCGTTTCGTGCACTGAAGCACCTGTGGCGAGCAGCGGTAGGAAGAGCAGGGCAGGCGGAGATTGACGTCAAAGAGCCAGTCACTGAACTCGGACCGCAACCAGCTGATGCAGTGAGTAAGCGAGTAGACGGTGATACACTCGCTATAACAAGTTCACAGGCAATGGGTAGAAAGCTTGCAGTAAATTAATACGGAGATAGCATTATTACGACCGAAAATGTGGCGAGATATAGCAACGAAGAGTCGGAGTAAGATTTATTTAATGGAGCCACCAAGAAATCGCGAGCTGAAAATGAAAACGAGTCCAAAAGCATCGCGC
Source organism: Schistocerca gregaria (assembly GCF_023897955.1). Lineage (NCBI taxonomy): Eukaryota > Metazoa > Arthropoda > Insecta > Orthoptera > Acrididae > Schistocerca > Schistocerca gregaria. The sequence goes on from NC_064931.1 coordinate 79,121,377, forward strand.
AGAAGATCTGTGTAGCTGACGTTATCGTAAATGAAGTGGTCGTGAGTGGACGCGAAATGGAAGATAAAAGTTTACCCGTCACTGAAGAGTCATTCCGCAACAAGGAATCTGCGAAAAATGTTTCTGTCATTCACAAGCCTGAGTGAAAAGGAAATGAATTTGTGAAATTGATAGAAATCCGTAAAGATTACAACGCACGTGAAGTGCAAACTGACGACGTCAGGGAAGGTGTGAAAGGCAGTTCGAATGAAGAACTAAAACACGGAAAATAATCTGAATGCTAAAGAAGATGAGCAATAGGAACTCGTTACTATTGAACGAATTCAGAATTGGATGAGCTATGAAACTAGCAATGGCCAACAATTCTTAAAGAAATTAAGAAAGGCTTTCATGTTGGAACCCAACAGTGATATTGAAGATGCCGACATAAGTGAAAACGAAGACATCATTCGATCAAGAGATTCAGAATCAAAAGAAATGAAGCTGACTGAAAACCTGTGTGTTATAGAAACAATAATGCCAGAAAATGATAATATTCCGTGTGGAAAGATGCCGAAAAGAGATATAAGACTTGACGAAGAAGTTGTTCAAGAAGAAGGAAAAACTCTAGGAGACGAGCCATGTGAAGAAGGAATAACTTCAATACAGGATTCAGAACACGTATCGGGGCAAAGAAGAAGGAACCACTAGACGAAATGATCAGTAAAAAACCAACAGTTTAAGATCATGAAAGAATTGGCGATCAGAACAAGAAATAACCATCTGACAATTTAATGAAATGAACGCCACTCCGCGGGAAGACGCAATAGTTGATCAATACTCACTGCGGGAAGAACGAGAGGATACGGAGGTGGAAGTAACTGAACAAACACAACTACGCTAGAGAATTATGACTACAAAAGTAGAGCGTTACTGGACACTGGCTCTCAGATTAGTGTTTTATCTCAGTCTTTCTACGAACGCATAAAAGACATAACAGGCATAGTCATGCAAGGAATCAGAAGAAAAAGTAAACCAAGAAAGACGCAAGTTTTAATAGAATTTGTAATAAAGGCTGTGTCTTTACACACGATTTCCTGGTGATCTCAGAACATTGGGCCGAAGTAATTATGGCCATAGGTTGTCTGCAGAAGCAACAAGTAGTAATTATCTGTGCAAATGAAATAGCTAGCATTACGAATCAAGGAGGAACCATAAACATAGAATTTGAAGAAACAGACGAAAGCGTTGAATCGGAATTTGAGTCTATGAAAATGAAAGTAGATACAGATAATTAAGGATTACCGGAATTAGCTGAAGGTTATCATATACAAAGTATCAAAAATTTAGACCAAATGTTTGAAGAATTACGGAAAATTGTCACTGGCATACCATATTTAAATCCTGTGCAGAAAAGTGAGTTGCTATCGATACTAGAACAAAATTGTAGCGGCTTTTCAAACACTTCTGGCAGAGTGAAAATGTCGAATATCATATGGAAATACTGCCACAGAAACAATTTTTCATTTACACATATTCGGTTCCCGCAGCGAAAAAACATACCGTCAAAGCCAAAATTGACCAGATGTTTGACCGGGGAGTCATAGAGCGTAGCAACAGTGAATATAAGAATCCATTGGTTATAGTAGATAAGAAGGACGGTGCAGTAAGAGTGGTAATTGATCCCAGAACTTTGAATAAGATAGTCAAGAGAGAAATAGATCACCCTGAATCGTTAGACGAAATGCTACAAAGATTTTGCAATATTAAATATTTATGGAGCCTGGAATGACGTCCAGGTACTGACAGATAGCTATGCATGCTGAATCGAGAAAGTATACAGCTTTTCATCTTGCTCGAAAAAACAAAGTAGTACGGTTTTGATTAAATACATCACTTTCTGTGTTCGTACGTGCATTGGGCTGGACAAGAGGAAGACAACTAAGCAGTAGGCTCACAGTTTATGTAGACTGCTTACTAATAGTTACGTAACAGTCGAAAGAACATTCTGAATTACTGGAACAGGTATTCATTTCAATGCAGAAAGGAGGAACGATTCTGAAATTTAAAAAATGTGAACTCGTGAATAAAAGAAATTAATTTTTTAGGACGTGTTATTACAACAGAGGGAACAGAAGGACCCTGAGAAACTAAAAGCTAATGAAGGGTGTCCTCTTCCAAAGAATAGGAAATAAGTAAAAGCTCCTTTAGGTTTATGCGGATTCTATAGAAAATTTATAAATGGGCAACCTTTTAATATACAAGCTTTAAACAACTTGTTGCGCAAGAATTGAGCAGTTGTTTGGATCTTTGAATGCCAAAGATATTTTCAAGAAATAAAAAGGGAATTGATTACAAACAACATTTTACATAATCCTGCTTTATCATTACGATTCCATGTGAGTATGGATAGTAGTAATTATGGGGCAGGAGTAGAAATCTTTCAGGTAATTGAATATGAAGTGGAAATTCTTCAAAAAACCATTGTTTTCTCAAGCATAACATGAACAAATACAGACGAAACTACACTCTCTGCGAAAAAGGGACATTAGCTAGAATTTAGGGCGGAAAAAATTCTATTTATTTATGATGACAGAAGATAGTAATACATACAGACCATAAAGTGATTAAATTTTTGAAGGCTTTTTACTGAACGAGAAGTTATTCCGTTGGGCCCTATGTCAACAGCAATGGACTGTTAGACACTTTATGTAAAAGGATCCGAACATAAGGTTCCGGATTTACTTTCGACGCTACCTGAACACAAAAGCCAAGCTAATCTCGAAAACTATTATGAGGGGATATTTAAATTGTTATATTTAAAAGGAGAAGCGCGTAGTAAAATAATATCTACTATACGTAAAAATATCAGGATTCAAAACGGACACGAATTGTAGAAATATGTGATAGCCAAATTTAACAGTGATGTTTGCCATAGATACCAAAATGTTATAAAATCTTTAAAGGTGTACTATGTGTTAGAAAACTAAATTACAGTGAAGATTAACCAGTTTGTTGGCGATCAAAATTTAAAGTAAAATTAACTGATTACTTCCATCCCATGTAGGCTTTCACGGCCGGCGTCTTCATCAGTAAACACTTCCGGGCTAAATTGCCGTGGTCGATCTGCATAACTTCTTCTCCCTGACGTTTCGTTCTCAACTACGGAGAACATCTTCCGAGGTGAGTCGACGACTGGCTGCGAGGAGCTGGGGTCGCCGCTTATATGGAGATCGTAGAGGGCGCCACCGCACGTCACGTGGTGTCGATATGTAGCTATCTCTGGCTATCGTCTGTTCTCTCGATTGCAGGCAATCGATTGTCACGTGATTGATGCAACGTCGATCGCCATATTTTGTCCAATTTTACTCCTTCTTCTTTACGATTGAAATTGTATTGATGTTTGTGGATTTCAATTGCCTCTCTATACATACGTGTATAATAATGCGACGTCCTCGCTAGCACGCTTGTCTCACCGAATTCTATTTCGTGATCTCCATCCTTAAAAACATGTTCCACTACTGCCGATTTGTCGATATATCCCAAGCGACAGTTTCTTTTGTGCTCCGTCAAACGTGTATTGATGCTTCTTTTTGTAGTTCCTATGTAAACCCTGCCACAACTACAGGGAATTTTATATACCCCTGGGGTGGCTAGGGGCTGACGAGCATCTTTTGTTGATCTTAGGCACTCACTAATTTTCTTAGTAGGTCTGAAAATAGTCTCCACCTGAAACTTGGCTAGTACTTTCCCAACGCGATCCGTGATGTTATGGATGAAGGGCAGAAATACTTTTCCAGCTGATGGTTGTTGCTGTCTCCTATTTTTAGGCATTTTTCTACTTGGGTGAAGTGCTCCGTTAATCTCGTTTTTCGTATAACCATTTTTCGCAAAAGCCATTCGTATATGATTTAGTTCATCTTTTAAGTAGCCTGGTTCACAAATATTATTGGCCCTATCCACTAGTGCCTTTATGATCCCCCCTCTTTTGCCTTGGGTGGTGGTTTGAGTTCTTATGGAGGTAGCGATCAGTATGTGTACCTTTCCTGTAGACCTTGTGGCCTAAGGTCCCATCCGCCCGTTCAATAACTGATACATCCAAAAAGTTAAGTTGCCCATTATTCTCTTTTTCCATGGTAAATTTGATCTTTGGGTTGATGCTATATAAGTGCACCAGGAAATCATTAAAGTCCTCTTCCCCATGATTCCATATTACGAAGGTATCATCCACATACCGATACCACTTCCAGGGGCTTTTTGTGGCAGTGCTTATGCTCAAAATATTCCATGAATAAATTCGCAATTGCGGGGCTTAGGGGGCTTCCAATGGCTACCCTATCAATCTGTTCATAAAATTCACCATTGTACCGAAAAATTGTCGAGGATAGACAGTGTTGGAACAAGGCCACTATCAGTTACGAATGGCTTTTGCGAAAAATGGTTACACGAAAAACGAAATTAACCGAGCCCTTCCCCCAAGTAGAAAAATGCCTAAAAATAGGAGACAGCAAGAACCATCAGCTGGAAAAGTATTTCTGCCCTTCATCCATAACATCACGGATCGCAGTGGAGACTGTTTTCAGACCTACTAAGAAAATTAGTGAGTGCCTAAGATCAACAAAGATGCTCGTCAACCCCTAGCCACCCCAGGGGTATATAAAATTCCCTGTAGTTGTGGCAGGGTTTACATAGGAACTACAAAAAGAAGCATCAATACACGTTTGACGGAGCACAAAAGAAACTGTCGCTTGGGATATATCGACAAATCGGCAGTAGCGGAACATGTTTTTAAGGATGGAGATCACGAAATAAAATTCGGTGAGACAAGTGTGCTAGCGAGGACATCGCATTATTTTACACGTATGTATAGAGAGGCAATTGAAATCCACAAACATCAATACAATTTTAATCGTAAAGAAGAAGGATTAAAATTGGACAAAATATGGCGGTCGACGTTGCATCAATCACGTGACAATCGATTGCCTGCAATCGAGAGAACAGACGATAGCCAGAGATAGCTACATATCGACGCCACATGACGTGCGGTGGCGCCCTCTACGATCTCCATATAAGCGGCGACCCCAGCTCCTCGCAGCCAGTCGTCGACTCACCTCGGAAGATGTTCTCCGTAGTTGAGAACGAAACGTCAGGGAGAAGAAGTTATGCAGATCGACCACGGCAATTTAGCCCGGAAGTGTTTACTGATGAAGACGCCGGCCGTGAAAGCCTACATGGGATGGAAGTAATCAGTTAATTTTACTTTTAATTTTGATCGCCAACAAACTGGTTAATCTTCACTGTAATTTAGTTTTCTAACACATAGTACACCTTTAAAGATTTTATAAAATTTTGGTATCTATGGCAAATATTACTGTTAAATTTGACTATCACATATTTCTACAACTCGTGTCCGTTTTGAATCCTTCTGATATTTTTACGTATAGTAGATATTCTTTTATTACGCGCTACTCCATTTAGTATATGGACATTGTTGAGCGGAAAGGTGCCATGAGAAAACATCAAGTGCAGTGAAATTTTGAAGTAATGCTTTGAAGAAGGCTACTGAACGATTAAAATCTTGCTTTGTCTGTCAAAGAGTTAAAGTGACAAACAATACTAACGGAGGAGCTATGATAACCCTCAAACAAGAGGATAATTTAGAGTTACTGTAGACCTTTATGGGCCACTAAAAACTACTGGAAATGTCACATACATATTAGTAATATCAGACAGTTTCTCAAAATTTATTAAGCTTTTCCGTCTCAGAAAAGTTACAGCTAAAGCACTATTGAATAAAATACTAGAGTGACCGAACGAGGTGGCGCAGTGGTTAGACACTAGACTCGCATTCGGGAGGACGACGGTTCAATCCCGCGTCCGGCCATCCTGATTTCGGTTTTCCGTCATTTCTCTAAATCGCTCCAGGCAAATGCCGGGATGGTTCCTATGAAAGGGCTTGGCCGACTTCCTTCCCCGTCTTTCCCTAATCCGATGAGACCGATGACCACGCTGGCTGGTCTCCTTCCCCAAACAACCCAACCCAACTAGACTACTTTAATGAAACAGGAATACCAAAGAGAGCATTTTCTGACAATAGTCCACAGTTTGTTGCTAAATTATGTTTAGAAGGTATTTAACGAAATTGAGAACAAGCTGTGCGGCTGATCCTGGCGGAGGTTCGAGCGCTCCCTCGGCCATGGGTGTGTGTGTTTGACCTAAGGATAATTTAGGTTAAGTAGTGTGTTAGCTTAGGGACTGATGACCTTAGTTAAGTCCCGTAAGATTTCACACACATTTGAAAATTTTTTGGAGTGCGAGTAACACACATTTCAGCTTACCACCCATATAGTAATCCCGTTGGACGCTATATGCGAGAATTAGATTCAAATCAAATTGATTCAAATGGCTCTGAGCACTATGGGACTTAACATCTGAGGACATCAGTCCCATAGAACTTAGAATTACTTAAACCTAACTAACCTAAGGACATCACACACATCCATGGCCGAGGCAGCATTCGAACCTGCGACCTTAGCAGTCTCGTGATTCCGGACTGAAGCGCCTAGAACCGCTCGGCCGAGAATTAGGGTAAGCTATATTTTTATCCAAAATTATAGAACTTGAGACAAATTCATTCCAAAAACAAAAGTTATAATGAACTCATAACAGTATGAATCAACTGCCTTCACTCCTGAAGAAATCACTCTAGGTTACAAAAGTGAGAGTCTAATAGAGGGAATATTAGAATACCAACCCAGCAAAAAGATAGATTTGTTTAAATAAGTAGAAGAAAAGCAGAGGCAAGAGCCAATAATCACGATGAAAAATAAAAATTTACAAAACTTTTTATTAGTGAACAAATTTTTGTGAAAGCTCACGAAAAATCCAGTGACATAAAACATCATACAACCAAATTTAAATACGTTTATTATGGCCTCTGTGAAATTAAAGGGTCAAGGTTACCCAATGCATATTTCCTGGTATACCCTAAATCCAGAAAACAACTAGGAGTCAGAAATGAAGTTGGTCTGAAGAAATATGCAGGTAGAAAAAATTCGAACATCTATTAATGTTAGTAAATCTATGTCGTATATGTAATGTTGTTAGACTTATACTAACACCTACAAATTTTCATATTCTGAAGTACTTGTTTATATATAGATTAATTAAGGCATATATGAAACAAATGTGTCACTTAGAGGACTGTCCAGTGAAAGACTGCAGTCTAAGGGGCATACCAAGCATATAATTCTGTCACCAAAGGACTGCCCAAATATGTCAAGTTAAAAAGGCAGACAACGAACAAAGTTAAACATTGTATAATTAAATGAAACAACAAGTTTACTGTTATCAGTCACTGTTTATTTATCTCCACGGCGCATTTCAAAGGTTTAAACCTCCAACATCAAGTGGATTTACATGTGTGTGTGTGTGTGTGTGTGTGTGTGTGTGTGTGTGTGTGTGTGTGTGCTTTTTATATGTCACAATTTTTTGGAGGAACTTGTGGCACTGCCTAATGGAGAAACAAAACACTATTTCAGAACATGGTTATCGGTTTCTTTTGGCAAAAAACTAAACGTGTATCCAAAGGTAAAAATAAGTAATAGAGTGCCTCCAGTGGTCACAGGTTCCTTTCACTGTCCTAACACATCAAATTTATATTGTCGTATTTTGTAAAGAAAAAAAGCGTCGGGAAGCTGTTAGGAGAAAGGGTCATACAGCACAGGAGAAACATTATCACAAAATAGAAAACCGAAAAGGAAGAGTGTTTTAATGTCGAATATCTAACTCCTATTTGATATTCGTTGTAGGGGGTGAACATCAAAACAAAATACTTTCAGGAAAAATGTTAATATTTAATTTTTATACAGGGTGTCAGTTATTGAACTATATGAAAGAAACGCAAATTAGTTACAAGCTACGGGGTGCACACATTTTATTCAACATGTAAACGTCACTACAGATTTTCGGATTTAGGTTAGAATATGTGCAGCATGCCTCCTATCATTGCGATGATATGGCGCAGACGAGTAGCGAAATTATGCTTGACTGGCTGAAGTGTTGGTACATCGATCCTATCGATCACCTTCTCAATGGCTGTGTTCAGATCAGCAGTGGTTTTTGACGTTATTACTGTACACCTTGTCTTTAATATAACCCCATAAAAAGGAGTCACATGTGTTCAGATCCGGAGAATATAGCGGCCAATCGAGGCTGGTCCAATGGTCTCTGCGTACCTCCCTGAGGGGGCTCAGCATTCGTTTGCTGGGTACGGGCTTAGCGAACCCGGGGTCCTCGAGCTGTGGACTGGTGTGCGCCGCCAGTCTGCTGATACCACAAGCTCTGGGCATGCTTCAGCGACCACCGTGTGGTGCAACGGTGGAACGTTGTGTGTCTTAGGGACCTGGGATCTTGGCTTGATTGCCTGGATCGCGATGACGGTGCATACCTCTATAAAAAAAACCTTCAATCTTAAGGTGTGCTGCGCGCCGATAAGATGTATGGCTGTTGAGGTGGAACAGTCGCTAGCGGGCAACTTCTGGGTGACCTGCCGCACCTCAGTTGTGCAAGGCTTATCCAGGCATGCGGGGCTCTGTCTGAATGAACGTAAGTTTCCCTAGCTGCTCGTGGGACGACCATGAATACCACGAATTCTTCCTCTTTTCCTCATTCTAAATTTTCGCTGGCCAGTGGGATGGGTGGACCGCTGGTAGCCACTACCGCCCAATCCAACAAGAGGGCCAGGTTAGCCAGTTGTCCTGACTCCGGCGTCAGCAAACGTACAGCGCTTCAGAGTAACACAGCACATACTGACAACCAGAATGTGTTTTTAATAATAAAAAGGAAAGAGGGTTCCTTTGAAAAGGTTTTTCCATTCTATATCCAAAAGAGTCTAGAAGGAATAGCTGGAACTTTAACATCAGTGAAGCGTTTACGGAATAGGACACTGCTTGTTGAAACATCAACTGTTCAGCAAGCAGTTAACCTTCAAACGGCTAAAAGCTTGGGGGAATACACTATCGATCCAGAGCTTCACAGCACCCTGAACTCCAGTAATGGTGTTGTTACTTGTAGGGATCTCGTTGACATTCCTGTAGAAGAATTAAAGAGTGAGTGGGCTCAGGAGGGAATTGTTGGCGTTCAGAACATCATGAAAAAGATGGATGGGAACCTGGTGAAATCTGACTACTTCATTCTTACTTTCAATAACCCCAAACTCCAAGAACACGTCAAGGCAGGATTTCTTCGACTAAACGTCCGGTCGTATGTCCCAAACCCAATGCGCTGTTTTAAGTGCCAGCGTTTTCGGCATACAACTCTAGGGTGTAAAGGAGAAGCCATGTGGTGGGAATTGACTGTTCGTCGCCTGTCAGATGTATAAACTGTTCTGAAAGCCACTCTGTTTGGAGTAGGGACTGTAGAATCTTCCTAGAGGAACGTAAAATACAAGAAATAAAAACAACTAAGCGTATCACCTACAGTGAAGCCAAAAAGATCTTTAAGGCCATGCAGCCCCCCACATTCGTTACGTCTTTTGCTTCTATTGTTCAGAAGCCGTCTCCAAAGGTCGATGCATCTACACAGACGGAGGTTGTTAGTGTTGGCACGAACATCTGCACATGTCAGTGCACTTGCAAGGCAGGAAGTGTATCAGAGCCTGTAGACCCTCCTAGAACAGCAGAGAAGGTACAGTAACTAACATTGAAGAGCCCCAGGCATCTCCGATTGCTAAGGCTGTTCCAAAGCCCAGCATGGTCATAAACACTCCAGCTCCGGTTCCAGCAAAGTCCTCTAAACAAAGGAAAGCACATGTAAATCAGCACCAACAGATTAAATCGGCTGGTAAACCCTCGGATCATGTTAATGTGGTCCCGCTAGACGCTTCATCACTCTTCCCCAGAGCTGATGGAGTCTGAGAATATGGGGCAATCATCTCGCCCCAAGACTGAGCCTCCACCCGCTGCAGTCTCCCCACCTCGGCGGAAAGAGAGGCAGAAAATAAAACCACCGTGATGGCTCCCATACTACAATGGAACCTGCAAGGGTTCGGGACACATATGGAGGAACTACGTCTATTGATTCAGGATAGACCTATGTGTGTATGTCTGCAAGAGACAAATTTCAGTGAAACATACACCCCTGATCTAAGTGGCTATGTCCTCCACAAAAAGGACGACCTGAGTGGACAGAGAGCTCGAGGAGGAGTAGGTATCTTCAACACAGACTACCACTCCTCGCCTCTCTCCCTCACGACGGATTTACAGGGACTTGCAATATTAGTACATGTGCGTCATATGCTAACATTATGTTGGCTTTACCTGCCCCCACATGATGTGCTTCACGAAGAGGCTCTCAGTGATCTTTATACACAGCTCCCCCACCCCTTCATCCTCTGTGGTGATTTTAATGCACACAATATGCTTTGGGGCTCTGCGAATACTTGTCTCAGGTTTAGAGCAATTAGGAGGCTTTTTCTGTCTACCAGTGACTATTTGCTAAACACAGGTCGAAGCACGCATTTTTGCATTCCAACTGGGTCGTTCTCTACCATTGATCTATCGCTTTGCTCTCCAGCCATCGCCCACACTGCTGCATGGGAAATGTTTGATGACTTACACGGCAGCGATCACTTCCCCATGCGGATTCACTTGCCACATGCAGTGGAACCGGAAAGGAAACCGCCTCGATGGGTGCTCGGTAGAGCCAACTGGGCACTGTATAGTCAACTCGCCCAGTTTGAACATCGGGCCAGTGTCCAGGAATGGGTGGATCATATTACTGATATGATCCACCGCGCCAGTGAAGCGTCCATTCCACAGTCCACGGGACAACCGAAGCGGCAGCCTGTCCCTTGATGGAGCGACGAATGCCGCTGTGCAATCAGGGCTAGGCGGGCAGCTCTGCGTAGGTTCAAATGCCGGCAAACTGTGGAGAACCTTGCAGCTTTTCGGGAGGCGAGAGCAAAGTGTCGTCGTATTATACGAGAGAGCAAGAAGAGGTGGCAGCAATTCGTTAGCACCATTAATCTTTCTACACGAAGTTCCATTGTATGGGAGACCATCAGGATGATTTCTGGGAGAGGTGGGAGGTGCTCTGTGGCTGCTATAATGTGGAATGGTACTCTCCAAACGACCCGAAAAGTTAATGCCCAGTCTATGGTGGCTCATTTTGCAGCTATTACGGCAACCGCCAGTCAGAATCCAGCTTTCCAGCCCCACAGGGTGGCTGCTGAGAGGAGCAGTTTTGACTTCCGCTCACCCAATACAGAAGAGTACAACTGCCCATTTTCCATGTGGGAACTGGATTCTGCATTGTGTGGGGCTCGTGATACATCCCCTGGTCAGGATAGAATCAACTACAGCATGCTGCGGCACCTCACAGGGAGAAAAAAAGAAATCCTCCTCGGACTTTTTAATCTAGTCTGGATGTCCGATCACTTCCCCGACTCGTGGCGTGAAGCAATTTTAATTCCTCTTTCAAAACCTGGGAAAGACCGCACGTGCCTGGGTAGTTACCGTAGTGTTGCCCTCACTAGGTGCATGGGAAAGACCTTGGAGCGGATGGTCAACCGCCGCCTTGTCTGGATGTTAGAATCCAGACAACTCCTTAGTCGCTTTCAGTGTAGGTTCAGGAGGTATCGCTCCACCTTTGATAACCTGGACCTCCTGGAGGCGGCCATACAACAGACTTTCCTGCGCCAGCATCACCTGTTGGGAATATTTTTTGACATTGAAATGGCATACGACACTACTTGGAGGTATCTTGTCATCAGGAAGCTCCACGAATGGGGTTTTCGTGGATGACTTCCTGTCGCCACGTTATTTTCGGTACCGGGTCGGAGACGTACTGTCTGGTCGGTTTGAACAAGAGAACGGTGTCCCTCAAGGTAGTGTTTTAAGTGTGACGGTCTTTGCTATTGCTATTAATAGTATTACGTCTGTTGTGAAAAGTCCTGTGCAGTGTTCCTTCTTTGTGGACGATTTCTCTGTATTTTGCTCTTCTTCAAGCCTTGCAACGACGACTCGTCAGTTGCAACTCACTCTGCGACGTTTGGATGAATGGGCACAGACGAGTGGTTTTAAGTTTTCAACTAATAAGTCGGTGTGTGTTCTTTTTAACCGTTCTCGTTCCATTTTTGACTTGCCTGAATTGCGGATGAGGGACACCGTTCTGAATTTTAGAGACACGGTGAAGTTTCTGGGCCTCACTTTTGATTCTAAGCTTACGTGGCTGCCACACATTAAGGAACTGAAAAAACGGTCTCTTAAGGCGCTGTCTATTTTAAAAGTCTTAGTCACCACACATGGGAAGAAGACAGGACTTGTCTGCTCCGGTTTTACAGAGCCTTCGTGCGGTCCCGGCTTGATTATGGATGCACTTATTTGAAGCTGTTGGATGTGGTGTACCATGAGGGGATTCGGTTGGCCACTGGGGCGTTCAGAACGAGCCCCATACCGAGCCTGTGTGCAGAGGCAGGTGAACCGCCACTTCGCCTCCGGTGGCGTCTACTAATGGTGTGCCAGGCCTATCAAACATTATCCAGACCATACACAGGTATGTACAACACTGTTGCTCGGCCTCCACTGGAAATGCTTTTTCGCAACCGGCAACGAGCAACATGGCCCTATGGGATTCGTGCAAAGGACTGCATTTTAGAGATGGGTGTGGCCGGTTTTAATTTGTCACGTCGAGGTTGGAGCAGATATCCACCTTGGCTGCTCCAGAGGCCCAGACTGATCTTAGATTTGGCAAATTTTAAGAAAGACAGTACATCAGATTTTACTTTCAAATCTTTATTGATTAACATTTCAGATAGGCATCATGATTTTACAGTAGTATACACTGATGGATACCAACAGGGGGATTTTCTTGGCTGCTCAGTAGTGTTCCCCGAACGTGTCATCAGTATTCGCCTTCCCCAGCAATACACTGTTTTTTCGGCAGAACTTCACGCGATCCTGAAGGCATTGGAGCAGATATGGTGTACTCAGGGCAAAAACTTCCTAATTTGCTCTGACACACTGAGCGCACTACAGTCACTGCAGAACCTGTACCCAGCGGAGAAGTAGGAACAGCTGATTTATGACCAGCTGTACATCCTCCGACAGGGCAAGCAAGTGTCCTTTTGCTGGGTGCCAGGGTATGTGGGCATACGGGGAAATGAACAAGCTGATAGAGCTGCCAAGGACGCCTGCAGATTACCGGAGGTGACACAGTGTTCTATTTCTTTGCAAGGTGTCGCTTCTGTGCTGCATCGGAAGTCTATGCAATTGTAGGAGGAGAAATGGCTGGCGGTGAGGGAAAATAAGCTGCGGTTGGTGAAACCCACCATCCAGCCGTGGTGTTCGTCGTGCCGGTCACCTAGGCGTGACGAAGTGACCCTTACACGTCTTCGCATAGGGCACTGTCCTCCTACGCATGGCTTCTTACTACGGCCAGAGGAACCCCCGCTGTGTGATGCCTGTGGCGTACGAATCACATTTTAGTTGGGTGTGATTTATATCGTTCTGTCAGGGCGGAAGTTCATATTATTGTGGATCTGCCCTCGATTTTAGCCGATGACGAGGCGAGTGTCAAGAAAGTTTTAACGTACTGTAATGTTTCTGGGCTTCAGGCTAAAATTTTGGGTTGGAATTTTTAGTGTGCTGCCGAGTGGCTTACCACTCCTTTTTATTCTTGTAATAGGCCAGTTCCAAACATGTGCTATGTGTTTCATTTTAACCATTTCCCCTGCGTTCTCTTGCAGTTATCCTCTTGCAACTGATGACGTGCAAACTGCCTATGTAGCCTTTCACCTTTAATTTTAGTCCTATTTTTGCACTTCCTGCATTTTAGTGACACTCGTCCGTTGTTGTTTCCTTTCGGGCGCTAAAGACAACACTGTTGAGCGACCATAACACCATATCCACCACCACCACCACTGTGCGTACCCCAGAGCCAGGATGCAGTCCACATAGTGCTTCTCCAGGACGTCAAACTCTCTCATGCTTCGACGGGGTCGAGCTACGACTTGCATGAACCCCATTTTGTTAAAATCAGGGTCATGGTGGACAATGGAGATGAAATCATCTTCCGAAACCTTCATATACAGTCCAGAAGTCACTGCACTTTCAAGGAATATCGCACCGATTACTCCGTGACTGGACATTGCGCAACACACAGACACCCGTTTAAGGTGAAGAGACTTCTCGAATGCGAAATGCGAATCCTCAGTCCCCCAAATGCGCCAATTTTGATTACTGAGGAACCCAACCACATTCACATCAAAGTTCTGCTCCTAAATTCTGTGACCAGTACTGTTGGCGAAACACATGCGCTGTTCCACGGCCTTGGGGCTTAATGGTTGGTTTGTTTGAATTTTGTATGGGAAGAGATGCAGGTCTTCAACAGCAGTTTGTCGCAGTCTCTCCCGTTTGATTCCCACCTGTTGTGCAGGTCATCTGATCGATTTCCTGGGGTTGGTTTGAAGCACAGCGCGTGTCTTCTCGATGTTTTCAGGCGGTTTCAGACTTTTTGGACGACCTACATTGCCAACACATTCATCACGAACACTACCCATTCTCTCAAATTTGCCAGTCAAATTCTTGGTTGTTCCATACATGGACCGGTTGTCTTGTGCTTTAACCTGGTCGCAAACTTCCTTTGAGCCACAGTTGGGCTGCTATTGCTAGTAAAGCTGGCTTCACAAGCGCTATATGCTCATGCACAATATACTGTGACATTTTCAAGTGCAAATGGCCGACAAAAACAAGGCACTTGGGCATGCACATACTAATTCCCATGACACCCCTCGGCTAACCGTGAAGTTTGAACGTGCTGACGCAAACAGTCCAGACATTATGACAATTTTATTTCATATAGCTCAATAATTGCCACCCTGTGATTGAAACAGGGGCATATATCACTATTATTCAATCAGTCATCTAAATTAATCAGACTTTTTTCCCTTTATATTCTATCGCGGCATTACTGTGATATGAAAAGACTATTTTTAAAGTGTCGTATATGTGATGATAGAGTGCTTTGCTAATGTGTATTTGTAACTTCTGTAAAGAATCATGTGCGATGTATTGTTTCCTGAGTAACTTTTTATCGCTGATGAATGAAAAGAAAATATTTGTGTATGTAAATTTATATATTTCTCAAAGTTATCATTTGTATAAAATGGTACATGCTTAGGGACAATGTTTAGTACATGTGTTATGTAGAAGATCCTGTTCTTTTGTTCTGTACAGATGTTGCTGTGGGAAGCGTAAAACTTGGCTTGGGTTTCTGCCGTGCTAGCAGTAGAGCGGGCGCGAACGACAAGGCAGCAGTAAAAGAGGCAATACTCGGACGGAACAGGTGTTGCCTCGCCTGGAAATTGTTCCACAATAGCGTCGCAGAAGGTCTGTTGAATTGTTACGGCTTTGCTACAACTTGTTTTGCTATGTTATGGACGTTAAAACGAGTCTAAGAGGAAATAATTAGTCCGTACTTCAAGAAGTTTGTACGCCGTACCATAGTTAGTATAGCCGCCATTGCTATCCGCCACAACCAACGACTACAGCCAACAAGTTACGATGTGTATAATTAGATTTGTGGAAGCGTGAAACACTACGTCAAAATTAACTTTTGTGAACAATTATTGTGTGAAACATAAAACTGGGTTCATCCTGTTAATTCATTCCTAATCATTCACCCATACAGGCTCATTTCCTGGCGTTTCATTATTCCGAGTAAACCTGTTATAAAAACATTTTAAGTGCTTTATTCAAGATTTACAAGCAGTAGTTTTCATATCTGAGCAAATGTTTAAATATAATTGTCGTGAAATAGCTTTTAAAGTGGAGGTAAAAATACTGTATGATTTACGTGGTAGAACTACTGAACTGAAATTTTTCTTAAGTGCTGAAGTAA
The DNA here is from genome assembly GCF_023897955.1 of Schistocerca gregaria. NCBI lineage: Eukaryota > Metazoa > Arthropoda > Insecta > Orthoptera > Acrididae > Schistocerca > Schistocerca gregaria. The sequence goes on from NC_064931.1 coordinate 79,137,256, forward strand.
ATGTTTTCAGACAAATTTAACTATTTGAATATTGAAACTTCCTGGCAGATTAAAACTGTGTGCCAGTCCGAAACTCGAACTCGGGACTTTTGCCTTTCGCGGACAAGTGCTCTATTAACTGAACTACCCAAGCACGACTGACGCCCCGTCCTCGCAGCTTTACTTCTGCCAGTAAAGCTGTGAGGAAGGGGGCGTGAGTCGTGCTTGGGTAGCTCAGTTGGTGAGCCGGCACGGTAGCTCAGCGTGCTTTGTCAGAGTGTTAGCTACCCTCTGTAATAAAACACTGAGTGAACGGATCGACAAAGAACCGCCACGAACCAATTCATCGACCAATATAGAGCGAAATGAGATTAAAAAAACATATAAAAAATAAACAAAATAAAGAAAACGTTTGTAGAGCACTTGCCCGCGAAAGGCAAAGGTCTCGAGTTCGAGTCTCTGTCCGGAACACAGTTTTAATCTGCCAGGAAGTTTCATATCAGCGCACACTCCGCTGCAGAGTGAAAATCTCATTCTGTATTTGAATATTCTTACTCTCTTGGTGGCAATAAATAAAGCGAATCAATAAGTTTTGAGTGAAGTAAAGATGAAATTCAGTTATAAATGAAATTCTGTAAAGTATAAAGAGTTAGAAAAAGAAAGTTCCTTATGTGCCTCAGTAACACAGAAGCAGGGTTGCATAAAAATAATGAATTACCATATAGAATGACCACACCATACCTTTTGTCTTCTGACAGATCATTTGCTGAGTGAAAGGCATAAACAAAGTCTGTTAATAAATTTAATTGTGTGTATAAAGCTATTAGAATATTTAAGTATTTCATATGTTGTTTATACAAACTGCAAACATAAAAATCCGCTCCAGCCAATTTTTTTTAGCATATATTGATCAGTAATATTTTGTGTCCTTTCTACAGCAAAACTATTTATGTGCATGTAGTAGCTTAAAGATTCCTGTATCTTCCTCAGAACCATATCCTGAAAAGTCGTATTTATTTGTGAAGTTGTGTTAGGGGACAGCAGGATAGTAAGCCATATTTACTTCTTATGCTTTTCTTCGCCTAGAGAGGCTGACGTTGTTATATCCATTAGACAAACCAGTTAATGAACTTGGTACGGCAAGGTCCTAGATTCAGTATTATTCCATTTTTATTACGTTCCTTTCTAATAGTTACAAAACTCATAGGAAAGTATCTAATAGTCTGACTTCGAAAGCCATTAGTCATACATCACGGTCAAATCCAGTAAAAGGGGTAACAGTATAAGAAAGATGTATAATTTATGCACAATTTCGCGTATAATAATGTTATACGAGTCTGTGGCTTTTCCCGTAGCAGGACTATTTGTTCTGTTGACGTATAGTGTTATACGAGTATTACTACCTGGAAGGATGGCACGACCGGTTTGGCCCCTCATAACATTTCCTTGTATTTTCAGGCTACGTCTTGTAATACTGGGTATAAGTCAACAAACTATCAAATCTTTGGTGTTCTATCTAATATGCAACAACAGTGCCATTCCTTCCATCTCTGATTATGGGCTGGTTGAGGCATGGATTTCAGTTATCGTCTGTTATAACAGTATCTGATAGTCGTCCCCACAAACATGAGCTATAAATACATGAATAAAGTGTCTAACAGATGAAGAAGTACTAGAACAACTCAGAAAAATAAAATATTTAAGGTCGGATGAAGAATTTGAATTTCCTGAGAGCGATCAGGAGAATGAAGAAATTACAGAAGTTTCAATGTCTGCAGATGGTGAACGTGATTCATGCAAGGAAAGATGTAATATATATATCTGGTCCAGGAAAGTTTTTCATATAATTTAGGGGAAAATGAAGCTCCTGAATCCAGCATCCCTTCTGATGTTTCAGATTCTAACTCTGTAAGATCATCAAAACGGACAAGAAACACTTCCCCTGGAAGGCAATAAAAAATTACTACTGGGCAAAGAAAACCTGCTGAGCAAAAAGAAACAGCAAATTATGGGACCCCGTATAATATTGTACCAGTAGGTTCTATCGTAGGACGGCAATACGTCTCCTCATTCTGTAGAGTTATAGTTTGTGAAATTATAATAAAGGTTAATGCAATATAAAACTTGTATAACAAATAATAGCAAAAAGTAAGTATCCAACATTGCGTAACGTAAGATCATGCGATAGAAGAAATATTACTCATATAATTCTAGTACATTACAGGTTATAAAAAATGTAGTCATTGTTTCATATGTTTTCACATCGTCTGCAAAATCATAACATTTTGTGAGAGAGCTCAGGACCAATATCACACGCTAAAGGGAAGTGATTATCTTGTTAGTGGTTGGCGGTTAATTTTCAACACTTTTACATCAAGCACTTCATTGAAATTTAGGCTCGTGGTTGGACACAAAACTATTCTTGGGTAATAGAAATTGAAGTATTGGATGCCTTGTTGTCACGATGTATGCAAGAATAGTGCATAGGGCACCGAATTTCCGTCTTAAAAGGCTATGGGGCAACAGCTCTCAGAGTTACGTAAATAATGAAGTAGATTAGATTTGACACCAAGTCCGCTGGACCTGAGCTCCTGAAGACTGACAAATTATCTCTTGTCTCAGGTATTTGGAAATATTTCACAGACAAACCACTTTTACTGTCTAAAACAAATGTCCATTCACTCTAAATACTGATCAAGGTAGACAAATTTGGTATAAAATTCTGGTTACCTACACGTGTTTCCAGTACATACCTACTGAATGGATTCCTATACACTGGTGCTGACTCCCTTCCACTAGCTGACCAATGCGTAGGTGAACATGTGGTTCCCAGGCATATGGAAGCATACCAAGCCAAAAGTGTGACTTTCACTACTTTGCAAACCGTCAGAGGGCAGCATTCACAACTTTAGTAGGTACTTTGAGTAGTAATAGAAGGCAGGTGCCTCGTACACCAGAGACCAGAAAACAACCAGTTCTTCGACTATTGTGCATAAAAAGGATGGTGTCACAACCCTAACAGTTTATCAAGGGAAAGCAAATAAGAATATTCTGTTGTGGTGTTCACTTCACTCTCATGTATCTGTGTCTGAAAGTAAAAAGAAAACTCGTGAAAAAGTGCAATTCTACAATCAAACAACATTTGTGGTGGACGTTGTGGGTCAAATGGCAAGAATGTATTCCACAAAAGCCGGCACAAGACGTTGGTCAATACAAGTGTGCTACAACATTTTTGATTTCGCTGTCATAAATTCCTGGGTCCCGCATTAGGAAGATACTCAGTAGGCGGAAGTATATTTTGGATTTGTACGAAGAGCTTCGAGCACAGTATATAGCAACAAGAAATAAAGAGCCAGACCAAGATCATACAGACGCTGATGATGGACCACAGATAGAGATGCAAAATCGGCACCTCACGTACGCGAAATCACACTGCTACTGTTTCTTCAGGTTGTGAGAAAACCGTATGTGACAATAGTAGCAAGATAACTGTGGCATGACAATTGTAGCAACAAACATCAGTGAACTCTGGTGGAAAGTGTGTGTATAATAACTGCATGTGAAATATACGGGTGTATTCAAAAGAATCATACGATTTAGCACTTCTGTATTTCTGAAACTAATAAATATATAAATGAATTTTGTTTTTTGGCGAACGGGGAAACTCAAGAAGTTTTTTTTCAAACTTTTTCGTAGAGTTTCAAAATGTCCCCCTCGAGGTGCACGGCATATGTCAGTGCGGTATGGCGGATGAGTTCAACGTCTGTGTCAGAAATTCTAGGACGGGCCGGCAAATTGTCTTTACACAGACAGCCTGTTTCTCGGGATTGTTCATGCTTTCGGTTAATGCTCTGTGCTGTATGAGCATCTACACCATACCTTACAAGAAAATCATCCTGTCCGCAGCTCGTGGTCGTGCGGTAGCGTTCTCACTTCCCGCGCCCTGGTTGCCGGGTTCGATTCCCGACGGCGTCAGGGATTTTCTGTGCCTCGTGATGACTGGGTGTTGTGTGATGTCCTTAGGTTAGTTAGGTTTAAGTAGTTCTAAGTTCTAGGGGACCGATGCCCATAGATGTTAAGTCCGATAGGACGCGGAGCCATTTGAAAATCATCCTGAACATTTATTACTGACCGCCACTGCGCAAAACGTGGAACACAAATTGCTTTCTATTGCCCGGTATCATTTTTGCTATAACTGAAGTGGGCGCACACTGCTGCTACTTATCAGGAACCATGTAAAACTTGACAGTACACTGTTCTCAAATAACATAATAGCTATGATTTTTTAAAAATCGGATGATTCTTTTTGATACACTATATACATGAAATATTTATTTTGTTAATATATCACTCATGTGAGATTCTGGTCAATATTTAGACATTCATATCGAAAAAGACTAACATTTATTAGGATCAAGTACATCCTAAGTTTTCAAACGATAGATATTAGTTAAAAGTTAATGAAAAGAGAAGTAATTTAAGTAAATGTAATCCATATTCAACGTAAATACCAACCAACTACAGCTATATATGTAGCTTACATTGCATTATCTCATGACAATGTAAAAAGTGAACAAGCATCGGGCCAATTGGGCTCTGGCGGTTGTTATAGGTAGTAGCCTGCACGCGGTTCTCCTAGTATTAAACAGATTGTAAATCGTGCTCTGCAGAACTACGTGCCTAACAAGTGGATTAAGAAGAGAAAAGATCCACCACGTTTTAACAACGAAATTCGGAAAGACCTGTGGAAGCAATGGCTGTGGCACTCTCAGTTCGAAAGAGAATGAGCAAATGACGACAATCAAAGGCTATGAAAGATTCGAGCGTCTGCGAAAAGAGCTATGCGCGAAGCATACTAGTATCACCGCCAGACCCTATCAAAAGATCTGGTCGAGAACGCGAGAAAATTCTGGATTCTACGTACAACCGCTATGCGGGTCTAGATTTTCCATCGAGTCACTCGTTGACCAGTGTGGTGTGGCAGCTGAAGATATCAAAATGAAAGACGAAGTCTGAATTACGCAGAGAACTGGAAATTTGAAGTTTTAAGAAATCGTTCACACAGGAAAACCGTACAAACGTATGGTCATTTGACCATCGTTCAAAATCCCGTGTGGACGACATAATAATAAGCATCCCTGGCGTAGAGAAACAGCTGAAAGAGTGGGGATGAAACCTCACGGTTTTTCAAAGAATACTCTATGGCACTGGCTCCTTACTTAGCTTACTTTTCGTGAATCTCTCACCCAACAGAAATTAGCAAGATATTGGAAAAAAAACGCGACTGACTCCTGGGTATTAGAAAGGTAAAAGAACGGACCCGCAAAATTACAGACCAATACCCTTAATATCGGTTGGCTGCCGAATGTTTGAACATATTCTGAGTCTGAAAATCGTAAATATCCTTGACAGCATTAAACTTATGTCCACCAATCAGCACGGTTTTAGAAAGCATCGTTACTGCGAAACTCGGCTCTCTCTTTTCTGACATGATATACTGGGAAGTATGGATGAAAGGCAACAGGCAATGCCATATTTATAGATTCCCGGAAAGCATTTGCCACGATGTTCCATTCCAAGCTGTTAACTAAGGTACGAGCATGTGGAATTGGTTCTCCGATGGGAGTGGCTCGAAGATTTGTTAAGTAATAGAACCTAGCAAGATGTCTTCGACGGCGAGTGTTCATCAGAGACAATAGTACCTTCGGGAGTGCTCCAGCGAAGTCATACATCTGCTACTGTTTTCTGTATAAGTCTACATAAATGACCTGTCGGACAGGGTTGTTTGCTGATGGTTCTGTGGTGTACGGGAAGGTGTCAAAGTAGAGTGACTGTGGGAGGGTACAAGTTGCCGTGATGAATGACAGCTAGCTCTAAATGTAGAAAAACGTAAGCTACTGTAACAGACCTATAATGCTGATACAACATTAGTAGTGACCTGCTGGACACAGTCACGTCTTTTAAATATATGGGCCAAGCTATATAAAATGGAGTAAGTGTGTAAGGATTGTAGCACCTAAGACGAATGGTACATTTCGGTTTATTATAAGAATTTTGGGGAATCTGTAAAGGAAACCGCATATAGGATACTAGTTCAACCTGTTATTCAGTACAGTTCTAGCGTTTTGAATACGCGCCAGGTCGGATTAAAGGAAGACATCGAAGGAATTCACTGGGGTGCTGCTAGTTTTCTTACCGGTAGGTTCGAACAACATGCAAGTTTTACAGAGATTCTTGGAGTGTTCAAATTGGAATCAATGGAGTGAAGGCCACATTCTTTTCGTGGACCGCTGAGGAAATTTAGAGAAAGGGCATTTGAAGCTAACTGCAGAACGATTCTACTGCCACAATCACACACTTCACGTAGGGACCACGAAGATAAGATAAGAGAAATTAGACCTCGTATGGACGCATATGGACAGTGGTCGTTTTCCCCTCGCTCTGTGAATGGAACAGTAAAGAAAATAACTAATATTGGTAATGGGGACCTGCCGCATTGAAGCCTACAGTGGCTTGCGGAGTATGTACACTGAGGCGAGTAAAGTCATGGGATATATCGGAATATCGCGTCGGGCCTCCTTTTGCCCGGCGTAGTGCAGCAACCCGACGTGGCATGGCCCTGCAAAAATGTTGAGCCGTGCTGCCTTTACAGCCGCCCTCAATTGCCAAAGAGTTGCCGGTGCAGGACTTTGCGCACGAAATGACCTCTCGATTATGTTCCATAAATGTTCCATGGGGGGCTATCTGGGTGGCCAAACCATTCACTCGAATTGTCCAGAAAGTTCTTCAAGCCAATCGCAAACAGTTGTGGCCCAGTGACATGATGCATTGTCATCCATAAGAATTGAATGTTTGTTTGGGAACATGATATCCATGGATGGCTCCAAATGGTCCCCAAGCAGCTGTACAGAACCATTTCCAGCAAAAGATCGATTCACTTGGACCAGAAGACCAAGTCCATTCCATGTAAACATAGAAAACAACACCATGTAGCCACCACCAGCTTCCGCAGTGCCTTGTTGACAACTTCGGTCCACGGCTTCGTCGGGTCTGCGCCACACTCGATCCCCACCGTAAGCTCTTACCAACTGAAATCTGAGCAGGGTCCAACCGACATGGTCAAGAGGCCAGGAGAGGCGCTGCAGGCGACGTGCTGTTAGCAAAGACTCTGGCGTCGGTCGTCTGCTGCCATAGCCTTTTAACGCAAATTTCTCACCACACTGTCTTAACGGATACATTCTTCGTACCTTCCACATGGATTTCTGCGGTATTTCACGCAGTGTTTGTCTGTTAGCACTGACGACTGTACGCAAACGCCGCTGCACTCGGTGGTGATTGAAATTTGGTATTCTCGGCATACTCTTGACACCTTGCATCTGGGAATGTTCAATTCCCTAACGATTTCCGCAACGGAATATCCCATGCGTCTCGATCCAACTAAAATTTTTCTTTCAAGCTCTGTTAATTTCGTTGTACGGCCTTAATCACGTCTGAAACCTTTCCACATGAATCACCTGAGAAAAAACGACAGTTCCACCGCTGCGCTACCCTTTTATACCTTGTGCACGCGACACTACCGGCATCTGTGTATATGCATATCGCTATTCCAGAACTTTATGTCACCTCACTGTATGAAGATTTAAAAATAAATACTTTACTATCATTCACTACAGATCTTCGCACTTAATTTCCTTGTAAAAGCGTTACATTGTGATCATGTTTGATATTGTTATGAGGTGCTGTAGTTACCCCTCTTCATTATCAATCACTACCCTCAATCTTCAAAGAAAACTTTCATTGTATAGAATGCCTTACTTATGACAAATGTTTTAACTGCCTTTTTGAACAGATGTAGGCTAATTTAGTAATCTTTTTCATTACATAATTTTGTTCCGTGACAGAAAATTATGGTTTTAGCTTTTGATTTGGTTTTTCTTTCGTAAACATAAGTCCAACCTGGTTCTTGTCCAATAATTAAGTATAGAACCATCAGTGAAGTACCGTACTTAGTAATGTTTTCTCCAATTGTTCAAGGTGCTTTCCGAATAAGATATTTATAACAATTTCACAAGATAAGCAGCCCCTAATTCCCAGATTGTGAACCATGGGACATCAATACATACTATCGTATTATACAGTACTGCCATCGAGTGAAAGAATCGTTTACAATAACTGAGTTAGATGACGCAGTGGCTGCACTTTTACACCGGGTCAGTAATCTCAGGGTTCTAGCCTACTCGTCTATGTTTACGATTACTGTGGTTTTCTCAATTCATTCGATTTGGATGCCAGGGTGTTTCCCTCTAGAAGGTCATGGCTGATTTCCTTCCTCGTCCATATCCAGTATGAGCTCGAGCAGTCAGACAGTGTCTCCAGTGACCTCGTAGTCGACGGGCAGTTAAACCCTAATCTTCCTATTGTCCGTCCAGTGCTGTCTCCTTCCGACCGAGTTTTCTGTCGAAGCCAATCTCAGCAGCGAAGAATATCCTCTAAAATAACTCCCAACTACGCAAGGCGCTTTCAGCTTCACTCAGCTAGACTCTGAACGTACAAAACTACTGCGAAACTAAATCGATAAAATTCCCGAAGAAGCCGACTTTCGGGTTCAGAATTGTGTAAAGTTACCTCAACGTGGTTACACTTCTGTGATGTTTTCTAGACTTTTGGATACTGGGGGAATTTATTTTTCGTTGTGTAGAAACAAATCACAACAGGAGTTATAATATTTAAAAAATTGCACTGCTAAGGAATTATCCGAATGCGACGAAAACCGGTAGGTGCGACACACATGTACGGATAAACAAATCTCTGGCCCTTACGCAAGTACGTAGTTATGCAGCTTGGTACTGACTGATAGAGTTGCTAGATGTCGCCGTAAGGAATATGGTTCCAAATTCTGTCCAATCGGCGCGTTAGATTATCAAAATCCCGAGCTGGTTGGACTCTGCCCATAATTTTCCAAAGGTTGGCAATTGTGGAGCGACCTGGCGTCCTTGTTGGCCATGGTAGTGTTTAGCAAGCACGAAGACAAGCATTAGAAACTCTCATTATGTGCCGGTGAGCGTTATCTTGCAGAAATGTATGCCCATGATGACTTGCCTTGAATGGCAAGAAAACGGGCGCAGAATATCGTCGACGTATCGCTGTGCTGTAAGGATTCCGTGGATGACAACAAAATGGACACTGCTATGAAAATGAATGGTATCCCAGACCATCACTGTTAGTTCTCGGACCATATAGATGGTGGCAGTCAGTTTGGTATCCCATCGCTGCCCAAAGAGTCTTGAGGCATGTCTTAGGTGTGGAATGTCATTGATTGTAGTTGAATTGCCTTTAGTGATGAGTCCCTCTTCGAACTGTGCCCCGATGGCCAGCGAAAACGTGTCTGGAGAAGTCCTGATCAGCGATGGGATAACAACCTAACTGCCACCAACGATATGGCCTGACAGTCAGAAGTGAAGATCTGGGGTGCCATTTCTTTTCATAACAGCATCCCAACCCTTTGATTGTCATCCGCGGTATCCTTGCGACACAGCAGTAAGTCGACGATGTTTTCTTGAATTATCCATTTTTTCTGAAATTGTAGTTATTGTCTGTAAATGTACGTCGTATCTACCGGTTTCATACGCATTCGGATAATTTCTTCATGGTCGTCGTTTCTTCTTTTATAGTGTAATTTGCTGAAATAAATGATAGTATTCATAAATGTTTTATTAGAGAAACAACTGAAAACATTCAGAGTACACAAAATAGAAACTTTTGTTAGGTAGACGCTAGATACCAGATGGCACAGTAGCTAACAATATAGAAAATAAAAACTTCCTGACAGATTAAAACTGTGGGCCGGACCGATACTCGAACTCAGACCATTTCCTTTCGTGGGCAAGTGCTCTACCAACTGACTTACCCAAGCACGACTCACGACCCACCTTCACAGCTTCAGTTCTGCCAGTACCTCGTGTCCTACCTTCCAAACTTCACAGAAGCTCTTCTGAGAACCTTGCAGAACTAGCTCTCCTGGATGAAAGGATACTGCAGAGACATGACTTAGCCACAGCCTAGCGGATGTGTCCTGAATGAGATTTTCACTCTGCAGCGGAGTGTGTGCTGATATGAAACTTCCTTACAGATTAAAACTGTGTGCCGGACCGAGACTCGAACTCGAGACCTTTGCCTTTCGCGGGCAAGTGTTCTACCAACTGAGCTACCCAAGCACATATCAGTGCACACTCCGCTGCAGAGTGAAAATCTCATTCGGGAAATATCCCCTAGGTTGTGGCTAAGCCATGTCTCCGCAATATAATTTCTTCCAGGAGTGCTAGTTATGCAAGGTTCGCAGAAGAGCTTCTGTGAAATTTGAAAGGTAGGAGACGATGTACTGGCAGAATTGAAACTGTGAAGATAGGTCGTGAGTCGTGCTTGGGTAGTACAGTTGGTAGAGCACTTGCCCGCGGAAGGCAAAGGTCCCGAATTCGAGTCTCGGTCCGGCACATAGTTCTAATCTGTCAGGAATTTTCATATCAGCGCACACTCCGCTGCAGAGTGAAAAATCTCATTCTGGAATATAGAGAATATTTTACAAGAACGCCATTATTTGCTTAATATTTGTATAGCGTAAGAAATGAATCACAAATACAGATCTTAATAAAGAAAACAGTTGCCTGACGAAGTAACTAAGTATGGTAGGATATTCCAGTAAGGGGAAAGGAAACTTGTCGAGAGAAGGTGTTTCAGTAAAGATGACTGAAGTTAGAGGCAGGGTCACGCAGAATGAACTTAGAATATTGTTTACAAAACGTCTTTGTGTGAAGTCCGTTTATGAAAGCTCGCTGTAATTGCTTTGTCTTACTGTAACCTACCCAGATAAAATACTAAACCAGTCCTACCAGTAATATCTTCGTAACACACAAGATATCCACTGATATTATCACCAACATCAATCAAAAGAGTGCAAGGTTCAGAACTGCATGAAAATGACACATAGCACATATGAAAGCCATGAACGAAGGTATTGAACACGGCAGTGAGTACGAATATCTCCACTATGTAGGATTTATACACACACCAAAAAAGTTTTGCATCACCCTACTTCCGAGAACTCCTGAAGATAGACGTTGACTGTGGATATAGTCTCACAGACACAGTCCCTTTGACTGTTCAGAGATGTTACTAAACCTACCCAAAGATCCGACAGTCGATCAGTTCGCGTCATTCTATCAGGAAGGAGGTACACGGCTCGTTCGTCTGTAGTTCAACCATGCCTAAATGGTCGATACCGCGGTTTGATCGCGTCCGCATTGTTACTTTGTGCCAGGAAGGGCTCTGAACAAGGAAACTGTCCAGGCGTCTCCGAGTGAACCAAAGCGATGTTGCTCGGACATGTAACAGATACAGAGAGACAAAAACTGTTGATGACATGTCTCGCTCAGGCCGCCCAACGGCTACTGCTGCAGTGGATGACCGATGCCTACGGATTATGGTTCAGAAGAGCCCTGACAGAAACGCCACCATGTTGAATAATACTTTTCGTGCAGCCACAGGACGTCTTGTTACGACTCAAACTGTGCACAATAGGCTGCATGATGCGTAACTTCACTCCCGACGTCCATGGCGAGGTCCATCTTTGCAACCACGACACATTGCAGAACGGTACATATGGGCCCAACAGCATGCCGAGTGGACCGCTCAGGACTGGCCTCATGTCCTCTTCACCGATGAGTGTCGTATATGCCTTCAACCAGAAAATCCTCGGAAACGTGTTTGGAGGCAACCCGCTCAGGCTGAACGCCTTAGACACACTATCCAGAGAGTGCAGCAGGGTGGAGGTTCCCTGCTCTTTTAGGATGGCATTATGTGGGGCCGACGTAATCCGCTGATGGTCATGGAGAGCGCCGTAACGGCTGTATGATACGTGAGTGCCAACCTCCGACCGATAGTGCAACCATATCGTCAGCATATTGGTGAGGCATTCGTGTTTATGGACGACAATTAGTGCCCCTATCGTGCACATCATGTAAATGACTTTCTTCAGGTTAATGATATCGTTGGACTAGTGTGGCCAGCTTGTTCTCCAGGCATGAACCCTATCGAACATGCCTGGCATAGATTGGAAAGGGCTGTTTGTGGATGACGTGACCCACCAACCAGTCGGGGGGATCTACGCCGAATCGCCGTTGAGGAGTGGGACAATCTGAACCAACAGTGCCTTGCTGAACTTGGGGATAGTATGCCACGACGAGTACAGGCATTCATCAATGCAAGAGGACATGCTACTGGGTATTAAATGTGCCGGTGTATACAGCAATATGGACCACTACCCCTGAAGGTCTCGCTGTGTGGTGGTACAACAAGCAATGTGTGATTTTCATGAAGAATAAAATGGGCGGAAATGATGTTTATGTTGATCTCTATTCCAAATTTCTGTACAGGATCCGAACTCTCGGAACTGAGGTGATGCAGAACTTTTTTTGATTTGTGTAGAGTATACTTCCCTCATATTTACCAGTAAGAGTATTATACCTTTAAGCGTTAGCCAGTTATCTTCTAATGAAGTGCTGAGCACCAGATGGCAGCCAGCCGGAGTGGCAGTGCGGTTCTCGGCGCTACAGTCTGGAGCCGAGCGACCGCTACGGTCGCAGGTTCGAATTCTGCCTCGGGCATTGATGTGTGTGATATTCTTAGGTTAGTTAGGTTTAATTAGTTCCAGGTTCTAGGCGACTGATGACCTCAGAAGGTAAGACGCATAGTGACCAGAGCCATTTGAACCATTTTTGAACCAGATGGCATGGAACGGCACAAACAGCTTGATCATTCTCTGAAATGAGCAACATGCATTCAAATATTACCCAAAGATATATTGTGATGCTAGTGGCGACATGCATTGCGTGAATGGAAGGAAAGAATGTTCGGTTAGGTACCCGGGATTCTCTAGCTGAACAACCGTTTACTCTGCAGGATTTTATTTACACAGGCCACAAATAAACTATCAACTACAAATGCGATTCTCACGGGCTAATTAACTGAATACCTGACTTGACTTTTATACTGACAAGGAACCCCGTAAGTGCGTGGTTGCAAGTTCAGTCTTTAGTAACACTCATTTTAAAGTGTTCCGTTAACATTAATGACAAGCAGAAAAATTAGCTGCTAATGACTCATCATGTGTATCAGCAGGGCGACAAAAATGAGCATCCGAGAGGTGCAGAGATCAACCTTCTATAGCATGTATGTATCAGACATCGTCGAGTTCCAAGAAATGGTCAGAACAAATCATTAACTTGCACCACGAACAGCGAATGAAAAATAGCGCGCCACAGTGATCACAAAGTATCACACGATCAAGAACAAAAGAGAATTCCTTGTGAGTTAAAAACAGTGCAGGACGTTCATCTAGGTATCCGCTCTTGAAGAATGCCTATAGAATCGTAATGGTGCGACAGGGTGACGAGAGCTGATGGAATGTGATGACAAGCAACCGAAAGCGAAACAGTTAGTCGTGGAGCTTATCGTGAAACTGGCTATCCTTTAAGGCGTAGCTTCAGATAGTGTGATAATATCTTTTATAGGAACGGAAAGAACAAACTTCCAGAAACTGAATTTGTCCTTTGATTCTAGGTAGCATGAGTTGCAATGTCACACACTTTTCAAGAGGGTTAGTTTCCTCTAAAGGAGTATGATTTTTATACACATACCAGGAATCTAGCAAATGCAACTTGACTAGCTATTGGCCAGAAGCACTACTCATACCACAGTTGTAGTTCTCTTAGGCTATTTTTTCGACTTTTGTTTGCTGTGAGGTAAAAATTCCTTTGCAAGATCACGGGCACGGGAAGAGTCATAGGGGATAGAGCACCTCGCAGCACAATAAATAACTTTCCAGACAATCTACCATCCAGATTAACAGTCGGAAAAGTTGTATACGAATGCGTTAAGGCATTGTTGTTAACTGAGCTTGATACAACTCTCTTTGTGCGTTTAATTTCCTGGGTTCCTTTCATATGAATTTCCTCTTCAAATCCCGACTGGTCGAGGTGAAAACAAATTCCTTACTGAAGAGTGGGGTAAGTTAATTTACCTCACCTACAAATTTTCGGGCCGTTTCAGAAGACTGCTGTTCATCACTAAGTTGACACTTCGTTTGATCTTCCGTTACCTTACGTCTTCCAGTGCTGTAGCACTGTTAGAAGCTATGCATCTATCCACTGTTGCTCTTGAAGTCACTGTAATCAATGTCGCGCGCAATTTGATGTGCATAGCGTAGGGGATCACTCTCATGCACATCCTGTAAATTGTATGGAGCATGCCTGAAACCCGTAGGCACCAGTTTCTGTAACGAATGCACCTTGAATATCTATAGTTTTTCTTATGCGCTACCCGGTCATATCGCTGTGGACTTATTCGACAGCTGTTCATACATACATTTCTTTTAACATGCTGCTGATGATCTTCCATGTACGAGATTATGTTTAGTACACTATCCTTATATGACGTATGTCCTTTACTATATTTCACTGACGACGGGATGCTATCCGATAAGGATGATGAACCACATGGTTCGACTCATGTTTCAGTATCACTTTCACTTGTTAAGCACATATCGTCATCATTATACTGCTAGAGTACATCGTCCGCACAGTCGAATGTATACGACAACACACATTCCACTGGCTCAGCTTGCAAAAACGCTAAGTTCGCAGTTGTGGCCGAACGGTTCTAGGCGCTTCAGTCTGGAACCGCGCGACCGTTATGGTCGCAAGTTCGAATCCTGTCTCGGGCTTGGATGTGTGTGATGTCCTTAGGTTAAGTTTACGCAGTTCTAAGTAATAGGGGACTGATGACCCCAGATGTTAAGTCCCATAGTGCTCAGAACCATTTGAACAATTTTTTCCAAAAAAATACTAATATTTCATAATACGCTTCTTCTTCCTTGGGTTTCTTTCTGACGAAGTGTCAAAAAATGGGGTGAACTCTATGGGACTTAACATCTGTGCTCATCAGTCGCCTTGAACTTAGAACTACTTAAACCTAACTAACCTAAGGACTGCAGGATTCGGACCTACGACCGTAGGGGTTACGCGGTTCCAGACTGAAGCGCCTAGAACCGCACGGCCACACCGGCCGGCGACGAAGTATCAACTTCGGCAAATGTTGTTGGGGTATAATGTAGTGCTCGCTTTGTTTGTTGTTGTCGTTGCTTTCTTTGTATCAACAGCACTAGCACTGCACACTGTTTTGAGTTACTTGCCTGTGAAGCAGTTCAACTACGCTCCACAGCCTTACGCTGTGCTCATCACTGAATATCGCCAGTCCCGCCCTCTTTTGCCATTAGCAGCCAATATTGTGGTTACATGGTAGACATTATGTGGGCCTCAATTGCCGTAAACATCTTTGGCCTTTAGCGACCTAGCACTCAACGGGTCCCTTGCCAAGGTGCTTTATAGGTAATACCACATATGTGCACAGTACTCACATCAGGGCACTGCATAAACTGCTCGGCTTCCGCTCTGCCTGCTTATCGCATCCTCCGCGCTTTTCTCTCTTAGCGTCTCAGATGCACATCTTTCCGTCGTATCGCGCTGTCTGCTGCTCGTAATGTGGGTTATTACACGTCACACGACATAATATACCCATTTCTCACGTCCACATTACAAAGCTTGGCTATCAACCTTTTCCTGTCACTCCCTTCCCTTGTGGAAGGTAAATAAGTTGTAACTTCCAGAGAACATCTTCTGTACTGTGACAGTGGCAGCTCCGGACTTTTCTGCCGACACTTCCTGCATGAGTGTATTGCGACAGGCCATATGTTTACACATAAGAAACAGTAGAAAATCAACTAATCTCTGTGCAGTCTTCAGTACGAATGAAAGTTTTGGGAGCCACTAATCAACAGTACCAGATTATTGGCGGAAATTGACCTATCACAATTTCGAAATTGTTAGACTACCAGAAGTCTCAATCGGATAAAAAAGTTAGCTTGCTCTAGCAAATAGTATGTTGGAAACGGAGCGAGAGCATAGCATCAGACTAAGTAATTGTAATGGTTGCGGAAGAAACAAAGAACTTTTTTCCAATTTTAAACACACCCAAGGAAAACTTATGCTGAGTGACAATGGGAGTTGTTAATTATACATGAAAGTCTAGGAATTCGCTGCAAGCTGGAGCTTGGACACCGCACCGCACGTAGGAGGGCAGTATATCGTATGGTCGAACTCCCGACGTCTGTCGGTGCTGTTTTCTAGCCTTCACTGCAGACTGCTACGCTATTGTACCCAATGTTGAAAAGCGAATTTCAGGAATGAGGCGAAGCTTGCGAGTGAGCAGAACGTTTGAGCCGAGTAAGTGTGTTGGGGTGCGGTGTCTCTAGCAGATTTACAGCCTGGGTAGCGTACCTCCTCGACTGAAAACACAGTCTCTGTTGCCAACCCTACAGAGTAGCTACGCTCACGTTCCCCTGTCACGGCTTTATGGCGGCGCCGTGAACGTTTTCTGCTCAGGGTTGCCCTCTCCAAGCGGGGCTAACGCAAAGACACCGAGAAAAGAGTGTCCCGGACGCGATTCACTTAATAATTTCATCCACTGCCTGAATCTATGATTTTATTTCAACTGCCTGATTTTATAAAACGTTCTTTCTTTGCATGGGCTGAATACATTGATTGTCTTCATCTTGCCAACCGGAAAGTAAATAGCTCTAAGAAATTCTATGACAGACAACATTCCTGATCAGAATGGTGAAATTTTACCTTACCAGAGCAAAGGAAGCAAGTTTTGAAGGTGATACAGCTATGTACAATGAAGTGGGCCTACCCCTCCCCGTCCCAAAATAAATAAAAAACTGCAGAAATGTCAAGTCAGCTCTTCATGATATGAAATTGGTGCGAAGATTGACAACTCGCATTAAATCTACACGTATGTAAAAATGTGGACATCACGAGAAAAAAGAATGTAGTATCCTATTACTAAATAGTCAGTGAGTCATAAATCGAACCAGTCAACTCATAGAAACACCTATCTGTGGCAATTTCCGGGATATGAAGTTGTAAGGCCACATATGGTCAGCTGCAGGTGAAGCAATTTTCAGGCTTCAGTTCATTGCTATGGTACGTGACAAAACGAAGACAGTCTACAAAGGGAATTTCTTACAAAATTCTCATGTGAAGCGTGCTACGATATCGTCCAATTGCGTGGGACCCATACCCAGAAAGGACTAGAAAATGGTACCGGATATATATGAAAAAGACAGCGCGAAGAGTGACATGTTTGTTTGACGCAAGAGACAGTTTCAAGGAGATGCTAAAAAAAAATATAACTGGCAAACGCTCCAATTTAAACTCCAAGTATCCTACGAATTCCTACTTACTATTTTCCAAGTTCCACAGTTAGGTGAGGAATCTAAGAAACACACTCATATCTCACTCATGCGGATCATGAAGATAAGCTTATTACAGCACAGACAAAGACATTAATGCCACCATTTGCCTTCGACTCTATAAGTAAATGCAGCGTGTAATGGTTATATATTTACGTGACCAATACGGCACTACAACCCCAGTTCTCGATATCAGTAATATCGTACTACTTTTCTGCGAAGTAACAGATATATTTTTGTTACAATATTCACATTTGGTTTTATTAATGTACAGGTACTGCGATGTATCGATATATTACAGTGATATGGTTGTTGTGTGTATTCATTTCTGAGAGACTGTCATAATCTTTGACTTACTTGTAACCGCTTTGGCGCAAAAGCGCACAGAGCAGTCTTTGTTTCACTTTGCAGAAGTTGTTATTTCGCTTTTTAAAAGAACAGTCAATACCTTCTGTTTGGTTAAAGTAGAAATTAAATATCTGAAAATTGATACAAAACTGTTTTCTTGATCATGTGACAATTAAGAAGTATATCTGAATTTACAAGAAGTCAAAAATTATTTCTATCATACCATTGTTCTGTCTGGGATTGTTTGATCATTAAGAATTTCCTGAAAAATACATTTGTTAGGTCTTCAAATATTGCTAAAATACAGATCTGGACCTTCTGGCAGTCAAAGTGGAATCATCCTAGAAACAACAAGATGAGCCACAACAACTTCGACGAAATCTCCGTGGGATAAAATAAGTGCCAAAATTAATGACTTTTTTTTAAAGGGGCTTCATTATTTCCATTCTGACGATACCATCCACAGTCAATAACTTTGTGCCCGATAAAGCGAACATATGCTGTGTGAGCAACATTATTAATCTGATTTCTAACCTACTTTGCAAATGGAGGAAGCGGAAAGACATCCTAATATGTAGTACTATGGTAATATAGGTGTAGAGATAGATATATAGAAAGATGGCGTTAACATGCTATAACATTCTCTAACAGTTTTCCGAAACCTGTCTGATTTGTTTCCTCGTCATTTCTCTTTTTGTTATGTATGCTGTTATTTTATCAGTATTATGTCCTTCCAGTTTACACCAACGAGTTTCCAGGACTTCAAAGGATCACTCTAGTCAATTCCATGAAACATCTTTTCCTATACATTTAAACTGATATAGATACTACTATTAGCTTCTAGAATCATTTGTCATATCATCCTAAAATGCACATACCTTCCTACAAGCAATTATGAAACCGGTGACGAGGTTTTGGGAAATGTAAGAAACTTGCTGTTACAAAAAGGAGAATGTCTACAATTGTTTCAGTAAGTTACAGAATTGTAATCAGTTCTTGTGAAGTGCCTAAATGGGCCTTTACACACCTTGTGGACTGTACTTGCAGACAGCAGACACACAGCACTGCCAGCGGTGTGATTATGGCGACGTGCGCACAGAGCCCTGTGGTCAACCGCAGCACGCGGCGAGGGCCGACATGCAATCTGCAGCCGGAAATTGTCCTTAGTCGGTGGCGTGGCGAGGCGAGGAATCCTGTGTCCCGTCCTGTTGTCGCGCCAATTTCCGCCAGATCTACTGCCAAATTGGAGCCAATATAGTGAGGGCGGCCGCAAGTGCGTCTGTTACATTCAACTGCGCATTCAGTGATTGTGCAACACGAGAGGAAGCGAAGTGGAAATTGCCGATAAGTGTGGGAGAGAGAAGCTTCGAAAAACACGTTATCCTGTTATGATCGAACGCATAAACGCAGTTGCACGGCCTTCATTCTTGATTGTTTTGGGTTGTATGTTGTATAGTACAGGTTATCGCTACGAAGTGAAATATTATTTTTTCAGTTAGTTTAAAATTGTTGTACAGCAACAGTGGATAGGTGGCCAGAATAAATTGAAGGAACCTACGACGGAGACCGACTGCCTGATGCCGTGGCAGATGAAGAAGTAGACATAGGGGATCCATTATTGCAATCATTTTTACCCAGCTTTGGTAGACTTGCTATTGAATAAAGCAGAAGGCGTGCATAAGTTTCCTTTGGCAATTCTAAAATGGTTTGGGAAAATTGCAGCTAAACAACTAAGCAGATTGGTTAATAGAATCTGTGAAAACGGAGTCCTACCAAGAGAATTTCATAAAAATTTCATCCGCACCATCTCGAAGATAGCAAGGACACATAATTGAGAATACTGTCCCACAAACAGCTTAACGGCTAATACATCCAAAGTTACTGGTAAGAATAATACGCAGAATGGAAAAAAACTGAGGATCTCTTATTGACGATCAGTTTGCCTTTAGGAATTTGTAAGTGTTTTAGCTGATTTGGACATATTGGAAGGAGCCTTTCACCGAGTAAATCGCGTGTTATTTAGCAATTCAGACCGACGTGGCAGTAGCGTTTGTTCACAGAACTTCGCGACAGCCAGATACAAATGCTATGATTATTTTAATAAGGTGGTTCCACAGAGTTAATAGATATTTGAAAAACGTCACAATTCGCCACCAAGAGTTGCTGATAACTTTTTTTTATTATAGAATCAGTTTCCATCCACAGACAATCCTCAGGTGTACTCTATACCAGTGTAAAGAACATATGAAGAGCATTACAAACTGAGATCGCAATATACCGCTATCTGCTGCATAAGTTTACGAAAATCTGCCATAAGTTGATGTCGCATACTCTAACAAAATATTTACATTATCAGAAAAGGCGAAATAATAACTTTGACGTCATATACACTGCCTAGCACAAAACTGAAGCACCCAGGACACATGTTCGGATGTTAAAGTAACTTCATACACATTCAAACCATAGGTAGGCTTGTAAATCTTTAGACTTGGAGTGATGTGTGACAGGTTAAATGGCCACCAAAGAACATTAGTGTTCTATAAAATTTCGAGAGAACTGCCGAATATCTGTAGTTTGCTGCTACGATATTTCGGTGCATCTTCATGTGAATACATTAGTGTTATTCGTGTTAAGTGTTGTCACCAGGCCTGGTACTGTATAAGGGGCGTCAAAAGTGTTGCAAGTTGCGTATCTGAAGGGTACGGATACTCGTGTCAGACAGCGGCTGACTAGGTTTGAAAGGTGCCTCATTACGGACCTTGAGTGGGCACCTATTCGAATTGTGTAAAGTTCAGATTTATGGCGCTTTCGGGTGTGACAATGGCCCGACGGAGGACTGCAATAGAACTTGAGGGTAGCCATACCCTTATCAAGGCTCCAGTCGATCACATCTGACCACCACAAGGGATGACCGCTGTATTGTGCAAGAAGCACCTCCTTTTGCCATCCGATAACGAATAAAGTACTCCCTCCGATATTCTGTGTAATCCCGCATCGTTGATCGGTGACTAACTGCAACAGGTCCATGTGCGGGCTGCCGTTAACACCACAATACAAACGGCTGCATTTCGAGTCTTCCGTCAGTATGAAGCATACATTACTACACTACTGGCCATTAAAACTGCTACACCAAGAAGAAATGCAGATGATAAACGGGTATTCATTGGACAAATATATTATACTAGAACTGACATGTGATTACAGTTTCAAGCAATTTTGGTGCACACATCCCGAGAATTCAGTACCCAGAGCAACCACCTCTGGCCGTAATAACGGCCTTGATACGCCTCGGCATTGAGTCATACAGAGCTTGGGTGGCGTGTACAGGTACAGCTGCCCATGCAGCTTCAACACGACACCACAGTTCATCAACAGTTGTATTGTGACGAGACAGTTGCTCAGCCACCATTGACCAAACGTTTTCAATTGGTGAGAGATATGGAGAATGTACTGGCCAGGGCAGGAGTCGAACACTTTCTGTATCGAGAAAGGCCCGTACAGGACTGCAACATATGGTCGTGGATTATCCTGCTGAAATGTAGGGTTTCGCATAACACATCTGAAATGTAACGTCCACTGTTCAAAGCACCGTCAATGCGAAAGGAGGTTACGGAGAAGTGTAACCAATGGCACCCCATACCATCACGCCGGGTGATACGCCAGTATAGCGATGACGAATACACGCTTCCAATGTGTGTTCACCGCGTTGTCGCCAAACACGGATGCGACCATCATGATGCTGTAAACAGAACCTGGATTCATCCGAAAAAATGACGTTTTGCAATTCGTGCACCCAGGTTCGTCGTTGAGTACACCATCGCAGGCGCTCCTGTCTGTGATGCAGCGTCAAGGGTACCTGCAGCCATGGTCTCCGAGCTGATAGTCCATGCTGCTGCAAACGTCGTCGAAAGCAAGGCATGAAACGTCAATCACTTTCCATATGCCATCTCCCAAGGCAATAAAATACACTCTTGGAAATGGAAAAAAGAACATATTGACACCGGTGTGTCAGACCCACCATACTTGCTCCGGACACTGCGAGAGTGCTGTACAAGCAATGATCACACGCTCGGCACAGCGGACACACCAGGAACCGCGGTGTTGGCCGTCGAATGGCGCTAGCTGCGCAGCATTTGTGCACCGCCGCCGTCAGTGTCAGCCAGTTTGCCGTGGCATACGGAGCTCCATCGCAGTCTTTAACACTGGTAGCATGCCGCGACAGCGTGGACGTGAACCGTATGTGCAGTTGACGGACTTTGAGCGAGGGCGTATAGTGGGCATGCGGGAGGCCGGGTGGACGTACCGCCGAATTGCTCAACACGTGGGGCGTGAGGTCTCCACAGTACATCGATGTTGTCGCCAGTGGTCGGCGGAAGGTGCACGTGCCCGTCGACCTGGGACCGGACCGCAGCGACGCACGGATGCACGCCAAGACCGTAGGATCCTACACAGTGCCGTAGGGGACCGCACCGCCACTTCCCAGCACATTAGGGACACTGTTGCTCCTGGGGTATCGGCGAGGACCATTCGCAACCGTCTCCATGAAGCTGGGCTACAGTCCCGCACACCGTTAGGCCGTCTTCCGCTCACGCCCCAACATCGTGCAGCCCGCCTCCAGTGGTGTCGCGACCGGCGTGAATGGAGGGACGAATGGAGACGTGTCGTCTTCAGCGATGAGAGTCGCTTCTGCCTTGGTGCCAATGATGGTCGTATGCGTGTTTGGCGCCGTGCAGGTGAGCGCCACAATCAGGACTGCATACGACCGAGGCACACAGGGTAAACACCCGGCATCATGGTTTGGGGAGCGATCTCCTACACTGGCCGTACACCTCTGGTAATCGTCGAGGGGACACTGAATAGTGCACGGTACATCCAAACCGTCATCGAACCCATCGTTCTACCATTCCTAGACCGGCAAGGGAACTTACTGTTCCAACAGGACAATGCACGTCCGCATGTATCCCGTGCCACCCAACGTGCTCTAGAAGGTGTAAGTCAACTACCCTGGCCAGCAAGATCTCCGGATCTGTCCCCTATTGAGCATGTTTGGGACTGGATGAAGCGTCGTCTCACGCGGTCTGCACGTCCAGCACGAACGCTGGTCCAACTGAGGCGCCAGGTGGAAATGGCATGGCAAGCCGTTCCACAGGACTACATCCAGCATCTCTACGATCGTCTCCATGGGAGAATAGCAGCCTACTTTGCTGCGAAAGGTGGATATACACTGTACTAGTGCCGACATTGTGCATGCTCTGTTGCCTGTGTCTATGTGCCTGTGGTTCTGTCAGTGTGATCATGTGATGTATCTGACCCCAGGAATGTCTCAATAAAGTTTCCCCTTTCTGGGACCGTGAATTCACGGTGTTCTTATTTCAATTTCCAGGAGTGTATTTATTCAGTGTTACCTGTTGTCAAATACCACAGTAACATCAATTACTTCGTCAATAGTAAAAACTTTCCAGGCACTTCTCTCTTTCATGTCATATTGACCGTCATCTTACTACGAGAGCAGACACTCTACATACTGCCGACAGCACAACTACACTGAAGAGCCAAAGAAACTTGTATATCTGGCTAATATCGTGTAGGGCTCCCGCGAGCACTTTGAAGTGCCGTAACACGACGTGACATGGACTCGACTAACGTTTAAAGTAGTGCTGGAGAGAACTGTCATCATGAAACCTGCAGGGCTGCCCGTAAATCCGTAAGGGTATGAAAGGGTGCAGATGTCTACTGAACAGCAAGTTGCAAGGCACCCCAGATATGCTCAATAACGTTCATGTCTGGGGAGTTTGGTTGGCAGCGAAAGTGTTTACACTAAGAAGAGTGTTCCTGGAGCCACTCTGTAGCAATTCTGGACGTGTGGGGTGTCGCATTGTCCTGAGGGCATTGCCCAAGTCCATCGGAATCCACAATGCACATGAATGGATGCAGGTGACCAAATAGAATGCTTACGTACGTGTCACCTGTCAGAGTCGTAAATAGACATATCAGGACTCTTGTATCACTCCATCTGCACACGCTCCGCGCCATTATAGAGCTTCCACCAGCTTGAACAGTCCACTGTTGACATACAGGGTACGTGCATGAGGTTGTCTCCATACCCGTACACGTCCGTCCACTTGATACAATTTGAAACGAGACTCGTCGGACGAGGCAATATGTTCCCAGTCATCAAAAGTCCAATGTTGGAGTTGACGGGCCCAGGCGAGGCGTAAGGCTTTGTGTCAAGCAGTCATCAAGGGTACACGAGGGGTCCTTTGGCTCCAAAAGCCCCTATCGATGATGATTCGTTCAATGATTCGCACGCTGACACTTGTTGATGTCCCAGAATTGAAATCTGCAGCAATTTGTGGAAGAGTTGCAATTCTGTCAAGTTCAACGATTCTCTTCAGTCGTCGTTGGTCCCGTTCTCGCAGGATATTTCTTCAGCCGCAGTGCCGTCAGTGATTTGATGTTTTACCGCATTCGTGGTACTCACGATACACTCGAAAAATGGTTTAACGGGACAATCCCCTCTTCATCGCCACCTTGGAGATGCTCTGTCCCATCGCTCATGCGCCGTGTATGACCATAAATTCAAACTCACTTAAATCTATATGACCTGCGATTGTAGCAGCGGTAACAGATTTAACAACTGTGCCAGAAAGTTGTTGTCTTATATAGGCATTGTCAACTGCAGCCGTATAGTGCCTCTTAAAATATCTGCATACGCATATTTGAACACGCATCCCTATAACAGTTTCTTTGACACTTCAGAGGATGTTGTTTACAAGTCGTACCAAAGAAGGTCCAGAGTTATGCAAACATCAGCACTTACTGTACGATCCCAGTGACTTGTACTTCAGCGATAATACACTACTGGCCATTAAAATTGCCACACCACGAAGATGACGTGCTACAGACGAGAAATTAAACAGACAGGAAGAAGATGCTGTGATATGCAAATAATTAGCTTTTCAGAGCATTCACACAAGGTTGCCGCCGGTGGCGACACCTACAACGTGCTAACATGAGGAAAGTTTCCAACCGATTTCTCATACACAAACAGCAGTTTACCGGCGTTCCTTGGTGAAAAGTTGTTGTGTTGCCTCGTGTAAGGAGGAGAAACGCCTACCATCACGTTTCTGACTTTGATAAGGATCGGATTGTAGCCTATCACGATTGCGGTTTATCGTATCGCGACATTGCTGCCCCGCGTTGGTCGAGATCCAATGACTGTTAGCAGAATATGGAATCGGTGGGTTCAGGAGGGTAATACGGAACGCCGTGCTGGATCCCAACGGCCTCGCATCACTAGCATTCGAAATGACAGTCATCTTATCCGCTTAGCTGTAACGGATCCTGCAGCCACCTCTCGATCCCTGCATCAACAGATGGGGACGTTTGCAAGACAACAACCATCTGCACAAACAGTTCGACGACGTTTGCAGCAGCATGGACTTTCAGCTCGGAGACCATGGCTGCGGTTACCCTTGACGCTGCATCACAGACAGGAGCGCCTGCGATGGTGTACTCAACGACGAACCTGGGTGCACGAATTGCAAAACGTCATTTTTTCGGATGAACCCAGGTTCTGTTTACAGCATCACGATGGTCGCATCCGTGTTTGGCGACAACGCGGTGAACACACATTGGAAGCGTGTATTCGTCATCGCTATACTGGCGTATCACCCGGCGTGATGGTATGGGGTGCCATTGGTTACACGTCTCCGTCACCTCTTTTCGCATTGACGGTGCTTTGAACAGTGGACGTTACATTTAAGATGTGTTACGACCCGTGGCTGTACCCTTCATTCGATACCTGCGAAACCCTACATTTCAGCAGGATAATCCACGACCATATGTTGTAGGTCCTGTACGGGCCTTTCTCGATACAGAAAGTGTTCGACTGCTGCACTGGCCAGTACATTCTCCATATCTGAGCAACTGTCTTCGGGTGAATCCAGGTTCTGTTAACAGCATCATGATGGTCGCATCCGTTTTTGGCGACATCGCGGTGAACGCACATTGGAAACGTGTATTCGTCATCGCCATACTGTCGTATCACCCGGCGTGATGGTATGGGGTGCCATTGATTACACGTCTCCGTCACCTATTGTTCACATTGACCGCACTTTGAATAGTGGACGTTACATTTCAGATGTGTTACGTCCCGTGGTTGCAGGATAATGCACGACTGCATGTTGCAGACCCTGTACGGGCCTTTCTGAATATAGAAAATGTTCGACTGCTGTCCTGTCCAACACATTCTCCAAATCTCTCACCAATTGAAAACGTCTGGTCAATGGTGGCCGAGCAACTGCCTCGTCACAATACACCAGTCACTACTCGTGATGAACTGTGGTATCGTGTTGCAGCTGCATGGGCAACTGTACCCGTACGAGCCATCCAAGCTGTTTTTGACTTCATGCCCAGGCGTATCAAGGCCGTTATTACGGCCAGAGGTGGTTGTTCTGAGTACTGAATTCTCAGGATGTATGCACCAAAATTGCGTGAAAATGTAATCACATGTCAGTTCTAGTATAATATATATGTCCAATGAATACCTGTTTATCATCTGCATTTCTTCTTGGTGTAGCAATTTTAGTGGCCATTAGTGTACATGACGATGTATATTCTATTAGCATATGTGACAGATATAAGAGTGTAGTTTTCTGCGTTTCGTATGTAACACCACATTGTTTGTGTTACGAAAACATTAGCGTTGACCATAATAAAATTCAGGGGACTAAAGTCTTATCCATTTAATTGTATGTAAAACTAGCTACACATACGTTTAGTAGGGATATTGGTTTTGTTTTCCAAATATCTTCAAGGGATGCAATATACTTCAGTTAAAAGGAAACGATGTACAAGGAATTAAATTTTTTATGTATGAGATGTCATTGGCTCTATGCAGTATGAAACCACAATAATTTTAGGTTCTAATTCCTTAAGGTATATTATAATACAGTGAATCTATAATATGTAGACCAACAGCATTTAGGAATGTAGTTAGACTGCGGAATATAATTTATGTGGAAAGGTGCAACCAGTTTTTTGTTGAAATACCAGTAGACCGAATAGTTTCTATCACGAAAGCCACCTCGTAACACTTGGGAATTTACTGAATATTAAAGACATGAAATTCATTGGTCATAGACGAGTACTGTTTCTATTGAATAACTTCGCTTTTCGTACATTAATCACTCTTAATCACTCTCATCAAGCACAGACCTGTACCGATTAAAATAAAAAGTTACGATATCCATAAGAAACATTACATTGTAGTAGTCTCAAAGACAGGCTATGCTGTGCTCTCTTTGTCAGGAGAAAATCAAACAAGTGCGTCTAGGATTCACGATCTGAAGGTTCTGTACAAACTTAATTATGTGTGTAGACAGTTCATACAAAATTATCAATGAATGAGTTTTGAAGTATCAAAATATGTGACATAAAAGGCCATATCTTTAGAATATATCTTTCGGAGACGCAGACCTCAGAGTTTTAGATAAATTTCAATTTCATACCTGTACCATTTCGTGATAGAAGGTGGTCTCAACAGACGGACAGACGGACAACAAAACGAGTGGTTTTTATGTAATATAATAACATATTAACTATTTTCAGACTTTTTCCTGTATTTGTACCGTGAAACCTTGCTTTCTACCAAGTTTTATTACTCTGGGTTAACAGAAAGTATCCTGCAGATTTGCCCGCCCGGTTAGCCGCGCGGTCTAACTCGCTACTTCCCAAGCTCGAAAGCGTGCTGGCCCCTGCACGAATCCGCCCGGTGGATTACTGTCGAGCTCCGGTATGCTGGCCAGCCTGTAGATGGTTTTCAAGGCGGTTTTCCATCTACCTCGGCGAATGCGGGCTCGTTGCCCTTATTCCGCCTCAATTATACTATGTCTGCGACTGCTGCACAGACACTGCCTACACCATAATTACTCAGCCACGCAAACTTTTGTGGATACATTCGTCTGGTATGAGACTTTCCCGTGGGGGCAACCGCACAATAACCCTGGGTTTGGTGTGGAGCGGCGGTGGGGTGGGTGAACTGCTGTGGCCTGTTGTGGGGCTGTGAACCAGTGAGGGCTACGGCGGGACGAAACCTATCCTTCTTCTGTAGATCTCCAGTTTAAATACACAATACACACCCTGTAGGTTTTAATGAGTGAGTTCGCGAGTATCAAAATATGTTACATAAATAGTTATGTCTTTTGATTACTGTGACTTAAATGCTTAAAAGTTCTGCACCACTATGAGACCGTAGACATTAGTATCTGACATAAATTTCAAGTTGACACCTCTACCCGTTCCTAAGAAAAAGCGATCTTAAGTGACGGACAGGCAGACAAAAGAACATAAACAAGGGGTCCATTTTGACCCTTGGAAGAAGTGTACCACGATCAGTGTCTCCACCATACACAGACTGAAATAGATGGCTGCAGTACTGACTTCAAGCAGCGGCATTTGAACTGCTCAGTCGTCTCACCACTCTCACTTTGTAAGGTTTGAGTCTTAGTTAACGAACAACTGTCTGATCAGATGAAGTGCTTTGCTTCTCTAAAATAACATGTAAATAAATAACAAGTATATTCATTACGGAGAGTCTACCGTTACATAGCGTGTATGCAGTTCCTTGCACAGGTACTTTTCATTTGCTTTCGGCACACAACATGTGCGTCTGTGCTAGGGCCTCATTCACTTTTTTTTCTAGATTCGATCCTTAATCAGCAGTCACTAAGGCGAGGATGTTGTTGGTGGAAGTAAATACTCTGTCCACTATATTCATTATATCTAGTGATCGCTACAGGAATCAAATGTGACATCCCAGAAAACAGGACTGTACCTAGGCACCTGAATAAAGCATTTGAGATCTTCTTGCTTATCTGATTGGGTCCAGCGAGCCAATCCCTGTGCTATCTCTGCAGTTTCAAAGCAATTGCAGAGGATTTGATGACTCAGAGACTTGTAGAGATGCCGTACTTGTAGAAGGACCTGCCATGTCCACCATAATTACCATTACGTATTTCCTAGTCGCCTGATCCACAGAGTCTATTTAAACACAGTTTGATTGCCTCCTCAACTGAGTCACCTGTGTTGACTAAGTCTCATGTTCTCCTACCATGCGGGCAGTCATCCGCATAACAGCCTCTCCAGTAACTTTGTGAGAGGGTTGTTTAAGTACGTCGGTCTGCAGTGAGCGTACTACTAACTCCAGGCGACCGTTTCCTCCATTATCTTAGAACTGTTATTATATTTCGTGTGCTGTATGAAGCTGAAACAGCGCTGTAGAATGAAAGTTTTAGGAACATCAGCGCATACCTTCAAGTTGCATCTGTAGAACTGACTTTTTTTTCGTTCCGAAGTCCTCTAATTGCTTTGGCATTACCCTGAGATAATCGCCTCGTGCAAAATTAAATGACTTATGGACCAGTGGATAACCGTTGAATGAACGCAAATATGAGAACTTATGTCGCACGTTATACCAATTGTTGTATCAAAGCGTAATGAACAGAATAGTTGATACTATTATATACTCTAAATGCAAAACTCTGTGGAGGACTTGGGGCAGTTATGGGCGATAATTAGTCCCGACCTGCTTCATCTCTTCCGAAAAATTGTAGCCCGAATCACACGCTGCACATACGTGACGTCCTATGTGAACAGTCGCCACCAACGTGGCGGAACTGCCACCAAAATGTGGCTCATTCATGAACGCAGCAGCACATTTTTCAGTATAAGCATTCCCTGTACCTGACCCAGTGGTCAAGTTATTATACATAGACAGCGTAATAAAGACAAAATTTCTAGCAATGAACATTGATTTTCAGTTCCAGCGATGAGAATACACCTAAAATAAATATAGAGTGTATTTGGGAAGTGGAATAGTCCTCATACGGCCATCCTGATTTCGATTTTCCGTTGATTCCATAAAATTCTTTAGCCAAATGCCGGGAAGATTCCAACTGTATGGCCATGGCCGACTAGCTATTTCACACTCTAGACCTGTAAGTTTATAAATGTCTGTGTACAGAATTACGTTCTTTTGTAGTTCTTAAGTTGTATTACTATGACATGTCCAATATCTTGGTAAAACTGATCTGCTGATGAATAAAAGTACTACTACTAGAGAGTGTGCAAGAAAAACGAGCCGATTTGGATACAGAGAAACAACGTGAGGATTTCATTGTAAAATCTATCACAACTACGAAACAGATGTAGGGTAATATTTGTTCTTGGACATTTTGTTTGTGCAGGTTGCATACACTTAGATACAAGTATACATTCAGGAGGCAAGCTGTTGTTCTGTTAATTGATTTATGACCCCCTGGGGATAATCAGCCTTTCTGAAAAACCTTCACACCCTCTACATACTCCCCCACCCCTCTGTGAAGTCCACAGCCCCATCCCCCTCGCCAATAGAACCACACTTTTGATATCTGATTAAATGAGTAATTAATTACCTCCTCCCTCTTTGGGAAATCCCCCAGCCCCTTAATCCCGCACTCCTTCTCCTCTCCTCCATATGGAAATTCATTGGAAAAAGACATAGTCTGTGCTGAAGAGGAAGCATCTCATAATACAAAATTTAAACCAGTGTCAATTACATAGCAGAGGATATACTGTTTACTTACAAAATTGAATCTTCAAGGGTTCAGTCTCTGTATTTGTTGGGAAAATCTGATGTCCAGCAAATACATGTCATAACTATATAACGACACTGTTATAGATTGGAGGTGTTGCCTTGTTGGAAAATTTTCGTGTGTGTGCTCACTGTGATACGTAGAGATTGACTGAAATAGTGCACAATGGCACCACCAGAGGATGTTAAATCCTGCAACCCTCGACCTCTCCCTCCCCACCCCTCCCAAGGAAAGAGGTGTAAAAAATCACTCACTCTGTGCTGAGCTGGTGGATGGGTAGGATCCCATGACAGGAAATTCACTACATTGCAGAGGGCATAATAATATATTGTTTATTTACAAAATTCAATTCGTAAAATACATCAGAAAGAAGTAGTTAAATATGGAAACAGATCGGTTTCTTTTCTGCTCGTGCAAGGAATACTGTCACGAAATCGATGTCAACATAAAACACTCACTGCACTTAATTACACTATTACAGGTCACACTAATGATACCTGGCAAAAAAGTTCCTGAATCCATCTTTGCATGCCACACCCGATTACAAGTGCTGGACTGCCACTAACCATTTGAGTCATGAGTGCTGGATTGGGTGGGAGGCAGTGGTCGTCTGCAGAGGAATGTGTGATGCTAAATGTCTACTTCCTCTGAAATTTGATACCAGACTCACTTCCTGTTTTGCTTCCAAACACACACCTTCCATAACAGCTCAGTTGAAGCAGCTGCTCTACGTGCATGTATGGAGTTAGTTAGTTCACAATATCACCAGCAGATCATACCGAGAAGAGCAGCGGCACCGCCCCTCCTCCCTCCAATCCCCTTCTGACACACCTATCTACCCCTTCAGTTACTTCCTGTCAGAAAAGGCATCAGGTTGAAACGTCCCCTTGGAAAAATTATAAATGACTGTGCTGATAAACCTCTTATTTTATTTGATTTTCAAAGAGATGAGAAAAACGGAATGTACTCAGACATTTCCCTCTTTACTTGTTCTGATCATCACTAAACTGACACACAATACTTTAGCGCAACGCAATCTGACTGTCAGTAATTCCTACAGAAGAATGGTCCTGACAAACAACAACCTATAACTTTCATGAATCACTTACCTCACAAAAGTCTTCGTTAGTCGAACTACCGCAATACAGCGAGTACCAACACTGCCAGCTAAATAAAAGATTCTTACTACTGCAGACACTAACTACTGATAGGCATACTTAGCAAATTAAAGATTTTGTTAGAGAACAAACAATGTATTTACCTTATCATAAAATAGTATATCAGTTCATGACGTCCAGTCTTACAAATTTACTTTTTCTGATGGACACACGTCCAGATCATCCTCTCTCAAAACTCTGCCATCTCTCTCCCCACATCCACCACTGCTGGTGGCTCACCTCCAACTGCGCAGCGCTCCTCGCTGTTCACATCTAACTGCTCGACACTACAGTAGCAAATATTCCAACAATGCAAACCAGCTACAGACTGCACACAGCACAATCAGTGATTTTCATACAGAGCGCTACGTGGTGTTACCAACATAAAAACCTAAACATCCTACTTACATAGCCCCCATGCTCCCCACAAAAAGTTTTACAAATTGTTTTGGGCATTGGCCAATACAAATTTGTTAAATTTTTTTTTATATTAACGCTAACAGATATATCAAATGCACACACTTATCGATACAATGTTGGTCAAAAGCAAACATTTTGTCACAGTCCATAAAGACAGTCCTGACCATTCATCACAGTAGTAATTTTTTTCTCAAAGTCTGAGCAGTAAAAGAAAATGCACACGGAAGTACTGGATTTCCATGCAGTCTTGAAGAAGTAGTGTTGTCCTCCTGATGGAAAGACAGTGCTAACTCTGGACGTGTAGACAGGTAATGGGCCGCAACAGAGCAGCCCACAGCAGAGTCAGTCGAAGTTTTGAAGAATATTGGTAGGTAGGTCATCACAGAGCAGACCCACTGTAGGCCTGGTAGAGATTATGGTATTGGTGGGCCACCAGAGGTGCAGATCTACTGCAATCCTTGTAGAAATAATGGTACTGGTGGGCCATCAAAGATGCGGACCCACTGTAGTCCTTGTAGAGATTATGGTACTGGTGGGCCATCAAAGGTGCAGACCCAATTTAGTCCTTGTAGAGATGGCTAGCAGCCATCCGTTGTGACTATGCGGGTGCACAGTCACCATTGAAGAGTCTTGCGGATAACAGAGTATGTCCATGAACCATCACTTGTGAAATCACAAATAAAATATTTGAAATGTCCTTAAAACCAACAATGCTGTTAACTAGTCCCTTGCTGAACTGTCAACACACGTGCAAA
Source organism: Schistocerca gregaria (assembly GCF_023897955.1). NCBI lineage: Eukaryota > Metazoa > Arthropoda > Insecta > Orthoptera > Acrididae > Schistocerca > Schistocerca gregaria. The sequence continues at coordinate 79,169,915 of NC_064931.1, forward strand.
CACTAACAATCCCTCTTCTTCTCACATATTGTGCATACACTATGACCAACAGAAATGTGTGCAGTGAAATGAAACTTAATTTGAAGAACTGGTGTATATACGATTACAAATTGATGGTATAAGAATACAATTATAAAGATACAGAATACATCATAAAACAACATAATAGTACTGATAACATCTGTAGTAATACGGGCTTTACAAAAGAATAGAAATAAACATATACATCACTGTTACAGGAGTTATGACATAAGCAAATAAATAAATATTATGAGATGAGCTTTCGGAAGATTAACATCACACATGACCATTAAAACAGAACCGAATAAATAATGTCCAAACATCTTTACAAAGTAAATAACACAGTATTAGAAAAATTCTAAAACATAACTCTTATCAGATAAACACATAAAGATAGGAAGAACACAAATGCACAAGGGTACAGAAACACATAGCGGAATAACACAAAAGGAAAGGACAGGGTTTGTTTTACTGCAGTATTTATAGTATTTGATTTGCAAACAAAACTATCTTTACTTCCTGGCGATCTCCCTTAATTCATCATGATTCTCAAAAAGTCCTATCTATACCTGTTGTCCCTTAACCCTAGTGTTTGGTTCATATCCTCTTTCAAAATAATTATTTCTCTTTGTACAATACTCATTTTGGCCAAAATCTTTTTCATATAACTTCTCAATGCATTTCTTCCAATTCATCGCACCTCAATCTATTATATAGCCTAACTTCAATCTACTGAGCTCTACTTATTACTAAGGGACAAGGCAATGCAGCAGCACACAACAATTGACACAAACAGCAATGACAAAAAAATGCAAATTGGCAAAGCAAGCAGCAGTATGTCTAAATTAGTAAAGGAAATGCAACATTACAACTAATATGAGCCAATGTGCAGCAACAAGAAAAATAAATCAGTACTAAAACTGGCTTAATACAATGTACAATTCAGTAGAACTATGTTGGCAAATGGCAGCAGCAAATGCAGCTACTGATAACTAAACATGATAAGGCTCAAGCAGAAAAATATTACATTAAAGATAGGAAATGGCAAATACCTATGTCAGATCTTAACACTAGAGTGATGCATCACAAAAACTTACTCTACAAAACAAGTTATCAAATCGTTGACAAATTATGTAGGCAATTCCTGTGAAAGGAAATGTAAATTTGTTCTCCTTAAATCATAAAATTATTATTTACTGGGTCTGTAGACAGAAAATAGTGATATTAGTACATCCATTAAATTTTCTTTTAACCAATGCTGTAGTGCAACTAGAAACTATATATTAAACAAAATAGGCAAATATATACGTAAAGCAAGACATGAAACGTCATTCACTAGCCATATGCCATCTCCTAAGGCAGTAAAATACACTCCTGGAAATGGAAAAAGGAACACATTGACACCGGTGTGTCAGACCCACCATACTTGCCCCGGACACTGCGAGAGGGCTGTACAAGCAATGATCACACGCACGGCACAGCGGACACACCAGGAACCGAGGTGTTGGCCGTCGAATGGCGCTAGCTGCGCAGCATTTGTGCACCGCCGCCGTCAGTGTCAGCCAGTTTGCCGTGGCATACGGAGCTCCATCGCAGTCTTTAACACTGGTAGCATGCCGCGACAGCGTGGACGTGAACCGTATGTGCAGTTGACGGACTTTGAGCGAGGGCGTATAGTGGGCATACGGGAGGCCGGGTGGACGTACCGCCAAATTGCTCAACACGTGGGGAGTGAGGTCTCCACAGTACATCGATGTTGTCGCCAGTGGTCGGCGGAAGGTGCACGTGCCCGTCGACTTGGGACCGGAGCGCAGCGACGCACGGATGCACGCCAAGACCGTAGGATCCTACGCAGTTCCGTAGGGGACCGCACCGCCACTTCCCACCAAATTAGGGACACTGTTGCTCCTGGGGTATCGGCGAGGACCATTCGCAACCGTCTCCATGAAGCTGGGCTACGGTCCCGCACACCGTTAGGCCGTCTTCCGCTCACGCCCCAACATCGTGCAGCCCGCCTCCAGTGGTGTCGCGACAGGCGTGAATGGAGGGACGAATGGAGACGTGTCGTCTTCAGCGATGAGAGTCGCTTCTGCCTTGGTGCCAATGATGGTCGTATGCGTGTTTGGCGCCGTGCAGGTGAGTGCCACAATCAGGACTGCATACGACCGAGGCACACAGGGCCCACACCCGGCATCATGGTGTGGGGAGCAATCTCCTACACTGGCCGTACACCTCTGGTGATCGTCGAGGGGACACTGAATAGTGCACGGTACATCCAAACCGTCATCGAACCCATCGTTCTACCATTCCTAGACCGGCAAGGGAACTTGCTGTTCCAACAGGACAATGCACGTCCGCATGTATCCCGCGCCACCCAATGTGCTCTAGAAGGTGTAAGTCAACTACCCTGGCCAGCAAGATCTCCGGATCTGTCCCCCATTGAGCATGTTTGGGACTGGATGAAGCGTCGTCTCACGCGGTCTGCACGTCCAGCACGAACGCTGGTCCAACATAGGCGCCAGGTGGAAATGGCATGGCAAGCTGTTCCACAGGACTGTATCCAGCATCTCTACGATCGTCTCCATGGAAGAATAGTAGCCTGCTTTGCTGCGAAAGGTGGATATACACTGTACTAGTGCCGAAATTGTGCATGCTCTGTTGCCTGTGTCTATGCGCCTGTGGTTCTGTCAGTGTGATCATGTGATGTATCTGACCGCAGGAATGTGTCAATAAAGTTTCCCCTTCCTGGGACAATGAATTCACGGTGTTCTTATTTCAATTTCCAGAAGTGTATCTTTCAACTAGAAAGACATTAGTCATAAAATGTTTCTCATTATTTTTGTAGGCATTTCAGTAAATATCAGAAAGTACAAGCTCCAAACTGTAATCATATGTTTTCAAGTATGAGCGTGTCGTATTTGCCATGCTTTCTACAAAGGATGTCAACAGTGAGGTTAATAGCCTGTTTTTTTCTCTCCACCTAATTGCTTTTTCTACAGTCAACTGGGCGCCCAAAATGCATTATGTCAAGGTCACTTACCTTCCTTACCGAAACATTGACGACAGTGGTCTCCACTACAGTAACAGTTTGATACCAATAAAGTTTCACAGGTCGAAAAATTACAGTAGAAATGTGTACAAACGAGATCTCATAAATAGCAGTGCTGTGATACATTCACGCATGTACACATATTTCATAACTCTTAAAGTACGATTCTTGGCTTCCAACATCTTTTTCACAAATCAGAGTCCCTAACCACTACTCATGCTGCCTTACCTTATAACACATACACATATTCGTCAACACTTCTTCAATATTTCATAATAATAAATACATAGCATAATCAAATTCTTCATATAGCATCAGCTTATTGATCATAAACATACATCAACAGCATAATACACTTCGTCATATAATAGTAACATCATAACACCTCAGTCAAATCTCACAACCGTTGTAGCTTTCTGCAATAATTTCAAAACCTAAAAAAATTCTCTACTCATTTCAATAGTGTCATCCACCTCAAACGTACTTTAAAAATCATGATCCCATACCAAATACATCATTCAAAGCTCTCATAGTATCACGATAGTTCCAAAAATATTCAAAAAGTACACAAAGTACAGACCAAATACAATTTCATAAGTGTGAAGTTATCCAACTGTGTAATTGCGTAAACATGTGTCACTGACGTAGTAAAAATAATGTTTGTCTCTCTCAGTTAAATGATCTGATAGCTGTGTAATTCTGTGTTAGAGAAATATGGTACTGATGTGTAAAGTTTTTTAAGCAAATACCATATTAGTTAGGGCTCCTAGCGCTTGCCACACATTTAGTACACAAAGTAGCAGTGTATATCCTGAGGATAAATTTAATTGTACCCTCAGATGTTACAGATTACAGCAATGCTATGAAATGTATCACGGAAAACTTTCTTTATATCTTTGCAAATCAAAAATCTTTAAAAATAAATGTTTTAAGTACAAGAATTAATCACAAAAATGAGTGTCCTGTAGCGTTAAACTGTGTGCCTTGCTGTAAGATAATTCTGTGGAAGTAGTGTAGTTATAGTCCTCCATAAGCAAAGTTCTGCAGAAGTCAACGTACTTACCTCATCATAAAGAAAAGTGAATTGTTTGCGTATAGATATCGTAGTTATTACGATTATTGCCGTGATGAAGAAAGTACTGTAATGTAACGTACTGTTGTGCTACGGAAAAGGCTGTCTCATTGTAGCTATACCACGAAGTTACTACTAAAACATGTTAGTTTTCCAGAAGAATTCTGAAAAACTGTGCAAATATGAAACCGGGACAGCGCAAAAGCAATTATGTAAATTGTGTCACTCATTAGTAGCGTCGTGATATAATTGTGTCGCTGTCAAATAAACTAACCATTGTGTCATCTTGTGTCTCTCAGAAAGTACTTTAAATCCAGAATGTCTTTTCAAGTAAATCTAAATGCTGCATTAAACCCCATTAACAGTACCGGTATATGTTCTAATTATGTAAGCCTTATAGTCGTTACGTCATCGTGCAACTAAAAAGGAAGAATGTACACACACAATAACACTAAGTCATCTGTTCACTATAACAATGCATTCGTAATTACTGTCTAAATAAGTTCCCTAGCGTCTTGCCTGTATAGCTGATTTCAAAACATTATTGCTTGTTAACAGTTTCTAAGTATGACAAAGCGTAGTAGTAACGTGAAGTGAAGAATCTTATGGCAAAGACTAATTTAAAAAGCAGATTATCTCTCAATAAACGGTTTTACATGTGAAATGTGGTCCAATACTTTACTCTTCCTTGTACGCAGAGTTACAACTTCAACGCAATTATCATGTGGTATACGTCGGATTCTGTAAGGTCCATAGTAAATCAGAAATAATTTGTGATTCAAGTGTTTGTTCTTATGTGACAATGAATGCGCTTTAATGAGAACTTTTTGACCAATATATAATTTCTTTGCATTTGTTTTAACCTGTAGTTTTCTCCTTTTGTCTGCAGCATAATTTAAGTTTGTAATAACCAAATCAATTATGTCTTTGTGTCGAAGTTTACGTGTATTCAGAAAAGGTACAAGCTCTCTGATTCTGTTTGGTGGTTCTTCATTCTTCAGTACAAGAGCAGGTGGTAAAGCAGTGGAGTCATGAGGCATTTCATTCAGCACGTTGTGAAATAAATGTAAATATCTGTCCCAATACTGATGCTTTCTGTGACAATAAAGTCTGCAGAGCTTATTGAATTCCTTCATAATCCGTTCAGACGGGTTACAATGCGGTGAATACAATGAAATAAAAACAGGTTTGATTTTATAATTCCGAAGCAGACGTGACTAAACAGCAGATCTGAATTGCTGTCCGTTACCTGAAATGACTTTACTAGCGTGTCCAACTTCATGTAAGAAATTTTTGACAAAGGCGTGGGATACAGACCGTCCAGTGGCTTTACGTAACGGTGTGAAAGAAGCAAATTTGGAAGTGAGTTCAACAGCCACTATAACGTAAGAAATTCCGTTCAGTGTGCTGACAAGGGGTCCCAAGAGATCAAATGTAGCAAATTCTTTTAATTTAGAAGGAATGATAGGAAACAACGGAGCACGATGAGAGCTGGTAGATGGTTTAGCTTTTTGACAAAGTTTACAAATAAACAAAATTCTTCGAATTCTCTATTCCATATTGTTAAAATAAAAAGTCGTCAGAAGAATATGATAAAATTTTCGTGGACCAAAATGTGCGTAGCTGAAATTAATGTATCAAATGAGCTTATTAACAAAATCGTCAGGAATGCAAAGTACCCATAGCTTGTCATCAACAGTGCAACGTTTGAAGAGTATTTTGTTTCTAACCAGATAATAATGCCGAATCTGTGAGTGTATCTTTTCATGCCATTTACTTTTAATATCTTTCCAAATCGGATCTTTATCTTGTTCATGAGCAATGTCCGTTAAAGATGTGGTGATGAAGCTTTCAAAGACGACTTCTTGAATATAAATAATACTGATTTTTTTTTTTTTTTTTTTTTTGAGGTTTCCGCCTTCTGTGTTACTTTTCTCAAGCCCAGCCGGTGCACGTGGTACTGCGTCCGCAACAATGTTGTTCTTGCCGGGAATGTAGACTACTGTGAAGTGGAATTCTTACAGAAACAATGCCCTACGTTTAACCTGTCATGATTTAATTTTGAAGACATAAGAAATTGTAATGCACGATGATCACTGTATTCTTTTACGTGATTACCAGAAAGAAAGAAACAGAATTTGTTAAATGCCCAAGCGATAGCTAAGGCTTTTAATTCAGTAACGGAATAATTTTTTTCAGATTTCGTTTGCACTCGGCTAGCAAAAGCAATGATTTTCTGAACATCAGTGTCACATTCTAAGGCTTCCTGAAATAAATGGGCACCAAGACCGACTTTAGAAGAATCCATGCTAAAGCAGAAATCTTGTGACAGATGTGGATGAGCTAGTATTGGCGCGTTAAGTAGCGCTTCTTTCAAAGAATAGAATTCCAACTGTGCCTGTTCGTTCCAGTCCCAAATAGTATTTCTTCCAGGGAGAGAACAAAGTTTTGGTGCAACTAGAATTTCCATATTCAGAAAAAGACAATAAAAATTGACGAGACCTAGAAAACTGCGGACTTGTTTTTTTGTGCGTGGAACTGGAATGGCTCTGATTGCTTCTAACTTTTCAGGATCCGCTTGAATGCTTTCAGAAGAAATAATGTGTCCCAAAAACTTCACCTTTGTCCTGCCGAATTCAGACTTTTCCAGGTTAACTGAAATTCCAGATTCTGCAAAAATACGTATCACACTGTTGAGGATGCTATTATGTTTTTCCCATGAGGCTTCTGCTATTAGAATATCGTCCACATATAAGGTGATGTGACGTTTTAAGAATTCTGCCAATATGGAATATAGCCCACGAATGAATGCTGCCGAAGAAATGTTCAAACCAAAAGGAAGTTTGCGGAACTGATAACAAACGCCGAAACAAAGAAAGGCTGTGTATTTTCTACATTCTGTATGAAGTTCGATGTGATGAAAACTGGTTCTGAGATCAAAAGAAGACAACAATTTTACAGCATTAAGGTTTTGAAGCAGTTCTTTCAACGTTTGCGGCCTGTCTGTTTCAGAAATGATGATAGTATTGATTTGTCTCGAATCGAAGACAAGCCTGATCGATCCATTTTTCTTCTCAGCAACATGTAATGGATTGTTGTATGAGCTTACTCCAGGCTCGATAATGCCCTCGTCAAGCATAGATTGTATTTCTGTGCTAACTCGGTCCCTATAATGTGCCGGAATTACGTGTGGTCTAACACAAAATTTAGTATGCTTACGAACACGAAATTGGTATTTAAATCCCTTGATTGTTCCTGTTTTGTGAGTAAAAACTGTGGAATGTGCTTGTAAGATTTCAAAAAGGTCCTGCCTATCAGTGTCATTATAGTTCTCAACTGTTTGAATTTTTTTCTGAATTAACAGATTCGTATCAAATACGCCGCCGATATCATCCCTGTCAATACTTTCAGAGTGATTGTTAGTATCAAGGTCCGTCGAAAGTTTCGAACTTTTGTCTAACAGGAGGTAAAGCCGATAAATTTCCTCGTCAATATTTGAGAGCCAATCTTCAAATTTCAAAGCTATTGATTTACCTTCTTTCTCTAAACTTATTTCAGCATCGTGAAAGTTTAAGACTGCTTTGTAGTCATTCAAAAAGTCTACTCCTAATATAATTTTCGTCGACTGCCTTAAATTTTACGTCATTTACTGTTACGTGAATTACAGGATATGCAATGTTGTTCTGTTTTACGTCGTGTTCCTGGACTAATATGCCCCTAATGTTTTCCATTTTTACGTAATTAATAGCCACGGCGGCTAAGTCGTCAGCTTGATAAGTACGTTTTATGCCTGCCAGCGGTGTGAGTCATTGCCTACTGTCTCTTTGTTGGCGCACGTCGTTATTGGGATTAGGAGACCTAACTTCTATAAATTCACGTTGCCAAGAGGGCCCTGCCCTGTTTGAATCCCACCAGTTCTGAGGAAATTCACGTCTCTCGTTATGATTATATCATCTGTCGTCATGTCGATAGTTTCCATAGTTTCTTTCTTGTCGGAGATGTGGTGGAGAATTTCTCCCGGAATCGTAATTGCCCGGTGTACCGTTGCGTCTGAAGTTATTCTGTCTCCCTACATAATAATTATGTTGGTTCCCATATTGTCTGTTTCTCTGATTGTCTATGTTATAGTCATTACCGTGGAGAGGTGATCTTTCCCTGTTGTTATTGTTACTCTGCCAACGGTTGTCATACGAATGGTGTCTGTTTTGGTCACGATTTGCGTTGTAATAATAGCCTTGTCGTGTCCAGTTATTATTTCTGTCATCGCGGAATTGTGACGAATGTTACCGGTAATTGTTGTGTTTCTGTTTTCGCGTCCGGCGATTGTCAGTGTCAATTTCCAATTCTTGTGACAGTCCCTGAAAAACTTCGATGTCATCTTTGCAACGTCCTGCCAAAATAATATGTCATAAATGTTCAGGCAATTTGATTAAGCAAATGCGAATGAGTTCTGAAGGGCTGCATGGGTTTGACAGCAACATGTCTTCAAAATATTTGACAAGACTGGAAAATTCAGATTGTTCGAAATGATTCATCATTATGATGCTATGTTTTACACGATCTTGAGTAGCTTGAGACCAATATGCTGAGAGGAAGGCATGATAAAATTCTCCTTAACTGTGACATTCGTGAATGACCGATCGCATTCTTACAGCTGGTTTATTCTCAAAGTAGCCACACATAAATTCTAGTCTGTGCTTTAATGACCAGTTGGGAGGAAAACAATGACAGAATTGATGAAGCCATGCTTGTGGATGAATGTCGATGCCGGAATTCTTAAATGTTTTGAATTTACGTGTAGTAATGAACAGCTTATAGTCAAAATCATCATGTCGGCGAGTCGCATATCGATCAATGTTACGTTGTGTCGGCGGTTCTATCTCAAAATTCGGAGCATCTTGCCAATTTCTTTCATTATTTCCGAAATGCCCTGTGTTATTATTTTGTGGCTTTTCCGTTCAAATGGTTCAAATGGCTGTGAGCACTATGGGACTTAACGTCTGAGCTCATCAGACCCCTAAAACGTAGAACTACTTAAACCTAACTAACCTAAGGACATCACACACATCCATGCCCGAGGAGGCAGGATTCGAACCTGCGACCGCAGCAGTCGCGCGGTTCCGGACTGCAGCGCCTAAACCGCGTGGCCACCACGGTCGGCGGCTTTTCTGTATTTCTGTGTCCCTCTTCCAGTGTTGGAGCGCTAGTCTTCTCTGAAATATGTAATTCTTGTATTACTTGTGGCAACTGATCTTGTACTTTCCGGATTTCTCTTTTGTGTTTCGTATTAATTTGATTCTAATTTTGTTTGACTTACCGAATTTGTTAGTACTCTTCTGTATCATTGAAGACTACTGGTCTTGAGTCATTCAGGTTATCATCTACCTGCGTAGTTAAATTATTTAGCTGATCCGAAAGTACGACTACTTTCTGTGATAATAAACAGATTTCCTCAGTGTGTTTTTCTGAACCTAGTTTTAGAGTGTCCATTTGTGTTGAAAGCGTATCTACTGTGATCTTTAAGTTTTCCTGAGTTTTTACAAGTTGCGTAAACGAATCGGTAGGTGCAAATGAGTTAATTTTAGCTTGCAAGGTGTCGTGATTTTCATGAACAATAGTTTGCAGCTCTTTTATGGCTGCGTCGTGATTCTGTAATGCATTTTCATGACGCGAAAAAATAGGTTGAAAATGTTCACCAATTTTTTTCACGTCATTACAGACGTTTTGACATTTTGATTCGATGTTATGTAACTTATTAGTTAAATCTTCAAGTGTTTGTTGAAGTGTTTCTTTAATTTGTTTCTGATTTTGTTCAAGCGTTGTGTCTAATTTTTGAAACCTTTGTGCCACTTCTTGCAGTAATTGTAACGACAATGCACTGGTGTCTGAAACATGTTCTTCAGTGCTTTTCGGCAGTGCATTTGCGCCGGAAACATTCGCATTTTGAAAAGCACAAAATGTCTCTCGACTTATTTCAGAAAACGGTGAGGACGCAAAACCTGAATCTAAGGTATTTGCAAGATTGTGTCCTGTCATTTTGGATTCCTGAGGCCAGCTCTTGCCGACCGATCGACTGATATTGCTTCCCTGTTCACTAATTGTTTCATTGTCTACACCATTATTTGCCGCCTGGTCCATTTCCCTATGCACAATTCCAAAATTACTATGTTGAACATTAGTTAATTCATTACACGATGGCGCTAATACATTGCTTTCGTCTTCACTGTCATTTCTCAGTTTACTTTGGAGCCTAGTATTACGTATTTCACACGCCATAATTGTCACAATATTTCACACAGTGACACAGAAAAGCACAATTTGAAGAGTAAAATAAGAAAATGCATGAGCATAGAACTGAAAATAATATCTAGTTAACAACAAGCGGAGCTGCGAAATACTTGGTGTAAATCTACATGCGTGCCACAGCTATTTTACTATATAGCAATGAAAAACTACAACTACAGAAGAGATCCTCTCTACAATTACGTGCTAGCAATAAACAATAACTACACTAATTACACAAACCACAAGAAAAAACTCAGAAGATTCCAATGAGGTATCACCGGCTAAGGGTCGACATATGAAACGTCCCCTTAGAAAAATTATTAATGACTGTGCTGATAAACCTCTTACGTTCTTTGATTTTCAAACAGATGAGCAAAACTCAACGTACTCAGACACTTCTCTCTTTACTTATTCTGATCATCTATAAACTGACACACAATATTTTTAGCGCAACGCAATCTGACTTTCAATAATCCCTACAAAAGAATGGCCCTGACTAACAATAACCTATACCTTTCATGTATCACCTATCTCACAAACATTTTCGTTACTCGAACTATTGCAATACAGTAAGAGCCAATACTGCCAGCTAAATAAAAGATTCTAACTACTGAAGGTACTAACTACTGATAGGCATACATAGCGAATGAAAGACATTGATAGAGAACTAACAATGTAGTTACCGTTCATAACATCCAGTCTTACAAATATACTTTTTCTGATGAACACACGTGCAGATCATCCGCTCTCAAAACTCCGCTATCTTTCTCCCCACATCCACCACTGTTGCCGGCTCACCTCCACTACGTCCCAACACTACAATAGCAAATATTCCAACAATGCAAACCAGCCACAGACTGCACACAGCACAGTCAGTGATTTTCATACAGAGAGCTACGTGGCGTTACCACCATGAAAACCTAAACAGCCTACTTACAAGGTTTCGGCAACCTTTTGATATTGATACCTGGGAAATTCCTGCGGAAACACATGATCTCTATCTGTCTCTTTCTGTCAAGCGAGTGTCAGTTGCCTACCCCCTGAAACCACACAATGCTAGGCTGTGGATGTCTTGGAAATAGTCCATTTGTGCTACCTCCGCTCAATCAAAAATTGCACCCTGTGTGTGGGACAGCTTTCCCTTGATTCCTATTGGTTTATACTAGGACTGGTATATTTAGCAGGAAATTCTGGGGCTGTCCAGGATTCTACCCCACAAACGTATGGTTTCCAAGTCCTACTCTTCCCCCTTCTAGATTTTCCGTGTCTCATATTGGTGGATACAGTCACAGTTAGGTAACTTGACAGGAAATCCATTCTGTTGGAGGTAGATGAAAATGGAAGTTAGGACTTCAAATTTCAGCTCAGTATCACTGCCTCCTTAAACAGTTAACAGGATGGTGGGCAGAGGTTTGACTGGAGTGTGGTCACATCATTGGAAAGAATAAATTAATTAATCGGGAATTTGATGTCGCCATTGGAAGCAGTGTTATAAAATGATAGTTGTAATTTAAGATTGCCATGGGAATTTATATCGTCATGGCTGTGTAATTCCCAAACATCTACAGGTCTGCTAAGTGTATTTTTAAAGCAGTATATAATTCCCAAATTGGTTCTCCTTGCTACACCAGGTAGAAGAAGGAGGGAAAGGGTCTACCGAGTGACAAGATAGTATCAAAAACAAATCCACCTTAACTGAACAAATACCTCTCCACATTTCCTGTGCAAGACAAAGTCCACTGGGATGTATTGAGACACACTCAGTACTGCACACAGCAACCATCACCACATGGACAAAGCACTTTGTAAACAGATACAACTCAACCGTGACCGTTCTTTAGCAGCTACCGTCGTTAGTTGACACAGATCGCAGAAATTTCGGCGGACTCCGGCACACCACTACTGCACATTGGCCACGCCGGTAGATGCATTCACAGATTGCCACTGCGACTGCCCAGCCATCAACTGATTAATTTACATTAGGAGGAGGAGGAGGAATCATCCAGCACAAACAGTTACCATATTGTATCTTCTCAAATTTCCACTTACATATCGGAGTATACTTGCAACATATGCAATCAAGAAGGATACCTAACACATACTTAGTATTATTTCGCTATTCATCAGCCTATTGGTGACATGGTTAGGTCAACTGCGTCTTCCTACCATGCCTGACGGTTTGGGATGCTCAGTGGTGGCTCTCACATTAAGTCGGAAATGTCCATGTCTTCTAGCCACAGGGTCCCTCCACCTTGGCACGGACGCCAAGCGGTGTCGTCCTGAGCAACCAGCCCCATACTTTTCAGTTTCATCACAACTAAATATCACGATTGCAGCACCAATCTGGTGACATCTTCCCATAATGAGCGAATTATCGGAAATACATTCTCCTGACGACTGTGGCTCTGTAAATATCAGTTTCTCACATGAGTCTATTTCATTCTTATGACTGGAGATAATTTTCCACGTGAAATCTTTCACGCCCCTTACGGCAATCTTTATTTGCTTATTATCGTTAATCCGTATACACACACCGGTTATATGTCTCCATTCTACTCAGTTCTAGGAAATTATTCAACATTTAGGCCTTCCAGCCAATCCGATTCATGAACAGAGTGAAGGTATTTTCAGTCAGCGCTTCTGAAAGCTGCTGCATACCGCCAAAGCTCTCTGAAACAAATGCTGCAAAGCACAGGCGTCTGGCACTATATGATAATCAAAAGCGTCTCTGTATATAAAATGGATGCAAAGATATCATCGATATGGGTTGGTGTACTATAATAAACATTTCAGTTGATAGTGTGACAAAGAACATGGGGGGATCTGCTTAGGGGAGGTGATGAGAGGATGTTCTGCCCATCTATGATGTTACACTTGTATTGCCTCCCCTGTCTGTACAATTAACAGATGCATTGCATTGGTATATTGTGCAGGTTTATACGAAATGAATCTGTCACCCCTTACAGTAGCACATAGTCGTCAATGCATTGAAACTACCATCCCCAACATCAAATCTATCCACCAACCTTATGGTTAGACACACGTAATTTTTTACTTGAATAGTAGTCTGATCACTTCCCACACATGTCTGGTGTTACGTCGGAACACTAACCACAGTAGCGTTTCGGTCCAACAGCCTAATATTCCGACAACTAGCGTAATTAACATTTATAGGTGTATAGCGCCCGAAAAATTATGATACACCCACACTCACAACAGCTGGGTGTCGTTTCGCACGGCCTACCATAGTTTCCCAGTAGCAAAAACCTCCCGCCACATCATCGTTATCACATTTTTGTCGAAGAATAAAGGGCATAATTACAATTAAAAAGCTTTCGCATCTTTTATTTATGACACGCACTTTGTTGCAAACCAGTCGGCGTACGCCAGAGCAAGAGGAAGTGACATTCTTAATATAGAAAGAGTAACTTAGAAGGGTCTAGTTAACTTCTACAGAAACGTCACATCAGCCGGCCAGACGTCACACCCACGAGATGTCTCGACTTCGACACCTCCAAGAAGTGATTTAACATATAGGTCTTACAACCAACCAGAATCGGGAACAGACTATAGGCATTCTTCTCTTGGGAAGTCATAAATAAATGAATCGGTCTCCAGATTTCAATATGACTGGTGCGTCATCATACAGTGATGTGACATAATGACTTAATGACTATTGATGTATTCCCATCTACACTCTGTCCTTGTGGTATCGCTGGAATGCTCCATGGTTCAATGGATGGTACGTATGTTGGACTCCAGTACTGACCTGCACAGCGCTGTCTTAAACACTAAAACTTGGTGCATTTCCGTTACTCAGAGCCACCACAACAGAGAGAAAAATTGAATGGAATTATTTTCATATATCCAAATGAACATGTAACTACTCTCGTATGAAACGAGAGTCGCCTAGCCTACAAATACCTAGTTTCAACGTCTTTTCAAGATCATCCAACTATCCACTATCCACATTGGAAATACATGAACACACATTATCGTAAATAGGGAAATTCTCGACATTTTGTTAGGTTAGAGTGTAAGAGAAGCAATTATTCTCCTTAAAAACCTTTATTAATCTATACATATACATTTACTCACAGAAAAGAACTGTTTCTTTATTTTTGATTGTTGTTGTTGAAAGTTTCCTTTAAATTGCGAATTCGTCCTGACTTGTTTGGCTGGTTCTAACTTCGTTGTTGTTCAGCTTTGGGAGACTGTGTTTTTCCATCTGCGAGAGAGAAACCAGATGTATCTGTGAGCTAGAATACATGACATTGGCCCTACTTTATAATTTTTCTAAAAAAATGTGAAGCTGATTAAATCCTGAACTATACTATTAATCTCTTGAATGAGATAAAGCGGTCTCTGCACGACATTTATCTGCCAAGTAATGCTGTTCATGAAATGGTCCCTATGCGTTTATAATTTTCGTAGCAAATTGATCCTGGAATGAAAATATCGCTCCTCGTAACGTAATTGCTTGGAAAAGCGGTGGTTGATGCTCTCTTCGCGCCAGCAGCAAATTTCTAACTACATTTACTGAGAGCTAAGTGCAGTGCTCCAAACAACACCTAAGCTATGTTTTACAGATTACTGAGTGAGACACACTTCAAATAAAAAATAACTTGGATCGAGGATGTGGACAATGCTCTTAGGTGAAATATTTTTCTAACAAACTGTGTATAAATTATCTGATATATTATGACTTGTATGAAATTAATGTTGCAACACGCATTAACACTGACAAAGGGCAACGTTAATATCAAACTCTTACTCTCATTAATATTAGACAAATGATTAATAGAGTGAAAAATACCTTACAGTGAGAGTTATTCAGTCTATAATGGAAAATCAAAGGTTCACTGTTATGAACGACTCATTCAATAAAGATTCCAAATTATGCACGACTGCAATGCAACTATATAAAAAAAAATTTACCTTCATTCCTCTTCATATGCTTTTCTACTGTCATATCATTCAAAATCACTAATCGAATTTTTCTCCTATGTTTCACAATATTCAAATAGACACAAACGCTCTTACCTTTCAATCTATATTGCCAAGAGTCACTGTTCGGCGCCTGTCTCGCTATTCACTTTGCTCGGTATTGCGCTATCATATTTCTTTGTCAACGTTGATATGTCGAATATTTATGTCAAAGAAATTTAACAGTGTAATAGGGAACTTCATCAAATCTCGCCTTTCGTTAAAGAAATATGAGGAAATCTAGAGCCTAGCCGTAGATTTGATCATAAAAGACGTTGGTCTTCTGTTCACCACAATGTCGAATGTAACCGCTTGGAGCACTGGCATCGCTACAGCTATTTGACGTCTCTTTAGTGTGTTTGTAAACATGGTGAGCCGTGGTAAAAATTCCTGTTTTGAAGAGAGCGCCGCAGCGTGTAGTGTGAAGTAGTCGCCCTCCGTTTCTGGCGGTGGCGCCGCTGTGGCAATCGTAGGTTTGTTGTCTCCCTCTGGCCCTCTGGTGCCAAAGGGGAAAGGTTGCCTGTTGACGTGCATTTAAGGGGCGCTATGAGCTCGCCAGTCGGTTAGTCTCTCGTCACCCAGCTTCCTACTCTGTCTCTCTTCCGCATTTGTTAGGCAGTTAGTGTCTGTCTGTCGTTCGGAGTGCTAGTATGTCTGTCGTTCAGATCAACCTTGAAAGCCGGCAAAATGAGAGTCTTTCCACTCCGCCAGTACGAGAACTCAGCGAGTGGTCGCCCGGTCGGGGCTTAGTTCCTACATCTGAGTCTGCGCGTTAGGCTGCCAGTCTGCTCGAGTTTGCTCAGGCAATGGTCATTGGCGGTTGGATCGATCGGTTGTCGGTCGCGCACTGAGACACAAGATGACTTGTCCGTCTTGAGCGTCGGCGCATGTGAGGTCGCCACGTGAGTCCAGTGGGCCACGGCGTATAGCGAGGGGTAGTGGCTTCGCGGCCGACACAAGAGCAACAGGAGTCAACCCACGACATCAGCCTGCCGGTGCGAGCTGCGACGCCATGAGAAGGGAGATCGGCGCGCCCTACTGCGTCCGTTGAAGCGGCTGGCAGCGGACGGTTCGGGAGAGCGATTTGGGGGTGCTGCGCTAGGTCTTCTCGAGAAATCGCAGTTTATCAAAAGTTAAGTGATTGGTGATATGTTGTTTGAGCACGCATATTCTTGGTTGGTTGGTTGTTTTGGGGAAGGAGACCAGACAGCGAGGTCATCGGTCTCATCGGATTAGGGAGGGACGGGGAAGGAAGTCGGCTGTGCCCTTTGAAAGGAACCATCTCGGCATTTGCCTGGAGCGATTTACGGAAATCACGGTAAACCTAAATCAGGATGGCCGGACGCGGGATTGAACCGTCGTCCTCCCGAATGCGAGTCCAGTGTATGTTGTTTGATTAACTCTTGTTAAATTATACTTATTTTCTTGGTGAGGTCACCAACAGTTTTGCTTTGGGGTCGTCCCACCATTCTTCTCCGTTTGCCCACCCACGGGAAGATGGTTGTTTATAAATCGGGTGGTCCGTTTTTCCCTTGTGGCGTAGGGGCGGGTTAGAACAACCTGCGGTTCGGGTTGTTCGGTAATCTCCCTATCAATCTACCGTTCGTTAGTAGCTGCCTCTGTCATTTTTGTCGGATTTGGTGTGTTAACGAATTTATTGCTTGGAGTGTAGCGGCCTAGTACCTGAAATATGTTTTGATCTTTGGAAACTTTAATATTTTCGCCTATGAGCTTCAGAGGCGGTATCTGTGTACTGTAGAGCATCTTAACTATTGTTTGGCCAAACTTGTAGAATTTTATATAAGATTGCATTTCATGGACTTTTATTCAAATGATCATTTTAGTATATAAAGTTACCACCCTTTCACCGCAAGACTTTTCTCAGAAGTTAAAATCAAGTTGCACCTTCGGTGGAGAGGTCAATATTTTAATCGTTAGTGTTTTGTACCATTACCATCCCTCCTACGGGGGGGTGCATAGTTTTTGTGCTTGTGTAAATTGTTAAAACTCTTAGTTTAAAGTTTTCTGCAGTGTTGCAGATTTGCACCAGTGTAGTCTTTCAGAGACAGTTGTGAGCGATCGTAATTACGGCCGTGTCAAAGGGAACGGCCTGTTCTCTGGCTGAAAGCTCATACAGTCAAAATTGGCTTCTTTCTGCCTCTGAATAAATTGTAATTTCGATATTTAGAGGGTGCTTTCTAATTATAATTTTATTTCTGTTTCTTTAAAAAATGTTTTTAAGCACTATTAAAGTGAATAAAATTCCCATTTGTTAAAAGGAATTTGGTTATTATTTCATCAGTTACTCCCTGGCAACTACTTCCATGCTTGCATAGTGTGATTAAATGTGTTAATGTTCTTGATGAATCGCTACTAAATAAAATAAATTCTTAAGGATACTCTTTGAAAATAAATCACAGTTCATTACTGATATCAGAGCGTGGTTAGCGTTCTTGCTACTTCTCTTTGAGTAACTGATAGAATTGTAGTTGTACTTATTTTATAATTTTGTAATATTTCGCTTTGACCAAGTGACTGTTTAGCTGCATGTTTCAGGTTGTCATGGCCGCCAGAGAATGTCCAAGATTAGGCCTGTTGTGCACAAGTCAACTCTTATATGAGTTGCGTATTCGTAATATAAACAAACAAGGAACTGTTCCTGGGTTGCTTGCGGACTTAAAACATACCTTGCTCAGTCAGGTCCAAATTTCACCGGAAGTTATTGGTTCGTTTCCGACAGCCATGCCAGTGGCGGCAGGAGAGGTCGGTGAGTTCCAACAACATTTAGACTGGCTTTGTGTTGATCAACCGAGTCGCAGGCAGTTACCTAGACTACGCGCACATTTCGTTCACGTGTTTAACCGGGTATCTGTTCTAGAACAAGTTGTTGTAAACGAGGCTGATCGTAAGGAAGTGGTTGAGTTGCAGCGAAAGGTGGCTGCGTTGCAGATTAGATCAACTGGGTTAGAGTCTAACTCCGAAGAATCTAGTGGGCGAATTCAATAACCCAGATCGCGGAATTAGACCTAAGTAAGAGTTCTTCGTAAAGCTACGTAACCCGATTGCACTTTTGTTAAAGGGTGTAAGAGAATTAAGTGTAGAATCGTTAGCGAAGATACAGTAAATCTGTGGTTACTGGTTTGTTTTGAGCGGCATTCTTTTGCTTTTCGAACATCGCACTCCACCCTGTTAGCTCTGCTGTACCCGTTAGCAAAGGGGAAGTGTAACGAATTAACTTCTAGAGCTCTTTCGGAGGGATCTCGTTACGACAACTTAGACAACTAATAATCACTGAGAGACTCACAGAGGGTTTTAGGAAACGTCTGGAATGTCAGTATATTTGGAAGGTGCAGACCGCTAGTGAAGATTTGTCGATGTATATGGAAAGCAAAAGGGTAGCTTCGCAGGCCTTGCTAAGTGATTTGTCAGAAGAACAATTAATTGCAGTAGTTTTGGAAGGGATGGCGGCTGCTGATAAAATAAATCTTACTTTCAAGTCACCCCCGAAAACTTGGGAAGAACTCACTGTTGTTGTTACTTCTGCTTCTGCGCTAAAGTTAAGCGAGGACTCTAAGAATGTTTGTGTGTTGAGAAAAGGGAAGGAATGTAAGTACATTTGTAATATGTTGCCGTTAGACTCTTTTATTCATCGTATACAGTTGTGTGAGGCATGTATTATCCATTGTTGAAGATGTTGCTATAGATGAGGTTCCAGTAGGGACATGCATCGAGAATGATGACCGGAGGTCATCACTTCCATCCGGCATGGACATTTTATTTTTAATTTACGGCTTCCGTCAGCTGGATCGGTGGCTCAACAACAATAACAACAATTCTGGCGAGGGTGGACTACTGGAGTGGGAGTGCGAGATGGTGGCTGCTGGAAGACAGTGCGATCTCTCCCTTCTGGAAGGGCACGTGTAGATCTTTGACTGGGTGGGAGAACTAGCAGAAAGATCGACTGAAGACAACTCAGTCCTCGGAGCCAGAATGTAAAGGATGATTATAATGAGACCGTCATCGTTACGGCGTGTAGCTATTTTTCTGGAATACTGATGTAATTAATTGTTGTTGTTTGTTCACAATATATACTAGGTGGTCAAAATTAAACTTTGCATATTTAGCACATTATAACATGGAAACTAATAACTGTACGGGTACCAAACTTCGTAGGATTAATGTCCACAATATGGGCTGCATGATTTCCATGCATCACAGCACATCATCCAGTTCCAACTATGGCCAATAGGTGCCGTGATCAGTCATTGTGGTTCATCGTCTCGCGCACCTGACAAGTCGCAGTGCACTTGTTGACATGTAAACATGAGCCTGGACAAAGGAGCAGGGCCGTATTAGTGAAGCTCTATTATCAAAACAACAATAATGCTGCAACTGTACTTCAAGAATATGGCCAGCTGAAGGGATTACAGTAGGGTCCTCTTTCTCCACCTGCCGTGAGCAGCATGATGAAGGGAGTTCGAATGAACTGCAGAACTGGGCATCGCTATGGGAAGAGGCCGACGACTGGTTGTACAACCGGTGGTTAACGAAATCACTGTTGCTATGGCAGACAACGCTGCGTGCAGGACCAGATCGTCAGGCAAGGTGTGTGCTGTGTCACAACAGTTGAACATCCCGTGGTCCAATGTAAGGAAGGTACTTCAAACCATTCCAAATGGTATATGTAAAAGATCTATATCGTACAACAGCTTGTACCACAGGACGCGCAACGACGTGTTGACCTTGCTCTCCACTTTCTCGCAAGAAGTGAAGTTGACGAGGGCTGGCCCTGGAGCATCCTTTGGACAGACGAAGCTCATTTTCCTCTGACATGTGAAGTGACCATACAGAAGTGCCGAGTTTGGGGATCTTCACCTCCAGTCAGTGTGCATGACGTTTCTCTGTATGGTGAACGTGTCATCTTAAGGTGTCGCTACACAGCCACGATCATCACTGGCCCATCCTTTTTTTGAACGGGTTGGCACTCAAGGACTAAAGCCGTGCAGTGTGAATGGCCAGCGTTACTGCGATATGCTTCCCCAGCATGTCATACACGCCCTACAGGGAGAGATGCATTGAATTCAACAGTTTTCCCACAAGATGGGGCCCCACTGCACATCTGCTTCTCCGAAACACATTTGGAAGCCATCGAATTATTACCCAATAGTTTCCAAATGCTTGGTCGTAAAGATCACCTGATCTCACTTCCTGTGATTTCTGGTTGTGGGGCTGCCAGAAGGACAGGGTTTACCAAGGGAACATTCACACATGTGCTGATTTGAAGACTGTTCTGGGCACTGATGGACGACGTGTTGAGCCAATTTTGTAGCACTAATGGTAATCGCATGTAATAGTATGATGTACAGAAGCAGCATGTTAAAAGTGATTCAGTTAATTAATTCTGCGCTGTTTCTCTTTTCCATGTCCTTGACATTAATGCTACAAAGTTTAGTACTCGCATGGTAAGTAGTTTCCGTGTTGTATCGTGTTAAATTGGGAAAGTTTAAATATAACCTCCGGTACTTAAAAAATCATCAGCATTGTACATAATTTTTTTCGTTATTCGTACGTTACAAGTATGCCACCAACACCGCCACGACAACAGCTTCCTGTGGCACGTGCACCTAGAACGATGGTTGTGGGGGCAGGTATCAAAGACGCACCTGAGCGACGTGCACCGCCATGCAAAGTGCTGCTCGATGCTGCTCGAGAGGCGGCCGTAGCTGCTGCAGTGCCGGCCCCCAAACCACCGCATACCCTCAGTGCGTCCGTGGGTGGCTCGGTCAGAGGAACGATCTCATCCCCCTCCCCCCCCCCCTCCCCCCACATGCAGCAGCATCAACGAGCGCCTTCGCCACAGCCTGGGTGCTCCCACAGGAGCTCACTGCCGCCACCTCCTCCTACCCGAGCTCGCCACCGCCGGCAGCAAAAGGTATCTGTGCCTCGGCGCATACCTCTCCTTTGTGAAGGCGCCTCCTATCCACCGCCCTCATCCACCAGGTGGACTCAGTCGTTTCCGCATTGTAATATTAATGATAATGAAACTGTAGTTAGCGGCAGTGCTTTATACCGTCCTCATAGTGAAGGACTGAAGATTAGTGCCGTCGTGACGCCTCTAGAATAGTCGGTGGTTGCTAGGGCTTTTGAGGGGCGTATCTTGTTTACTAGAATGGAGGAGGGAGGGTATCGCGATCCAGTTAGGTTTGTAGAAACATGCCTACAAGTGCTAGAGGCAGAGCTACTCAAGGCCCTAGATGATCGGAAATGTAATGCAACACTCTGCTGCGAGCTGACTCACCCTCAAAAACAGTAGGGTGCTGCTGAGGAGAAGAACATGCACTAACCAGGCCCTCATACTTGGTGGGAGACGCTATTCCCTACACATCTTTACGTGCTCACTGTTCACGCCAAACTGAAAAGAGCGACGCGACACGATCGACGGGCGCACTAGAGACCCAGCCCAACACATCTGTGCAAAGCTTCACCGAATTTTCCCAGTGGTTCCCATTTCGCAACTTACTTTCTGGACAACCCTCGTAAAAGGCTCGGTCCAGAGAGTACGTGGCATAGCATACACTCCAGAACTTTTCATAAACATCCGCAAGTTATGACGGGAAGCCTGATTTCGTTAGGTGTCGTCTTACTGTGCAGATACTCATAATGGAAAAGGAAACGTTCCCTCATGAGGGTATGCAGATGGGTGCTACGCATAGCCTCCCGAGGTAGAATTTCAACGAGTTTGTGGAGTGGGGCCTGCATAAAACGTAGCGTGTCAAGGGAGTGGAGTTTAAGTTTTGGCGTCATCCGTTTCAAGGAAGAAATATACTTCTCAACGTTCTCTGGTAAGACACTGACCTGATTTTTCTCCCAGCCGAAATTAACCAATTGCTGAACACAAAAGTGAGGTCCATACCCATTTAAATTATGGGATAATACGGGGATGTGTCGTGGTAACAAATACTTCAAACTGCATGGGTTGTGAGGTGCACCGCGGATCTTTCCTGTAAGCTGACAGTGGTCCCCAAGAGAAGGAAAGCCTATCAACTTTCCATGAGAGTTTTTCGAGCTCAGTGAACAGCCAATCCATTGGATTTCTCCCAACATAAGATTCATAACGGCTAAGAGTTTAATCATAAGAACATGCAATTTGGTACGGAGGCGCATACGGTACATGTTTTTGTGGGAAGATGGTATGTGAGACTACCAGAGATGGTAATAGGGTCAAGGAGACATTCCAAGTTCTGGTGATGAACATTTTCGAATTTAATGAACTTGTTTTTTTCTGTGGGCGTTACAACACGTACCGCTTCTTTGGATTCACAGTCCTCCAGGTGTCATTTTAAATACATCTATTCTTAAAAGTTAGTAGACACCTACAGGAAATACGTTTTTCATCTTCATGTTCCGACAATTGGCCGTAAAGGAGGATGAACATGTCTTTGATCCATATGTAATGCTGATTATCACCTTCAGAGTATAGCAGCATGTTTACCTGAAGATCATGCTCACCTCCACATTTCGAAAGAATGGAGTTTTCCAACCACAGGATGTTTGTCCTGCTGATGTCTCTTTTTTTTTTCTTCTTTTTCAGGTTATACACGTGAACTGATATTCTGGGATTTTGTACCTCAAATTTAAATATATCCTGAATCTCTAATGGAAACGGCCGGCCGGGGTGGCCGAGCGGTTCTAGGCGCTACAGTCTGGAACCGCGAGATTACTACATTCGCAGGTTCGAATCCTGCCTCGGCCATGGATGTTTGTGATGTCCTTAGGTTAGTTAGGTTTAAGTAGTTCTAAGTTCTAGGGGACTGATGACCGTAGAAGTTAAGTCTCTTAGTGCTCAGAGCCATTTGAACCATTTTTTTTTAATGGAAACTCGATACTGTCAAAGTTATATCATCCGCAAATGTTAAGACCTATTCCGTATCGAGATGTGGGCTCTGAATCCTATTCAATTTATCTTTCACAAGCTAGGATCGGCCATACAAAACAAGCGTTATCCTTTTAATTTTGGACAGTAACACATGCCTTCTCATCAGCTATATCCTTAGGGAGTTTGATATAACTGGACCCTCCATTTAAAGGTAACAGACTTGAATATGGTTGGCGAGGTGTGATATGTGGCTGAGTGCTTTAGCTTACCCTATTATCTCCATCTTGGAAAACCAGGCCTGTATAGCACCCAAGGTGGATTTACGATACCACTCGGCGATCGATGTACTCTGGGATATAATGCCATTATCGCACCAGACGTAGTGCATGTTTCCCTCCTCAGCAGCACCCTACTGTCATGCTGCCCACATAACACAACTGTCATGCCAATTCTTGGCCGCAGACTGCAGGGGCAAGGGAGATGCTCCTGCAGTGTTTCCGATGAGAAGTGTTTGCTCATCCGCAATACAGTCCGTAAATGGTTCCCCCTGAGTCTCATCTCTGCTCACAAGAACAGCTGGCTGCGAAGATAAAATGTTTCCACAGACAACGAGCTGCAGACCAGTGCAGACAACTGGCCGATAGTACAGGTGGCTGCTTTCTATGACGAGGATGTTTGAAAGTTGATACAACACTCGAAATTGGAACGGCGACTATGTAGATAAGTATGTGGAATGTGTACCTAACTGCTGCAAATAAAACGTTTTTGGTTTTCACGGTGGTTTCTATTTCGCGATAGATCGGAACTTACTTTCTAGACAACCGTCGTGTTACACAGCACCTGGGTTGTGCTGGGACGAAATGTTCAGAAAAACGAAGTGCAGCATTGAACTTCTGACTGATGCTGATATGCTTCTTTTGTGTGAGCAATTGAAGAGATAATGCGTCTTGGTGCTGGATGAGAATCCTAATTTCATCGTTCTTATTAAATGTCGTTGAAGCATAAGGTTTATATAAGAAGTATTCCTGGCACATGATTCACTCATTATATTCCATTGGGTGAGATATAACGAGAAAAGACGTCATAGCGAGATTTTAAGCGTACGGATTTAAGGAACTTGTATTTCGCACGTGTTCTCGCCTTGCGGTTCTGCTGTGAAGTGCTGTGATGTGCACTGTGTGCACTGCCTTTATACCTTACACCCATCTTATCTTAAATGCAGTTGTACAATTACTTCCTCGCCACAAGTTGATTATTCTGATCCACAACACGCAGCTCCAGATAGTGTGAATTGTAACTGTAAGATATATAGCGTTGGTAGGAGACTCAACAGTCTTATACCCTGTTCCAACTGCTGGGAAGAATCCGTAAATTGAGTGAACCAATATATCGTGTTGAGTTCGTTCCAATGTTGTACTCAACACCGATTGTACTGAGAGGGAGAATTGTTTTTTAATTTAATTTGATCATATGACTAGGGCCTTCCGCCGGGTGCCGGTCTTTCAATTTGACGCCACTTCGGCGACCTGCAGACGATGAGGATGATGATGAGGACAACACAACACTCATTCCCTAGGCGGAGAAAATTCCCCAACCCAGCCGGGAATCGAACCCAAGCCCAGAGGATTGACAATCCGTCACGCTGACCATTCAGCTACCGGGGGTGGACAAGTTTATTGTTAGCCTCTGTGATATTTGGGATGTTGTTGTATGTGTCCAGTCCAATAAGCGC
The DNA here is from genome assembly GCF_023897955.1 of Schistocerca gregaria. Lineage (NCBI taxonomy): Eukaryota > Metazoa > Arthropoda > Insecta > Orthoptera > Acrididae > Schistocerca > Schistocerca gregaria. Next base: position 79,194,936 of record NC_064931.1, read on the forward strand.
AATTCTCCATTCTCCAACACTTTAAACATTTAATGGGAAGTAATTGACACGGAATACAGACGATCCTCCTTTTAATGTCAGGGTGTACAAAACTGCATCTAAAAATCAGTCGGTGAATGGATGCTTAATACCCATCACTATAAATCATTCCTAAACGTGTAAGGTGTAATATTTGTGGTTTACTTATTCTGTGATTGAAGACAGCTGTGTAAGTTGAAATGACACGTTTAATGTCACAATATTAGCACAAAAGTACACGCTTTAACACAGTTTTCAACGTGACAACAAAAAACAGTTGTCAGGATAACGCCTCTCGTCAACATCTAAAAGTGAAATAACCCTAAACACAACAATATTAAACATTAACTCTCAGAAGTTTAAATTATCCTGACATGACTATGTTAAAGTTCTACTAGAAGTTTATTTACCAAAATTGTTCCTACGCCTATGTCATAATCTTGGTCAGTACTACGAAAATCGTCCGATTCCGGTTCAAAGTTCGGTACTATTTTTAGGATGACAATAAAGTCTATGGTTGATGGTTAGTTATATGACAAATTGAGCGAAAGATTACCTAGGGTATCTCGAGTTTACAGTGGATGCAAGCCGGTGAAACAACAAGTTTACGCCTCTGTGTACTGTATTTGCCTTAAGCTGCAATGATCTGTCGTCTGCTAGGCCGCTCTTTACCGCTGAAATTCCTATGAAACTAAATTAAACCTTTTCTGAATTTTCCAGCAGAGACTTTCCCTGTGTTCCTCGTTATGCAAGAGAACATGTACACATCATTACTCTTAGCATGTGACGATATACACGCGCATGGTTGGAGCAGCGTGCATATTTTAATGGCCTCTCAGTTCTCGCAAGAAGAATTAATTACTTGGCTGGTTTGTTTCTCCACAGTTGGAGCTAAACGATGCTACAGCTAATTTATAGCTGGATATCAGCCGCTGCGTACGCAGTGTTCACACAAGTTACTCCTCTGTGTCGTACAGGGCGTTATGCACTCCGTTCTGCACTTGACGCCATTTCAGAGAAGAGTCCCCGAAAATTTCTGTCTTGTCTTATTCATAGCCAAACTGTCTCCCCACCTGGGTTCTTTCGTTCTTCACGTCATGGCTTTTTTCGACCAATAGGTGCTTTTCTCTTATTTTGTGGAAACTCTCTCTACCAATCGGAAGGTCCCTACGATTAAATTGGGTCGAAACTTAGGCTCATTTCTCCTTCCCAGTACGTTTCCGCCAATCGGACGTTTTGTGCCCATTCCAGACACCTAAATGCGTACATTGACTCTCTCACGTGTGTACCACTCGCTGAACCCATGATCGAAAATGTGTCACTGGTCTTGTTTCGTATCCATTTGTAATTCCGCAACGCAGTTTTCTAAAAGCTTTATTTCCTTTCCTCCCTGATATGGGGTGTTGCACTCGTTCAGCCCGTCTGTCACCTCATCGGTCGTTGACTTCCTGCATGGGACAACGCCTCTCGCTGCTTGTTTCACCTTCCGCTAAAACATGCATTATAGGAATGGTGTGTTAATTACTTTCAATTGAGAGTCATCCCTTTTTGCATTACATACTCATAGGTAAATTTGCTCATTACTGCCGAATTAAGTTAGGTGTCATATTCACCCCCCCCCCCCCCCCGTGAGGATGTATGAAGCTATCATGTAAGGTGTGAATCTGACCGTCATTTATTCTGCCACCTTACAAACGTCGCAGAGGAATGTATTAAGAAGTCTTGGTATCGTCAAAAATTATAGAACACATGTCATCTGCCTGTGAAGTATCATTGTAATTCTTCTGAGGGTTTGAAGTCGTCGAATGACTCAAAATAGTACACATTATTTGTATTTCTCTTTTAACATATGCTACCCACTGAGTTCCAGGTCCTGCTACACCCAAATTCACAATTCTGCATTCTCCTGATTTGCAAATAAGCTTAGGTAATGTATTCTGCATAAACACACCTCGGAATCTCGGAATACTGAGTTTCTACTTAACAAACTTCAGCAGATCTGTATTTGTAAGCGCCCTGTCTGGTAGAACCGCTAGATTTTTTTTCCTTGTATAGTTTCAAGTATAGCCCTTTTCTGGTGGCAGCTGTCGCCATTATGCGATTACATCTTCGTGTCTCCTGCAGTTACACCTGAGAGTTTTTTGCATCCTTGACTGTCTTGGCAATAATCGCAGCACCCCTCCCCCCCCCCCCCCCCAACCAGTGAACCCACCGTTAAGAGACCGCGTAGACCAGGAATGAGGAAGGGAATAATTCCAACGGTCATCTAGGGTGTTGATGGAACCCTAGGTGATTTATATTCGAGGCTGGAATAGAAGGGAGAACCGATAGAGGTGCTCAAAGTATCCTCCGCCACACACCGTGAGGTGGCTTGCAGAGTATGGATGTAGATGTAGATGTAGATATATCTTGGTGGTACTCCACGCTGTAGATTAGGGTGAGTATCTAAAATAATGGCTCTGAGCACTATAGGACGTAACATCTGAGGTCATCAGTCCCCTAGAACTTAGAACTACTTAAATCCAGGTAACCTAAGGACATCACACACATCCATGCCCGAGGCAGGATTAGAACCTGCGATCTGTTCATCTTAGCAAATCAGTAGGAAAACTATAGTGAGAGATAATCTGGGAACGCGAAGAACAACTACACATCACTAGGGGTCTGGTTGGTTGTAATATAGAATAAATTATGCCCTCCTAACATGTACAGGAGACATTGTTTATCGAGCAGACCTATTAAAATTACAGAATACATACACCTAAGATGGTTCTGTATCTTGTCTGCAGGGAGTGTGTAATACTACCTCAGATGGTATTGATCTTGACGTATTTTCTGGTTATGACTCCTGACATTCAAATATATTAGTGCCATTTTCTTTAACTGGATATGTACATGTTCTGAAAGAATTTAGTTTTAATGGATTATTCGGTAATGATAGGATGCAATATCTTGTACTCTCTTCAAAAAAAGACAATCAGGATCTATAATGGTCTATAAAACAATGTGCTGTATGCCTGTAGTTTTAACGTATAAATCAATCATACAATATAGCTATACTGGTAACCGCACTACTGGAGGAATTCAAAGACGAATGACAAACATTTCATCTGCTCCATTACTTCCTATAGACTCAAGCCTGGAAACATGATGTGATACCCTTTACAGATATGCATGTCAGAACTATGATCCCTCAAGATGTATTGGGTGGTCGTGTTTCTGGTTGTGTCGGAACACAAGATTACTCATAAGAGGATCATGCAATCCTTCTGATTCCATACAACACACCATCACACTCACATATTCCTTATGGTATCATAAGCCACTCACAAAATCAGTCCTAGAAAGAGGATAGCGTCTGTCTGTACAAGTTCTAATTTCTTGTATCGTATGTAAAATGGGGTGCTAACTACAAATGTCACTTCTCAATCTTGTTTTCACGAGACAATCATAGTCCGACTTCATTTCACGTAATATGATTGAAGATGCTGATACAAAGTCCCGCATTACGTCACTGATTTTTTCGGAGAAATCTTCAGCTTATCGAGGAATGTGTTACAGTGACAAAAGATTCTTTACTACCATGTGTGGCAAGAAACCTTCTAAATCACATGGGTTAACCATAGCTCTCGTTTCCTTCTTCGTATGATATGGTGTGTGAGTCTGTCTCTTGAAGTACATCACTCGTAATATGCCACTACATACGTTGTGAGAACTCATAGTTTAATGAGTCCTATTACAATGACTGACAGCACACAAGTTACTGCGTATTTGTGTAGAACAGTTTTCTCCTAGTACAATGGACTTTATAAACTGTCGCTGTGCAGGTCTATTTTGCAACCGATCCTCTCAGAATTATTGGGCCCTGATATTATGTCATTTCAGATTTCACATCTACGTCAGTGTCGTAGACGGAGTGCTGTCGGAGCACTAACGATATGTGACAGGTGGATTGGTGGTGGAATGTTAACGTCCAACAGTTGCTGAAGTTATTGTAAACAGCACAAGTACGAACTGCTTTTTGGTACAAAACATTTTTTTAAGTTAGTGTACATGCGGCAGCTCGCAGATAAGTAATACAAAGGTAACTTTAATGCATTTTTATACCCCTGGCTGTTACTGGTCTACACCCGGTGACACTGACTGTCAAAATTATCCGTCGCCAGCTTCCTCTGGTGCTGTCAGCCCGTCGGTGCTACTCGGTTAGAGTTCCTTTCCAACAGCCGCAGGAGTTTCCGTCTTAACAAGCGTTTCAAGTTATCAAGTGAATGCATTCGCACATGTTGCTAATCGTTAGACTTGCACATGGGTCGGGTATCCACTCCATCTATCAGTTTGCATATGACTTTTACCGCGGTTAGTTGGAGCCAATGAGGTGGTTCTTCCTCTATGACTACCGGGGGAGGTGACGAGAGTCGCTATATTTCTTGTCTGGCTGTAGCGGCCCTGGGTCGACAAAGACACACATCCTCTCGTCATACTATAGTCTGGAGCCGAGCGACCGCAGGTTCGAATCCTGCCTCGGGCGTGGATGTGTGTGATGTCCTGAGGTCAGTTAGGTTTAATTAGTTCTACGTTCTAGGCGACTGATGACCTCAGAAGTTAAGTCGAATAGTGCTCAGAGCCCTTTGAACCATTTTAGAACCTCTCGTCATAAATACGGTGGTGACTGCACTGTTATTAAGTACGTGCTCCCCGTTTTTCTGATTGTCGTTATAAGAATGTTATTCACATTTTCTGTCCCACAAGATAGATGCTACTTTATCTCTAAGGACGCATTTCTTTATCTTATAGCTTGGATATGTATCGTGACCTCTGTGAGTCTATGTTTTTGTGTGTAGGAAGAGTTTTATTTTTTTCTGCACTGTGACTCTTTCTTTGCCTCACTTGGGTGTGGCGAGGTCCTATATTCTTCAGATTATTTCCACACCTATTTGTGAGTCTTATAGTGATGTCGCGCTGTATTATTTCTAGAGTTACATGTCCGGCTTATCTACCCCACTGTCGACGTAGTCCTGGGGTAGTATTAGGTTTCTAATTTTATCCCGCTGTACCCAGTATGATTCATGTGCAGTTAAGCATGTCTGTTAAATCAGTCCTGCTCACGTTTGAAGGACACTCATTATTAATGCACCTGAAAGTTTTCGTAGCAACACTGCAGAGAGGTAGCCGTCCAGCACATATCTTTGGAATTCGATGAATCAGTCGCTTTCCCGTGGTTAGGACATGAGACTTACAGTAATTTCGCTTATACTACACCGTTTATTCTTCTATGAGGCTTCATTCCACCTGGAAGTGCTATCTATCTCAAATGGATTCACCCACACTACTTTCAAAAGCGTTAGTCCAGAGGGAAAGGGTGATGGGGATGGACATACTTTGAGCTTAAACTGTTAGCGACGATTATTTGCAAAGACTTTGGCGAGCTGCGACAGTTTTTGCTGAGGCAGGATGCCTTCTTCCTGAATGTCTGACGAGCATTTGTGCCAGTCACCCAATAGGAGAAAATTACACACCGCTCATGGGAAGATGGTCTGGTGTAGTGTTAGGAAGACACATGGAACTCTGCCACTTGCGACATGGTGGTCACGATCACATGAGGAGTTATATGTCCTACTAACATCTCATTTCACTCGTTCGACACGCGAATGCTGGGGAGAGTTCCTCGTTATCTAGGTGTGTACCACTCACTGATATGCCCCCCAACGTGTCGGGATCTTCTTGTCGTTATTACCACGGATGGGAGAGCTTTCCGCCAGAACTGATATAGCAACAATGCTAGGCACCAGATCGGAGAGCTTTATACTATAACTCTTTCTTCAATTGGTGTGCAGTGTGTCCGGAAGCATCAGCGTTATCGTCAACACCCGAACATGACGGAGTCTAAGAGAAGATCTATCCTCAGCAGACGACATCATTTTTGTTGCAGAAACTGAACGCCTCTCTAGAGGAGTGTTATGTAGCGATATGCTTAAGATACAGCATTTTTGGTTGGAATCATCAGAATTTTTGTATAATGTGACATAATCTCGTAATATGGTGTGGTAGTTCTTATACAGTACCTTCGTTTAGAAATTGCTTATAGATTGCTCTATGAGTTCACCATTTCTACCAATGTTTTCGTTTCTTATACTATGATGTCACACACTAGTAACGTAGTGGTGGCTTACAAGGAAAACTCCCCATCACACCGTGTCCCCTCAAATTTAATAAAAATGTGGCCCACTGGATTGCCTGTCAAAAACTCAACACAGATTAAGCATGAAAACTAGATGAAGGTGTACTGAACTGTGAAAGCAGAAGCAAAATGGGAACAATGTACGTTCCAAACACATAATGATCTGCATCGAACGATTCGCAAGAAGCCACGGTGTGGTGGTTATTTGGTCACGGTGTTGGACTACAAAGAGAGAGATCCATGTTCTAACCTCCCTCATAGGCTGCTTTGCTTTTTTCCCACAAAATTATGACCTGTCAGTCTGGTCACTGACGTGTCTGTACTCTTTCTGTAGTCTTGGCAATTGTCATACTGTAACACCATAGCTCTAATATTCCAATGATTTATTTTGGTTTTTGTTTCATTTAATAACACATCGTTAAGCTTCTGTAAATGTTTTTGATTGAATAGATAACACAGAACTGTATACTCCTTTCTTTGCAAGACTTTGATGTCGTGATTTGATTCTATGCAGAATAGTGTATCTGTCATTTAAATTCTTTGTCCCATTTGGAGGGAGCAAAACTTACTTTATATAATTGTAATTTTGTGTGAATGATTTTTTTTGTAGAAATGTCAATATGTGCAAATGTTCTGTTTTATTTATTGTATTTGTTTGCTGTTATGTAAACTGCTGATCCTCACTTAGGGTTCTTAGTTAGTTTGTATGTAAAAGGTGTTGTGGTTCCCCTCGGGAACGAAACTGTGTAACGCGCGCAAAGTGTGGTTGGCCTAAGTAGAAAAGGTGGAACAAGATTCAGGTGGGGACGAGCTACCAGTTGGAACGAGTTACGAGTCAGGGACGAGCTACCAAACTGTGCATTGCCATGTAAATGATGCATATTGTGCTTGTTCCGAGAGAGGCTTTTTTCTGCTACTTTCCAATGCCTTGGATGGATGGATAAATAGTTGGAACTATTATGGAATTTGTATCTATCATCGCCACCAAGAAATGACAGAGTCCAGCAATTCTACCTGCAATTTCACCTACCAACATGCAATCGCCACTACATTGCGCAATCATTGTAATGGAGCACTATAGTAATGTACAGTGAAGGATCAGCTATAATGGATGTGTTAGTGTGCTCAAATATAAGGTAATTTATAACTGAATTTATGTACCTACCTTGATTTTTCCCCTCAGGTTCCTCTCCGTTTGAACTAAAGTGATTTCCGAGTGTCCCTACTGAAATAAGATTAAACACCAGTGTTTTTGCTGAATAATGCCTCTTGAACATAGTAAAAGGAAAGTTAAAGTTAATGTGGCAAGTAATAGGAAAACCACTAATTATGAAAAACATTATTTCTTTATTCAAATGATAGAAGCAACCTGTTAGTGGATTCCAATTAACTTTCATTTTAAATAGTAAAGTATTTAACTGAGAGAGACTTAACCTATATCAAATTAATGATTCTGCAGTGAATAGTAATAATAACGTTATAAAGACCATTCAGTTTGTGTAAGCCCTGAAAGTAATAGTGTGTTTCGGTATCTGTTATAATTTTGCAAATAGTTTGTGCTGCTCTGTTAGTTTCAATCTTACAGTAAACATACGTATGTGTCAAGAGTTCACTGCACTCTCGTGTGACAAGGTTTAGGTTGTGTTTATCCATTAAAAATTAGTAATAACTAATTTCTTGAACGAGAATGTTAATCATTCTCTTGCCTAGTTATGCTGGCGACCGTTTTCTTTACCCGTTAAACAGTGAAGATAGGCGAAATTTCGTTTGTTACTGTTCAAATATTTACGTAATTCTGACTTTTATTTCCGATAAGCCACCTCCGTTAGGTACAACACGATCAACATAACAAAAATTCCTCTCAGAGGGTAACACTGCTCTGTTGCTTTATACCATAATTTCTATAACAAGATAGTTTTATTTGACGTTGTGCCTACAACTTTAAGGTTATGGTATAGCAGTAGCAGCCGGACGATAGTGTTATACGTGGCGCCGCGGGACAGGAAATTGCTCAACCTGCACATACAGCCGGAAAAATTATAAGTAGTTAGCATTTTACTAACATAGAGTGAACATAAAACGTCCAGCGGCACGAACCTGTAACTTATTTGACAGATCTGGTAGTGAATGTTCAGATTAAATTGAAAATAAGAGATATCAATACTTAATAGCAACTAAAATGGACAGGAAAGTAGAAATTAATCTAGACACCCGTGAACAGAATGCAGTCGAGAGCAGTTCAGACAGCACACCAACAGATGGCATTACGCGCGAGTTAAATTACGTACGGTACCACGCCGATGTCAATAAACAAATTGAAACTATGAATGTCGCTCGTACTAAGCAAGACAAAATAAGCGATGTTGTGGAAGACAGTGGCTATGTTAATGAATAGCGGGATATGTTTGAATCACCAGAAACTGAGAGGGAAGTAGGACTCGAACACGAAAATGCGGTAGAAACCAAAAGTGAAAAGACACCAGATGTGGCTCAGGATGTTGTCTACGCCATTTGCAACGCAAATTGCAGCACGCAACGACAATATGAAGGCACAAATCGCTGCACAGGGACAACAAAATGCTGCGCAAAATGACAATATTAATTCACAAATCGCCGCTCAAAGTAGACAAATCGAAATGCAGGGTACCAGACTTAGTAAACAAATTGAAGAAGTCAACTCAAGGGTAGGAACAGTGAGTAATGAAATCAAAAGTATTAAAAGCGAAATTACTGTCATCAATGGCAATATTGCCAATGTACAAGGACAAATTGATGACATTAACGAAAGATTTGACACTGAAGTAATTAAAATTCAAGATCAAATAGAACCCTTACTCATCACTAAAGTGGACGCAAAGGTATTCGGTATTAAATCCGAAATACAAACAGAATGTATTGCGGAATTTGCACAGATTAAACAATCTGTAACAGAAACAAGTAGAGAATTAATCAAACAGATTGTTACTTGCGAAAAGAAGTGTGAACATAACACTTCACAAATCCAAGGCAAAATGTATGACATGGAAAGAAAAATACAATCAGGACCTACACATTTTACTGAAAAAATGTCTTTCAGTAAAATCTTAGAGGGCGAGGAAAAATTCGACCCTGCAAAGAGGCATAACGGATGGCACACCCTAGATTTTGTGATGAATTGCGGAAGAAGCTTTCCTAAATATTTATCTGACCAGGAAAAAATTAATGTGGTAATCAGTGCCTTAACGGGAGAAGCAAAGAGGTGGGGGCTGAATCTGGATACCAACCAGATGTCTTTTGAAAACTTTAAACAAAAATTTATTGATGAATACTGGTCAGAAGAAAAACAAGGCCAGTTGTGGCATGAGTTTCTAATGGCCAGACTGTATGATATCAGAGATAGGCAAACCATGAAAGAGTTTTGCTAATCGTGGTATAGAAAACTGATACACATAAAATCAAGAAGGGCTGAAGCCGAAATCGTTTGGGTTCTTTGGCAGAAACTGCCAGAGGATTCTAAGCGATTTGTTGGGAGTACCCACAAACGTTTTTCTGCGTTCTTGGAAAGGGTACAAGATGAAGATCACTGGCGAAGAAATCGCGAGACCCGTCCCCACAATAACAACAATTATTGGCGAGAAAGTAATGAGCAAAACGAACGACCTGAAAACAATAGATATCGTGTAAACACGATTCAAAGAGGTCGTGCGAGAGGTAGGGGAAATTATACGACGCGCGGCAGAGGATACATGGCGCGAAATTTCCAAAATAGAGACGAAATAGACAACTAAAAACCGCGTGTGTTACGGGCCGGATTCACTCGGAAAACGGTTCTGGGCCCAAAGAAAATATGTCAAACCATAAATTCAAGAAAGAAAGATGTAAAATAGGGGGCAGGAAGGTTAAGGACGCGCCTATGGAAGACGGGCGCGGAGTGATACATAGTGGCGTTCCTAGTGCGAGATCACGTGACCGTTCTTGCTCGGGTCAGCGCTTGCTGGAGAACCGTACATTACACTTGGCAGCCCATAAAAATGGCAGACGTCAGAACAAGATGGCTGGTGTAGAGAGAAGCAGAAGAGGCGGGATCGGACACTTCCGTTGGCCGGTTTCAGTAATAGATGAATGTAAAAATGGAAATAAAGTTAATATGTCATATGATAAAGATAACTCGATATCGAAATCGTAAGAAAAGGCACCATTAAAGAATAAAAAGGGAGCCAGAAAAGTCGAGTGAAAAGGAGAATATTTATACTGTTAATGATGTGTATGAGGTAAAAGACGTAGATGTGGGGGAGGTTATGGTGAATAAAGAGGAAAGGGAGGTAGAATATGCCACGCAAAAGACGTGTGCACAATTAACAATAGGTGAAAGTGATGTAAAGAAGGACGTTAGTAAACAAGACATTATAAGCACTGGAGATGAAATTATTGTTAATGTAAATGTGTTTAATGATTTTAATGCAGAAGGGCCTAGTAGGAATTTCGCACGATTACCTGAGAATGATAACAAAGGGGAAAATGAAATGAAGGTTATCGAAGTATATGACGATTATACTAAGTATGACGTTAAGGGTGAAATCGTTCAAAGTGATACAGATAAAGCGCCTGACTGTTCAAGCGATGTGCAGTGTGTAGAAAATGAGTCGAAAAACGTAGTGGCTGAAACATCTAGTGATAATCTGCTCCACTGTCTGAAAGTTGCTTTCCTGCTCGAATCTGATGACGAAAATGAAATCAGTGATAGTTCAGATGATGAAGGGTATATAAATACAGATAGGAATGAATATACTAACTTTCCCTATTGTTCAAAAGTCGAGTACGTAAGTGAATCTGATTGTGAGGAAGAGAGTAGTGATGACTAGTGAAGATGAATTTTCAGGTGTAAACGAAAGTGAATATACTTTTACTGAAAGAGGATAGGAGAAACTTAGCGACATTTTTCCAAAGCAAGATACAGAAAGTAAAGCTGGGCCAAAACCGAAGGAATCACTAAGAAATATAGCACAGGGGCATTATTTGCAGGAAACTCCAGATGATACTATACGGGGGCAAGCCGTAACAAATCTTTTGAAAGAGTGTGAATTACAGGAACAAAAAGAACCACCTGCTAAGATAATAGTAGAACAGGAGATCATGTACCTTGCTGAAGACTTTGAAATTCCAAAACCTAAAAAGCCACCTGATGTAACAAAACGTTGGCAAGATCTGAATAGCATAGTGAAAGATGTAGAAAATAAAAGGCCTAAAAAGCCAACAGACTTAGTAACTGTTTTATGAACCATAAAAGACTGCCTTGTTAATAAGGAGACTGGGGGCAGGTTGCCGAATGTATATGCACTGTTAATATAATGCATGACTTAATTTGTATTGTATCTGAGTATTAACTGAAAGTGGATTATTGTTTTGTTGATCTTGAGACCTGGGGCAGGTTGTTGCTTATTTACTGTAGTGTACTGTTTGACTTTGGTTAGGAACTGTTTATTTTCAATTGAATACTTACTGTTGCCAGTCTAATTATGAAGATAGGGGCATATAGTGTGAGAAACCTGAAAACTAAAAAATTATGATGCTTATGGTAACTTTATGAAAGTAGAAAGAACTCATCAAGATAATAATTTATTTCCAATATAGTTCAAAATCAGAAATGGCTAATGTGTGCAGTATGTGGTTTACTTAAAGATACATGTCCTCAGATGAGGGTTGTTAAGCCTCAGTGGAAATGCACTCTGTGCATTGTCAAGTGTCTGACGAGCACTAGGTACCTCAGTCGTTTCCAGCACTATTTCCGTTTCTTTTCATGCTGTCAACCTTACTCTTCATTATTCAGAACTTTTACTATCTTCTGTTCTTCTTCTCTGTCATAATAAATTAAATAGCATTGAAGTAATGTAAGATACAGTGGATGTCTGTGACAGAGATGTGGAGTGGAAAATTGATAACACTAGAAAATGACCAAAATAATGAAATTATAGTGGATATTGTAAAGGAAAAATGTAATGGAAAAGTAATTCGAAAGAGAAATATGGATGGGAAAAGGTAAGAATACTGAAAACAAGGTAAATGAATATTATAATATGACTGAATGTAAATGTTTTTTTGAAAATAGCGACAATTATGATGTTGAAAAACTGTGTGTGTCAAAAATTGAGGAAATAAACCTGACTAATGTATGTAAAATAGATATGAGATGTATATGTCTTGTATCACAAAAGGTAGGCAGAAATCACTTGTAGTAGGATGTGAAAGTATAGTTCTGATCTTGACAGATTTGATAACCTAAATGTGTAATTAAATTGAATATTGACTTTTAAAGGAATATTACGGAGTAACAAAGAGAGGAGAAAAACCACAAATCTGGGACTCTCAAATAATTCCTGAACATTGTCATTATGCCAAAAAGTCATTTAAAATTTTTCTTGATAAATGTATATGTTACCTGATGTTGTCATTTGAAAGGAAGTGGTTTTGTTACCAGTGTCTAATTACTCTTTCAAAGTTACAGGTGTCATGTTTTATACCGTTAATGCAGTTGGTAACAATGATGTTGAACAACTTAAAGATGATGACAATAACCTGCTAAAAAATATGTTGTTGGGCAGCAAAACAAGACAAAAGAATAAGAATGCTGTGGTCCTGAAGTTGAGGGCTACCAAATATGCTGTGTGGGTATTAGCCAAAGGACTTGCCATTGTGGGGCAAGAAGTCGATAAGTGGTCACGACCTGCCAAACCTAGAGGATGAGGCAGTGTATTAATTTAAAAATGTGTCTTTAAGTGTTCTTAATCTAAATTGTGTTTTTGAGCCTAAATGTTTACATACAAAGACTGCCAATAATGGGCAGAATGAGTAACAAGGACTGCTTATGCTGAGGCAAGCAGTGAAGTAGGTTAGGATTTTTGATCAATGTGTTATGGACTGACTGTTATTATTGGAGTCAGTGAAAAGTTATTATAAAATGTATAAGAATTCTTGTTCAAATGGATGTAGATGTTTTGATACTAGGTTTTCTTTTAAGTAACTTAAAGTTTTGGACTGCCTTGTTTTAAAACACAGCATTGACGATTAAATATAGGGTCTGAATAGATTAGTGCATTTATGTGTAACAAACATTTTGGACTGCTATTAATAAAGAGCAGCTTTAAAGATAATAATTTGGGAAAAAATCTTGCAAAGTTACTTTAGTATTTAAATAATCAGTTGGAAAGGGTTGTCATAGCTATTTGTGTAAATATTTGTGCATATGTGGATGCAGACTGAAATTTTCAATATTTCATTTAATGCTGAACCTCGTAAAATGCACTATGATGAGTATGCTTGTGTATCTGTGAAAATTTACATTTCTTTAAAAATATTGAAAGACAAATTTCTGTTTTCTTGAGTTAAAGTGTTCTGTGCTGTTGTATATGTGTTTATTTTTATTTTGTTTGAAGGCTATACCTATTTTACTAATATTAAGATTAATTTGTTTGCTGTTTGTCTATTATTTGAACTGTATGTGTATGAAACGAACATGCTGAAAGATATCTTGTGTAACGATGAAAATGAGTTTCTGTAAACCAGTGTGAAAATGAAAATTACTGTAAATGTCTTATTTTTGAAAATGTTTTGGAAGAAATGTATGAAATTTCTTAGTGTATATACAGTATGTTTGTAATATATATATATATATTTATTTATTTATTTATTTATTTCTCCCAACTGAAGTTGGATGGAATAACTTTTTTCTGTAGCCAACACCACTTAGGTGTTATAGATGTTTCCTTGAAGTATCCCTTATGGGAAACTTCAACGAAACATGGGGCATGTGTAACACCATAGCTCTAATATTCCAATGATTTATTTTGGTTTTCGTTTCATTTAATATTACATCGTTAAGCTTTTGTAAATGTTTTTGAGTGAATAGATAACACAGAACTGTATACTCCTTTCTTTGCAAGACTTCGATGTCTTGATTTGATTCTATGCAGAGTAGTGTATCTGTCATTTAAATTCTTTGTCCCCTTTGGAGGGAACAAAACTTAATGTATATAATTGTAATTTTGTGTGAATAATTTTTTTGTAGAAATGTCAATATATGCAAATGTTCTGTTTTATTTATTGTATTTCTTTGCTGTTATGTAAACTGCTGATCCTCACTTAGGGTTCTTAGTTTGTATGTAAAAGGTGTTGTGGTTCCCCTCGGGAACGAAACTGTGTAACGTGCGCAAAGTGTGGTTGGCCTAGGTAGAAAAGGTGGAACAAGAGTCAGCTGGGGACGAGATACCAGTCGGAACGAGCTACCAAACTGTGCATTGCCACGTAAAAGATGCATATTGTGCTTGTTCCGAGAGAGACTTTGTCTGCTACTTTCCAATGCCTCGGATGGATGGATAAATAGCTGGAACTATTCTGGAATTGTATCTATCATCGCCACCAAGAAATGACAGAGTCCAGCAATTCTACCTGCAGTTTCACCTACCAACATGCAATCGCCACCACATTGCGCAATCACTGTAATGGAGCACTATAGTAATGTACAGTGAAGGATCAGCTATAATGGATGTGTTAGTGTGCTCAAATATAAGGTAATTTATAACGGAATTTATGTGCCTACCTTGATTTTTCTCCTTATCATAACACTTCTCAGGTTCCTCTCCGTTTGAACTAAAGTGATTTCCGAGTGTCCCTACTGAAATAACATTGAAGACCAGTGTTTTTGCTGAATAATGCCTCTTGAACATTGTAAAAAGGAAGTGAGTTAAAGCTAATGATGCTTCCTGAAAATAATTTTCCTAATAAAACTGCTTATTAATGTATTGTTGCCAACTTCAAATTAAGAGTTCTTAAGACTGAGACTTATAAAGTTTTGCTTAGTAAATGATCATATCACTGCCTTTTTGTAAAGCGCAGAAGGTGAGTCAGTATCTTACATATACGTTAATTTTGTCTCTCAATGTAGTAAAAGGGAAAACTGCAGTGTGAAATGTTATATACTCATGTTTGCTAAGTGTTTGTCTCTCTTGTGTATTGGAAGTGCATATTAATAATATAACAGGACCCACAGTTTGTCTATTGTGTTAAGGCTGGGTAACTAGTAATGGGAAAACCACTAATTATGAAAAACATAATTTCTTTATTCAAGTGATAGTGAGAAGCAACCTGTTAGTGGATTCCAATTAACTTTCATTTTAAATAGTAAAGTATTTAACTGAGAGAGACTTAACCTATATCCAGTTAATGATTCTGCAGTGAATAGTAATAATAACGTTATAAAGACCATTCAGTTTGTGTAAGCCCTGAAAGTAGTAGTGTGTTTCGGTATCTGTTATTATTTTGCAAATACTTTGTGCTGCTCTAACTGTTAGTTTCAATCTTACAGTAAACAGGAAGGTCGCAGTTCGTAGTAATAGACGGCAAATCATCGAGTAAAACTGAAGTGATATCAGGTGTTCCCCAGGGAAGCGTCCTGGGACCCCTACTGTTCCTGATCTATATAAATGACCAGGGTGACAATCTGAGCAGTTCTCTTAGACTGTTCGCAGATGATGCTGTAATTTACCGTCTAGTAAGGTCATCCGAAGACCAGTATCAGTTGCAAAGCGATTTAGAAAAGATTGCTGTATGGTGTGGCAGGTGGCAGTTGACGGTAAATAACGAAAAGTGTGAGGTGATCCATATGAGTTCCAAAAGAAATCCGTTGGAATTCGATTACTCGATAAATAGTACAATTCTCAAGGCTGTCAATTCAACTAAGTACCTGGGTGTTAAAATTACGAACAACTTCACTTGGAAGGACCACATAGATAATATTGTCGGGAAGGCGAGCCAAAGGTTGCGTTTCATTGGCAGGACACTTAGAAGATGCAACAAGTCCACTAAAGAGACCGCTTACACTACACTCGTTCGTCCTCTGTTAGAATATTGCTGCACGGTGTGGAATCGTTACCAGGTGGGATTGACGGAGGACATCGAAAGGGTGCAAAAAAGGGCAGCTCGTTTTGTATTATCACGTTATAGGGGAGAGAGTGTGGCAGATATGATACACGAGTTGGGATGGAAGTCATTACAGCATAGACGTTTTTCGTCGCGGCGAGACCTTTTTACGAAATTTCAGTCACCAACTTTCTCTTCCGAATGCGAAAATATTTTGTTGAGCCCAACCTACATAGGTAGGAATGATCATCAAAATAAAATAAGAGAAATCAGAGCTCGAACAGAAAGGTTTAGGTGTTCGTTTTTCCCGCTCGCTGTTCGGGAGTGGAATAGTAGAGAGATAGTATGATTGTGGTTCGATGAACCCTCTGCCAAGCACTTAAATGTGAATTGCAGAGTAGTCATGTAGATGTAAACATACGTATGTGTCAATAGTTCACTGTACTCTCGTGTCACAAAGTTAGGTTGTGTTTATCCATTAAAAATTACTAATAACTATTTTCTTGAACGAGAATGTTAATCATTCTCTTGCTTAGTTAGGCTGGCGACCGTTTTGTTTATCCGTTAAACAGTGCAGATAGGCAAAATTTCGTTTGTTGCTGTTCAAATATTTACGTAATTCCGACTTTTATTTCCGATAAGCCACCTCCGTTAGGTACAACACGGTCAATATAACAAAAATTCCTCTCAGAGGATATCACTGCTCTGTTGCTTTATATCATAATTTCTTTAACAAGATAGTTTTATTTCACTTCCTTCCTACAACTTTAAGGTTATGGTACAGCAGTAGCAGACGGCAGTGTTGTAATACCATAAATTGGTTGTAGAATAAGAATCATGTGATAAGAATATATGACTGTCTAAAGTAAATATGATGAATAGTGTGAGCAGGCGAGATGCCCATAGACATTTTCACAGAAATGAAAACAACAAATGAGTGGGTTCGAAGAATGTTATCACGAAGGAATTTAAGAGTCAAAACTTACGAAACGGAACGCAGGAGCCATATCGTGCGATATTTGTGTAGAACCAATAGGAGGTTCGTACGTCTGGTGCGTCATCGCCATTGTAATTACAGGATCCTACTGTCAGGTACCGGTGAAAACACATGAGATCTCGGAATAATCTTTCATTATGCATCCCTTCCTAACAACTGGCTGTTGAAAACGGACGTTAAACCACGACAGAGTCACAAACTTGAACACAGCGAACAGACACGTGAGGGAATGGACAGACAGTTCATAATTTTTGAAGAGAAGAAAAAACAGTGGCGCATAAAGAGATTTGAATAAGGATCGCCTGCATTTGCAGCCCATCTTCGTGGCCACATAACCACAAAGCCGGTGTGCGTTGCGAATCGCTCGATGTTCTACATCTTGAGCTTCGACTGTTTAATGTTTCTATGTTGCTTCTTTTTTCATAGGTCAGTACGCCTTCTCTCTGTTTTCATGTTTGATCTTTGTTTAGTTTTTGCTAGGCTATCCGTTGGGCAATCTTCTCACTAACTCTAAGGGAGGTTGCGATGGGGAGTTTCCCTTCATAAAACAAATCGGGACCATGTTGCAATATGGCTGAGTGACAACATCATGATGTCGGCGAGACGCGATACGACGCGACATTGTGATGTGCCGTTATGATGTGACGTCGTGATACGATGCGACGATATGCTGACATGTAACACGAGTAACTGGGAACAAGGCGCAAAGGTGTAGAAAATGCGTCAAATTTTGGTTGAATGGAAGTACTTACATATCTGCCTGGGTGAGGTCTCTGCTGGGGCCTCGAAATATTGAACTGTTGTAAGGAAACAGATCTCAAGTGACGTGATCTGTTACTGACAAACATACACGGTCTAACCCTATTCTGAGGAAAATACAAAAAATACGTAAGACTGAGAACACTTGCATATCTGCCTTGGTATCCTGTGTGCTGGTGCAACGTAACACTGAATTTTTATTAACAAATGGACCTAGTGTAACATAATTTTTTATAAACGTATAGACACAACCTCTCCCTACGGTACCTAACTCTGTTATAAAAAACGAACATTGTGAAAAATGCTTGAAAAATATGAGATAATGAGCATATTTACATATCTGCCTCAATACGTTTTCTGCTAGTGTCACGAATAGACATATTCTCTCCCTATGCTTTCCAGCTCCTGAGTAACCTCTCCTACATAAGTGCCCCAGTTACAAAAGATGAAGGTGTGGTAGGGGTGCATGACCTAAATTTGTCCAGAAGAGAGGAGAAGCGGTACGGTAGGGTCGGAAGTGGGTCGGAAGGGAGGGGCTGGTGATGCTCCTAAGTGACCTTGACCAGTTCCCTCCGCCGTGTCATCCCCAGCCGAAGGCGACAGTGGATGCAGATATGGAGGGGCATGCGGTCAGCACACCGCTCTCCCGGTCGTCGTCAGCTTTCGTGGCCGAAGCCGCTACTTTTCGATCAAGTTGCTCCTCAATTGACTCATAACGTCTGAGTGCACCCCACTGGCCAACAGCGCTCGGCACACCCGAACTGTCACCCATCCAAGTGCTAGCCAAGTTCGTTGACAGCACTTAACTTCGGTGACCCGAAGAAAATTGGTGTTACCGCTGCAATAAGGCCGTTGGCGTATAAATAAAAATTTTTTTTAGCTTCATTTTGTTTTATTCTTACCAGCACCATGAGGTCTGGCGCGTCTTCAGGCTTCTTCTTACGCCAGACAGCGGACCACCTAAATATTTAAAAAGACACGATTTTTCTGCTTAAACAGCTCTAGGAAATCCGTCACTGAATTACTAGGCAATCCGACAGAAAGTGGGTCCGAAAACCACTCACAAAGGGGGAAAAAAGTTCCGACATGTACTTTCAACGACGGCCAAACAGATGTTGTGCAAATTGTGAACGTGCTCAAATATCAGATCGGAGCAGCCTCTAACAACTTCTGCACAAAAACAGACGAAAAGCGCACCGAGGCAGCACAGTAGCGGATGACTGAAGCTTTCAAAGAGGCCCATAGGACCACCATGGCCACGAAGAAGATAGAGGAGGACCTCTTGAATCTGAAAGGATTATTGTATGGTCCAGGATTCGCTGAGTGGAGGTACGTTTAACTTACATACAAATAACGTAACCCATAACTTTAAATGCATTTTGCTCCTAACCATATTTCTGAAATTGACGGAAAACTTAACTCGAGGAGGGTACATACTATTTTCATCGGAATTTGAAGACAATATTCTAAACTGAATTTCCTATAAGCACATGTAGCCTTTTCATCACATCTTCCAAGTTGGTACACAGTTTTGTCTCTATTTAGTGGGCGAAGAAAAAGAGATTTGTTTCACAATATCACAATTTCGTTGTAACTTAACATGTTTCAATTATTCTATGAAGCCGATGTGTTAAAAATAGTTTTGCCGGACGTGGTGGCCCAATGGTTCTAGGCGGTACAGTCTGGAACCCCGCGACCGCTACGGCCGCAGGTTCGAATCCTGCCTCGGGCATGCATGTGTGTGATATCCTTCGGTTGGTTAGGTTGAATAGTTGTACGTTCTATGGGACTGACGACCTCAGAATTTAAGTCCTATAGTGCTCAGAGCCATTTGAACAAAATAATTTTGATAACAGGTCCAGTGGGAGAGCTTCGGGAAATCCCGCCTTGTTTGTTGCAAGGGGACCTTCTGCATGGTTACAGAGTGTGTTCGATGCGGACACAAAATAATTTCTTAAAGACAAAAGTGGGGGCAATAATATATATAAAACACACACACACACACACGCACACACACACACACACACACACACACACACGCACGCGCGCGCGCGCGCGCGCGCGCGCATACACGGAGCAGCCAGAGCATTGTGACCACCTACCTAATAGCCGGTGTGACCGCCTCTGGCACGGTTAACAGTGGCGACACGTCATCGCATGGGAGTAGTGAGACCTTTGTAGGTGACTGGACGGGGTTGACGCCATGTCTGCTCACATAAGTCACCTAATTCCCATAAATTCTGTGGATGGGGGCGATGAGCTCTGATGCCACGTTCAGTCACATCTCAGATGTGTTCAGGCGGCTTCAGATCTGGGTGGCCCGTACGTAAATTGGAACTCTCCACTGTGTTCCTAAAACCATTTAATCACACTCTTGGCCTTGTGACATGGCGCATTATCTTGTTGAAAAATGCCATTGCCGTCAGGAAACATTATCGCCATGAAGGGGCGTACGTGGTCTGAAACAAGTGTGGGATGTTCCTCGGCATTATGGTCCCTTGCGCCACCTCCACTGGAACCATGGATGCCCACGTGAATGTTCCCTAGAGTTTAATGGAGCCACCGACAGCTTGTCTCCATCCCGCAGCACAGGTATTGAGGAGCTGTTCCCATGGAAGACGACGGATTCGCCCCTACCATTGGCATGTAGAGGATGGTATCGGGATTCATCAGCCAACGCAACGCTCTTCCACTGCTCCAACGTCCAGTGCTGATGGTCATGTGCCCATTTCAGTAATAGTTGTTGCTATCGTGGTGTTAACATTAGCACATGCATGGGTTCTTGGCTACAGAGGCCCATTGTTAGGAGTGTTCGATGCTTTGTGTGTTCAGATAATCGTGTACTCAGCCCAACAGTAAAGTTTGATGTTAATTCCCCCACAGTTAGCCGCCTCTCCTGTTTTACCAGTCTGCGCATTGTACAATTTCCGACATCTACAATGAGGGGTGACTGCTCAACCCTACAATGTCTGCACATGGCTTCACTTTGGTTTCACCGCCTCCTGTAGGCACACCCCACAACGCTCCTACAACATCCGACAAGTGGTGCAGATCCGAAATTCCCGTGCTGAGCCTCTGGGCCGCCGCAATCTGCCCTCGGTCAAACTCAGATACATAGTGCGCCTTCCCCATTCTACACACGCACAGCACACTTACTTATGCTACACGAATCGTGTGTGTCGTGTGTGTTTCTCACTATCAGTCATTCCTAGCCAGGTGACGACGAGTTTATATTCATAGTATTTCGGTGGTCATGATGTTCTGGCTGTTCAGGGTGTACATATATGAGAAATACATAGGCAGAAAAAATAGCCGGCCGGAGTGGCCGTGCGGTTCTAGGCGCTACAGTCTGGAACCGAGCGACCACTCCAGTGGCAGGTTCGAATCCTGCCTCGGGCATGGATGTGTGTAATGTCCTTAGGTTAGTTAGGTTTAATTAGTTCTAAGCTCTAGGCGACTGATAAGCTCAGAAGTTAAGTCGCATAGTGCTCAGAGCCATTTGAAGCATTTGAACAGGAAAAATCACAACATCAAGAAAAATTTGTGCAGTATAAACCAATGTTGGTAGGCGTTTTTCGCGCCAGCTGCGTAAGAAAGGCGCCACTGTAACGATGGTGAGCCTTAGATACCTTTGAGATCAGACGTGGTGAGTTTATGTTCGTCACGAATGCTTTTAAGGCGGAAAAGTCTCCAGTATCTACACGTCATTTAGTCTGAACGAGGTTGTATAATAGGACTAGGTGAATCTGGATATTCCTTCTGCTTTATTGTAAAAATATTGTCAGGAATGTAGCCACAGTACACGATTGTCGGCAGAGGTAGTCAGAATGTACTATCTGAAGACGACCGGGATATTGAGAGGAAAGACAATCGTGATCCCCGTAGGACTCTGGCGCATCGTACAGCATCTTCAGCAGGAATCTGAGCAGCGGCTAGCACCACAATGACACAACTAACTGTTAGAATTGGTTACTCCAAGAACAGCTCCGAGCCAGACGCCGTGTAGCGTGCCTTCGACTGACTCTAACCAATGCCATTTGCGACTCCAGAGGAGTCAAACCAGACTTCACTGGGGTGCAGGTCTGTTGTGTTTTCTGCCTAAGTGACAGTTATGGCCATGTGTTGATTAGAAGAAGGCTAGGTAAGGTCCTGTAACCAGGCTGTGGGCGTGTTAGACACAGTGGACTTACACCTTAAGTAACAGGTACAGTCTGGGATGCGATTTCGTATTTGCAGGAGAATTATCGTGGCGATTCCACACACTAAGGCTGCAGATTTGTGGGTCAGTCTGGTGATTCGAAGTGTTGTACTGTTATTCATGAGCAGCATTACAGTAGGTGTTTTCCAAGACGATAACGCTCTCCCACAGAGCGCTGTTGTAACCCGTTGTTGTTGTTTTGGTCTTCAGTCCTGAGACTGGTTTGATGCAGCTCTCCATGCTACTCTATCCTGTGCAAGCTTCTTCATCTCCCAGTACCTACTGCAACCTACATCCTCCTGAATCTGCTTAGTGTATTCATCTCTTGGTCTCCCTCTACGATTTTTACCCTCCACGCTGCCCTCCAATACTAAATTGGTGATCCCTTGGTGCCTCAACACATGTCCTACCAACCGATCCCTTCTTCTAGTCAAGTATTGCCACAAACTTTTCTTCTCCCCAATCCTATTCAATACTTCCTCATTAGTTATGTGATCTACCCATCTAATCTTCAGCATTCTTCTGTAGCACCACATTTCAAGAGCTTCTATTTTCTTCTTGTCCAAACTATTTATCGTCGATGTTTCACTTCCATACATAGCTACACTCCATACAAATACTTTGAGAAACGACTTCCTGACACTTACATCTAAACTCGATGTAAACAAATTTCTCTTCTTCAGAAACGCTTTTCTTGCCATTGCCAGTCTACATTTTATATCCTCTCTACTTCGACCAGGATCAGTTATTTTGCTTCCCAAAATAGCAAAATTCCTTTACTACTTTAAGTGTCTCATTTCCTAATCTAGTTCCCTCAGCATCACCCGACTTAATTCGACTACATTCCATTACCCTCATTTTGCTTTTGTTGATCTTCATCTTATACCCTGCATTCAAGACACTATCCATTCCATTCAACTACTCTTCCAAGCCCTTTGCTGTCTCTGACAGAATGACAATGTCATCGGCGAACCTCAAAGTTTATATTTCTTCTCCATGTATTTTAATAGTTACTCCGAATTTTTCTTTTGTTTCCTTCACTGCTTTCTCAACGTACAGATTGAATAACATCGGGGAAAGAGTACAACCCTGTCTCACTCCCTTCCCAACCACTGCTTCCCAGTCATGTCCCTCGACTCTTCTAACTGCCATCTGGATTCTGTACAAATTGTAAATAGCCTTCCGCTCCCTCTATTTTACGCCTGTCACGTTCAGAATTTGAAAGAGCGTATTCCAGTCAACATCGGCAAAAGCTTTCTCTAAGTCTACAAATGCTAGAAACGTAGGTCTGCCTTTCCTTAATCTAGCTTCTAAGATAAGTCGTAGGGTCAGTATTGCCTCACGTGTTCCAACATTTCTACGGAATCCAAACTGATCTTCCCCGAGGTCGGCTTCTACTAGTTTTTCCATTCGTCTGTAAAGAATTCGTGTTAGTATTTTGCAGCTGCGTCTTATTAAACTGATTGTTCGGTAATTTTCACATCTGTGAACACCTGCTTTCTTTGGGATTGGAATTATTATATTCTTCCTGAAGTCTGAGGGTATTTCGCCTGTCCCATACATCTTACTCACCAGATGGTTGAGTTTTGTCAGGACTGGCTCTCCCAAGGCCGTCAGTAGTTCTAATGGAATGCTGTCTACTCCCGGGGCCTTGTTTCGACTCAGGTCTTTCAGTGCCCGGTCAAACTCTTCAGGCAGTATCTTATCTCCCATTTCGTCTTCATCTACAACCTCTTCCATTTCCATAATTTTCTCCTCAAGTACGTCGCCCATGTATAAACCCTGTATATACTCCTTCCACCTTTCTGCCTTCCCTTCTTTGCTTAGAACTGGGTTTCCATCTGAGCTCTTGATATTCGTACAAGTGGTTCTCTTCTCTCCAAAGGTCTCTTCAGTTTTCCTGTGGGCAGTATCTATCTTACTCCTTACATTTGTCCTCTAGCCATCCTTGCTTAGCCATTTTGCACTTCCTGTCGATCTCATTTTTGAGACGTTTGTATTCCTTTTTGCCTACTTCAGTTATTGCATTTTATTTTTTTTCCTTTCATCAATTAAATTCAGTATTTCTTCTGTTACCCAAGGATTTCTATTAGCCCTCGTCTTTTTACCTACTTTTACCTGCCTTCACTACTTCATCCCTCAAAGCTACCCATTCTTCTTCTACTGTATTTCTTTCCCCCATTCCTGTCAATTGTTCTCTTATGATCTCCCTAAAACTCTGTACAACCACTGGTTCTTTCAGTTTCTCCAGGTCCCATCTCCTTAAATTCCCACTTTTGGCAGTTTCTTCAGTTTTAATCTGCAGGTCATAACCAATATATTTTGGTCAGAATCCACATCTGCCCCTGGGAATGTCTTATAATTTAAAACCTGGTTCCTAAATCTCTGTCTTACTATTATATAATCTATCTGAAGCCTGTCAGTATCTCCAGGCTTCTTCCATGTATACAACATTCTTTTATGATTCTTGAATCAAGAGTTATCTATGATTAAGTTGTGCTCTCTGCAAAATTCTACCAGGAGGCTTCCTCTTTCATTTCTTACCCCCAATCCATATTTACGTACTATGTTTCCTTCTCTCCCTTTTCCTACTACCAAATTCCAGTCACATTTCTTCAATTTCTTCGTCATCTGCAGAGCTAGTTGGCATATATAATTGTACTAATGTAGTAGGTGTGGGCTTCATATCTATCGTGGCCCCAACAATGCGTTCACTTTGATGTTTGTAGTAGCTTGCCCGCATTCCTTTTTTCCTATTCATTATTAAACCTACTCCTGCATTACCCCTATTTGACCAGAAACCTTTTCCTGTTCCCACCGAACTTCACTAATTTCCACCACATCTAACTTTAACCTATCCATTTCTCTTCTTAAATTTTCTTACGTACCTGCCCGATTAAGGGATCTGACATTCCACGCTCCGATCCGTAGAACCAACATTCTGCATAGAGTGTCGACATGTGAAATTGTAGTGTTCGATCACTAGATCTGCCTCCAATCCAGAACATATGAGCATCACCGGACGACAACTCCAGCCTCATTCACAAACCTCATTAACTACCACTGTACTGACCGATTAAGTGCAACCGGTATGGAACTCCATCCGATAACCTCTACAACACAATACATACACGTTTGCAGGCTTGCATTCAACATTCTGTCACTTACGCAGGGTATTATTGCACCAGCATTTCACATTTTCAATGCCTCATCTAGTGCTTACATTAACCTATTGTCTTGCAATGTCAATCACTTGTATACGTTACCTATACAAATGTATTTATGAGATTTCATTACTCAACATTATTTTTTGGCACGGCGATTTTTTTTTTGCATCATTGCATCACTGTATGTATATTACACGTGAATGTTGTGTGTATATATATATATATATATACGTATACATATACAAGGTGTCTCACCTAACTTTGCCACCTGAAATATCTCTGGAACAACAACAGATATTCAAAAACGATTTTCACCAGCATGAACGTACGGCAGGGGCTTACGAAACCAAATGGTTCAAATGGCTCTGAGCACTATGGGAATGATCATCGGAGGTAATCAGTCCCCTAGAACTTAGGACTACTTAAACCCAATTAACCTAAGGACATCGCACACATCCATGCGCGAGACAGGATTCGGACCTGCGACCGTAGCGGTCGCGCGGTTGCAGACCGAAGCGCCTAGAACAGCTCGGCCTCAACGACCGGCAAAACCAAATAGTATGCGACATTTAAAACGTATGTTCAATACAAACTTGTGTATTTTTAAATGGACCCCTCCAATTATTTCGTATTCAATGAATAGCATGAAAAATTACAAAATTAATGGTGTTGGTTGCACCGCAATACGTCAATTACATACCGAGAAATTGCGAAGCGAATTTGACACTTGAAATAAATGAAGTGCATAGCTAGAGCAAGTCTTGAGAGTCAAGCGTGTACCTCACGCTGCCTGTAATCTTGATGGGCTTGACGTACTGCGTCAGTGGAGTGTTATTCTATGGTGTGATATTGTATGACAACACTTCATTGGCCCATATTTCATTGATGGCCCTCCTAAAGGGGGTTAGTTTCGTCCCTTCTTGAGCTGTACCTTACATGAACCGGTCCACCTCTTATAATGTATCAAATAATGCGGTATCAGAATTATGTATGTCCTGCGCATAATGTTTATTGTTGTGAAATGACAACTAGAGGTACAATTAGTGGTAACACAATTGGTTTCACGTTTCTAAATCTCATATGTTCTGAAACATGTGGCTTGTAAAGGATAGCAGCGGCGTCACAGTTTCTGATGTAAAGCATCGCATGTAGTACTGTGCTCAGAGCAGGGTTGCCTGCACCGGCGCCTGTATCCTGCCGTAAACATACCAATATTACCACAGCACGCTCTACCTTTAGTGTATAAGTGTCTCCTAATCTGGTCTGCTGAACTGCTCTCATACTAGAACGTAATTCACATACGTTGCCACATTAAAACCTGTTTTCTTGTTTCTTGTTACAACGCTATCATCTAGATATGTCGGCCTTCAGTAATGAAGAAGAACTAGATATTATTTTAATTGATGGCGAATGACACAGAAATGCAACCGCAGCTGTGACACTGTATGCTGAACGCTACCCAGATCGGTGGTGTCGGTCAAGTCAAACCATAGGCAACATCTGCAAGACACTCACGGAAACAGGAAGCTGCACTCCCACAAAACGTCGACGTACAACGCCAGCGACTGGCAATGAAAACGAAATTTCTATTCTGGCTTCTGTAGCGCCCAATCCTTAGGTGGGTGTACGAGAAATTGCACGGGAGGTAGTAATAAGCCACAGTAGTGTGTGCAGAATGTTGCATCAGCATCGGTTACATCCGTTCCATACCTCACTGCACCACTGCCCTAAGAACTGTACGGGAATGACTTTGAATTCCGCATTGCATTCTGTCATTTTGCACTTCAGCAGTTGCAAGGTAAGCCGGCTGGGGTGGCCGAGCGGTTCTAGACGCTACAGTCTGGGACCGCGTGACCGCTACGGACGCAGGTTCGAATCCTGCCTCGGGCATGGATGTGCGTGATGACCTATAGTACTCAGAGCCATTTGAACCATTTGAAGAGTTGCAAGGTAATCCAGTATTCCTAAGCAATACGATGATTCCAGTCGAGGCTTCATTTATAGATGGTTCAAATGGCTCTGAGCACTATGCGAATTAACTTCTGAGGTCATCAGTTGCCTAGAACTTAGAACTAATTAAACCTAACTAACCTAAGGACATCACACGCATCTATGCCCGAGGCAGAATTCGAACCTGCGACCATAGCGGTCGCTCGGTTCCAGACTGTAGCGCCCAAAACCGCACGGCCACTCCGGCCGGCGCTTCATTTATAGATCATGGTAATGTGAATGTAAGGAACACGCACAACTGGTCCGTGCCAAATACCCACTGGACTCGCCAAGTTGCTCATCAACGACAGTGGAGTGTCAATGTTTGGTTTAGTATCATTGCTAACTGTATTGTAGGTCTCTATTTTTACAGTGTAACAATAAATGGACAGCGATATGCATCATTTCTTCAACACATACGACCGCTCCTCATGGAGGATCTAGGATTGGAAACTCGTCTATCAATGTGGTTCCAATATGATGGATGTCCCGCACACAATGCAAAAGTTGCCAGAGACGTTCTAGATGCGATATTTCCAAATAAGTGGATGGGACGGGGAGGTACTGTGCGATGGCCGGCACGGTCTTCCGACTAGACGTCATTAGACTTCTTTCTCCGGGGCGCAGTGAGAGACAGAGTGTATCAAGAACCCCAACGACAGTATAGGATATGCAACATCGTATTACTGCGGAGTGTGCGGCAATATCTGTAGAAACTCTACAATCTGTGCAACACTGTCTTGTTACCCATCTGCAAAAGTGTACTGATTCAAACGTAGAGCACCTCGAACATATGTTGGCGTGACACAGTTTCATTGGTCAAGATGGGCGTGTATTTTCTGTGCTGGATGAAATGCACGATAATGCAATTTCTGTGGGCGACAGAAAACTAGTAAATAAATGTGTTTAATAAAGTGAATTCAAGTGTATTATCTCTAATTGTAGCTCTAGTTTTTTTTCACAAGAATAAACATACATTTACGTAACATTGCGTTGGACGTGTTACTTGGTTATTTTTGTGGATTGCGCATACCTTCCCATTGTGTGAGCCCCTGACACAGGCAGCGTGAGGTGCACGCTTGAGTCTCAGCACGTGCGCTAGCCGTGCGCTTCATTTGTTTCAGGGGTCAACTTCGCTTCGCAATTTCGCGGCTGAAATTGACGTATTGCTAAGCAACCAACGCCATTGTTTTTGTGAGTTTTCATGCTATTGATTGCATACGAAATGATTGGCGGGTGTCCATTTAAAAATACACAAGTTTGTGTTGAAAATAGTATTTTTTACGTTTTAAAATTTCGCATAGTATTTGGTTTCCTAAGCCCCTGCCGTACGTTCATGCTGGTGAAAACCGGTTTTGAATATGCATTGTTACAGAGATATTTGAAGTGGCAGAGTTACGTGAGACACCCTGTATGTATGACACGCAACGCTCTCACTGTAATAAGACAAAAACAGTCAAAGAACTCTTGTTTTGAGAAATGTTCAGACACACCAGCAACAACATACACATGCCAATACTATTAGTTATAGAGTAGGTTGATTCGTAGCACTTTTGACTGTAGTAGCAGTAGGGTGTAATTGTCTGAGGTACTGGCTAGTACGTTCTACAATTTTGAGTGGTGCCCAATTTAATCATCTATGGACATAGTGTGTGACTATTTTCAAAAATGGTTCAAATGGCTCTGAGCACTATGGGACTTAACATCTATGGTCATCAGTCCCCTAGAACTTAGAACTACTTAAACCGCACGACCACGAGCTGCGGACTGGGACTATTTTGATCTGTAATTAGTGGTTGTTGGCGCCTTCGTTATATGTAATGTTGCTCTACATAACACTGAGTTGCTTGAGGAATCTTCAATTTATTTGTGATTACCTTTTGCCCAATTTTCTAAAAACCTATCGCCTAGCAAAACATAATCGAGTTGTGACTACCGTTTATTATAAAGTTCTTTTAAGTTGATGTCAAAGATAATTAAATTTTAATAATATTTTTTTAATAAGCCCACACCTGCATAATTCCCAGCTCAACCCTCATTTGACTCAAACCCTACTCTACATGTAAGAACAAGGTATTTGCATCACCATTTCCATCATTAGCTTCTGTTTCACTAGTGTTGTCACGTGTCTTCTATGCTTCACAGTGATAACACCTGTCAACTAAAAGTCCGTTACGTTGCTTTTCGTCTATATCATTTTATAATTTTAGTAAATTTTTACACCAACTGTCTCTTCACAATAGAAAGCATCTTGGGTCAACAAGTGATAACAACATACTGACGTCAAAACAGAAAAAAAATCACAGTCTCATTGCGTGCAGAGCCATATTTACACCTAGTGGCAGAAAATGGAACCATTATTTTCGTTCAGCGTACTCCACGAGTGTACTGATTAATGAACATATGTACTAGGTTTGAGCGTCCTGCGACGTACTACACAGCTTCCACTGCAGCATTCGAAGAACAGTCGGTATCTTGCATTTGAAATGAAAGGTACTGCACATCAGCTGACATGCACAAACACGTTCTAAAAAGCAGTGGTATGAAATTTTGGTAGGAAAGAAAAATAAAGAAGAAACGCGAATAGTGCTTACATTTAAGTTGTCACACATTTGGCTGAAATTATTTTCCCTGCATGTTTAATTTTTCAGCACCAATCGCCAATTTCCTTTCTGTTAAATTCTTATCTCTTGATATCCATGCTATCTTGACCAATGGACACTGTTCTAAGTATTCCTTACAAAATCCTAAACACAGTCTACATCACTCCCAGCTAAACATAATTATTAACAAGGCGACAACAATCAGATCAGACTCCACTGCCGACAACGTTCTCACAAAAATAAACCCCGTCGCCTGATAGAGACTAGTTTTGTGGGAAACCCTTTGGAGTTCTGTTTAATATAACTGCATAAAGCCAGAACCCACTTTGTTGTAAGTAGGTCTACTTAATGAAAAGTTGTAGGTTTTGGCAAAGCGACTGAGGAAAAGTTATGATAATGAAAGAAAATTAAGGCTTGTTTTTGAATTAAGCTCCCCATAAGGTATCAATGAAATAGAGACTGTGAAGCGAAATCGAATCTAGTCAACAGCCTAAGTTTGGAATTCCAGCAGGGGCAGAACGTACGCCAGTTATGGAGCAGAATTCTATAATAGCCTGCGTAGCTAGAGCGCCCCACCTCCATCCGACCATTATCCTCTCCGTATCTTCCCATTATCTCACACCGACACACTCCCCCATTTCCATGGTTCCATACAGGCCGCGAAACCATCCGTGAGAAAACCGGCTTACGTCGATGCTCTGCGTTAAGTGCCATGATAGCGGCTTTAATGCGTTGCTAGAAGCCCTGTGACTGCAATACTGAAAGCATGTCAGTCTTCATACAATAGCCTAAGATATCTCTAACGAAAACGCTTACAGGATGTGTGTGGTGTCACTACTGGG
This sequence comes from Schistocerca gregaria, assembly GCF_023897955.1. Taxonomy (NCBI): domain Eukaryota; kingdom Metazoa; phylum Arthropoda; class Insecta; order Orthoptera; family Acrididae; genus Schistocerca; species Schistocerca gregaria. Next base: position 79,225,578 of record NC_064931.1, read on the forward strand.
AAAAAGTATTGAAGAAAATGAATGCAGAATGGAAGCACAGTAGTCCCTGTTAACAAATATTAATGCGCCGTTATATGAAGTCACAATGTCTCGGCAGAAGCACGTACACTGCTCAGAAACATCCTGTATTTGACGTTGTCAATTAAACAAAAACTGCAAGAGAAGTGCTAAAATATGCTGACTCAACTATACTGAGGTATCCCACTTAATCCGAGGCATCTTTTCTCTTGGAAGACTATAACGTCCAGTCCACTACAAGCTATGCAATTACGGAGATTACTGCAACATTTGTCTGATTTCCTTGCTGCCTCACCACCGGTTTAACAGGTATTTTCCCATCCCCCTCCCCTTCTCCGAGATACAGATTGAAGGGTAAGGTGCACCACACGAACGAGCTATCATCACGTCACAGCCGAAATCAGTTAAGTTGGGGAGGGAGTGACATGCAGAACTTTGTCCATCAATTGCCAAGGCGTATAATACAGATACACATGTATAACAATGACGAAATCATCTAACTGAACTGTGGCATACCAAAGCTATAACAGTTCTCCAGATCTATTTTTTTACTTAGTTGACCTGAAGTAGCACGCTACCCCTAAGAAAGAAACCTCATGTACGAATATTTTATTGCCAGAAATTTAAATTGTGCAGATGCTGTTGCTAGCGAAACTTGCTGTCCCAACTGTTTGCTGTATCAGGTTTTAGCTTTCAATTCGCACTTAACAGTTGGATCTGTAAAAGCACTGCACTAGAAATGCAGATATCAAGTTTTGTGGAGTGGCGCATTTTCTCAAGAATACAATTGATGTCCGCAGTTCAATCGTAGTATTGTGCTCTATACATACATATGCATTATACAAGTGGATAAAGATGATTGATAAATAACATGTAATTCACTTTTAGTTTTATTTATCAATATACCAGACCACTGTTATCTATTTTCAAAATACATACATTGCAGATTTAAGCTCACAATATTTCATTTGAAATGTTTAGTGTAAGCCAACTACGAACCACGGGCTTGACATATCTGAATACTGTGTCACACAGTTCATGTAAATTCACAACTCCACGCATTCAATGATGGTAAGCCATAACTGCATCGATATAAGGTGGAACGATTCTGATCAGATGTTATTTGGTTAACCAAACTAAGTAATCACATATCGCTGTTGGTTCGGATGTAACACACATGACCTTTCCACTACAATATAATATTACTTGAAACATGCTGTCTCTTTTCGTATAACTAATTTTAACACATACATCTAATTAAACCATTGTCATATGTGTTACAGTTTTCATTTTTGGTTTTCCTTGTTAGGATGTAAGTCTAACGATACTAATATATATTTATTGTCCGAAAAAGGATTCTCATACTTTTCGCAGAGAGTTTCAGCAAGGTGATCACAGTAGACCCGATAAGAAAGTACGGTACGACTGTGCTGTACATATTTTTTCGAAGTAACTTGTTGCAGCAATTGAGCTATCTCAAGCGAAATAGGTCAAAATACGTAATCCTGATTAATGTTGAAACATATTGCCTAAACGAAGTTTGCTTCCAAATTCATATTCCACAGAACAGTTGTGGTAGAGATTCAAAACAAAGTTTAATTTTGTAATTAAATATTAAACCAAAATCGATCGTTAAGACAGCAAACTCTGTGATCTTAACCTAAATATATGAAGTGTGTTATATTTTTTTCTTAAAACAACAGTAGAATTTTACTGGTTGCTTACAGTTCTCACTGATTCCATGTAATCGTTTCCAAATTTTATTTTAGAATTTCTGTAATAAATCCATGCTCCAAATGTTCAGACGAGTGTAATTCATCGTTCCACATCTTGTTAGCGAGAACTGAGGTTCGATAGCAACTAAAGAAAATAGTACGATAACAAATTTTTATTCGGGACGAACTCGTTTGATTGATGGCAAATTTTTGATATAAATGAACAAGGAGTAGCTATTGCCTAATGATAAAATTCAGTTGAAAGACCGTTTTAAAAAGTAACATATATTGACCGGATGTTGGAGCAAATTTCATTTCTTACATTTACAATCTGAACACAGCCACTGCATTAATATCGTTAAAATGTAAATCACAAACATAAATCCTGAATATCTTCGCAAATATTACCGTCACAAAGCCTAAGAGCAATCTGGAATCTGGTCGGAGATTCCTTTAAGATGAGACACATAAATCTTTAGACCGTTCAAATTCCGTGAATATTTCGCGTATTTTATTCTGCTGTAAAGTCAGCCAGATTTGCGAATATAATGGCGGATCTAAGCATGGTCACTACCACATTAATGAACAACACAAAAATAAAAAAAAAGAAGTTCTAAGTTAGTTCTGAAATATAATAAATTAGAACTACCTTTAGACAATTCAGTTTTATTATTAAATTAATTTTTATACCATGTTTTATGCTACCACGTCCCTTCAGTGGTTGGAGAGAGGGATGTCTTTAGATACCTTTGGAATAGACATCAAGTGTCGCTTGGGAGTTAGCTGATGCCGTCGTTGATCATGTAGACATGCAAATAGTTCAAGTTTTTTGCGAATGGCAACGAAATATACATTCCTGGAAATTGAAATAAGAACACCGTGAATTCATTGTCCCAGGAAGGGGAAACTTTATTGACACATTCCTGGGGTCAGATACATCACATGATCACACTGATAGAACCACAGGCACATAGACACAGGCAACAAAGCATGCACAATGTCGGCACTAGTACAGTGTATATCCACCTTTCGCAGCAATGCAGGCTGCTATTCTGCCATGGAGACGATCGTAGAGATGCTGGATGTCGTCCTGTGGAACTGCTTGCCATGCCATTTCCACCTGGCGCCTCAGTTGGACCAGCGTTTGTGCTGGACGTGCAGACCACGTCAGACGACGCTTCATCCAGTCCCAAACATGCTCAATGGGGGACAGATCCGGAGATCTTGCTGGCCAGGGTAGTTGACTTACACCTTCTAGAGCACGTTGGGTGGCACGGGATACATGCGGACGTGCATTGTCCTGTTGGAACAGCAAGGTCTCTTGCCGGTCTAAGAATGGTAGAACGATGGGTTCGATGACGGTTTGGATGTACCGTGCACTATTCAGTGTCCCCTGGACGATCACCAGAGGTGTACGGCCAGTGTAGGAGATCGCTCGCACACCATGATGCCGGGTGTTGGCCCTGTGTGCCTCGGTCGTATGCAGTCCTGATTGTGGCGCTCACCTGCACGGCGCCAAACACGCATACGACCATCATTGGCACCAAGGCAGAAGCGACTCTCATCGCTGAAGACAACACGTCTCCATTCGTCCCTCCATTCACGACTGTCGCGACACCACTGGAGGCGGGCTGCACGATGTTGGGGCGTGAGCGGAAGGCGGCCTAACTATGTAAACTGGCAACGACATCGATGTACTGTGGAGACTCACGCCCCACGTGTTGAGCAATTCGGCGGTACGTCCACCCGGCCTCCCGCATGCCCACTATACGCCCTCGTTCAAAGTCCGTCAACTCCACATACGGTTCACGTCCACGCTGTCGCGGCATGCTACCAGTGTTAAAGACTGCGATGGAGCTCCGTATGCCACGGCAAACTGGCTGACACTGACGGCGGCGGTGCACAAATGCTGCGCAGCTAACGCCATTCGACGGCCAACACCGCGGTTCCTGGTGTGTCCGCTGCGCCGTGCGTGTGATCATTGCTTGTACAGCCCTCTCGCAGTGTCCGGAGCAAGTATGGTGGGTCGGACACACCGGTGTCAATGTGTTCTTTTTTCCATTTCCAGGAGTGTATGTTGGCAACTGTGTAGAAACGGAGCCAGTTTCACTCATGAGAGATTTCTTTTAAGTGATTACAAAATAATTACTGAAACATGAATATATCTTTTGATTTATCAGTATTTGCGTGACACATAATTACACAACCTGACAGGACATGTGAAATATCGGACCAGAGACCTGGAATCGAGTGCAACCATTACATTATCATATTACATTCACGAAAACTATAAAATGTGTTTGTGGTGAATGGCATATTTAATGTAGTCTCAGATGCTTTTTTTATCGACTCCAGCCATAGGTAAGAACACAAGTGGCACTGGGTCTGTAGAAGTGGAAAAGCTGGAAGTTCAGGGGACATAAATATCTTTTCCTAAGTAAGACAGCTTTCTTACAAAAACAAAACTGAACATGAGCCACAAATCTCTTTTTCACAACACATTCACTTGATATTAATAACATATAACAATAATACAAGAAATTACAAGCACAGATACAGAAATTCAAACAATGAAATAAGCAATGTTCCAAAAATAGGCCTCAGACTAAATGTTGACTATGGTTTAAAAAAAATAAACTAGGCCTATGTCACAAGAAAATTATATAAAAACAGAAACAATGGCTCGTATCAGCAGCTTCAACAGGGAATATAACCTAAAAGAACTATAAAATGACATAAGATATGGAGCTGCGCGACCGCTGCGGTTGCAGGTTCGAATCCTGCCTCGAGCATGTATGTGTGTGATATCCTTAGGTTAGTAAGGTTTAAGAAGTTCTAAGTTTTAGGAGACTGATGACCTCAGGAGTTAAGTCCCATAGTGCTCAGAGCCATTTGAACCATTTTTTTGACGTATGATATAAACAATCTTTTAACATCAAGCACTTCCAAATGGTACACTCAGGTGGTTCAACATAAAATTCGGCAAAGTAGAGGACTGTTGGTCAAACATGCGTGTTCTCCTTGGGGAGTCTTAAGTAGAGTGGATACAGCACAAAATCACAGGAACCACCACAGCCATAGCAGTACTGGGGGTACCAGATGTTGTGGGGTCGAAGTGTCGAACAAGGGACTCCAGATGGCAGAGCTCAAGTCGGGACCGATCGCGCTGTATTTTATCAGGAGGCCGAGCAAGTTCAAGAGCGTGAAGGGGCAGTGCAGAGTGATATAGCGGTATTTGGTAACATTCGTTTGTACAGAAAATTGACAGTACTCGATAGGTGAAGCTTACTGTTTGCATGCAGACCCCTGGTGTGCCGACGCCGCTGGGAGCCAGCCGCGCTCTCCCGGTCACCGCCCGCCGATGAGTTGCGACTTGCGCCACGCTGCTGCCCGCCATTCTGGAGACTGTTATAACCTCGTGTCCTCGTCGCTCTCCTCCCCGTTTGTTCTACTCTGTCCGACCATGAGACGAAGGTGGGTGTACTGTTCACCCGTGGCCCTCGGGCCGCCGCTGCTCCCAGGACAGGACCGGACTCCAACCCGCGCCCTTGTGGATGCTGTGCCGCAACTTGCTGCTACTGGTGCTTGCCGGATGGCAATACCCGCTGCCATCTCTGGCGCTATAGCAGTGCTGCTGCGCCTCCCGCAACGTATGCCTCGCCCGGTCCCGGGTACGCCAGGTGGGAAGCGAACGTGGCTCGTAGACTCGAGTGGAACCGAGTCCTCCTGGACACGCTGTAGACCGCTGTCACTGCCCTCTTTCAGGCAGGCTGTGTTATCTCCAAGTTCTGCATCTACATTCTACATGTATACTCCGCAAGCCACCCAACGGTGTGTGGCGGAGGGCACTTAACGTGCTACTGTCATTACCTCCCTTTTCTGTTCCAGTCGCGTATGGTTCGCGGGAAGAACGACTGTCTGAAAGCCTCCGTGCGCGCTCGAATGTCTCTAATACTACATTCGTGATCTCCTCGAGAGGTATAAGTAGGGGGAAGCAATATATTCGATACCTCATCCAGAAACGCATCCTCTCGAAACCTGGCGAGAAAGCTACACCGCTATGCAGAGCGCCTCTATTGCAGAGTCTGCCACTTGAGTTTGCTAAACATCTCCGTAACGCTATCACGGTTACCAAATAACCCTGTGACGAAACGCGCCGCTACTCTTTGGATTTTCTCTATCTCCTCCGTCAACCCGATCTGATACGGATCCCACACTGATGAGCAATACTCAAGTATAGGTCGAATGAGTGTTTTGTAAGCCACCTCCTCTGTTGATGGAGTACATTTTCTAAGGACTCTCCCAATGAATCTCATCCTGGTACCCGCCCTACCAACCATTAGTTTTATATGATCATTCCACTTAAAATCGTTCCGGACGCATACTCCCAGACATTTTACAGAAGTAACTGCTACCAGTGTTTGTTCCGCTATCATATAATCATACAATAAAGGATCCTTCTTTCTATGTATTCGCAATACATTACATTTGTCTGTGTTAAGGGTCAGTTTCCACTCCCTGCACCAAGTGCCTATCCGTTGCGGATCCTCTAAACATTCATGGTGGTGTGTGTTTGTTCTATAGCGTGTCTCCCTACCACTTTCGCGCAACGACGCTCTGAGCGTGTTTTTTTAGAGAATTGACTAGTTTGAACCGGGGACCTCTTGCTGGTAAGGAGACGCCAGACCACACATGACATGTAGAATTCAGAAGAGTTCAGTGACACTAGCGATGATATAACCAAATACTAAATGATCTCAGCGTCAGCTCCACTGCACTACCTGTAAAAGAATCTTAATACTAACTAAATTTAGTGGAAGGGGTTCAAGGCTTTCCTACTTTTAGTTAGCTGGTAAAATTACGTCGAAAAAGCAGTTAAATTTACCATTGGAAATTTTATTCTACTCACAAAACATTGTTTATAAATTGCACTATTGATAAAAGGAAATGTTTTAATACAAGATGGTAAAAACCAACTGCGTTCAACAAAAATGTGAACGAATATTCCCTGAGTGGGTTTCCATTTTCTACAATGGATCGAAGGATGACCTATGCCATATAACATCTATAATCTAGGTTTACATTAAGTTTCACAAGAGAGAAAACTATCAAAATGGTCTACAGTGACCCTAAATTATCTTTAATTACTTATCTAACTTGTCGTAAATTACAGTAGCTGATGTGGCTTCTCAATAATTATATAACACAGAAATTATCGCGTTTCAGATTTTTACTTCAAGTGGCAAATGTGAACACCATGAGCTTTAATTTACGATCGACACTAGTATTACGCAAAAAGGGAGTGTAACAGATGAGACTTCTGCAGTTATGAGTGAAGGCTTATGCGCTCAAAAATGCGGCATCGCGTGCGTTCATTACCTTGTCGGTGTTTACGCAGCGTCAGGGCAGCGGCGGGCAGCACAGCTCCACTCTCCTTACCATCTCGGGAGCAACTCTTCTCCTCACCTCTCCTTGCTACAATTTACCGAAGTTGGTTTAAAAAAAAACTATCTAGCTGTGTTTTCATCTGACCAATCAAGGTCTCAATGTTAACCTTAAGCTCTGCCTACAAAAATTCTGTCTATCCAATGAGAAACGTTATACTTATCGTGGTGGGGCAATGTTTATAAAGTTTGCAACATAACAGAGACGCTAAAAAGTCTCACGCTAAAACCTGCAGCTGGTGTGGTCCTTTTAGCATTATCGTAAGATCTATACTGTTCTTCTGGAGGGCTCTATCTTTTAACATGGGCTGGGGGTGGTCCTTGACGTAACGGAGACGCGAAAAAGTCTCACGCTAAAACGTGCGGGTTGTGTGGCCCTAGTGGCTAGCTGGCGACGTGGGTGTCCAGTCCGTCCCTTATCGTAGGGCCTCCTAGCTTAACACGGTTCTGCTCTCTGCTTCTGTTCTCGTTTCTCCACTCGGAACTGCGTCTGTCTCACGGTGGGAAGGTACGACATGCATTTAGGCTTTCTTGTGTTAGTCTGTGGTATTCCATTTGCTCACCCGTTACTCGTATTACTTTGGTTAATTTAATGTCACGATTTATTCCGAGCTATGTGACATACTATTGGATTTGCTTATCATGTCAGGGTTTTAATGGAAGGTGTTGGATTTGCCTAACACCTTACAATCTTCCTGTATTTCGCTACAATATTCTAATGCTGCAAATTCTCTGTATACTGCAGCATCATCCACGAAAAGCAGCATGGAACTACCGACTCTATCTACTAGGTCATTTATATATACTGTGAAAAGCAATGGTCCCATAACAGTCCCCTGTTGAACGCCAGAGGTTACTTTAACGTCTGTAGACGTCTCTCCATTGCTAACAGCATGCTGTGTTCTGTTTGCTAAAAACTCTTCAATCCAGCCACACAGCTGGTCTGATATTCCGTAGGCTCTTACTTTGTTGATCAGCCGACAGTGCGGAACTGTTTCGAACACCTTCCGTAAGTCAAGGAAAATAGTATCTACCTGGGAGCCTGTATCTAATATTTTCTGGGTCTCATGAACAAATAAAGCGAGTAGGGTCTCACACGATCACTGTGTCCGGAATCCATGTTGATTCCTACAGAGGAGATTCTAGGTTTCCAAAAACGACATGATACTCGAGCAAGAAACATGTTCTAAAATTCTACAACAGATCGACGTCAGAGATATAGGTCTATAGTTTTTCGCATCTGCTCGACGACCCTTCTTGAAGACTGAGACTACCTGTGCTCTTTTCCAATCATTTGGAACCTTCCGTTCCTCTTGAGACTTGCGGTACACGGTTGTTAGAAGGGGGGCAAGTTCTTTCGCGTACTCTGTGTAGAATCGAGTTGGTATTCCGTCAGGTCCATTGGACTTTTCTATTCATTGGACACTTATTTCGATGTCAGCCATTTTTTCGTTTGTGCGAGGATTTAGAGAAGGAACTGCAGTGCGGTCTTCCTCTGTGAAACAGCTTCGGAAAAAGGTGTTTAGTATTTCAGCTTTAAGCGTGTCATCCTCTGTTTCAATGCCATCATCATCCCGGAGTGTCGGGATATGCTGTTTCGAGCCACTTACTGATTTAACGTGAGACCAGAACTTCCTAGGATTTTCTGTCAAGTCAGTACATAGAATATTACTTTCGAATTCACTGAACGCTTCACGCATAACCCTCCTTACGCTAACTTTGACATCGTTGAGGTTCTGTCTGTCTGAGAGGTTTTGCCCGCGTTTAAACTTGGAGTGAAGCTCTCTTTGCTTCCGCAGTAGTTTCCTAACATTGTTGTTGAACCACGGTGGGGTTTTCCCGTCCCTCAGAGTTTTACTCGGCTCGTACCTGTCTAAAACTCATTTTACAATTGTCTTAAACTTTTTCCATAAACACTCAACATTGTCAGTGTCGGAACAGAAATTTTCGTTTTGATCTGTTAAGTAGTCTGAAATCTGCCTTCTATTACTCTTGCTAAACAGATAAACCTTCCTCTCTTTTTTATATTCCTATTAACTTCCATATTCAGGGATGCTGCAACGGCCTAATGATCACTGATTCCCTGTTCCAGGCTGCCGCTCCGTCCCGCCCCGGTGTTGTGTCCCCGGAGGCGGAATATAGCCTGAACAATTGCACAGGAAACCAAATACAAGTTTATGCAGAATATTTATAAGATTGCTGACAGACTGGCCAATATATGCTAAGACCAGCACAGGTCCATCCTAACGCTGGACTGACCTGGCACACTCTATCCCAAGCTAAATTTGTCCGTCTATTTATATCAGATTTTCCCTCGTTTCTCACGTAGTGTCAGAGAGAAACTATGGCAGGGATAAATTCCCACAGGTCAGCTACTTACAGATGGCAACTCTTGGCTCTGGAAAAGTGCCCCACCTCGTACATCGCAATGACCTAAAGCTGCAGTTATCTGCCTCGTTGTTGCTCCACCCAAAAATAAATTGTGTGTGCAACACTGCCGTCACAGCTCCGCGCCAGGAGTGCCCTGTTTACCTTGCCTGGCCCGCTGGCTGTTGACTCTTACCACACTCTGCGAGCGGCCGCAGATTTCATTGACAAGCTGCGCCTTCTGACAAAATTTCCCTTTCCTTCCACTAGGACTAATACCAGCGCAGCACAGCTCCCTCCTTTCAACAAGATTCTTCCTGAATCGAGATATAACAGATGTATTGTGTGACTGCGTAAACATACCTTGTTCAAAAAACTTACATTCTACACACTAAAACTAACGAGAACGTCAAAACATTATCTCTACACTTGTACATTGTTTACACTGGTTACCCATGCCGTAGGCAACTGATGTGTTGGCACCTCCTCTACTGGCGCACGTTTCAACATTCTCCACAAAGCTATACTCAAGAACAATAGAAAAACGGCACACCCCGTGCCTCAAATGCTCACTGTCATTATTCTGTCGTTCCTATACTGTTGCAACGTTCGAACGTTTTCCAATACTTTATTAACCATGATAGATCCTTCCTGCGCATTAGTAAAGGAATACAACGTATCCAAAAGCTCTCGATTTAACGTGGAGTAAAAATATGTCAGATTCTGCACCGGTGACATCTCTAGAACCCCTCTCCGATAAAAACAGCGTTCCATGTGACAAAGTTAAATCTGTTTCACCCATACGTGATGCTGGAAGACGGAAATCCTCCCCCACAATCTCACAAACCGTATCATTTATAATTTTTCCACTTTCTCGCAGTTGCGACCTCCTTATTTTATCCGCTCTCTGAAATTTCTGAGATACTGGCAGAAGTAAAGCTGTGAGGACATGGCGTGAGTCGTGCTTCGGAAGCTCAGATGGTAGAAGGCAAAGGTCCTGAGTTCGAGTCTCGGTCGGGCACACAGTTTTAATCTGACAGGAAGTTTCATATGAGCGCACACTCCGCTGCACAGTGAAACTCTCACACTAGAAAATTGATATCGATGTAAACTCGCGCCCCATCCGTCCTCACCTGTACCAATGACGCACGAAAGAATATTGGTACAGTGGCTCGTGTTACCTCCACTACATGTTCTATATCTGGTGGAAATTGCCCCTTCGCTAATTGTAATTCACTAAAAAGATCGTCTGGCGAGATTAACACTGGACTAAGATGCCCGTTTACCGCATGACGTAGTGCTTCCTGTAACATAGTAACTTCTGTGCGTGCGTCACATAATCGGTCTGCTCATGCCCTGAGCAGCCTGGCAATAGCCAAATTACCATTCAATATGTTTAACCTTTTCTGCAGCATCTGCAGACCTTAAACGCGGTACATCTTCAAGTATATCCTTCGAAAATACTGTAATGTCATCTAGGTAAACCATACATGTCTTTGGTTTCAGTCCCCTTGAAATCCCATCTAATAATCGCTGAAAAGTTGAGGGTGGATTCTTCAACCAGAATGGCCTATGTTTATACTGACATTGGCCCCCGGGAACAGTAAAAGCTGTCTTTGCCCTATCCTCTGGTGCTACTTCCAACTGATGGTATCCACTCCATAAAGCCATCGTCGTAAAATACTTACATTGTCCCAGTTTGTCCTATGCGTCCATGCTATTCGGAATCGGATATGTGGCCGAAACGGTTTTCGCATTCAGAAACCTAGAATCACAACAAAACCTGCATTTCCTGGAACCATCCACCGACTTCTTAGGTACGAGATCTACTTTGCTTCAATATATACAATCGCTATGCTCAGTGATTCCATCCCGTACTTGTTGTTGTATAAACTCCTCTAGCAGCGGTTGCATATGACGTGCTATCCTATATGGTATCCTAAAAACTGGTGTATTATTCTCCATTGATATGTGATGCTCTGTAATCGGTGTTGCCGGTAACCTACCCTCCATCCCGAATAAATTGCTAAATATCAATAACAATTCCTCCAATGCGACCCTGTCGTCCCCCTTGAAATGCTGTAATTTTCCCCTTAATTGCGCTGCATCGACGTTTTGCTTATGGCTCACCTGTAAATCCTCCCTACCGAGGTCATCCTCATTAACAACCCCCAACGTGGCAAATAACAACCCTTTCGGCAAGCTAAAATCCGCTCTGCCAAAGTTATATATATTTACAAGAACCCTATAATCTCCTTCCACATAACTGCGTTAGCTAAACTCCTCCGCAAAAAACAGTACGCATTATACAACTTCTCATTACTCGAGAGTGGCTTCACAATGTACAAAGAATCCTTTGGTAAGTCCGTATTTATAGAAACCCAAACTACCTTCGCAGTACCTGCCCGTATGTTATTCTGCTGATCAACCTTTAATGAATCCTGTTGTAACTGCGACCAGAACGGTCGCGGGGTGGCAAGGACGGAAGGCGCGGCAGGACCCGCGGAGAGGCCCGCGAACAACAACACAACGGAAGAGGACGGACACGACCAACGTAGGACGGAACGAATACAACAAGACCGAACAAAAGAGTCACAAGGAAACAAACTCGGACACGAACCAGAAAGGAAGCAGTCTCGCGCAAAGCGAGGTGTAAACCGACGTAAGCGAGAGTAGACTGACTGGCTGAGCGAGTGGCCGGCGTTTCAGTACGTTATCTGGGGCGCCGCTATTGGCCGCTAGGGCCACGTGTTCACTGTGGCGCCAGGAGGCGCGCGCCACCACAGGTTAAGGCGCGATGATGCAAAGACGTCAATGGGTTTTCGACGTCTATGACGTCTGGCGCGGATTCAAATTCCATGGCGCGCGGTACCAGATCCCTCCGCCCTGAAACTTGCGCGTAGGAGCGGAAAAGCCCCGGACGGTGCCGAGGTGTGCGGCAGCGGGAAGAGGAGCTGGGCGTATCAACCGCTAGCGGGGTGGAGGAAGGGATGCCCGAGGTATCCATGACAGCCGATCCAAAGTCCAGGGCGGGGGAGGGAGCATCCGATCCACCCAGAGGCGGAGAGGGCCGGCGGCAGGCCAGCAGGGAGACGGCAACCGGGGTCTGTGACGGCGACTGGAGGACCACGTCCGTACCCGAAGGAGGTATGGAAAGAGGTAGCGGCGCGAGGCCGAGGCCGCAGGAGGGCGGAGCTGATTATAATGGCGGCGCCCCAACCATTTCGACGTCTGCACCGACGTAACACGCCGCCCATGGGCCGTGACGCCCGCGGCGGGTGTCCAACCCGCCTTGCGCCCGTACTCATGGGCCCACACTTCTGTGCCAGGGGCATACCGCTGCGAGGGTCTGGAGTGGGGGCGGGAGGAGGGCCGCAGCTGTCGCCCATGGTGGAGCTCTGCAGGACTGCGCCCGTCAATTGGCGTAGTGCGATAGGTGCTCAAAAACAGTGTGAGGGCCGACGTGGTTGGAGATGTGTCGACCACTTTAGTTTGCTGGTGTTTAAAAGTGCGGACAAGCCTCTCCACCACCCCATTCGACGAAGAGTGGAAAGGGGGGGCTACAGATATGCTTGACACCGTTGGCCTGAAAGAAGTCGTGGAAGGAGAATGCTGTGAATTGGGGACCATTATTGGAGACCACCGTGTGGGGCAGGCCCTCAATGGCGAGAACCTGAGCCAGAGTCGTGAGTGTATCCTCAGTGGTGGTGGATGCCATTCGGACAACATATGGCTATTTGGAATAGGCATCAACGATGAGTAACCACATGGACCCCAAAAATGGGACCACAAAATCGACATGGATGCGGCCCCAGGGACGGCGAGGCACAGGCCAGGGTGCAAACGACTGAAGGGGGCTTGCCTGGTGACGCGCACAGACAGTACAGCCATGGACCAGGCGCTCAATATGGCCATTGATGCCAGGCCAATACACATGCCGGCGAGCCAAAACTTTCATACGGGACATACCCCAGTGCCCACAGTGTAACAAACTGAGCACCCGAAGCCACAATTCCGGAGGGACGACCACCCGGTTGGCATCTGACTGCGTGGCCAACAGAAGGACATCATCGACCACAGAGAGCCTGTGGGACAGGTGGAGCCAGGGGCTGAAATCGGACTGCATCCGACGAGTAACATAGGACAGCCACCTGTGGACCACGTAGTTGAGAACCTGCCGCAACACTGGGTCGCGGCGGATAGCCGCAGCAATGTCAGCAGCCATAAGAGGAAGACCGTCCAGCGCATCCCATTGGGCGGAATGAATGTGAAAGCAGAGGACCTCCTGTTGGTCAAAGGTAGGATCGGTGCCTGCTGGGAGACATGACAAATAGTCCGCATTAGCGTGGTGGGTAGTGGGCCTATACCGGATGGTGTAAGTGTAATTATGTAAAAACAATGGCCAGAGCTGGAGAGGTTGAGCCGTCCGCTTGGGAAGGTGAGAGTGGGGTCCGAAAAGTGTAACCAAGGGCTTAAGGTCTGTCAGGAGGGTGACCTCCGCCCCAAAGAGTTAGTAATTAAGTTTCTGGACGGCGAACACGATCGCCAGGGCCTCCTTCTAAATTTGGGAGTAGCTCCGTTGCGCTGGGGTCAAGGTCTTAGAGGCATAAGCAATGGGCTTTTCAGAGCCATCGGCATCCCGGTGCACGAGGACTGACCCAATGCCGTATTCCGACGCATCAGCTGCCACAACTAAGGGGCGGTTCGGAGAGAAGGGAATAAGACAAGGGGCGGACTTCTGCATCGCCTTTAAACGGAGAAAAGCCTGGTCACAGGCAGGAGTCCAAACAGAAGGTAACGCTTTGCGACGCAAGTGATTGAGGGGTTGATCAACGGAGGCAGCCTGGGGCAAGAACTTTAAGTAATAAGTAACCCTGCCCAGAAACATCTGCAGTTCTGATAAGTCCATCGGACGAGGAATGGCCTCCATGGCCGCGACATTACGAACCGAAGGGCGAATGCCATCTTTGCTAAGCCAGTGGCCCAAGTATTCCACTTCTGGTTTAAAAAAACAACACTTGTCCAGCCGACAGCGTAGACCAGCAGACTGCAGAGCGTGAAATAAGGCGCTGAGGTTTGCAAATGTTCTTGGCGGGAATGCCCGGTCACGAAGGTGTCATCCAGATAATTCACACATGCAGGGATAGGCTGGGTAAGCTGGTCCAGGAATCGCTGGAAAATGGCCGGCGCCGAAGAGACACCAAAGGGAAGGCACTTGTACTTATACAATTCGAAACGCGTGTTGATAACCATGATGTCCTGAGAGTCGTCATCCAATGGCAACTGGTAGTATGCCTCAGCCAGTTCGATCTTGGAAAAATGCTCTTTCCCGGCAAGATTGACAAGAAGGTCTTCCTGTTGGGTTGTGGAGTAAGTGTCAACGAGGGACTGAGCATTGACTGTAGCACCTCACAGCTGAAGGGACCCATTGGGTTTCCGTATGACCACCAGTGGGGTCGCCGATGCACTATAGGTTACAGGTTCCAGCACGCCAGCGGCCTGGAGTGGATCAAGTTCCTGTTTGACCGCTGGCCGTAAGGCCACCAGAATGGGCCGGGTCCGGAAAAAGCGAGGCTGTGCATCCGGCCGGAGGGTGATGTGCGCCTGAAAGCCGGAAGCACATCTGAGATCCGGCACAAACAACGACGCAAAAGCGGAGTACAGATCGTCCAAGTCCTGAAAGGGAACAGCAGTCGAAACGACCTTAACTTCGTAGAAAATTGAAAAGCAAAACAGTTGAAATGCATCTAGGCCAAAACTATTCGAAGCCGACGCGTGGTCGACGACAAAGAGGGTAAGGAGTCGCTGAACATGCTTGTATGTCGCCTGGCCGACGAACTGCCCACGAAGGATAATAGAACCATCTCCGTAGGCGACCAAATGGCGGGAGGGAGGTGACAACGCAGGGGAGGCCAGCCATGTATATGTCGCCATATTAATCCATGAGACGGTGGCCCCAGTGTCGACCTGAAAACTGACATCCTCTGTGAAAATGCGGATTGTGAGGGAAAGCTTCCGCGCTGATGGGTCATCCTGTGGGACGACCGATTGCAGAGCGTGCATGGTATCTTGAGGCCCAGCAGGTGCAGGACTGGATAGATTCGAGCGACTACGAAAAACCGATCGGACGAAGTGGGCAAGACGGAAGTGGGCCGCGCGACCGGCGACGAGGGGCGACCGAAGGCGCCGATGCCATAGAGACGTCGGAACACGAAGAGTCCCGACGGCGCTGGCCCTTGTCGGCCGGGCCACGTCGACGTCTCAAGGGCGGAACCCGAAGGGATGACGCAATCGCTGCCCCCTCGGTCGCGCCATAAGACGCTCGTTAGCCGCTTGCGCAAATTCAAAGGAGTGGGCAATGCGAAGAATGCCTTCCAAGGAGGGGTTGTCGAGTTTCAATGCCGCAGCATGGACCTGAGGGTCGGGAGCCAGCTGAACCACCACATCCTGGATCAGGGAATTCGCATACGAAACCTTACACTGCTGATTGGTGCACGTAAAATCGCATTGACGGCTGAGACCCTGCAAGTCCGTGACACAGGAACGATACGATTGACCAGGCTGTTAATGGTACTGGAGGAACTCCAACCGAGAGGCGACTACGTGGTAGCGTTGGGAATCATAGTTTGTCAGCAAAAGGCAGATCTCCTGGAAAGAGAGAGCCACAGGATCAGACAACGGTGCCAACTTGTGGAGAAGAAAGAACGTGTCCGGAAAGGCCCAAGACAAAAAGAACGACTTGAGAAGCCTTGAAATGTTGTTTCAGCCTATGTAAGTAGGATTCCCAGTTCTCTTTAGCGTCATTAAAGGGTGGAAAATATGGCGGACTCGGGAAAGCATCGGACACCCAAAGACCCTGAAGCTGGTGCGGTAACGCGTCCCAGGCATCGACTTTGGCCTTTAGCAACTGCAGCGACTTTTGTAGGATGTCTAACTGGAGCTGCTGCTGCTACATGAGCTGCTGCTGCTGCTCCAGCAGACAGACCGACTTCGCCTCCATAACAAGAACGACCACCGTTTACCTCGTCGCCAAAATGTTGTAACTGCGACCAGGACGGTCGCGGGGTGGCAAGGACGGAAGGCGCGGCAGGACCCGCGGAGAGGCCCGCGAACAACAACACAACGGAAGAGGACGGACACGACCAACGTAGGACGGAACGAATACAACAAGACCGAACAAAAGAGTCACAAGGAAACGAACTCGGACACGAACCAGGAAGGAAACAGTCTCGCGCAAAGAGAGGTGTAAACCGACGTAAGCGAGAGTAGACTGACTGGCTGAGCGAGTGGCCGGCGTTTCAGTACGCTATCTGGGGCGCCGCTATTGGCAGCTGGGAGCACGTGGTCCACTGTGGCGCCCCGACACTAAAAGCGGGCGAGGAGGCGCGCGCCGCCACAGCTTACGGCGCGATGGTGCAGAGACCTCTATGGGTCTTCGACGTCCATGATGTCTGGCGCGGATTCAAATTCCGCGGTGTGCTGTACCAGAAATCCGTTCTCAGTTTATGTGCCGTCCCCTTCGGGAAAAGTGCGCCTTGTGACCTGGGTCTATTTGCAACAGTTTCCTCCATGGGAAACATTGTTCCAAGGAGTTCCAATGTTTGTTGCCAAAGATCTATCCTCTCAAGATATCTGTCGAGGACGCCCAGTCCGAGAATCAACGAATACCTCTCAACTACACATGGTAACACATCTACCTGCTCATTAAACTTAGTGCCTGCGATCGCAAATTGTACCGTCGCACCGAATGACTCCACTTTGTTATCTCTCAACCCACCTAACCTATAACGTGGTGGCTCAAGCCTTCTTCTGCTAACCTGGTCTAGACTAATAACAGACACGTGTACCCCCATGTCAACGAAAAACCTTTGTTCTCTTTCATTCACCAAGCCTAATAAGCAGCACTCCGTCTGTACACCTACAAGTGCATTACCTAATTTCACTGGGACTGCTCTCCGGCAGCTGAAGCGATCCCCTTCTTATTTAACGGCCGCTGCTGCCGAAGTTCAAATGGTTCAAATGGCTCTGAGCACTATGGGACTCAACTGCTGTGGTCATCAGTCCCCTAGAACCTAGAACTACTTAAACCTAACTAACCTAAGGACATCACACACATCCATGCCCGAGGCAGGATTCGAACCTGCGACCGTAGCAGTCGCACGGTTCCGGACTGCGCGCCTAGAACCGCGAGACCACCGCGGCCGGCTGCCGAAGTTCCCACCTACCTACTTTTACTCCTGCAGTTCTCAACTGCTCGGTGACCCATTTTCCCACATGAGTAACACAGCAACTGACGCCGACATTGCTTCCTAATATGCCCTACCTGGCCACAGCCGAAACACTTAATTTCCGTTGCCAGAAAGTTATGCTCCAGCCTTTGCTTCATCGCATAATCTGCCTGCTCTAAGTACGTGGCAATCCTTAGAGCCGCCACAAGATCACTGGGATTCTCCATTCTCACCAGACATGACATCTCCGGCGGTACTCCCTGCAAAAGCACACCTAACGCAGTGATCTCGGCCTCTTGTAACAGCACTCTATTAGTTTCCCCATTATTTGACAGTTCGAAAGTTTGTAGATTCAGTTTCCGAATCCTGTCTGAGAAAACCTCCACAGTCTCATTTCTCCTCATAACTAACGCATTTAATTTTTCACGAAAAAAACGTGCTGCTATTCTGTTTTTGGTACCTCTGGCGTAACCCAGCCCCAAGCTCTGAAAACGTCGCCACTCTCAACATTACAACATCCGACCACCCATTGGCCTCAGCCATTGTGATAATGTCACTAAGGAATATCGACACATCCTCCATTGCATTACCTGAAATTGGGTTAATCAATGTCGCGATTGCCGGGTCAAACGGTCTATAAAACTCCACGACCTGTAATATACTTTTACCCGAAGTCCCTTCCCCTACTAGGAATGCCTCAAATCTCCACGCTGATTCTTCATATTTTTCCTTGTCCCTTATCCTCGCCTCTTATAATACCCGAATTGGCTCTGTTAGAGCGGCTATAGCTTCCGTTGTAGTAAATGCCGCAGACTCCGCTGTTGACCGTGTTTCCACCATTCTTCCTTGTAGTTCCACTGTTCCCATTAATTTAACTCTGCTGCTCCTTAAACATAAGTCTAGTGGCGAATCATCGCCCATCCACATTCTGATCAATTGCACGCCAAATGACCAAATCTCTTACAAATAAAACAACTCCTTGGCACCCACTCTGTCAGGTTACAGAAATTATATCACCTAGGCACTATGTTATCATTTCCCCCATTTCCTCTCAATCCAGATAGATCTACAGGCTCCTCCGGCCTTACAAAATACACCTTTAAAAAGTCTATCCAAATTTATACTTGTTGCTGATGTTGTGGTCTTCAGTCCAGAGACTGGTTTGATGCAGCACTCCATGCTACTCTGTCGTGTGCAAGCTTCTTCATCACCCAGTACCTAATGCAGCCTACATACTTTTGAATCTGCTTAGTGTATTCATCTCTTGGCCTCCATCTACGATTTTTACCCTCCACGCTGCCCTCCAGTACTAAATTGGTGATTCCTTGATGCCTTAGAACATGTCCTACCAACTGATCCCTTCTTCTAGTCAAGTTGTGCCACAAACTCCTCTTCTCCCCAATTCTGTTCAATACCTCTTCATTAGTTATGTGATCTCCCCATCTAACCTTCAGCATTCTTCTGTACCACCACATTTCGAAAGCTTCTGATCTCTTCTTGTCTAAACTATTTATCGTCCATGTTTCACTTCCATACACAGCTACACTCCAAAAAAATACTTTCAGAAACGACTTCCTGACACTTAAATCAATACTCGATGTTAACAAATGTCTATTCTTCAGAAACACTTTCCTTGTCATTCCCAGTCTGCATTTTATATCCTCTCTACTTCGATCATCATCAGTTATTTTGCTCCCCAATTAACAAAACTCCTTTACTACTTTAAGTGTTTCATTTTCTAATCTAATTACCTTAGCATCACCCGATTTAATGCGACTACATTCAATTATCGTCGTTTTGCTTTTGTTGATGTTCATCTTATACTCTCACTTCAAGACACTGTCCATTCAGTTCAACTGTTCTTCCAAGTCCTTTACTGTCTCTGACAGCATTACAATGTCATCGGCGAACCTCAAAGTTTTTATTTCTTCTCCATGGATTTTAATACCTACTCCGAACTTTTCTTTCCTGTACTGCTTGCTCAATATACAGATTGAATAGCATCGGGGAAAGGCTACAACCATGTCTCACTCCCTTCCCAACCACTGCTTCCCTTTCATGTCCCTCAACTCTTATAACTGCCGTCTGGTTTCTGTAAAAAATTTTAAGTATCCTTTCGCTCCCTGTATTTTACCCCTGCCACCTTCAGAATTTGAAAGAGAGTGTTCCAGTAAATATTGTCAAAAGCTTTCTCCAAGTCTATAAACGATAGAAACTTAGGTTTACCTTTCCTTAATCTTTCTTATAAGATAAGTCATAGGGTCAGTATCGCCTGACGTGTTCCAACATTTCTACGGAATTCAAACTGATCTTCTCCGAGGTCAGCTTCTACCAGTTTTTCCATTCGTCTGTAAAGAATTCGTGTTAGTATTTTGCAGCTGTGACTTATTAAACTGGTAGTTCGCTAATTTACACATCTATCAACACCTGCTTGCTTTGGGACTCTAATTATAATGTTCTTCTTGAAGTCTGGGGGAATTTCGCCTGTCTCATACATCTTGCTTACCAGATGGTAGAGTTTTGTCAGGACTGGCTCTCCCAAAGCGGTCAGTAGCTATAATGGAATGTTGTCTACTCCCGGGGCCTTGTTTCGACTTAGGTCTTTCAGTGCTCTGTCAAACTCTTCACACAGTATGATATCTCCCAATTCATCTTCATCTACCTCCTCTTCCATTTCCATAACATTGTCCTAAAGAACATCGCCCCTGTATAGACCCTCTATATACTCCTTCCACCTTTCTGCTTTTCCTTCTTTGCTTAAAACTGGGTTTCCATCTGAGCTCTTGATATTCACGCAAGTGGTTCTCTTTTCTCCAAAGGTCTCCTCTGTTACCCAAGGATTTCTACTAGCCCTCGTCTTTTTACCTAATTGATCCTCTGCTGCCTTCACTGTTTCATTCCTCAAAGCTACCCATTTTTCTTCTACTGTATTTCTTTCCCGCATTCCTGTCAATTGTTCCCTTATACTCTCCCACAAACTTTTTAAAACCTAAGGTTTAGTCAGTTTATCCAGGTCCCATCTCGTTAAATTCCCACCTTTTTGCAGTTTCTTCAGTTTAAATCTACAGTTCATAACCAATAGATTGTGGTCAGAGTCAACATCTGCCCCTGGAAATGTCTTACAATGTAAAATCTGGTTCCTAAATCTCTGTCTTACCATTATATAATCTATCTGAAACCTTCTTTTATCTCCAGGGTTCTTCCATGTATACAACTTTCTTTCATGATTCCTGAACCAAGTGTTAGCTATGATTAAGGTATGTTTTGTGCAAAATTCTACCAGGCGGCTTCCTCTTTCATTTCTTAGCCCCAATCCATATTCACCTACTAGGTTCCCTTCTCTTCCTTTTCCTGTTCTCGAATTCCAGTCACCCATGACTATTAAATTTTCGTCTCCCTTCACTACCCGAATAATTTCTTTTATCATCCATTTCTTCATCATATGCAGAAATAGTTGGCATATAACCTTGTACTACTGTAGTAGGCGTGGGCTTCGTGTCTATCTTGGCCACAATAATTCGTTCCCTAAGCTGTTTGTAGTAGCTTACCCGAACTCCTACTTTTTTTATTCATTATTAAACTTACCCCTGCATTACCCCTATTTGATTTTCTATTTATAACCCTGTATTCAACTGAACAAAAGTCTTGCTCCTCCTCCCACCGAACTTCACTAATTCCCACTATATCTAGCATTAACCTATCCATTTCCCTTTTTAAATTTTCTAACCTACCTGCCCGATTAAGGGATCTGACATTCCACGCTCCGATCCGTAGAACACCAGTTTTCTTTCTCCTAATAACGACGTCCTCTTGAGTAGTTCCCCCCCGGAGATCCGAATGGGGGACTATTTTACCTCCGGAATATTTTACCCAAGAGGACGCCATCATCATTTAATCATACAGTAAAGCTGTATGCCCTCGGGAAAAGTTACGGCTGTAGTTTCCCCTTGCTTTCAGCCGTTCGCAGTATCACCACAGCATGGCCGTTTTGATTAGTGTTACCCAGCCCGATCAGTCAGTCATCCAGACGCCCCTGCAACTATTGAAAAGGCTGCTGCCCCTCACCAAAAACCACACCTTTGTCTGGTCTCTCAACAGGTACCTCTCCATTGTGGTTGCACCTACGGTACGGCTATCTGAATCGTTGAGGCACGCATGCCTCCCCACCAACCGCAAGCTCCATGGTTCGGGTGGTAGTGGTGGTGGGGTGGGGGCGGCGGGGGGTGCAGTGGAATTTATACTGAACCCTTCCCAAACACAAAAGAAGGACACATAAACAATAAATCAAACGTCACTCACCCATCCACATCGTGTTCGTGTGCAGGTGACCAGTCCTGCTTTCCTCCCTATACTGGTATGGACGAACACCTTCCGAACAACAAGACGTATCAAGAAGTGCACGACCACCTGTCACGAATGCTACCAAACACCTAACCTACCCCTCTACACAAGCACACCTCAACGCTACTTGCTCGACGTAAGATCTGGGAGTGGAAATCCGGTACCAACGTTATAACCGGCACCAACTCTGACACCACTGTTGCGGGGTCGGTGTGTCGAACCCGGGACTCCAGTGACAGAGCTGAAGCCGGGATGCACCACACCGTATTTTGTCGGGAGGCCGAGCAAGTTCAAGAGCGTCCAGGGCCAGTGGAGAGTGATACAGCGGTATTTGGTAACATTCGTTTATTAAGATAATTTACAGTACTCGATGGGTGAAGTGTAGTGCCGGCGTGCCGCTCGCATGCTGTCCCAACAGTCCAAGTCCAGCCAGCTCAGCAGACTCCTGATATGCCAACGCCGCTGCTGTCGTCACCAAGGCTGCCCCACTGGAAGTCGGCAGCGCTCTCCTGATCGCTGCCCGCCGATGCGTTGCAAGTTGTGCCGCGCTGCTGCCTGTGATTCCAGACACTGCTATAGTCCCAGGCCCTAGCCACCCTCCACCCCGTTTGGTCTGCTCTGTCCGACCATGAGGCAAAGGTGGGTTTACTGGTTACCTGTGGCCCTCAGACCACCACTGCTTCCAAGATAGGACCGGACTCGCACCCTCGCCCTCCTGGATGCTGTGCCACAACTTGCCACTAGTGGTGCTTGCCGGATGGCAACACCTGCCGCCGTCCCTTACGCTGTTTCAGCGCCGCTGCGCCTCCCATAGTGTACGCCTCGCCCAGACCACGGTACGCCAGGTGGGAAGCGAACGTGGCTCGTAGACTCGAGTGGACACAATTTGCTGACAAAAGTGGACGTGCAGGGAATTCCTGTGTTAGCTCTATTATAATGCACATTTCCTCCTGTGTCAATGCGTTAGTCTTCTTGTTCTGCCTGTTGTCTACATAGACAATAAGTTAAGTATCCATGACCATGTCAGAAGGGAAAGATACATATCCATTACAGATTATAAAAGCTCAAGAAATCGAACAAACTATTTCCTGACTGAGACTGCACTTACATTTACATAACATTAAACATTACAGAATTCATTTCTATTAATTCAATAAGAAGTCCCATATCCTTCCAGAAAACGTGAATGAATATATACACAGGATGAAGAAAATTTCTCGCACTCGGAATTCGCAGCGCGATTCCTCAGATACCAGCAATACAGAAGGATAGCGGGCCAGAATGGCTCAGCGGTTCTACGCGCTACAGTCTGGAACTGCTCGACCGCTACGGTCGCAGGTTCGAATCCTGCCTCGCGCATGGATGTGTTTGATGTCCTTAGGTTAGGGATGCGTTGTGGATTTGTACCGCAAACATCCACATGCGCCAACGACCATCGACCTATCGGCATCCGCACTGGTAAAATAGTGGAGGTATGGGTTGTTCGACATCCAGACACGTCACGAAACACCATTTTAAAATAAGTTGTCTCATCTCAAGGTCGGTAGCATGCATCAGACTCAAGCTGAGACAGGATGTCTGCCACAAGTGTCTACCTGTTCATGTTATAACGTGCTCTTTCGTTATAAATCAGTATTCGGGTATGATAACTCGAGTAGCTACGTCTTCTTGAATAAAACAAATGTGACGTTTATGTACTGTGGAATTTATACATCTGTCCATACTACTGAATCTGACTGCGTTCGTGGATGAGATTGGAAGGAAAGTCATCTAGAGATTCTACAACATGCAAACAACACTAACATTCCCACGTCGTTCTCTTGGAGGTATCGCCTTCATTTGAAGAACTACGCCGCCACTCGTGCAACAAAATTCAGCTCTTTGTTACCTTAAAATGTGGGTTGGCTGCGATGGATAGTGTTCATTCTTCCTTGAGGTAAATTTTTAGGGAATTAATTTACTAAAGTAAGAGACAGCTATACTCAACTCGTACCTTTTCATTTATCACTTCCCCTATTGCACTATAACACCAACTGTTACATACACTGGTATAACCAGTTGTACTACATGTTTTCACGTTGTTGCAAATAGTCAAGTTAAACTTATTCTAGTAATTTTACACTACTGCCATTAAAATTGCTACACCAAGAAGAAATGCAGATGATAACCGGGTATTCATTGGACAAATATATTTTAGTAGAACTGACATGTGATTATATTTTCATGCAATTTGGGCGAACAGATCCTGAGAAATCAGTACCCAGAACAACCACCTCGGGCCGTAATAACGGCCTTGATACGTATGGGCATTGAGTCAAACAGAGCTTGGTTGGCGTGCACAGGTACAGCCGCCCATGTAGCTTCCACACGATACCACAGTTCATCAAGAGTAGTGACTGGCGTATTGTGACGAGCCAGTTGCTCAGCCACCATTGACCGGACGTTTTCAATTGATGAGAGATATGGAGAATGTACTGGCCAGGGCAGCAGTCATACACTTTCTGTATCGAAAAAGGCCCGTACAGGACCTGCAACATATGGTCGTGGATTATAGTGCTGAAATGTAGGGTTTCGCAAGTATCGAATGAAGGGTGGAGCCACGGGTCGTAACACATCTGAAATGTAACGTCCACTGTTCAAAGTACCGTCAATGCGAAAAGAGGTGACGGAGACGTGTAGCCTATGGCACCCCATACCAACACGCCGGGTGATATGCCAGTATAGCGATGACGAATACACGCTTCCAATGTGTGTTCACCGCGTTGTCGCCAAACACGGATGCGACCATCATGATGCTGTAAACAGAATCTGGATTCATCCGAAAAAATTACGTTTTCAATTCGTGCACCCAGGTTCGTCGTTGAGTACACCATCGCAGGTGCTCCTATCTGTGATGCAGCGTCAAGGATAACCGCAGCCATGGTCTCCGAGCTGATAGTCCATGCTGCTGCAAACGTCGTCGAACTGTTCGTGCAGATGGTTGTTTTCTGGCAAACGTCTCCATCTGTTGACTCAGGGATCAAGACATGGCTACACAATCCGTTACAGCCATGCGGATAAGATGCCGGTCATCTCAACTGTTAGTGGTACGAAGCCGTTGGGATCCAGCACGGCGTTCCGTATTACCCTTCTGAACCGACCGATTCCATATCCTGCTGGATCGCGACCAACGCGAGCAGTAATTTCGTGATATGATAAACCGCAATCGCGATAGGCTACAATCCGTACTTTATCAAAGTCGGAAACGTGACGGTACGCATTTCTCCTCCTTACACGAGGCATCACAACAACGTGTCACCAGGCAACGCCGGTCCACTGCTGTTTGTGTATGAGAAATCGGTTGTAAACTTTCCTCATGTCAGCACGTTGTAGGTGTCGCCACCGGCTCCAACCTTGTGTGAATGCTCTGAAAAGCTAATCATTTGCATATCACAGCATGATCTTCCTGTCTGTTAAATTTCAAGTCTGTAGCGCGTCATATTCTTGGTGTAGTAATTTTAATGGCCAGTAGTGTATATTGAGTTTGCAGCTCTGACTTCTGCCCTCAGTATTCTTTCTCAGAACTGTTAATTGCGTGTTTCTTAAAATAATTAAATGGCACATGCCCATCTCCACTCAAGACGTCCACCTGTATTGTGTCTCCTCGTGAGGTTCGTCACCCTCCAGGGTGTGAGACTTCCACCGAAAAGCTAGGTAGCATCTATACATCATGTGTGATGATTTCCAGTATTAAAACAATGAACTTACTTTTTCAATAATATTGTATCCTGAATGGTGCTTTCTTTTAATCAAACTGTCACATTCTGTGACTTTTGAGATCGGTGTCTGAAGTTTAAGTCGTTTTCATATTTTCCTCGCATGTGGTCATCTTACTATGCGATACAGCTTCACTTTTCTGTCATCCCTAGGGCTGGTTATGTTTTGAAATTGGAAATAAACAAGCTGAAAGAATAGGAATAAATTTATTTCTAGATCACAAGATAAAGAAACAGCTTTCAATCACAGAACAAAAGAAGTGCAGTTGCGCCTCTAGAACGGACAACGATCAGGAAGACTTGAACAATAAATATATAAGAGGTCGTGGATTGTCCGTCAGCAAATTCACACGAACACAAAAACACTAGCTTATAAGCGTCATGTCGATGGCAGTTTTTGTATCACTATTTCCTCGTTGTTATTAGACTTTGTGTATGTACCATAGAAACAAGTGTAACATTAAACGGGAACGCTTATTGACAGTTCGGAATCGTCCATTTGACCTGGTCTCACCAGTAATTCCACCTGCTTCTCTCAGAAGAACGTCGACACAGTGCCTTATGTTAACAAATGTCCCCTTGTCAAGACAGTATTTATATTTGGCTATCATTCTGCCTAACGCGGAAGTGCCATAAATCCATCAGTTCCTGCCGCTCAACGGTAGACTGAAACTGTTCTTAATGGGGCTATAAAACGAATTTAATATAGCGGGTGCATGTTGGTGCTTATGGATAAAGTCATAATGTCCCTAGTGTCACACACATGTTGCTGTCTCTACAGCTCGCAGTTTATTTCTATGTAATTCAGCATCTCACTTCAACTTTCACTTGTGACTGTTACTGTCACGTGAAATGAAATTAAAAACCACTGTAAAAATAAAAGACCATTGGACTCACACATGTTTGTAATTGCATGAGGTCCGTTACAAAACCATTAGGTATTTTGGCTGCAGATTCGTTGCTGATTTTACGACATTTAATACGCAGCATAGTCTGCTGTGGAGAAATAATCCGCGTGTCTTCTTTAGTGCTCCCCCCCCGAGGATTAATTTGTGAGTACTATTGTCGGAAATGCTTTTTGCCGTTTTTTCCGTTCCCCATGAGTACTTCCTCTAGCTCTTTCTTCATTTACATATGCCTGTGATGCAGTAATTACGAGTGACTACTTTTCTAATATACAATAATCATCAGTTTTCTTTCAACAATAGATTTCCGCAAACTTTTATTTTAGATATCATAATTAAAAAGATTCCAGTACATTCAGTTTTCATTAAAACGTTGTAACGCCTCATCCCGAAAACTTGTTTTACTCTTCCAAGCGAATGACATTGAGCCATATAGTGCCACAATCGAAAGACATATTTTCAAATTTAAATTAGATTTTAGAGGTCACAGTCTTTATCACGTTATTAACTGTATCTTTTTATTGGACAGTTCTGCTTATTACTTCTTTTCCTGAGATCATTGTCTTTATCAATTTATTAACGGTATCGTTTTATTGGGAAATTCTGCTTATTACTTCTTTTTCTGTCCTGAACACTAAGTTGGTAAATTTTTGTGTTGAAGTCTTTTCTCATACATTCATACACTCTACTTCACTTTCTAAATGTTACCTAATGCATGTGTGCAACACGTATATTTAAACATTATTTTCTACATATAATAATTAGCTATAGCAACATTTATTAATTTCTACCGCTCGGAATCTGTATCCTTCGTGTGATATTGCTCTTCTATCCTTCTACTAGAAATTACTTTACTTATCTGGAAAATAAATTAATTAACCTTTCTGACGGTACAAAATGTTCAGCTGTGGAATATACTCCATATTGTCAATATTCATATGTTTGAAAGCAGAACAACGATACCTTCACAGAATTTAAAACATAACTGCTGACAGTGCATTAGCCTTCTACGCCTTCTTCAAAACTTATGCCTCACCTTTTCTTTTTCGCCCATAAACAGAAGCTGTCTCATTTTCGTGTTATATCCACATCGAACTTCGGTTCTGTAATAAAATTTCTACATTTTCCAGTAGGTCATTTGCCCGTTTTGTATTAACTGAAAACTTTTTGGTGTATATGACATCTAGGGACGTACTGAAATTCTCTTCTTCTCATTTACCTTTACCTTATTTTAAATCTAATGATGTTTTTGCGTTTCTTGTCTCCTTTGGAAGTGAAACTGATAACCTGAAAGCGTCACTTTGACTTATCATTCCATTTGGGCAAAGAAAATGGTGGTTGTTATTTTCGATGTATCCACATCTACTTCGTAGGACTTCTCTTCTTGAGCATGAAAATGATAATCCTTTTCACCAGTTCATAGACAGCCATTTCTGTTACTACATACTACAATATACACGTAACTTTTCACCTACTTTCGTGACACATTAATCTTCCTGTCACTGGATGATGCAGAGAATATATTCCCGCAAGAGACGGATTAAAGTAATATATACATTTAAACTACGAGAATAAACCGAAAGTTCAGTTAAAGTACCTGTAGAACAATATATGAATCTTGTGTACTACTTTCCAATAAAATTATCGGCTGTCGAAGAATGAAATTTTGATGGCTCGTAAGCTTTCATGGCACATAAACAAAGTGTATTGAGAACATATGCTAGCTACGGTCACCAACATGAAACTGGAAAAATTACTTGGATTGTACTTTTTTTAATATCAGCCTCTCGACTGGTTTGTTAGCACACATTCTATGGTAATATTTTCGGCTTGATGTGTCTCTTACCCCAACTTTTCAAATTCGAGCTTTTGTCCATACTTGAGGCTTAGCAGTCTCATGTTTCGTTCAGTGATGATCTCAGGCAGTCCGCAGCTCGTGGTCGTGAGGTAGCGTTCTCGCTTCCCGCGCCCGGGTTCCCGGGTCCGATTCCCGGCGGGGTTAGGGATTTTCTCTGCCTTGTAATGACTGGGTGTTGTGTGATGTCCTTAGGTTAGTTAGATTTAAGTAGTTCTAAGTTCTAGGGGACTAATGACCATAGATGTTAAGTCCCATAGTGCTCAGAGCCATTTGAACCATTTTTTGAACTAATGTAAGTTGTAACAGATAGCAAATCAAGCAGCTGTTTCCTCTGGCAAGAATCTTTAATAGACTGCTTTCCTCATCATTTCTCTATTACAACTCTTCCCTGGATTCATTATCCACCATTTAATTTTCAGCAACCTCTTATAGCATTCCAGTTCCTCCGTTATCGTCCTGTGTGAACTATGTACATCTTCCAGTACTTTCAAGTTATGTAATAGTCCATGTTGTATAAGAGAATTCTTTTACCTTTTCCACTTTTGTATACGTCTCTTTCGCTATTATCTAGTTTCTCGTCATACTCACACAGTAGCTATTGTTCACTGTAACACGTATACTGTAAAAATTGAGTGGTGCGCAGACTATCTCCGTATCCCGCATACCACTTACGCATTCAAAAATCTCACATGTTACCAACTGAATTCTGGGACTGTAAGCAATGGTGGAATGGAGGAACAAAACGGTGAGAAAGGACCTGTTGTGACCAGAGTACAGACAATATGGACGCCAATCGTATTTTGTTCTGACCAACATGGTGATTTATTTAGCTGGAAAAAACCTATATTTTGCATTTAAAAATGTGTCAGAATAATAATATAATCGTGGATAAGACATGGTTCTATCGGTACAAGTTAACCCAACAATTTCATCATTAGTGGCTACCGAACTAATTCAAATGCAAAATAAGCAGTCTCGTGCATCTACTTTTTGTCAGTTTCAAAAGCATGTATACTGGTCTGCAATTAAATTTTCAAAAAATCTTTCGCATACTCTTTAAACAGCATATTGCTGTTATTTTTAAAACCCCAAAATTCATACATATTTAAAATTTCATATCCCTTTTCTGCAACTTTCTTCACTTTGTCAGTCCTCCAAGTAACAATAAAAATTATTTCTTCATCACTGTGATTGCATTTGCTTATTTGTTCTCCTGCACATTTGACACATAAAGGAAACAGGTGTTTCTAATTTTTATCGATCTCAATTTTCACTAGTGAAACAGGGTGATATAATCCTCTAGGAGCCAATATTTTACATTTTAATAAGCCATACTGTATCCAGCATTTCGTATTTACGCTCTTCTTTTTAAATTTTTTTGATAAAGGTCATCCATTGTTTCGTTATTTTCATTGTTAATCGTCTCACTTTGCAACATTTTTACGCCCATTCCAATAACAAGCATGATATTGATAAACAGAGTTAGTTGCTTTATCAAAACCATCTACTTTTGCACCAGCTTCGCCACCATTAAGAGCATGCAAGTTGTTGTCACTGTTTAAACTGTTTAACCAAGCTATGGATTCTTATAAAAAATCTTCCTCTATTGCACAAAGTACCTGGTGTTTACCTAGGTTTCAGCGTTGGTAACCACACCTTCTTCAGAACGATTTTATAAAACAGCTTACTTAAATGGGCATAGTCAAAGGCTAAAATAAACACCTACAGGGCAAGACCCCATAACTTTTTTTTTGCAAATACCTGGTACATATGTACCAAGTCAAAAATATTACTTATTTATGTGTGCTGCATCGCCCCAGCCAACGTACAATGGTCACAGGCTCTCCGCTGAACTGCAGAATTACGGAATTTCAGGGGGTATGAACATATCTCCAGAAAAATTAAAGCAAATCAAAGGAATTTCAGAGTTGTGGAACATCACCTCTGCCGATTTTAAAAAATGCAAAGAAAAATTATGTTCGGTATTCCAGAGATTAAATATTTAATCTCTGTGCATGGGATTTTGTGCTTTATTCATTATGGAATTCCAGATGGTAGGAATTTACAGCCAATGGAATATTTTCCACTGGAAAAGTTAACACAGTATAAAGGAGGTAATGTTCATTTTCTAAAGGAAAGTCAGCAGTTGAAAAATTCAGTCGCTCAAATAAGAATGAGAAAAGCCAATGCTTAGATATACAATTTGTGATAATATAGACAAACAATATACTGAAATAAGCGTCGGTCAGTCACTGACATTTCGTAATATACAATCAAACACTGTGTTTATGCCGAAATAAGGATAAAAGACGTCTTAATCACTAACTATATTCTAGCGTTTTTGTATGGAATTTCAGATGCTAAATATTTAGCCTCTCAAATTGTCAGAAAAGGAAAGAAATCCTCTAAGATATTTCATACTTTACTCACTGTGGAGTTTCAGATGGGTTAAACCATACCAGCTGAAAATACAGTCCCGAGCTTCTCCGGAGCTGGAAAAATTAAGAGAATTTCGTGCTTAATTCATTATGGAATTTCAGTGACAGCTAAAGCAGACGCAGTCTGAAGACTGCTTTGGCAGTCACCAGTCTTACACTGCATTCATTGTCGGCGCTCCCAGACCCAGATAAATAAAAAGAGTTTCGTGCTTTATTCATTTTTGGAATTTCAGAGGATCTGAGCATAGCCTCTGTGGATACAGCTAAATCTTGATGAAAGTCGATGTCCTACTTTTATGGATGTCATAATAAGAATAACAAAGTCAAGACCTAAAGATGCATGCAGATTAAAGTTTATTAAAATTAGTTGAGACCCACGATGGATTCCACTCTGATTATCGAAAGTCAGTGTCCAAATTTTACAATCGCTGGAATTTTGAATCTGTTTTTTAAAGTATTCATAAATAGTACAAATTTCATCTCCATTGAGATAAAAAAACAGCTCTAAGCAGTAGGGACATAACATCAGAGGTCATCAGTCCACTAGAGTTAGAACTACATAAACCTAACTAACCTAAGGAAATCACACACATCCATACCAAAGGCAGGATTCGAACCTGCAACTGTAGCAGCAGTATGTTTCTGGACTGAAGAGCCTAGAGCCCTTGAGAACGTATAAATAACTCATGCTTTCATCAGTTAATTGATTTATGAATGCACAGACTATATGTTTATCATCTGGATAACATACAGACAGAAGGAATGAAAGTGTCAGTTTCTCATTCATAACATTTGGTATATTTACATAGGAAAGTGTTTATTTAATAATTACAAAAGCCTATGAAAACAAGGGCTGCTATTGAATAGCTCTCCTTTGAATATTCAAAATTCAACAAAAATATTACAGCAGTCAATCACTGACTATGACTATATCTTTATTTACCCAACTGTTGTGTGAATTACAAAGCCCATTCATTTAATATAAACTTTATCTCCTTTCTTTCTCAAAACTTTTTCAACTAGTTATACATCTGGATATTTGGTTTTCTCTAGCTCTTATACATAAAAATTCTGGTCAATATATTTCGATTTGTATGTGACTTCATCAGAAAGAATAATATCCTGAATTTCAAAAATTTCTGTTGACAGTTGTCTGTATATCGTTTTTCTAAAAGTCCTCTAAGTTTACTAATTCTAACTTGATCTCCCTTTTTAAATTTTGGAGGTTCTAGACCCAACTCCCAGGTGGGAAAAACTATTCTTATTAACTTCTATTGGTTTCATTTTTATAGCTGAGTGTTTTGTGATATTATATTCATCTACTAAATTTTTAACCAAGTCAACCCATCTGTCGTTTCCGTGAAGAGCAAATTTCTTCGAGATTTGCTTCTTTCAATGTTCTATTGAATTGTTCAACAACAGATGCCTTTAATTCGCTAAAAGTAGAACGATGGATAATGTTAAATTTTTTCATCAATTCTTGAACATGTTCGATGTAGAATCCTTTTGCAATATCTTTCTGCAGCTTTATTGGCTTTCTAGCACTGAGCATCTTTTCAGGAGGATCAATTACATTCGTACCTGTTTTATCTCTAACTGGAATAGCCCAAGCAAATTTAGAAAAGACATCGACAACAGTTAATAAATATTTATATAACCCCCCAAGAACCATGGACCTAGGCATTGGTGGGCTTGCATGGCTCAGCGATACAGATAGCTGTACCGTAGCTGCAACCACAACGGAGGGGTGTCTGTTGAGAGGTCAGACAAACGTGTGGTTCCTGAAGAGGGACAGCAGCCTTTTCAGTATTTGCAGGGGCAACAGTCTGGATGAGTGACTGATCTGACCTTGTAACACTAACCAAAACAGCCTAGCTGTGCTGGTACTGCGAACGGCTGAAAGCAAGAGGAAACTATGGCCGTAACTTTTCCTGAGGGCATGTTGCTTTACTGTATGATTAAATGATGATGGCGATCTCTTGGGTAAAATATTCCGGACGTAAAATAGTCCCCCATTCGGATCTCCAGGCAGCGACTACTCAAGAGGATGTAGTTATCAGGAAAAAGAAAACTGGCATTCTACAGATCAGAGCGTGGAATGTCAGATCCATTAATCGGCCAGATAGGTTAGAATATTTAAAAAGGGAAATGGATAGGTTAAAGTTAGATATAATGGGAATTAGTGAAGTTTGGAACAAGACTTTTGGTCAAATGAATACAGGGTTATAAATACAAACTACAAACAGCATCAGCATACTGAAAGCATTATTGTGGCCAAGATAGACATGAAGCCCACGCCTACTACAGTAATACAAGTTTATATGCCAACTAGCTCTGCAGATGACGAAGTAATTGAAGAAATGTATGAAGAAATAAAAGAAATTATTCAGATAGTGAAGGGCGACGAAAATTTGCACACAGCACAACTTAATCATAGCTAACACTTGGTTCAAGAATCATAAAAGAAGGTTGTATACATGGAAGAAGCCTGGAGATTTTGACAGGTTTCAGATAGATTACATAATTGTAAGACAGAGATTTAGGAACCAGGTTTTAATTTGTAAGAGATTCCCAGGGGCAGATGTGGATTCTGACCACAATCTATTGGTTATGACCAAAGGGAAGTAGTGGTTGGGAAGGGAGTGAGACAGGGTTGTAGCCTATTCCCAATGTTATTCAATCTGTACATTCAGCAAGCAAAGAAGAAAACAAAAGAAAATTGAGAGTAGGTATTAAAATACATGGAGAAGAAATAAAAACTTTGAGGTTCGCCAATGACATTGTAATTCTGTCAGAGACAGCAAGGGACTAGAAAGAGCAGTTGAACGGAATATACTGTGTCTTTAATGGAGGGCATAAGATGAACATCAACAAAAGCATAACGAGGGTAACGGAATGTAGTCGAATTTAGTCGGTTGATGCTGAGGGAATTAGATTAGGAAATGAGACACTTAAAGTAGTAAAGGAGTTTTGCTATTTGGGGAACAAAATAACTGATGGTGGTCGAAGTAGAGAGGATATTAAATGTAGACTGGCAATGACAAGTAATGCGTTTCTGAAGAAGAGAAATTTGTTAACATTGAGCATTGATTTAAGTGTCAGGAAGTCGTTTCTGAAAGTATTTGTATGGAGCATAGCAATGTAAGGAAGTGAAACATAGACGATAACTAGCTTGGACATGAAGAGAATAGAAGCTTTCCAAATGTGGTGCTACAGAAGAATGCTGAAGATTATATGGGTAGATTATATAACTAATGAGGAGGTACTGAGTAGGATTGGGGAGAAGAGGTTTGTGGCACAACTTAACTAGAAGAAGGGATCGGTTGGTTGGACATTTCCTGAGGCATCAAGGGATCACCAATGTAGAATTGGAGGGCAGCGTGGAGGGTAAAAATCGTAGAGGGAGACCAAGAGATGAATACACTAAGCAGATTCAGGAGGATGTAGGTTGTTGTAGGTACTGGGAGATGAAGAAGCTTGCACAGGATAAAGTAGCATGGAGAGCAGCATCATACCAGTCTCAGGACTCAAAACCACAACAACAACATCCTCGATTTATCTTCGAAATTGCTTTCAGTTTGTGGGAATCCATTTCGACTAGATTGGCTTGCCATAGATCATCAATACAGAGAGAAACTACATTTCTTCGTTTCAATAGGTTTATGTAGTTCATTTATAATATCATGAGGAATAGAAAGGGATGGTGATTTGCCACTATCTGCACTTGCAAGAACTTTTAAAGATTTTACTCTTCTTCTTTTTACAACTTGTACAAAGATCTTCAATTTTTTGTCTACCATTTTTTGTGATAAGTTTCTGAGGTTCATAACAATAGTTAAATTGTTTACACTTCAAACTGTGGAAGTGTTCATCCATTTACATAGATAAATTTTTTAATAAAGCTTCAATTAATCTAATGGCCTCAATACTTCTAAATCTTTGTCAAGTTTCTAGCTGAAACTTTTATTTATTTGTGAATCTAATCACTTAAACTTATATTCCAGTGAATCTGTTGAGTCTAATGAATGAAGGAAACTCATTTTAATTTTTTTTCAATTTATTATGATGTTTCATGGTACCATCGAAACTACCATTTCTTTGCTATATATTTGAGGGAATCTTGTTGTTTGCGTTTTTTAATTCTTATTTATTGACATAATTTGTTAATTGTGTTAGAATGCTTGTGTATTCATGTTTTGTAACATATTATTTTTCTTAATTTAGTATCAGCATCACAACTATTTATCAGTTTTTTTATATCCACTATTCTTCTAACTTTAAAATCGAAATAACCTTCAGTTTCTCTAAAAAAAATTTAAATTATTTTGAAATTGTGTGATTAAATTATTAACTGTTGTTGAAAAATAAAATAAATCACTTAACATATAATTTTTGCATAACAATTCTAAAATCAACAAAGACAAATAACCACAAATGAGTTCACCAAAATTTTGTATTCTCTGGCTACTGTAGTACAGATCATTTCTTCTCAAATAGTTAATGATCTGTTTACGAATATTTTCTCCATATTAATCAAAAAAGATTTTTGTTATCCTTATTCTTATAGTACCAAATCCAATGGGTGCCAAAATGGGTAGAAGTATCTAACTTAACTATCCCACATTCCTTTTTAATGGCTTATTTGACAATTCATAGATCATATAAATACCTCAAAAGTGATTTACAATTGTTTAACTAGTTTTCAAAATTAGCCAATTTTTTTTAAATTTTTCGATCATTTGTCCACATGGCACCACATCTGTTTTGTTCTCCATTTTCAAATTATGTCCCTTTTGTTCTCATACCTCTTTATCAGCTTTTTTCTTGTTTATCACTGCATTTGGGATTGCTGCAGATCTGCCTGCAAGTGAGACCATTGTTGTAAGGTATGTCCAATTTGCTAAGAGTAAAGGAAGAAATTCACCTTATGTTTTTTTTTAGATATTCAATGACTTTTTAACACAACTGGAATAGTTAATGTAACAAGCATAGTTCAATCTTTTTTTCACTTTCTTTCTTTTTTGAGCATAAGTAAAAAATTGCTCAATCGCATGTAATTGTTCATTATTGAACTTAAGTTTCATTGATTTTAGTTTGGTTTTGCCATTTGGAGGAAGGTATAATCAATCGAAAAAATACTCATTTACGTAGATTAAAAATTCAATAAAAATTAAACATCTGAGCTATTGTCATCGATGCCTAAGTCAGTGCCAGCTGCGACCATTTCTAATTTTATTTTTCCACACATTAGACCTCAAACTGCTGGTGCTTCAATATTTTTTTTTACCTAAAGAAGCATCACTTGCATGCATTCTTTCTTTGACAGCTAATCAAAGTTCTTCATCTTCTTCATGTTTTCTTTAAATCTTTATGATCGCATTAAGCAATGTAACGTTTTTTGCAAGCTTCATCTAGTAGATTAGTTTCCAGATCACCACGTACTAATTTTTCATTGAGCTTAGTGACCGATTATGGTACTCAGATGCATCTCATTGGTACATCATTGAAAACCCATTTGACTAACACATTGCCTTCTTTTTCACTCTTCCGAAATGTATGAGGACGATTATTCAAAATTCTGGTCAAACATGGAATTTATTTTTCATCGTTAATGACAAAATCACTAAATTTATTCGCCAAAATTTGCATTATTCCAACTTTTTCAGTGTGATAATTTTTATTTCCTGCTAATTGTTCACCATGAATAACTGCTAATCTAATTGATCTATAACTAATTGATGGACATCATTCATACAGACATATTCGATTATTTTTTCTGTATACGTTTTTATTACTGCTTCACCTTTTTTCTCAGTTACAACTGAAGTAGTCTTATTTCTGAAAAATCTGTAGTTGGTCTTCTTAACTTTGAAAAATAGTCATTAAAAATTTCTCTTATCAAAATTTATATTTGATTCCGCCACTCACTTTGACTCAATTTTGGCTATTTTCCGAATATTATGTATTATGCAGTATTATGTAGTATACAATATATTAATATAATTTGATAAATCAACTGAATTTAATTTCTCATCCATATCATCCATAGTAGTATTCTCTTTAGTTAAAAGATTCATTAAAAACTTGGTTCCGCATATTCTAGTGTTCTTTCAGTTTATTTATTTTCTTAACATCACCATCCTTTAAATTTCTGACAGCACCTTGCGATATTCTCTCTTCTTCATATTTTTCCAATGCAGCTTGAATTTCAGATTCAATTAATGTATAGTCATATTTACGAGGAATATTTTCATGTAATTGTGGTATTGGTGATAAATCTTCAAAATCTTCATGATGACAATAGGGAACCACTTGCTTTCCAACTTCTCTGTTTTCGTCAATAGCTTTTAAATGTTATCACCTAATCCCTTGATACCTTGTTTAACTTGTTCAATAGTGTTGATAACTGGTTGATCTTCCTTTTTAAATTCTCAATCTTTTTATTGGTTGTTTTTCGTATTTTAAACTCTTCTTTTAATTGTTCTCTTACTCTTCTATTTCGTCTGGCTTTTCTAACAAACTCTGGATCACAGTTTGCAAACATTTAATAAAGAAGGAAAAATATTAACGAAATAGTAGCAACCTCATGTATCAGGACAGTCTGTTGTTTCTTCATCAGACCAAGGGCAATTAGTGTAATTTTCATTATTTTTTTTCAAATTTTTCATAATCTCTTGTATAATCAATACAATTATAAGTTCTGGTAAAACATCATCACTGTGGTGTAATAAATATGCAATATCGTTTTCAAGCTATCCATTGATGTAATTAAAAATTTAGTAAATGCAGCAATTTATTTCTGAACTTCCCTTCATTCAGTTTTCTTGTCATATCTATTGTAATGAAACCAAACTATTCATTCCAACTTCTACTACATATTTCTTTAAATTCATCAAACTTCAAATTGCCTCCACCAAACGTATGGTAAATGTGATTTGAATTTGTATCATCTTGACTAAAGGTATTTTAAAAGTTTAGGTTATATCATACTAACTATTTAGGTATTTTTGAGTAAGTTAGAGCAAAATAAAAGCAGTCTGTTTGTTTATGTCTTCCTGTAGTAAAATATTCTCTAACTACATCTTGATTTTCTAGAATGAAGTCATCAAAAATAACATCTGAATTATTTTGACATTGATCTAATGGAATTATTTCTTCATTGTTTTCAATAAATGTGGCCATATTTTCTCTAATTTTTTCAGCTCTTGTTATAAATAAGGAGTATTTTAGTTGATCTAAACTTTTTGAATAAAAATAGAAAGGACATATTTTATTCCAATTTAACCATAGAGGTGCTAAAATATAGTTATCAATCATTAATGTTGTTTTGCTACATCCACTAGGGCTGATGTGTACGTCGGATTGAATTTGGTGAAAGTTTACTGTCCTTATTTTTTCATTTATTTCTGAAATTCTTACTTTTGGCTCCCAATAAGTATGCATTTAATTAAATAGATTTTTATAATAAGTGAGTAAATTGTTTCTGTTGAGTGGTGAGACATCTGTTCTCAAAAAAAGATTGACTGTACCTATATGAGACACCTTTAGAAATGTTGCATTAGTTTGTTTTTATTCTACTCTTCAAACTCCGAATATTACATTGAGAAACAAAAAAAATTACTGAAATGGAGAAACAACAGAAGTTCCAGTTGGTCAGTTCAGTTTAAAAAATTTTAGAAAAGATTATTCATTCCAAAAAACCGAATAATCACACTAAAGCAGATGAAATTTGAAACAGAGCTATTATTGAGAGTTATGTAAAATTATATATAGATATAAAAGGTAGCATTGGAAGTTTACTTGGATTTAGTAGCCAAATTGTTGAGGCTAATGGTAAGACTGTTGCTACAAATGTTACTAAACTTATTCAATTTGCAATAATAAATATAAATTTTAATTTGGCTGATGGGATGTTTGTGAAACATACCGATCATGTTCATAGAAAAACTATTATTATTGCCTAATGCGGAATATGACGGCCCAATAAATTATGAACCACATTTTACTGTTTATATTTCAATTTTTGATCGAATTCAGGATTTAGAAATTACTATAACTGTCAAATATGGTAATTTGATTGACTTTAATGGATTATTTTAGAAATTTCTTAAATTTTTGTATTTTTAAGTAAATCATGAACAAGATCGAGAGTTCTCAGTTTTGATCATTCTCTGTGCATGAGAAGACGAAAAATAAAATTTGAGTCTCTACAACAAGAGCGCAGAGATTAACGTATATATTGGAGATGGTTAGATTCATCCTAATCATGCCCAGTTATACATGAACTTCAGTATTAATGAAATTAGTTGCCACTTTTAATGACAAAATTCCGAAAGACACAATTGCATATTTAGTAACGTACAGTAAGAAAAATTTTACACACGATTCATAGCATAGAATTTTGGTTGAAAATTTGTAATGTAATTACATTTTTGTTCTATATAAATGGATACTCTGCTGAAGAAACAAAATAATGCAAGTAATTCTATCTTGTTAGGTTAGTGTGCTAGAAGTAATTAAATTGTATTACATTACTGATTGTGAACATTTAAAAACTAGATATGGGGAGAAAATTTCTATCGAGCTCGATAGTAAATTTAAAGTTATCTTGCCTAAAATATTTAATAGAATAATAACTAAATGGGAATTTCAGTATTTTAGAGATGGCGATATTACACTAAAGTATAAAGGAATGAAGAGAACTAAAAATAATGAATTTAACGATCTAGAGTTCGTTATGTGATTTTGAAGTGGCTTTTCCGGGGGACCTTTCGGGTTTCATCCATAGTCTTTTGAATTTTAAATTTTGTGGGTGTTTTGGGATTGCTCGCAGAATTATCCACGGAAAATTGTCTAAGAATGTGATGAATCTACCCAGTTACTACTGTCTTGCTTGTTTTTTTTTCGTGTGATCTGCTGTGGGATTCGAAATGTATCCTTAATTTTTTGATACATACTTTGAAACGTCCCCTTAGAAAAATTTATACAAGACTGTGCTTAAGCTGACACACAATATTTTTAGCGCAACGCAATCTGACTTCCAAAAATCCCTACTAAACAATGGCCCTGATTAACATTAACCTATACGTTTCACAAATCACTTACCTGACAAAAATCTTCGTTACTCGAACTACTGCAATACAGCGAGCACCACTACTGCCAGCTAAATAAAAGATTCAAACTACGGAAGGCACTAACTACTGATAGGCATAGTTAGCGAATGAAAGATTTTAATAGAGAACAAACAATGTATTTACCTTAATAGTCATAATATATATATCAGTTCATGACACCAATTCTTACAAATTTCAAAACTCCGCCATCTCTCTCCCCACGTCCACCACTGCTGGCGGCTCACCTCCAACTGCGCAACGCTACGCGCTGTTAGCATCCAGCTGCCGCTGCCCAACACTACAATGGCAGACAACAATGCAGACTAAACACAGACTGCACACGGCACAGCCAGTGATTTTTTCATACCGAGCGCTATGTGGCGTTACCAATAAGAAAACCTAAACAGCCTACTTACATAGCCCCCATGCTCCCCACAAAAAATTTTTACAAATTGTTTTGGGCAGTGGCGAATAATGATTTGATAAAATTTTTCATAATTACTATAACAAAGATATCAAATACACACACTTATTGATACAATGTTGGTCAGAAGCTAAAATTTTCTCACAGTCCATAAAGACATTCCTGATCATTCATCACAGTAAAATAGTAGTGTTTTTCTCAAAGACAGAGCAATAAAAGACAATGCACACGGAAGTAGTGGATTTCCATACAGTCTTGAAGAAGTAGTGTTGTCCTTCCAACGAAAGACAGTGCTGACTCTTGACATGCAGACATGTAATGGGCCACAACAGAGTCAGTCGATGTTGAAGACTATCGGTAGGTAGGTCATCACAGAGCAGACCCACTGTAGTCCTGGTAGAGATTACGGTATTGGTGGGCCACCAGGTGTGCAGACCCATTGCAGT
Organism: Schistocerca gregaria; assembly: GCF_023897955.1. Classification (NCBI taxonomy): domain Eukaryota; kingdom Metazoa; phylum Arthropoda; class Insecta; order Orthoptera; family Acrididae; genus Schistocerca; species Schistocerca gregaria. The sequence continues at coordinate 79,266,630 of NC_064931.1, forward strand.
CCTTGTAGAAATAATGGTATTGGTGGGTCATCAAAGGTGTAGACCCACTGTAGTCCTTGTAGAGATGGCCAGCAGCCATCTGTTTGACTGTACAGGCGCACAATCACCACTGAAGAGTCTTGCGGATAATATAACAAGTCCATAACCACCACTTGTGCACCCAGAAAAATTGCTTTTGAAATGTCATTAGAACCAGCAATGCTGTTATCCAGTCCCTTACTGAGTTATTAACACATGTGCAAACACTATCAGTCCCTACTTCTCACATATTGTCCATATACTATGACCAACAGAAACGTGTGCAGTGAAATGTATTTTACAAGTTACTTAATTTGATGAACTGGTGTCAGTTACAATTTTATAACATAAGAATACAATAACAAAGGTATAAAATACATCTTTAAAGAACATAAGACTACAGATATCATTTGCAGTAGTACAGGCTTTACAATAGAATCGAAATAGCAAATACATCAGTGTTACAAAAATTATGACATAAGTACATACATAAAAGATCAGAATAACTTTTGAAACATCAACTTCACTCATGAGCATTAGAGCAAAACAGAATAAATAATGTGTAAACATCTTTACAAAGTAAATAGCATGTTATTAATGCAAATTATATTTGAGGATAACAGTATTCCTCATCATAGTGAATGTAGCTTAGTATTAGAAAAATTCTGCAACATAAGTCTTATCAGATAAACATTTAAAGACAGGAAGAACATAAATACACAAGGGTACACAAACACATAGTGGGATAACACAAAGAAAGGGCAGGGTTTGTTTTACTGCAGTATTTTGCAAACAAAACTTTCTTTACTTCTCGAAGATCTCCCTTCGTTCTTCATTATTTCCAAAAGTCCTATCTATACCTGCTTTCTGTACTTTTCTCATCCTCTTTCAAAAATAGTTTTTCTCCACTATACACTACTTTTTTTGGCCAAATCATTTTCATATAGCTTCTCAATGCTTCTCTTCCAATTCATCATAGTTAGTTTCTTATATAGTCTACCCCCTCTTAAGCTAACTTAAAATCTACTGAGCTCAGATGCTAAACTAAGGGACGACGCAATGCAGCAGCACAAAACGATTAACACAAACAGCAATGAATAAAAAATGCAAGTAAGCATAGCAAGCAGCAGTAAATGTAATAACTTATACATAAACATGACAAACCCAGAAGCAGAAAAAATAGTGCACTAAAGACAACAATGCAGATAAGGGAAAGTTATAATCACATCTTAATGACTATGTAATTAAAGTGGTGCACCACAACTTATTCTATTAAATAAATTACCAAGTACTTGAAAAGAAAATTATGTATGCAGTTCCTGTTACTAGTCCCTTCTTATTGTTCTTTCCTTTCCAAATGCTCCTTTTTTTTAAGAATGTGGATCATAAAATTATTATTTAACAGATCTGTTGACAGAAAGTTTTCACATTAGCAAATGCATTTACTTTTATTTTATAAAACTAATGCTGGAAAACAGATATCAAATGAAACAAGCAACTATGAAAGGCTAAGCATAAAAATATCATTCAATAGTCATGTGACATTTCATAAGTTAGTACAAATTCTCTCAACTCTCGTAGAAAGACGCTTGTCATTGTCAGGTATGCATATGTAAGAAAATATCTTTCCAAGTAATGAGCGTGTCGTTTTTGCGATGCTTTCTACAAAGGAATTTCAATAGCGAGGGTAATGGCCTCTTTATTTTTTTCTCCACCTGTGCCTCTGAAAGGCACACACTAATGGCTTGTTTCCCGGTGGCTGTCGCCCAGCTGGGTGCCCACGACGCATTACGCGCAGGTGGTCTCTTAACTGTCTTACCGAAATATTTACGACACCAGTTTTCGCTACAGTGGCAGTCTCATATAAAAAATTTCACAGGTCAAGAACTTGCGTTACAAATCTGTAGAAACAAAATCCTGTAAATATAACAGTCTCCAAAAAATTTTCGGCGGCATTGTGGTACATTCACGCATTTACATTCATTGCATCTCTTAAAGTACGATTCTTGGTTTCCAACCACCTTTTTCACAAACCAGAGTCCCTAACCACTACTCATTATTCCTTACCTTATTACACATATACATATTCGTCCACACTTCTTCAATATTTCATCATAACAAATAAGTGGCATAATCAAATTCCTCATATAGCATCAGCTTATTGATCATAAAAATGCCACAACAGCATAACACACATCGTCATCGTAATAATAACATCATAACACCTCAGTCAAATTCTCAAAATCGTCGTAGCTTCCTCCAATAATTTCAAAACCTAAAAGAAATTCTCTGCTCATGTCAAAAGTGTCATCTACCTCAAACGTACTTTAAAAATCATGATCCCATACCAAATATGTCATTCAAAGCTGTCATAGTATCACAATGATTCCGAAAAAATGTGAACAGTTCACAAAGTACAGACAAAATACAATTTCGTAAGTGTGAAGTTATCCAACAGTGTAATTACGTAAACGTGTGTCACTGATGTAGTAAAATGAATGTTTGTCTCTCCCAGTTAAATGATCAGATAGCTCTGTAATTAATGTGTTAGAGAAATATGGTACCGATGTGTAAAGTTGTATAAGCAAATACCATATTAGCTAGGGCTCCTTGTGCTTGCCAAACACATGGTACACAAAGTAAGCATGTACCCCCCTGAGGATTAATGTGATTATATCCTCAAGTGTTACAGATTACAGCAATAGAATGAAATGTATCACAGAAAACCTTTGTATCATTGTACTTCAAATATCTTTAAAAATAAATGTTTTAAGTACAAATTAATCACTCAAATACGTGTACTGTAGCGATAAACTGTGCGTCTTGTTGCCAGATAATTATGTGGAAGTGTCGTAGTTATCGTCCTCTGTAAGCAAAGTTCTACTGAAGTCAATGTACTTACCTCGTAATAAAGGAAGTGAATTGCTTTGTGTATAAATATCTTAGTTATTACGCTTATTGCCGTGATGAAGACAGTACTATGCTGTAACCTATTGCTGTGCTATGGAAAAGGCTGTCTAATTGTAGCTATACCACAAAAGTTACCACTAAAACACGTTTTACTTTCCAGAAAAATTCAGAAAAACTGTGCTGATATAAAACAGATAAACTGCAAAAGCAACATTGTAAATTGTCACTCATTAGTAGCGTCGTGATAAAATCGTGTAGCTGTCACATAAACTAACCACTGTGTCATCTGGTATCTCACAGAAAGTACTTTAAATCCAGAATGTATTTTCAAGTAAACCAAAATGTTGCATTAAAATCTCATTAGCAATACTGGTAAATGTTCTAAGTATGTGAGCCTTATAGTCGTTACGTAAACGTGCAACTAACAAGCAAGAATGTACACACGCAATAACACAGTGATGTCTGTTCACTATACCAATGCACTCGTAAATACTGTCTAAATATGTTCCGTAGGTTCTAGACTGGATAGTAAACTTCAAACATTGTTGCATGTTAACAGTTTCTCAGTGTGACAAAGCATACTAGAAATGTGAAGTGAAATGTTTTATGGCAAAGACAAAGTTAAAAAGCAGATTATCTTTCAATAAACGGTTTTACATGTGAAATGTGGTGTAAACCTTTACTCTTCCTAGTACGCAGAGTTTCAACTTCAACGCAATTATCATGTGGTATATGTCGGATTGTGTAAGGTCCATTGTAAACTAGAAAGAATTTGTGACTCAAGTGTTTCTTCTTATGTGACAATGGATGAGCCTTAATGAGAACTTTCTGACCAATATGTAATTTCTTTGCATTTGCTTTACCATTTAATTTTTTTCTTTTGTCTGCAGCAGAATTTATATTTTTAATAGCCAAATCAATTATGTCTTTGTGTCGAAGTTTACGTGTTTTCGGAAAAGGTACAAGCTCACTGATTCTGTTTGGTGGTTCTTTATTCTTCAGTACAAGAACAGGTGGTAAAGCAGTGGAGTCATGAGGCATTTCATTCAGCACGTTTTGAAATAAGTGTAAATATCTGTCCCAATGCTGATGCTTTCTGTGACAATAAAGTCTGCAAAGCTTATTGATTTCTTTCATAATCCGTTCAGACGGGTTACAATATGGTGAGTACAATGAAATAAAAACAGATTTGATTTTATGGTTACGAAGCATGCGTGACCAAACAGCAGATCTGAATTGCGGTCCGTTATCTGAAATTACTTTACTAACGTGTCCAACTTCACGTAAGAAATTTCTAACAAAGGCGTTGGATACAGACCGTCCAGTGGCTTTACGTAACGGAGTGAAAGAAACAAATTTTGAAGTAAGTTCAACAGCGACTAGACCGTACGAAAATCCATTAGATGTTCTGACACGCGGTCCCAAGAGATCAACAGCAGCAAATTCTTTTAATTTAGAAGGAATGATAGGAAACAATGGAGCACGATGAGAGACAGTATATGGTTTCGCCTTTTGACAAAGTTTACAAATAGACAAGACTCTTCGAATTCTCTTTTCCATATTGTTAAAATAACAAGTCGTTCGAAGAATATGATAACATTTTCGTGGACCAAAATGTGCATAGCTGAAATGAATGTACCAAATGAGCTTATTAACAAAATCGTCTGGAATGCAAAGTACCCATAGCTTGTCATCAACAGTGCATCGTTTGAACGGTATGTTGTTTCTAACCAGATAATAATGCCAAATCTGTGTGTGTGTCTTTTCATGCCATTTACTTTTGATGTCTTTCCAAATCGGATCTTTATCTTGTTCATGAGCAATGTCCTTTAAAGATGTGGTGATGAAGTTTTCAAAGGCGACTTTCTGAATGTAAAGAATACTGAAATTTCTCTCGAGGTTGCTTTCTGTGTTACTTTTCTCAAGCCCAGCCGGTGCGCGTGACAGTGCGTCTGCAACGATGTTCTCCTTGCCGGGAATGTAGACTATTGTGAAGTGGAATTCTTGCAGAAACAATGCCCAACGTTTTAACCTGTCATGATTTAATTTTGAAGACATAAGAAATTGTAATGCACGATGGTCACTGTATACTTTTACGTGCTTCCCATAAAGAAAGAAACGGAATTTGTTAAATGCCCAAACGATAGCTAAAGCTTCTAATTCAGTAACGGAATAATTTTTTTCAGATTTTGTTAGCACTCGGCTAGCAAAAGCAATGGTTTTCTGAACAGTAATGTCATTTTCTGTGGCTTCTTGAAATAAATGGGCACCAAGACCGACTTTAGAAGAATCCGTGCTAAGGCAGAAATCTTGTGAGAGATCTGGATGAGCTAGTATTGGCGCGTTAAGTAACGATCCTTTCAAAGAATTGAATTCCAACTGTGCTTGGACGTCCCAGTTCCAAATAGTATTTTTTCCAGTGAGAGAACAAAGTTTTGGTGTAACTAGAATTTGCATATTCAGAAAACGACGGTAAAAATTTACGAGACCTAGAAAACTGCGGACTTGTTTTTTTGTGGATGGAACTGGAATGGCTCTGATTGCTTCTAACTTTTCAGGATCCGGCTGGATGCCTTCAGAAGAAATAATATGTCCCAAAAACTTCACTTTTGTCCTACCGAATTCAGACTTTTCCAAGTTAACTGTAATTCCAGATTTTGCAAAAATATGTAACACGCTGTTGAGGATGCGATTATGTTGTTCCCATGAGGCTTCTGCTATCAGAATATCGTCCACATATAAGGTGATATGACGTTTTAAGAGCTCAGGTAATATGGAATTTAGCCCGCGAATGAATGCTGCCGAGGAAATGTTCAAACCAAAAGGAAGTTTCCGAAACTGATAACAAATGCCGAAACAAAGGAAAGCTGTGTATTTTCTACATTCTGGATGAAGTTCGATCTGATAAAAGCTGGATCTGAGATCAATGGAAGACAACACTTTTACACCATTAAAATTTTGAAGAAGTTCTTCCAACGTTTGCGGCCTGTCTGTTTCAGGAATAATGATAGTATTGATTTGTCTCGAATCTAAGACAAGCCTGATCGATCCATTTTTCTTCTCAACAACATGTAATGGATTGTTGTATGAGCTTACTGCAGGCTCAATAATGCCCTCGTCAAGCATAGATTGTATTTCTGTTCTAACACGGTCCCTATAATGTGCTGGAATTACGTATGGTCTAACACAAAATTTTGTATGCTCACGAACACGAAATTGGTATTGCAATCCCTTGATTCTTCTTGATTTGTGATTAAAAACTGTGTAATGTGCTTGTAAAATCTGAAAAAGGTCCTGCCTATCAGTGTCATTACAATTCTCAATTGTTTGAATTTTATTCTGAATTAACTCATTAGTTTCAAATGTGCCTTCGATATCATCCCTGTCAGTACTTGCAGAGCGACTGTTAGTGTCTAGTTCCGTAGAAAATTCCGAACTGTTGTCTAACAGAAGGTAAAGCCGATTAATTTCCTCGTCATGGTTTGAGAGCCAATCTTCAAATTTCAAAGCTATTGACTTACCTTCTTTCTCTAAACTTATTTCAGCATCGTGAAAGTTTAAGATTGCTTTGTTTTCATTCAAAAAGTCTACTCCCAATATAATTTCCGTCGACAATAATGGAACAATAAGAAAATTCATAGAGAAGCTGTGGCTTTGACAAAAGAATTCTAAGTTGGTTTGTTGGCGTACATCTACACTTTTTCCAATGACTACACCTTGTAATTTAATCTTGCGTAACGGAAGTGTGGGGCAATCTTTCGATTTGCTGCATTTACTAAAAGCTGTTTCACTAATTACTGAAATGGGGCTGCCTGAGTCAAGTACTGCCGTAAATTTTACGTCATTTACTGTAATGTGAATCACAGGATATGCAATGTTGTTATGTTTTACGTCCTGTTCCTGGAGTAAGATGTCCCTAATGTCTTCCATTTTTACGTAATTACTAGCTACGGCAGCTGCGTCGTCAGTTTCATGCGTAAGTTTTGTGGCTGCCAGCGGTGTGACTCATTGCCTATTGTGACTTTGTTGGCGCGAGTCGTTAATGGGATTTGGAGACCTAACTTCTACAAATTCACCTTGTCGAGAGGGCCCTGCTCTGTTTGAATCCCGCCAGTTCTGCTGCAATTCAGGTCTGTCGTTACGATCATATCGTGTGTCGTCATGTCGGTAGATTCCATAGTTTCTTTCTTGTCGGTCACGTGGTGGAGAATTTCTCCCTGAATCGTAACTGCGCGCTGGACCGTTGCGTCTTAAGTTATTCCGTCTCCCTTGATAATAATTATTTTGGTATCCATATTGTCTGTTTCTCTGATTGTCTCTGTGATAGTCATTACCGCGGAGAGGTGATCTTTCCCTGTAATAATTACTACTCTGCCAACGGCTGTCATACGGGTGGTGTCTGTTTTGGTCACGATTTACGTTGTACGAATAGCCTTGTCGTGTATTATTTCTGTCATCGCGGAATTGTGACAGGTGGGACCTGTAATTGTTGTGCTCCTGCTTTCGCGTTCCGCGATTGCCAGTGTCAATTTCTAGTTCTTGTAACAGTCCCTGAAAAGCTTCAATGTCGTCTTTGCATCGTCCTGCTAAAATAATCTGTCGTAAATGTTCAGGTAATTTGATTAAGCAAATGCGGATGAGTTCTGAGGGGCTGTATGGGTTTGAAAGATACTGATTCTTATGTAACATGTCTTCAAAATATTTGACAAGACTGGAAAATTCCGATCGTTCAAAGTGTTTCATCATCATGATGCTATGTTTTACTCGGTCTTGTGTAGCTTGAGACCAATATGCTGAGAGGAAGGCATGATAAAATTCTCCTTCACTGTGACAATCGTGAATGACCGATCGCATTCTTACAGCTGGTTCATTCTCTAAGTAGCCACACATAAATTCTAATCTGTGCTCTAATGACCAGTTGGGAGGAAAACAATGAGAGAATTGATGGAGCCACGCTTGTGGATGAATGTCGTTGCCAGAATTCTTAAATGTTTTGAATTTACGTGCAGTAATGAACAGCTTATAGTCAAAATCATCGTGTCGGCGGGTAGCATATCGTTCATTGCTACGTCGTGTCGGCAGTTCCATCTCAAAATTCGGTGCACCTTGCCAATTTCTTTCACAATTTCCGAAATGCCCTGTGTTATTATTTTGTGGCTTTTCCGTATTTATAAGTCCCTCTTCCCGTGTTGGAGCGCGACTGTCCTCTGAAATACGTAATTCTTGTATTACCTGTGTCAGCTGATCTTGCACTTCCCGGATTTCTCTTTGGTGTTGTGTATTAATTTGATTCTGATTTTGTTTGAATTTCATAATTTGTTCGCACTCTTCTGTATCATTCAGATCACCATCTACCTTTGTAGATAAGTTAGTGAACTGATCTGAAAGTTCGGCTACTTTCTCCGATAGTGAACACATTTCCTCAGTGTGTTTTTCTGAACCAAGTTTCAGAGTGTCCATTTGTGTTGAAATCGAATCTACTGTGACCTTTAAGTTTTCCTGAGTTATTGCAAGTTGCGTAACCGAATCGGTGGATGCAACTGAGGCCATTTTAGCTTGCAAGGTGTCGTGATTTTCTCGAACAATAGTTTGCAGTTCTTTTATGGCTGCTTCATGATTCTGTAATGCATTTTCATGCCGCGAAAAAATAGGTTGAAAATGCTCACAAATTTGTGTTTTAACGTCATTACAGATTTTTTGGCATTTCGATTCAATGTTATGTAACTCAGTAGTTAAATCTTCACGTGTTTGTTCAAGTGTGGTGTCTAACTTTCGAAGATTTTGTTCCATTGTGTCTAACTTTTGAAGCTTTTGTTGTGTTTGTCTCTGATTTTGTTCCATTGTGTCTAACTTTTGAAGCTTTTGCTGTGTTTGTCTCTGATTTTGTTCCAAGGTGTCTAACTTTTGAAGCTTTTGTTGTGTTTGTCTCTTATTTTGTTCCATTGTGTCTAACGTTTGAAGATTTTGTCCCATTTGTTTCTGATTTTGTTCAAGCGTTGTGTCTAACTTTTGTAGCCTTTGTCCCATTTGTTGCAAAAACTGTAATAACAGTGCACTGGTGTCTGAAACATGTTCCTCAGTGCTTTTCGGCAGTGCATTTGAACCGGCAATATTCGCATTTTGAAAAGCAGAAAATGTGTCTTGATTTATTTGAGAAAACGGTGAGGACGCAAAATCTGAATCTACAGTATTTGCAAGGTTGTGTCCTGCCATTTCGTAATCCTGAGGCGAGCTGTCGCCGACCGATGGATCGATAATGGTTCCCTGTTCACTAATTGTTTCACTGCCTACACCATTATTGGCAGCCCGCTCCATTTCCCTATGCGCTATTACCAAATTACTACTTTGAACGTTAGTGAATTCATTACATGGTGACGCTAACACACTGCTTTCGTCTTCACTGTCATTTCTCAGTTTACTTTGGAGCCTAGTGTTACGTTTTTCACACGCCATTATTGTCGCAATTTTTCACACGACAACACAGAAAAACACAATTTGAAGAACAAAAATAAGAGAACACATTAACATAACACTGAAAATAATATCTAGTTAATTGCAAGCGCAGCAGCGAAATACTTCGTGCAAAACTACATGCATGCCACAACTATTTTACTGTACAACAATGAAAGACTGCAACTACAAAGGAAATTCTCTCTATGATTAGGCGCTAGCAATAAAAAAAATCTACATTAATTACACAAACTACAAGCAAAAAAATCAGAAGATTCCAGTGAGGTATCCTCGGCTAAGGGTCGACATATGAAACGTCCCCTTAGAAAAATTGATACAGGACTGTGCTTAAGCTGACACACAATATTTTTAGCGCAACGCAATCTGACTTCCAAAAATCCCTACTAAACAATGGCCCTGATTAACATTGACCTATACGTTTCACAAATCACTTACCTCACAAAAATCTTCGTTACTCGAACTACTGCAATACAGCGAGCACCACTACTGCCAGCTAAATAAAAGATTCAAACTACGGAAGGCACTAACTACTGATAGGCATAGTTAGCGAATGAAAGATTTTAATAGAGAACAAACAATGTATTTACCTTATTAGTCATAATATATATATCAGTTCATGACACCAATTCTTACAAATTTCAAAACTCCGCCATCTCTCTCCCCACGTCCACCACTGCTGGCGGCTCACCTCCAACTGCGCAACGCTACGCGCTGTTAGCATCCAGCTGCCGCTGCCCAACACTACAATGGCAGACAACAATGCAGACTAAACAGAGACTGCACACGGCACAGCCAGTGATTTTTTCATACCGAGCGCTATGTGGCGTTACCAATAAGAAAACCTAAACAGCCTACTTACAACTTTTTCTGATTTTTGTGTTTGTGTTTAGACACCTGTGTGCTTCAGTAAGTGTGTACTATAAAAAATAAGGGCCTTAACATCCCTGACTCTAGAAGCAAATGCCAACTAAGACACCTTAGCGTTTCAGAAAAGCAATGGCCCCTTTCGCTAATGGGATAAAATAAAAGTTCTGAAATTGTTTAACACTGCCTAAATTGAAACTTCGTGGCAGATTAAAACTGTGTGCGAAACAGAGACTTAAACTCAGGGTCTTTGCCTTTTGTGAGTAAGCGCTCTACCACTTGAGCTACCCAAGCACAACTCAAGTTTTTCAGGGATGGAGGTGGGTGGAGTTAGGTTTGTGGAGGTAGCCAAGTTTTCCTATTTTCTCGCGAAAACTTGAACTTCCCACCATGACGTCGCTGCGACATTGCTACACTACGGCTGCCACCTTGCATCCGTCATCTAGAATAAATTCAGTGACAGTGCTGAGTGGGGCCAGAGGCCCATTACCCTACTACTAAGGGGATGAGACATGTTGCTATATCAGGTTACAGGCCCGCTTACAACACTATGTGGGAGTTGTGACGATTATTCAATGCCTATTGTGGCAAAAAACACACTGAATGGATTGATCGATTAACTCATTTTGAAAGTGTGATGTACAGCTTAGTTCTTTATTCAGTGGGATTACTATCATGCACTGTTCTCTTTGGCAAGGAGCCAGACAGCATATTTCATGAATGGATTGAGTTTCTGCAAGAAGATGACCTTGTGCAACTTGAACATTTGACAATCACGTTTGAGACAATGAAGAAGCGAGATGAAGAAAGGAAGTTAGTAAATGACAGAATACTTATAATTATCACCTGTAAACTCGGTGACATAATACTTATCCGAATGCACACAAAATCAAGTATTAACGACGAAATAAGGAAGATTCACCACTATTATCATAGCCCCTTTAGGATCAGAGAACTAATAAGTGCTGATTCACTCGAAGCAGAAAGGATGCAATCTGGTCAATATCACGGTCTTCAACACGTCATAAACATCAGATACTACCATCAATGAGCACCACTGAAAAGATAAGATTCTGTGAACCATGTTACTATGTTTACAAATGATAGTGCAGTGAAATATGGAAATGGACAATTTCTGTAGCTGTTGTGAACTATGGTTAATAGACTGAAGTAGTTAGCTGCAGTGGTTCAGGTTTAAGCAAATATTAACACCATGTGTTGTTATCAACAGTTGCAGCATGAAGAACGTTGCACCAAATGATGTTTGAGTTGAGTGATGTGAGTTTTTTGTCAGCCAATGCTGCTGGGAAGGCTGGGAGATGCGTGCGCAGCTTCTGTGTTATTGCACCACTGCCACAAGAACGATTTTTGTGTCCACATGTTGGCGATCCGTCTGGATGTGCATGCACCCCGGTTGTCGCTGCTCGAGAGCTGTTAGGTTGGGTAGCTGTCCCAAGGAAGTAGGCTGCCAGAGAGCTGTGCCGATGTGCGCACTGCCCGCATTTCACGTGTCTACAACTGCCGGTCAGGCTTAACGATGGCACGCTGCCTGGAAGGGAGGCACTTGTCAGCGTATGGAACCATGGGCTGCTGAAGTCACCCTTCGTTTGTTTACGTATTGATTGACCGTGCATAGTATGTTTTGGCAATCGTGGACGCAAATTCGTCGCTCGAAATGCTGAAACTGGTCTTTAATCCCCTGTGGAATCGATTCCACAGCCCTTGTTCATCGAAATACGACATAAGTACGTGTGATTTACACTCACATCATGCAGGGTGTTACAAAAAGGTACGGCCAAACTTTCAGGAAACATTCCTCACAAACAAAGAAAGAAAATATGTTATGTGGACATGTGTCCAGAAACGCTTACTTTCCATGTTATACCTCATTTTATTACTTCTCGTCAAATCACATTAATAATGGAATGGAAACACACAGCAACAGAACGTACCAGCCTGACTTCAAACACTTTGTTACAGAAAATGTTCAAAATGTACCTCGTTAGCGAGGATACATGCATCCACCCTCCGACGCTTGGAATCCCTGATGCGCTGATGCACTCCTGGAGAATGGCGTATTGTATCACAGCCGTCCACAATATGAGCACGAACGGTCTCTACATTTGGTACCGGGGTTGCGTAGACAAGAGCTTTCAAATGCCCCCATAAATGAAAGTCATGAGGGTTGGGGTCAGGAGAGCGCGGAGGCAATGGAATTGGTCCGCCTCTACCAATCGATCGGTCACCGAATGTGTTGTTGAGAAGCGTACGAACACTCCAACTGAAATGTGCAGGAGCTCCATCGTGCATGAACCACATGTTGTGTCGTACTTCTAAAGGCGCATGTTCCATCAGCACAGGTAGAGTATCCCGTATGAAATCATGATAACGTGCTCCATTGAGAGTAGGTGGAAGAACATGTGGCCCAATCAAGAGATCAGCAACAATGCCTGCCCAAACGTTCACAGAAAATCTGTGTTGGTGACGTGATTGCACAATTGAGTGCGGATTCTCGTCAGTCCACACATGTTGATTGTGAAAATTTAGAATTTGATCACGTTGGAATGAAGCCTCATCCGTAAAGAGAACATTTGCACTGAAATCAGGATTGACACAGTGTTGGATGGCTCATTTGCAGAAGTGTACCCGTGAAGGCCAATCAGCTGCTGATAGTGCCTGCACACGCTGTACATGGTACGGTAACAACTGGTTCTCCCGTAGCACTCTCTATACAGTGAAGTGGTCAACTTTACCTGGTACAACAGCAACTTCTCTGACACTGACATTAGGGTTATCGTCAACTGCACGAAGAATTGCCTTGTCCATTGCAGGTGTCCTCGTCGATCTAGGTCTTCCCCAGTCGCGAGTCATAGGCTGGAATGTTCCGTGCTCTCTTAGACGCCGATCAATTGCTTCTAAAGTCTTCCTGTCGGGACACCTTCGTTCTGGAAATCAGTCTCGATACAAACGTACCGCACCACGGCTATTGCCCCGTACTAATCCATACTTCAAATGGGTGTCTGCCAACTCCGCATTTGTAAACATTGCACTGACTGCAAAACCACGTTCATGATTAACACTAGCCTGTTGATGCTACGTACTGATGTGCTTGATGCTAGTACTGTAGAGCAATGAGTCGCATGTCAACACAAGCACCGAAGTCAACATTACCTTCCTTCAATTGGGCCAACTGGCGGTGAATCGAGGAGGTACAGTACATACTGACGAAACTAAAGTGAGCTCTAACATGGAAATTAAGCATTTCCGGACACATGTCCACCTAACATCTTTTCTTCATTTGTGTGTGAGGAATGTTTCCTGAAAGTTTGTCCGTACCTTTTTGTAACACCCTGTATAATTAAGTTTCTAAACCTGAGTAATAGTGCATACATTTAGTGTGATGATTTGCCACGGTGGCGCCGATGCCACAGCCGTAGTGCAATTACATATGATGATCTGCTCAACATATAGGGACGGAGCAAATACAGAGCAGACATTAAAGTGATTATCAGCAATTATGCACACTGCAATGACAATACATTCTCAAAGATGTTTAGTGCAATGACATTGCATTCTCAATTACCTTTTGATGTAAGGTTTGGATGCCAATAACAAGGTATGTCGGGTTGTCAATATTGTGGTAAACATTTAAATAACCAGCACTCTGTTTACCAAAGTAGTTCAGTGCTCTGACCATTCTCCTGTTAAACCTGGTGTAATTTTAGGTAGGTGGCAATATAACATTTCAGTATGACCTGTTTGTTTGTGTAATGGTAGACCGAGATTTAAATTCTTTTTATGTCACTGAATTTTAATAATTAACCAAAATTATGTGTGTTTATGACACCTAATGATTTTAATAATTAAAGGATGAGGTCGATTGTAGTGCAATAATGAGGGTCCTTAAGTCAAATTTTGTAGGCCTTTTCATACATATTCTTTCGTTTACGTGGCAGTCAACCATCAAATCAGTAAATTCTACATGTACTCTGATCAAATATATCGACAATTCAGATTGTTATTTTCATGACTTTTTGATGTTCTTGTCAGTTCATGCATTCAAATTATGCATAATTATTGCTTTATAAACATGGTGACACTTCAGCATCTTAGTGAAGTGGCTGTGTTTATTAGTACTGGTAGTTTACTTTTCATAAGATATGTAACATTTACCTTCCCGTTTGCTTTCTTTGGACTTTGATTTTAAAATTGCAAGTCTCCATTTAAGTTTCAAATATTAAAGTCTTCTGTTGGTGGGGGACATGTAAGACTACAGTACCTTATACATACGACCGTTGGATCGATTACCCGTAGGCAACAGATTGTGCAGTTGTAATTGTTGTGGAGCGACCGAGCTTGGAGGCTGTAGCGTTCGGGCAGAGCTGAAAAGTGGGTCATGAATACGATTATTGCGTAATGGCACACAGTTTGTGTGACGTGTTCTTAAATTGTGTCTGTTAACATCAATATTCGTCTGTTTAACGAAATAAGTGTTGTATAATGAAATCAGGGAATTGCTGATTTAAATAGATTATCAACCAACATCACTCGCAATAACTAGTTAACAGTAGACAGTTAGCATTTCCAGTCTAAATCCATTAAATGCAGGCCACCTATTGACAAAAAGAGTGCATTCGTTGCGCAGGGGAGGGGAGTAGCCTTGCATCCTCCACCCTGGTCATTTTTAATTAATTTTTCCACATGTTCCACTACTGCATCTGCATGCGTTCACCGAAGAACCACGCCCTGGGAACATGCCCCATTTCTTTTAATTGTAGCCGGCCGGGATGGCCGAGAGGTTCTGGGCGCTACAGTCTCGCAGGTTCGAATCCTGCCTCGGGCTTGGGTGTGTACGGTATCCTTAGGTTAGTTAGGATTAAGTAGTTCTAAGTTCTAGGGGACTGATGACCTCAGACGTTAAGTCCCATAGTGCCCAGAGCCATTTGAACCATTTTTTAATTGTATTCCACGCTGCGTTGAAGTAGGCTGTCTAAAGCGGAGATTACAGAATAATCAAATAAAGATTTCAGCTGTAGAGATAAGAGTGTCGCTGGTGAGCTTAGAGACATGAGCCAGTACAGACGGAGACGACGAGGTAATTTCCGTTACAAAACTAGCTCATGGGGACACAGATGGCAAAAATTTTATTTATAAGATGCTATTTCTTTACATAAATGGGAAGTAAGAGCACCAGGTCCACAGTGACGATTGCAGTTTTACTACTGTCTTGGTTAACTCCAATTAATCGCTTTTTTATTACATACTGGTTTCAAAAGTCCTTGCCACTCAGAAACGTAAACGGTCACTCCTGATATAAAGGCATAAGGCCAAGATCAAACTGTCTTGTGAATTGTGAGGTTTAAGTCAATAAAATGATGGTAGGATATCAACACTATGGTTTGCGAGCAAACCTGGAAAAGACAGAAGTAATGAGGAATAGCTTAAATGAGATAGCGATAAACTAGATACCATGAAGCACACGATGTGAAGGAATTTTCCTGCCTTGGGAGCAAAAGTGCATTCCTCGGAAAAAGAAATCTGTTAGCATTAAACACCGGCTTCAGTTTGATATTCTGAGAATGTACATTTAGACTACAGTATTGTATGGAATTGGATTATGGGCTATGAGAAAACCAGAAAGAAGGTAATCGGAGAGCTTGAGATGTGGTGCTGTAGAAGCATGTTGAAAATTAGGTGGAGTGGTAAGAACTGGGAAATTTTTCCGTGGAAACAGTGAGTAGAGGAACGAATGGAAAGCAGGGACAAGGAAAATGGGCAGGACGATAGTACGAGTGTTAAGTCATCAGTACCAATGTAGAAGGTAAAAACTGTACGGGACTGCGAAGCTGAAATCGCTAAATTGTAAGAGAATGTTATGTATCCAATAAATAAGTGAGGTCGTAGGGTGCAAAAAATAATAGAATAAAACGATTACACTTACTAAAAACTGGCAGCCTACATCCTTCCATTCTACCACAGAAACTGTAACTTCACTCCTCACTTAGGTAGTCGTTCGTGCCCATGACGTAAAATTGTGGTGAGCTCGCGCTGGGTGTGGCATTGGTCTCCAATACGGTCGCCTGAACTTAGCGGTAGCAGACTCTGCGCCAAACACGCCTGCGCTTATATCGTCTGCATCTCTACTCCAATGTACCGCGTGCGGTGTGTTGGGTATTTCCTCGTTACGTTCAGCGCTGAGGGACCGCTCTGATTACCACAACTTTTGGTTTATTTCCACTGCGCAGAAATTTCTGCCGCTGCCGGATACTGAGGTTCGGGCTATTCTGAGCCGTCTACGTTGGCATTCTGCTTGCATCGGTGTTCTCGAAACTGCTCTCGTGGCTTTGTGAAAGTTATACATGTGTTCGCGTACGTGTGTGTGCTTGCCAGAGTGTGCGTGTTTGGGTGTGGAAGCACGTTTGCGTACGTTGTATGGGTGCGAGTACGCCTGAATAATTTATGACGATTCGCATTAGGACAGCGTACACGTCACGTAAATATCCCGAGTATCAAACAAGAACTGGCTTGAAAAGTGTTTTCTGCCATTTCGTGAGAATGCAATCCAAGGAGCAAAGAGGTGATTCCAAAAGTAACTGAAGCGAATGCGTGCCCCAGGAAACACTGTTCAGTTGCGAGGCGACTGCGGAACAGTACAGAAAAATAGTAGCGTCAGTTAACTGTAAGAGACAACTTTATCGATACGTTTTTCACAGTAGACTGACACAAACTAGGCACACCATTGACGCGGAATGTATATTATGTAGAGACCAAGCCGGTGCAAAGTCGATGGCAGAAAATATGGCAGAGAGCAATCGTTGCGAATATATATATAGCCTCGTTCACACCGATGTGAATGGAAGAGAACACTGGCGAACGAGCTTCCGCAGACAGTTGTCCAGTGTACGCTACCATTCGCTAGTGCCTCTGAAATTGCGATTACGCGGGAGGGAACGGACGAGAGGCTGACGGATCAAGCATTTACCTTCCAACCCTGCCAAGCTACAAAAGCTCATCATTGTCTTCTCGTGTTAATAATCGTGAAATTAGTTTCACTTGATACCGCACTAGTTACCGCTATAATGCAAAACTCCCATATTCAGAAACGATTATTTGCATGGCGAGAGCACTGTTTTTGAAGCAATGATCAAATTATCTCAGAGGACAACGAATGTAGGTGTCTGAAATAGTACGTAAGCGTGAAACGGGTGGAGCTAGTGTGCACTTCCAGATGCGCTAGAGTTCCAGTCTTTAATAGGCTTTGTTGATCTAGAAAAAGCATCTGACCATGTTGAATGGTGCAAGATGGTTCCTAGAAAAATAAGAGTAAACTGTGGGAACGATGGATAATATACAATAAGTACAAGAACCAAGAGGGAACGATAAGAGTGGAAGACCAAGAACGAAGTGCTAGGATTAAAAGCGGTGTAATAAACATGTGTAAATTTTCGCACCTGCTATTCAATCTACACGTCGAAGAAGCTACGACGGCAATGAAAGAAAGGTTCAAGAGTGGGATTAAAATTCAAGTTGAAAGGATATCAGTGTTAAGATTCGCTGATGACATTCACACATCCATGCCCGATGCAGGATTCGAACCTGCAACCGTAGCGGTCGCTCGGCTCCAGACTGCAGCGCCTAGAACCACATGGCCACTCTGGCCGGCCTTTTTTTGAAATTTCCTAACATCCCACATCAACTTTGATCTGTTCCACCTAGAAACTTTGAGGTTTGGAGACCTACTGGCCTAGTTCACAACACTGTCACCAGAGCGCCACTACCTTCCCATGACAGAGTCCAAGATGGCAGTCCAGAAAAGAGAGGAGAGAGAACAATAGGAGCCCTGACTCTGGTCATGTGAAAGGCTTCAGACCACTGGATGGCAGGACGGCAGTATCTGGTGACATCATCAGAGGGGATATGGGGCAGGCCCAGCAGCTCTGCGACCTCAGTCTCACTCAGTCAGCCAGCAGTAGCAGCAGGAGAAGAAGATAAAGAAGAAGATGAAGAACCATGAATCATCATCAGCAATCACGATCCAGCAAAGCCCTGAAGAACAGGAAGAAACATACAAGTAAATTTCCCATATTACATCACTGTCTGTAGTCAGCATTATTATTATTGTTATTATTATTATTATTATTATTATTATTATTATAGTTATTGGTTGTTTACGTGTCTTGGTCGTATGTAACACTTCCTATTGTTTGTTCATCTGTAGCCTCAGTTATGTCCAAGCCTGCCGGAGCGAGCTCCAACATGTCGATCTCTGCCACACCTGGACCTACAGCAACCTCAGCCGCCATCTTGTCTACACCTGCACTGACCCCTGGAACTGTGGCACCAACAACCTTCAGCATATCTGAACCTTTAGCGACCACATGGGATCCTGTAGTGCAAATAGCCCACTTGCTGGAGCAGGACATGGAGCTGTTATTTTTTGTCCTGTTCATTGATTTGCGTGAAGGGGCCACGCGGTCTGTTCCCATCACATCGAATGTTGCTGGTGGTCCTAAGCAACAGTAAGATGGAGGGCAGTACTGCTCATGAACATACGACCCATGAAAGCAGAACGTCCCTGTGCTAATGCAGCAGCATATAGCTACAGAATATTATCCTACTTTTACCCCCCCCCCCCCCTCCCCTGACATTCACTTCACTGGTGTGACACTATCTATTACACCAGTGTATGATGACTCTGCACTATGTGTGAAATCGGGTTACAAGTGTGCTTATCTATGAAACGCCTCAGTTATGAACGTATATGATGTGAATACTGCGCTACGCCTTGAATTGGAGAAACGGAGTCGATGATTGCCGAACAATTATTGTAGGTCGATCCTATTGTGGCAGGACAATGCTGCTAACACATGTAGATGGCTCTGAGCACCATGGGACGTAACATCTATGGTCATCAGTCCCCTAGAACTCAGAACTACTTAAACCTAACTAATCTAAGGACATCACACAACACCCAGTTAACACATGTAGATGGAATCCGATTTGAACATGCTTGTGTACTCTCAAAAACACTGTTTCAGCCCAAGTATCAGCTATTACAGGAGATATTTCGCGGGATGAAAGGCGTTACCATACACGACATTCAGTGAAAGTTGTGATATTCCCTCCCCCTCCCCCCCGACCTGAAAAAGCAAAGGAAAATGCTGTCTTAGTATTTGACGATGTTGCTGTGGAAAAACCAAGATCAAATTCGATAATATGTCTGTTTCTGTGGTCATATGTGTGCTGATGTATTTTATCTAAGCCAAACATATACTAGAATCCCGAAACAGTTTGTTAGGGTTAATGCAAACCTCATTGTAGCCTTAAAACAAGACAATCTGAATTTAAAACACATTTACCATGCACATTTAGGAACTGGTTGTCGTTCAATATGCCGATTTCTGGAATCATTGACAGTATGGGTATCTCGTTATTGACAAAACAAGAAAACTGAATGTTGGTAGGTACAGGCGAAATTTCCTATATATTTATAGGCTAGAAAGAGAGGGGAGTACATTAGTATCCGTTGCACAGTGACAAATTAGCGCGCAAGTCTAGCTCTCAACCAGAGAAAATAGGTGTACATAGAAAGAACATTCGCTTTTGGAAGGACACTAAAATTCACTCAATCGTGAATGAAGTAGGAGGTATTCATAGGGAGCTAGAGGCGTATTAACAGACTGTTCTGAGAATGACCCACGTATTAAATCAATTAGTTAATAAAATCGGCAAGAAATTAACCCACTTAACTGAAAAGGTCGAAGCTATTGAGGGGAAAATAGGTGTAGAGGTCCTTGTTGTTGAGAAGGGGGAGCAGGCGCATAATAGGAGGAAGAAGAGCAGAGATACAAAGCCTCACGCCACAGAGACGTCAGATTAGTGTACACCAAGATGTCAACGAAGCAGAAAGTCCGGCCGCTGTAGTCGAGTGATTCTAGACGCTTCATTCTGGAACCGCGCCACCGCTACGGTCGCAGGTTCGAATCCTGCTTCGGGCGCGGATGTGTGGTGTCCTTATGTTAGTTAGGTTTAAGTAGTTCTATGTTCTAGGGGACTGATGACCTCAGATGTTAAGTCCCTACTGGTTTCGGCATTCGCACAGTTAGAATCTTTGATTTGCCTTTTGAGATTACAATAGAACAAATTAATGAACGATTTCACCCTTGAGGAAAGTGCTCAGAAGCTTTGCCGAGAAATGGGCAAGCTCGCATAAATTCCCAATACTAAACGGAGTACGGCAGCTTCGAGGAGAGTTACAAAAGCACATCCCGTCGTACATCAATGTGTGCGGGTGTAAAGGGATTGTAATTTATGACGACCAAACGCGAACCTGTGCCGCCTGTAACAAGTCTGGGCAAGTTCACGCAGAATGTATACAGCGGCGCGTTGCACAGCTGCCCGCCGGCGAGGCCGCCAGGCCACCGGCGATGACAACACTGCCTGGAACTTACACTGTCGTGACACGTGCACGGCCGACTGCTTCCTCAGCCCCTGACGACGAACAAGAGTCCCACCAATCTACAGAAAGAGTTGAAGTTCCACCGAAACAGGCACATGCAACTGTAAAGGAAGCATATCCGCCGGAATTTGAAGACGGACACACCTTGCAGCAAAGCGAAACTAACTTGGATGCTGAAGAAAGTCCGTCGAGAGCCAATTCTCCAAAGAAAAATAAGAAACGCAACCTGGCGCGCAAAGGTGCAGAGGACACAGCTCCCATACTGCGACAAAAAGCGAAGGAAATAGGTAGTAACTTAAGCCAATGGATCTATAGCAACACGAAAGTGACACCAGTATCTGAGGAGCGTTCCCCTTCTGCGCTGGAAAAACGATACGTCCAAGAAAAGCTAACATAGGAAGTATCCACGCACGCAGCCCCACGAAACGAGCCACTCTCCTGAAGATTCACTCATCCCACCCACGACGACGGGGCAGACGAAAACGACCATAACAATGCGGATGATGAAATGACAGAAGTTTCATAAACTAAAACAGACTGTACGCCAGCCCCCAAGGTAGCTGATTTCTTCAACGAAGACGTCTCCGTGAACGAACATTCTAAAGAACAAGGACACCACTGAAACGCTTGCTACCGGTGAATATTATTAAAATGTGTTTTATAGCTGACGGTTGTGAAACAAAACGGAAGAATGTTTTCCAAAGTTTGATCCAGTAGAACGAACAATGTCTGACGTACAAGCATACAACATCGCTACAGTAAATCTTACTAAGATTCATATTTCCTTTAAATTACATAACTTAAAAGATTTTATATATGCTTTTGACAGTGACATTATCCTTTTACAAGAAGTGACAGAATTGAGCTTGGTAACGTTCCTGGCTTCAACGCCATTACAAACGGCAAATGGGCACAGCTCTGCTCACAAAGGAGGGCGTAATAGTCCAAGATGTGGTAAAACTACCAAACAGTAACAGCATAGCGGCCACAATAAACAAAATACGACTCATTAACGTGTTTGCCCCTACAGGATCCAGCAACAGTTCTTTAAAGAAGACGTTGTCCCTCTGCTTTGAACTCGATATGAACATCTTATCCTGGGAAGAGATTTTAACTGTGTTTTGCATGGCAAAGACCAAACTCCCAATTTCAACAAGTGTACTGAACTAGAGAGTGTAGTTATTGACTTAAGATTAATAGACTCATGGTAGCATATGCAATGTGCAGCCCCTGGCTTCACCCACTCCACAAGTCACACAGCGAGCCGTCTAGACAGGATATACGTAACGCACAATTTCAAACAATTCATTTTGCAGTCCGAAGTATGGCCTACCGTTTTTTCGGATCATGCTGCGTACACATGCACTATCAATCTGATATAACAAGAGACCTACCGAGGTAGAGGCACATGGAAGCTCAGCGTGTTACATCTGGAAGACCGTGCTTGTAAGGAGGCATTTTAAAAATTACGGAGAGAATGTGAAAGCAAATTTAGCTCGTACAACTGTGGCACTGACTGGTGGCTGAAACATGCCAAACCTAAAATACGGAACTTTTTCATAAATTGCTCAAAAGATAAAAACTTTTAGTACAAATCAACTATAGAATTCTACTTTCAGTGTCTAAGAGATTTTTACAAGTCCGATGCCACAGTTGTGGACAACTACGAAAGAATTAACAAAATTAAAGCAAAAATGTTAGCACTTCGGCGTAAACAATTGGAAAGCAACCAAAGAAGGTCGCTTGCCCAGAATATAGTACAGCACGAGGTCACTTGCATTTATCATGTCTTTCGTGAAAGCAAACGGGCGTCTCGCAAGATATTATCTGAAATAACAACTGATGATGGAAGAAAGCAGAGGAAGTAAAGAGAGATTAAAGGGGCAATCGTACAGCATTTTTAATCCTTAATGTCTAGTCAACCAGTTGACGAACAGCTTCAAGACGAGTAAATGATCAACCTCCAAGGTAAGGTATGCCTCGCAGAAGCACAAACTCTCATCTCGGAAGTGACTGAGGAAGATGTCGAAGAAGCTATATATGGAAGCATGAAAAATAAGGCTCCAAGGGCAGACAGAATTCCAGCAGAATTTTTTCGCAAATTCTTTGGCCTCGTAAAAGCCAAGTTTACTCTCATATGCAACGAACTACTAAACCCTGAAAATGACATCTCGAAACAATTTCGTGGGGGACTCGTAGTGTTAGTGCCAAAAACTACCATAACGAAAACTGTAGGCGCTCTGAGCCCAATTACGCTTTTAAACAGCGATTACTAAACCTTTGGTCGCATCCTCGCTTGTAGGCTGAAAACCACAATGGCCAGCGTAACTGGCCCTTATCAAACAAGTGTGGGCAAAGACAGGAAAATTCTCCAGACCCTCTGCCTTTGCAGGGACCTAGTCTCAACGGTCGACGTCTGCAAAATAAAATGTGCACACATCTCACTCGACTTTGATAAAGCCTTATCGTTTTATCCGTCAGAATATGGATGCAATGGGCTTCCTACCTAGATTCATTGTAGTAGTAAGAAATACATTAACAAAAAACTCAGCCAGATTTGTCATCAATGGACACATAAGCCGCCCGATCGACCTCACCAGCTCCAATAGGCAGGGGTGTCCAATGTCAATGGCACTTTTCGCCATCGTCATCGAATCCCTGCTTGCCTCCCTTATGAAACATCTACAAGGACTACAAATGCATGGAGAAATGGTCGTGTGCAAGGCGTACCCTGATGATGTTGGTTTCCTAGTTGTGAATGGCACTTAAGTAGAGGTCGGACTACAGACAGTAACAAAATATGAACAGGCATCTGGTGCAAAACTTAACAGAACAAGGTCGGGGATTTTCAACATCGGCCGTGGAATTGGGACGCAAATGCAGGGTCTGTTACGCGAGCTTGTAACCATGAAATGTCTCTGCATAGATTTTCAAAGAAATATCAAGCACACTATTGCTGCGAATTATCTAAAATTACTTAACAGCATACATGCCTCTGTACATGCACATAGTATTAGGAAACTCGACGAATTTCAGAAAGTAACAGTGGCAAATGTATACATCACTTCAAAGTTAATTACGTAGCACAAGTTCTGCCACCACCTGCGACTCTGTCTAGAAGCATTTCCTCTGCACTAGGATATTTTGTGAGTCGCAGACGTATTTTCAAAGTCAGATATGCCATTCTAATGCTCCCTACGAAATGTGGTAGATTGAACCTCACCGATGTCAGCAAAAAACCTTTCTACCACTTACAAACAATGGAAAGAACCAAGTCGTGCCCTTGCTGCACCTCTGTTAAACGAAATAGCTCCTGCTTTCGTCAGTGCACCTATAAATGTCCAACAGATACCCATTCACTATACCACATGAAATACCTTTTAGTTGAATACAGCTACATGTAGGTAAGGATCCCTGAAAAAGACATCATGAAAGTGAAAGAACTTTACAATAACTTGATGAGAGAAAAACCCAGAAACAATGTAGAACGAAAGTATCCTTGTTATAACTGGAAAACAATATGGTAAAATATTCTCTGCCGGAACCTGCCAACGTATGTCAAATCGACCTGGTACTTTGCTGTCAATAGGAAAATTACGACGAACTCTAATTTTCATTCTATGCGATTGGCCGAGTCACCGCTGTGTACATTTTGCAATATACCAGATACCGAAGAGCATAGATTTTTGTGTGACAAGGTAAAAGACATATGGGTCTACATAAGACAAAAGATAGCGAGCGTCAGCAGAACCACGCCCAACGCCGTTACGCCTGCTGAATGTTTAAACCCTGACAGTACACCTTACCCTAAAACAAAACGAAACGCCATCAACCGGTTGAAAGGCCAAACGGTGTATTACATCCTAAGAAAAGAATCAAGCAATAGGGAGGACTTATGGGTATACCTTACAACTGAGCACCACAAGTTGATGTATACTAAAAATACAAAGAAAATCACGCAAATTTTTTAACTAAAACAATACTATAAATAATAGAAGTGAGTAATTTACAGTATACAATCAAACATTTTGTATATTACACGAATGATTTTTGGTTAAAGTTTCTACTTGACGTAGCAGGATGTTTCCCAACAGCAGGAAAGCAGAGAAGTATAGACCAGTTAAGACTATGTGTATACACTAGGTGCATTCAAGGTCTAAGGCCTCCGATTTTTTAAATAATTAACTAGTCACCCGAAATCGATGAAACTGGCGTTACTTCTCGACGTAATTGCCCTGCAGATGTACACATTTTTCACAACACTGACGCCATGATTCCATGGCAGCGGCGAAGGTTTCTTTAGGAGTCTGTTTTGACTACTGGAAAATCGCTGAGGCAATAGCAGCACGGCTGGTGAATGTGCGGCCTCGGAGAGTGTCTTTCATTGTTGGAAAAAGCCAAAAGTCACTAGGAGCCAGGTCAGGTGAGTAGGGAGCATGACGAATCACTTCAAAGTTGTTATCACGAAGAAACTGTTGCGTAACGTTAGCTCGATGTGCGTGTGCGTTGTCTTGGTGAAACAGCACACGCGCAGCCCTTCCTGGACGTATTTGTTGCAGTGCAGGAAGAAATTTGTTCTTCAAAATATTTTCGTAGGATGCACCTGTTACCATAGTGCCCTTTGGAACGCAATGGGTAAGGATTACGCCCTCGCTGTCCCAGAACATGGACACCATCATTTTTTTCAGCACTGCCGGTTACCCGAAATTTTTTTGGTGGTCCATTGAGCTGACTGGCGCTTTGTTTGTGGATTGAAAAATGGCATCCACGTCTCATCCATTGTCACAACCGACGAAAAGAAAGTCCCATTCATGCTGTAGTTGCGCGTCAACATTGCTTGGGAACATGCCACATGGGGAGCCTTGTGGTCGTCCGTCAGCATTCGTGGAACCCACCTGGATCACACTTTTCGCATTTTTAGGTCGTCATGCCGGATTGTGTGCACAGAACCCACAGAAATGCCAACTCTGGAGGCGATCTGTTCAACAGTCATTCGGCGATCCCCCAAAATAATTCTCTCAACTTTCTCGATCATGTCGTCAGACCGGCTTGTGCGAGCCTGAGGTTGTTTTGGTTTGTTGTCACATGATGTTCTGCCTTCATTAAACTGTCGCACCCACGAACGCACTTTCGACACATCCATAACTCCATCACCACATGTCTCCTTCAACTGTCGATGAATTTCAATTGGTTTCACACCACGCATATTCAGAAAACGAATGATTGCACGCTGTTCAAGTAAGGAAAACGTCGTCATTTTAAGTATTTAAAACAGTTCTCATTCTCGCCGCTGGCGGTAAAATTCCATCTGCTGTACGGTGCTGCCATCTCTGGGACGTATTGACAATGAACGCGGCCTCGTTTTAAAACAATGCGCATGTTTCTACCTCTTTCCAGTCCGGAGAAAAAAAATCGGTGGCCTTAGAACTTGAATGCACCTCGTATTACTTTGTTCTCGGGTAGCATACAACACAGTGTTGAAACTGGCAAATACCCTTTATTTAGTTTTTTTCTTTCTTCCGTTTTCTTTTCAGAAGAACACATATTTATATTAATTATGTGTAAAATCATGCAGCAGAAGCCTACTTTATTTCATTACCTTTCTGAAGAAGAAAATTTTACGTATCAGCAATAATGAATTTGCATGTTACCGTTTTTCCATGCACTCAGAAAGAAATTTATAGATGCAATTATGTTTCCATAACAATTATGTGACTGCCTTCTCAATGGAATTTACCTTTACTTTTGTTCAAGCCATGTTGTAAACAAAAGGCAACAGAAGGGGTATACTTAGATTGCCGCTCAGAGGAAGCACGTATCCCCATCATAAAAAGAAACAAAAAAAAATGCTGAATGGTCAGCGTGACGGAGTGTCGTCCTACGGGCCCGGGTTCGATTCATGGCTGGGTCGTGGATTTTTCTTCGCGCAGGGACTGGGTGTCGTGTTGTCTTCAACATCATTTCATCCCCATCCGGCGCGCAGGTCGCCCAGAGTGGCACCAAGGCGGCCGGACACTGCCCCTCAAGGGGCCTCCCGGCCAATCACGCCAAACGCTCATTTCCATTTTAATTCTGAACTATAACTTTAATAGAACCTGTATTGGCTGTTATTAATACTACAATTCTAAAATTTGTTATAGCTCTATTATTTAGTAGGTATTATCATGTGTTGTAACCACAATTTTCTATCATTAAATTTACAGGTACTTAAACTACTACAAATGGGTATGTTTTAGTTACAAATTTGGTTTTCATTAAATTACTCAAAAACTATAAGAGGTAGCTTAACGTGGTCTCTTATTTATTATTTTTAGGGTGAGCTGAAGCATCATAGACATTTTTACGTTTCTAAGACTAATATATAGCGCTTTCAAATTTTTCTTAAAAACGTGGATTCCGACTAATTTTTATTCTATTAAGTTGAAAAGTGCACCACTTATTTATGATCTCCATAGGTACATTCTGACCAAATTCTGGCTTTCTATATTTATTATTTAGCGCCACGTATTTTTTCTTAGAACTGTATTTTGTTGAAAACTATTGGTTTAATTACTTTAAGACTTGACATTTAAGACGTTATTACATTAAAGTATATATTGACGAAATCTGGATATAGAATTTTTACTTTTAATGTTATACTTAATCATGGTGCAATACTTGTGCTCTACGCGCAGGCCCGCCAAGGTGATGTGGCGTTACTATCAGGCCGCACTGGGTACTCGTGCGGATCTTCTCACGGTTCCTGCGGCTGCCCCCGTTAGAGGTTAAAGTCCTCCCTCGGGCAAGGGTGTGTGAATTGTCCTTAGCGTAAGTTAGTTTAAGTTAGATTAAGTAGTGTGTAAGCCCAGGGACCGATTACCTCAGCAGTATGGTCCCGTAGGAACTTACCATAAATTTCCTATTTTTGCTACTTGCAGTGAATTGGGGTAAGTCCCGGCACATTCGCTCGCCTCTGTATCTCACAAACGATACAGCCATTGTTTCGCTTTGATATGTTTGCTGTATGTCTTTGGAAGTGCACACGATCACGTGCCTCCTGCTCCAGTAACCCAACTGGTACTGCACGATAGGCGTAATTCCATGCAACCATTCCATATATCTTGTTAATCTCGGTCTTAAGCTTCACCTCCTTAATAGGACTCATCTTCAGAAAAACTAATGTCATTTCTGACCTCTACAGACTTTATGTATATTTTTTGTAGCTAACAACTTAGACGTATGGTAACATATCTTTTCGTTTATTCAGTTCTTTGCCTGACATTACAATTTAGTTCTTGAGACTACACCTCAGTTCGGGAGATTATAATACACTCCTCGAAATGGAAAAAAGAACACATTGACACCGGTGTGTCAGACCCACCATACTTGCTCCGGACACTGCGAGAGGGCTGTACAAGCAATGATCACATGCACGGCACAACGGACACACCAGAAACTGCGGTGTTGGCCGTCGAATGGCGCTAGTTGCGCAGCATTTGTGCACCGCCGCCGTCAGTGTCAGCCAGTTTGCCGTGGCATACGGAGCTCCATCGCAGTCTTTAACACTGGTAGCATGCCGCGGCAGCGTGGACGTGAACCGTATGTGCAGTTGACAGACTTTGAGCGAGGGCGTATAGTGGGCATGCGGGAGGCCGGGTGGATGTACCGCCGAATTGCTCAACACGTGGGGCGTGAGGTCTCCACAGTACATCGATGTTGTCGCCAGTGGTCGGCGGAAGGTGCACGTGCCCGTCGACCTGGGACCGGACCGCAGCGACGCACGGATGCACGCCAAGACCGTAGGATCGTACGCAGTGCCGTAGGGGACCGCACCGCCACTTCCCAGCAAATTAGGGACACTGTTGCTCCTGGGGTATCGGCGAGGACCATTCGCAACCGTCTCCATGAAGCTGGGCTACGGTCCCGCACACCGTTAGGCCGTCTTCCGCTCACGCCCCAACATCGTGCAGCCAGCCTCCAGTGGTGTCGCGACAGGCGTGAATGGAGGGACGAATGGAGACGTGTCGTCTTCAGCGATGAGAGTCGCTTCTGCCTTGGTGCCAATGATGATCGTATGCGTGTTTGGCGCCGTACAGGTGAGCGCCACAATCAGAACTGCATACGACCGAGGCACACAGGGCCAACACCCGGCATCATGGTGTGGGGAGCGATCTCCTACACTGGCCGTACACCTCTAGTGATCGTCGAGGGGACACTGAATAGTGCACGGTACATCCAAACCGTCATCGAACCCATCGTTCTACCATTCCTAGACCGGCAAGGGAACTTGCTATTCCAACAGGACAATGCACGTTCGCATGTATCCCTTGCCACCCAACGTGCTCTAGAAAGTGTAAGTCAACTACCCTGGCCAGCAAGATCTCCGGATCTGTCCCCCATTGAGCATGTTGGGGACTGGATGAAGCGTCGTCTCACGCGGTCTGCACGTCCAGCACGAACGCTGGTCCAACTGAGGCGCCAGGTGGAAATGGCATGGCAAGCCGTTCCACAGGACTACATCCAGCATCTCTACGATCGTCTCCATGGGAGAATAGCAGCCTGCATTGCTGCGAAAGGTGGATATACACTGTACGAGTGCCGACATTGTGCATGCTCTGTTGCCTGTGTCTATGTGCCTGTGGTTCTGTCAGTGTGATCATGTGATGTATCTGACCCCAGGAATGTGTCAATAAAGTTTCCCCTTCCTGGGACAATGAATTCACGGTGTTCTTATTTCAATTTCCAGGAGTGTATAATTCTTGAGGTAAAATTTGATTCTGCTATTCCAATGCGGAAATACTTTTAACTTACATACTACAACAGTAACACTGGTTGAGAATTAATTTAATTTTTATTATTTATAGTAGCACTGGATGAGAATGTTTCCTGTTTATCCAGATATATACGTGTGTGTGTGAATTCCTTAATTACCAAACTGCTGAGGTCATCGGTCCCTAGATTTACACGCTACCTAAACTAACTTAAACTAACTTATGCTAAGAACAGCACACACACCCATTCCCGAGGGAGGACTCGCACCTTCGACGGTAGGGGCCGTGCAATCCATGACACAGCGCCTCTAACCGCGCGGCCAATCCTCGCGGCCCAGATATATAAATCTAAATTAAAAACTAATGCGGAGATACTTTTACTACAACTAAATTCCACAGTCCCTGTACCATAGCATTCAGATGGTCTATGTAAACTTGGAATCTAATATCAACAACCCCAATTGCAAATGTTTTTACAGTAATAATAATTAAGATGGACGGTGAGATATGTATACACTTAAAAATTATTCTGACTTGTATGGCTAGCGGCAGGTGGAAAAACGTAAAAACTCTTCTATTTACCAGAAGCACATAGTGCGTATTTATACTGGGCGATTATAATTAAACTTTCAGAACGCTGTAGGAATGACACCACTGGTCAGAATGACGTCAAGTTGTAACGAAATATTATCAGAGAATCGGGAAAACGTTTGGCAAAAGAAAAAAAAGTGAAAATTGGGCAATAGATGGCTCTGTATGTGTCACAATACGTCAATGAAAACACCTGTCATGCGCATGACACATACCAAGTTCGTATAAACACGTCGGGTACACGGCTTTACCTCCTTTCGCGTCTGCGACGTTCGCCATGACTTTCTATACGCCGGAACGCGCTCTGCTTATAAAGCTGTATGACAAGAATGATGACTGTGCACACGTCTCTCTGCAGAAGTTCCAGACACTGAAAGGTTTAAATAAGGCGTTGGTCCGGTAATTGCTGTGGCTCTGTAGAAAATAATTCGTAAATTCGAAAAGACAGGTTCTTTTGGTGTGCAACCTGATAGAGGGAGGAAACGAATTGATCCGACGTCAGCGGAAACAGTGGCCACAACAATGCAGGAGGAGGCGGGTGGTGGTGTGCTAACGTGTAGTGCACGGAGAATTTCCCGAAAATTGTACATACCCGATAGCACGGTGCGTAAAATCCTACGAAATATCCTTCTTTGCTATCCATTCAAAATTACCCGCGTGCACGCGTTGCTTCCTGTTGACCTGCCCGCAAGAGGTGGCTTTATTAGCTCAAATGACTCTGAGCACTATGGGACTTAACATCGGAGATCGTCAGTCCCCTAGATCTTAGAACTGCTTAAACCTAACTAACCTAAGGATATCACACACATCCATGCCCGAGGCAGGATTCGAACCTGCGACCGAAGCAGTCGCGGGGTTCCGGACTCAAGCGCCTAGAATTACTCGGCCACCACGGCAGGCGACAATGATTGACCGTGGAAGATTTTGTGGACAGACGAAGCACACTTACATATGACAAGATATGTCAATACACAGAATTGTCGAATATGGGCAACAGAAAATGCACACGCAAATCAACTATTACAACTTCATCCTAAAAAGGTCACTGTGTGCTGCAGGTTTACGGCATCATTTATCATAGGGTCATATTTTTTCGAAGAGAAAGGTGCTTCTGGTCCTGTTACCTGTATCGTGGATGGATGGATATGGTGTTATGGGCGCTCAACAGTGTAGTCTTTAGCACCCTAACGGAAACAATAACGGACGAGTGTCACTAAAATGTAGTAAGTGCAAAAATAAGACTAAAATTAAAGATGACAGTCTGCATAGGCAGTGTGCACGTCAACAGTAGCAAAGTGGAAAGCAGCATGTAAAGAGGAGAACTGCAAGAGAACGTAGGGGAAGGGGTTAAAATGAAAAACATAGAACATGTTTGGAGCTGGCCTACTACAAGAATAAAGAGGAATGGTCTGCCACTCGGCAACACACCAAAAATTCCAACCTAAAATTTTAGGCTGAAGCCCAGAAACATCACAGTACCTTAGAACTTTCGTGACACTCGCCTCGTCATCGGCTAAAATCGAGGGCAGATCCCCACTAATACACTCCTGGAAATGGAAAAAAGAACACATTGACACCGGTGTGTCAGACCCACCATACTTGCTCCGGACACAGCGAGAGGGCTGTACAAGCAATGATCACACGCACGGCACAGCGGACACACCAGGAACCGCGCTGTTCGCCGTCGAATGGCGCTAGTTGCGCAGCATTTGTGCACCGCCGCCGTCAGTGTCAGCCAGTTTGCCGTGGCATACGGAGCTCCATCGCAGTCTTTAACACTGGTAGCATGCCGCGGCAGCGTGGACGTGAACCGTATGTGCAGTTGACAGACTTTGAGCGAGGGCGTATAGTGGGCATGCGGGAGGCCGGGTGGATGTACCGCCGAATTGCTCAACACGTGGGGCGTGAGGTCTCCACAGTACATCGATGTTGTCGCCAGTGGTCGGCGGAAGGTGCACGTGCCCGTCGACCTGGGACCGGACCGCAGCGACGCACGGATGCACACCAAGACCGTAGGATCGTACGCAGTGCCGTAGGGGACCGCACCGCCACTTCCCAGCAAATTAGGGACACTGTTGCTCCTGGGGTATCGGCGAGGACCATTCGCAACCGTCTCCATGAAGCTGGGCTACGGTCCCGCACACCGTTAGGCCGTCTTCCGCTCACGCCCCAACATCGTGCAGCCAGCCTCCAGTGGTGTCGCGACAGGCGTGAATGGAGGGACGAATGGAAACGTGTCGTCTTCAGTGATGAGAGTCGCTTCTGCCTTGGTGCCAATGATGGTCGTATGCGTGTTTTGCGCCGTGCAGGTGAGCGCCACAATCAAGACTGCATACGACCGAGGCACTCAGGGCCAACACCCGGCATCATGGTGTGGGGAGCGATCTCTTACACTGGCCGTACACCTCTGGTGATCGTCGAGGGGACACTGAATAGTGCACGGTACATCCAAACCGTCATCGAACCCATCGTTCTACCATTCCTAGACCGGCAAGGGAACTTGCTGTTCCAACAGGACAATGCACTTCCGCATGTATCCCGTGCCACCCAACGTGCTCTAGAAAGTGTAAGTCAACTACCCTGGCCAGCAAGATCTGCGGATCTGTCCCCCATTGAGCATGTTTGGGACTGGATGAAGCGTCGTCTCACGCGGTCTGCACGTCCAGCACGAACGCTGGTCCAACTGAGACGCCAAGTGGAAATGGCATGGCAAGCCGTTCCACAGGACTACATCCAGCATCTCTACGATCGTCTCCATGGGAGAATAGCAGCCTGCATTGCTGCGAAAGGTGGATATACACTGTACTAGTGCCGACATTGTGCATGCTCTGTTGCCTGTGTCTATGTGCCTGTGGTTCTGTCAGTGTGATCATGTGATGTATCTGACCCCAGGAATGTGTCAATAAAGTTTCTCCTTCCTGGGACAATGAATTCACGGTGTTCTTATTTCAATTTCCAGGAGTGTACTAACTTCCGCCCTGACAGAACGATATAAATCACACTCAACTAAAATGTGGCGTACAGTGATTCGTACGCCACAGGCATCACACAGCGGGGGTTCCTCTGGCCGTAGTAAGAAGGCATGCGTAGGAGGACAGTGCCCTATGCGAAGACGTGTAAGGGTCACTTTGTCCCGCCTAGGTGACCGGCAGGAGGACCACCACGGCTGGATGGTGGGTTTCACCAACCGCAGCTTATTTTCCCTCACCGCCAGCCATTTCTCCTCCTACATTTGCATAGACTTCCGCCGCATCACAGAAACGACACCTTGCAAAGGAATAGAACATTGTGTCACCTCCGGTAATCTGCAGGCGTCCTTGGCAGCTCGATCAACTTGTCCATTTCCTCGTATGCCCACATGCCCTGGCACCCAGCAAAAGGACATTTGCTTGCTCTGTCGTTGGAAGATGTACAGTTGGTCGTAAATCAGCTGTTCCAACTTCTCCGCTGGGTACAGGTTCTGCAATGACTCTAATGCACTCAGTGAGTCAGAGCAAATTAGAAAGTGTTTGCCCTGAGTACACTGTATCTGCTCCAATGCTTTCAGGATCGCGTGAAGTTCTGCGGAAAAAACAGTGTATTCCTGGTGAAGGAGAATCCTGATGACACGTTCGGGGAACACTAATGAGCAGCCAAGAAAATCCCCCTGTTGGGATCCATCAGTGTAGACTGCTGTAAAATCATGATGCCGATCCAAAATATTAAAAAACGAGGATTTGAAAGTAAAATCTGATGTACTGTCTTTCTTAAAATTTGCCAAATCTAAAATCAGTCTGGGCCTCTGGAGGAGCCAAGATGGATATCTGCTCCAACCTAGACGTGAAACATTAAAACCAGCCACAGCCATCTCTAAAATGCAATCCTTTGTACAAATCCCATAGGGCCTTGTTGCTCGTTGCCGGTTGCGAAAAAGCCTTTCCAGTGGAGGCCGAGCAACAGTGTGGTATGCAGGTGTGGTTGGTGTGGATAATGTTTCATAGGCCTGGCGCACCATTAGTAGACGCCGCTGGAAGTGAAGTGGCGGTTCACCTGCCTCTGCACAGAGGCTCGATATGGAGCTCGTTCTGAACGCCCCAGTGGCCAACCGAATCCCCTGATGGTGCACCACATCCAACAGCTTTAAATAAGTGGGTCTTGCAGGCCCATACACCGTGCATCCATAATCAAGCCGTGACCGCACAAAGGATCTGCAAAACCGGAGCAGACAAGTCCTGTTTTCTCCCCATGTGTGGTGACTAAGACTTTTAAAATAGACAGCTCCTTAAGAGACCGTTTTTTCAGTTCCTTAATGTGTGTCAGCCACGTAAGCTTAGAATCAAAAGTGAGGCCCAGAAACTTCACCGAGTCTTTAAAATTCAGAAAGCGGTCCCTCATCCTCAACTCAGGCAAGTCAAAACTGAAACGAGAATGGTTAAAAAGAACACACACTGACTTATCAGTTGAAAACTGAAAACCACTCTTCTGTGCCCATTCATCCAAACGTCGCAGAGTGAGCTGCAACTGACGAGTCGTCGTTGCAAGGCTTGGAGAAGAGCAAAATACAGAGAAATCGTCCACAAACGAGGAACACTGCTCAGGACTTTTCACGACAGACGTAATACTATTAATAGCAATGGCAAAGACCGTCACACTTAAAACAATACGTTGAGGGATACCGTTCTCTTGTTCAAAGCGACCAGACAGTACGTCTCCGACCCGGTACCGAAAATAACGTGGCGACAAGAAGGACCGAATAAAATTGGGAAGACATCCACGAAACACCATTCGTGGAGCTGCCTGATGATAAGATGACTCCAAGTAGTGTCGTATGCCTTTTCAATGTCAAAAAATATTCCCAAAAGGTGATGCAGGCGCAGGAAAGCCTGTTGTATAGCCGCCTCAAGGAGGACCAGGTTATCAAAGGTGGAGCGATACCTCCTGAACCCACACTGAAAGCGACTAAGGAGTTGTCTAGATGCTAACATCTAGACAAGGCGGCGGTTAACCATCCGCTCCAAGGTCTCTCCCACGCAGCTAGTGACGGCAACACTATGGTAATTACCCGGGCACGTGCGGTCTTTCCCAGGTTTTAAAAGAGGAATTAAAATTGCTTCACGCCACGAGTTCGGGAAGTGACCGGACATCCAAACAAGATTAAAAAGTCGGAGGAGGATTTCTTTATTTCTCCCTGTGAGGTGCCGCATCATGTTATAGCGGATTCTATCCTGACCGGGTGATATATCACGAGACCCACACAATGCAGAATCCAGTTCCCATCTGGAAAATGGGCAGTTGTACTCTTCTGTAATTAAAAACCGATTTTTCCCGTCCGATGTGATATGACCTTGCCGTGGTGGATGGGTTTACGTAACCAACAGTATCACACCTGTACACCCATGTACACTGAGTAGTGCAGTTTGTTTAAGGTCAAACGTACGCCTTAGGCATTGTTATATGATTCATTTGTAGATGACCATTATTAAATTATGATGCTTGCAGCGCCATCTACTGCTACATTTTGTAACTATTTATTTGTCTTCTGTCATACGTTTTCCCCCTCTTTGAAAGTTTAACTTTAATTATAATCAGCCTGTATATTTACAGGGCACGTATACGTTATGTGTGTACTAAATAAATATACAATTTTTTCTGTTTATGGTTTTTTAATAAATGTATTGTTTGTTTATGCTTTTCTAACTATTTTTCTTTTACACACATGTTGTGCATATATATCTTTTTAACTTTTCTAACCACACATGGTCTATGTGTGTGTATACACATGTGTACATAGTACGCGTAAATATTTACACCACAGACAGACAGACACAAACACACGCACACACACACACACACACACACACACACACACACACACAAATTACTTAAACTATGATAAAAGGTTCATACTACTACTCCGCAGACTCTCTCTCTCTCTCTCTCTCTCTCTCTCTCTCTCTCTCTGATTCACTCACTCACTCATTTTCTCCCTCTCACTCATTCAGAGTCCCCAACCCCTTCTCTCGCTACAAGTGAGTAGTGTAAGTACGGGAGGATTTCAGTGCCGTCTTCACAAATGACCCTTTATCGTTAGGAGGCGACAGGCTTATCGATCGAATACTAGTCTGCTGTACCATATGCGGCTGCTGCTGTGGAGCACCGCGAATACCGCTGCACGGTACGGCAAGAAAAAAGGAATAGAAGTGAGATAGCGTTAATACTTTCATCCTTCTTTACCTCCTCTGCATTACTGCAGATGACGTGTCACTCAGCACATTTGTACTGTGCATGCAGTACACGTGAGGTGCGTAGTTGTTTCCACTGCCCTGTGTGGAATGAATAAGTTCTTGTACACTTCACTAACCTGCTGCCTTCATGATGATGATGTCCCCAGCGCAGAAAACAGCACGCAGGTCGGGGATTCTTTTTCTTGAGGCTGAAATTAACTTCGCAAGGAACTGCTGCTACGAATAAACTATAACTCATTTGGGATGCCATTCGCGCTTTTATTGATATAGACACGAGAAACTATTCTTGATCACAACGTATTGAACATACGTATGTAGATAATTTAAAGTTTCTAGGTAAATGATGGTCAAAGTTTCTGAGGTGCTTTGTGTGCCTTTTGGAGAGTACGTAGTTCAGCCAAAACACTTTCATAGTGGCTACTGTGACAGCTTCACACCATTGCGTCAAACCCGATTGTTATTTTTATTTTAGTTTTTCATGTACCTAACGATGTCAGCAGAAGATCACTACAAGAATGTTTTCCAATGCATATTTAAATAACATTATCCTTTTTCGTCTACTGATCGTATGTCTGATGAATTAATTTAAACATAAAAGATAAAATAAACGATAGAGAAATTTATTTGAAATTGTTTTCTCTGAAATTTCTGCAGTGTATCTTTATTTATAATCAGCTTTATGCGCCAGTTTTCAGTAAAGTGATCCGTTATGAATGGTTTGTGGTGAAATTATTACCAACGAATGGAATCTTGAGCAATGCAAAAGACATTTCTTTCCCAGGTCAGATTCATACGAAGAAATGTCTCTGCGGCAAACCTGCCATCGCTCAGTGGTCGTGACGTTCGGAACTTCTACGTTTAGAATGTTTCTGTGATCGGTATGCTCCAAGGGAATACACCAACTCTTCCTGAGGAATAGACATAAGAATAACATTTAAGAATTATTGTAAGAATGAAATACAAGAAAGTGAGAATTTAAAACATTATAACCTTTCTGTATACCATTAACACATGTATCGTACAATAGACATTATAGTGAAATAGAGAAATTATTTTGTGATATCAGATGCCATGAAAATGGCCAGTTAGGTCACCCTACGTTGGGAGCCAAAAATGTAGTGAATTGTGAATTATTCTGTCTGCTGTCGGACGTGAAATGACGAGCAGACGACTGATGACATTGCCCCACGTTAGGAGCTAACATTTAATTGATATCAATAATTAAATGAAATCACACACAAAGGGTACAAAAATAAGGTGTTCATGTATGAACATGAAAGATTGCTTATATTATCAAAATATGAAAGCAGTGTATTTATTTTCGTGATATTTACACAAACCAAAAGAAAATTACAAATCTCATGGCCGATTTGACTGAGCGTGGACACGACTCAGTTATTAAGGGGAAGGAGGAGGGAGCAAATCGTCTCACCTTTCTTCGTTATCGTTCGTTGTATACTGCTGTCGGCAGCAGGTGCTGTATCGCAGCAACCGCGGCAGTGCGGCGAGGCTCCTGTATGATCCCCAGTTGTCTGAAAGTTTTCCGTGGCGTGACCAAACCTGTGCTGTCACGGTGTCGGAAGGCGGATGTGGGCGATGGGTGGAGGAGCGCCCATGTCCGGTCGCTCCCGCGGTGTCTCCACCAACTCTGCCACTTTCTCAATTCTCACCCCTCTCTCAGCTCAACTTGTCTTCGAAATATTTTTCCTTTCGGCGTTATCATTGTCAGACGAGATTTTCTATGAGGCCCAGTGACTGACAGCCGTTTCATCGCCACGCCTCTCAGTGCGGAGTGGAAATTTTCTATCCGGCGTGGGCTGGCTCATGCCTCGTGAATTGGCACCTTTCTCACGATTTCACGATTTCACATTTACCTACATTCCATGGCTGTTGGAGGAGCAGCTACACATACTCTTTATAACCGCTGTCTCTGCGTGAGCCCTGGACAGACTCATGTTTTGGCTGCCGGCGTCGTGATTTATAAAGAATGTCCTCACTGTCGAGAAAAACCTCTTCTTAAGAACGCTGACTCTTTTCATACGGCCGCCCGTTGTAATCGAGCGGTTCTAGGCGCTTCAGCCACTACGGTCGCAGGTTCGAATCCTGCCTCGGGCATTGATGTTTGTGATGTCCTTAGGCTAGTTAGGTTTAAGTAGTTCTAAGTTCAAGGGGACTGATGACCTCAGATTGTAAGTGCCATAGTGCTCAGAGCCATTTGAACTTTTTTTTTCACACGCCTCCCTGCCCCAATTTCTCTCACTTTGTGTACCCCCCTTGCTGTGCCCGTGGTGTGCTGGAAATATTGGCACATTTCAGCTTTCTAAGTCAGGTAAAATGACTGCCGCCAAGTCAGAAGAACTCAGATGCTTTCGCGCATACGTTCTTGGCGTCCCATCCTAATGGCTGCAGATGTCCTTCAGTTCTCGGTTTGCTTCTCGCGGCAGTGCCCTCTGCCCGGGCTGCTGGCCCCCCAGGGTGTCCGGCTCGGCCGCTCAAGGAACGTTGGTGAAATGGCCGCAGTCGGATGTATTACAATATATGCCACTTACTGTGAAACCAATCGTAATTTTACATTTAATAGAATCTCCTTGTATCCTCCAAATCGATAAGAAATATGCCTGTAGTAACGTGGTACGAACATGTATAGATCAATGAAAATGAAATATAATAAAATGAATAAAACCTACAATCAAGTTCCGAACACGGGGCGCAAAAGTGAGAGGCCACAACGCTAGTCACAGTGTTACCATTTCAGCAACAATTACTGTGCGCAAAAAGCCATCTAACTTACGTCGAAAACTTTGACCATAGTTTTCTCAGAGCCGGTAGAGTATCTACGCATAATCCGAACTACATGTTCGTTTATTTTTACTCCTCTTACATTGAACGAATTTTCGCAGATTTTGGGTTATGGCACTTACCATTTTCTCCTCGTTAGTGGTGCAGTTACAGCGATACAGAAAACATCAGGTAGTAAATTAGGTGATGAATTTGCGGTAAGACTGAAAGATGTAGAGAAAAAATCAACTGAAACACTTAACTGGATACATACTAAGATACCAATGATCACAGTATCTACGCTTATACCTCTAACATTACATTACATTAATGCTTGTTCCATAGAGCAGGAATACGACGTTCCATAATTATGTGGAACGTGTCACTTTAACAATAGTTTTCCTTAGACAAGATAATTTTTTGTATATAGAAAACTCTATCAAAAATTGTGTCTGTTCTGTCGGAAATGTCCGATGAGAAACAGTCTGAGAGGTCTGTGTGTTTGTTGCAGGTTAGTGTGTGCTGAGAAATAATTCTTAAGAAAGAAATTCGATACGTTGCGCCGTTTCGCATTTAATTAATATTGATGTTGGCTAATAACGTCACTGTGGGCGAAAATTCAATCTGCCTACCGGTGGAGGTTTTGCCAAACGTGAACATTGTTTGCTTTCCTAACGAAAATTGGACATGGAACGTGGTAAGGATCGAACACAAGATAACGTTCTAGTAGTCCAGTGCGCTGTCATCTTCACTGATATGCTGCCTCAATTTGCGGACACAACGATCTGACTGGCTAACTTCAATGCTGTTTCAATCGGAAATCACGCGAAGTATACAATTCTTGTCCTGACAGCGCAACCTTCCCTGCAACACTCTTAAGAGATTTTTAAACTGTTTCTGACCACCGTGTGTATGCGCCTTCAGGATAATGATAACTTCAGTGTGAATGCGCACTCTGTCTGAACGCTTACAGGTATCAGGTAAAGCTACGGGGAATGAGGGTAATGGATGGTGGACGCTACATGGGTAGTGTGCATCAAGTTAAGGATTTCGTTTGAAAGAGAAGCGTGACCACATAGCTCAAGCTGTCAACGTGACCGCTTGCAAAATAAATAAAAAAGGATATCCGGGTGCGATTCCGATCTGGCACAAATTTTCACTTTTCACCACTGAATGCAGTTGAGCTCCTAATTGTGGCTGATATCTATAATTGTCTTAAAATCGTGTATACAGGGTGATTTACGAAGGTATGCAGATATTTTAATGTGTTACGCTACAAGTAAAACCAATGAAAAAAGTTCCTATTAACATAGGTACAAAAATGTTTACTTATGGAGTAACGGCTAATACAAGAATTTGCCTGAAATTTATCGCCGGCCGAAGTGGCCGCGCGGTTCTGGGCGTTGCAGTTTGGAACCGTGAGACCGCTCCGGTCGCAGGTTCGAATCCTGCCTCGGGCATTGATGTGTGCGATATCCCTAGGTTAGTTAGGTTTAACTAGTTCTAAGTTCTAGGGGACTAATAACCTAAGACGTTGAGTCCCATAGTGCTCAGAGCCATTTGAACCATTTTTGAAATTTATCAACTTCGCTAATATGATGCCATTGCAAAATTGTACCAGATTAAAGCACGATTTCCATTTATTCTGTAGTTATTCGTCTGGTGAATCTAATAAAACATGTCCCAGACGTGCATCTGCAGTCGTTTTTCATAACATCCTATTCCGCCAGTATTAGTATTAGTCGTAGGCAAGGGGAATTTCGCTAAAAATTCAGTAAAGCCGCGGTTGGGCTATGGAGTGTGGGGCCACTGGCCGTGTGTGGTAATGGTAAGCAGCCAGTAGGCCACGCAGAGTAAACATGGCGCTGAGTTTCAGCGGGGTATTGCACGTACGATTTGTTTGGAGTGGAGCAACAATGAGACAGGGAATTGAAGCGTTGCTTTAAGTTACTGTGATATATTAGGCGAGACAGTAGGCCAGAGCTGTGAGGAGCGATGTATAAGTGGCTGACGTATGGGAATTTACCCCTACCATTCTTTCTGTCTCTCTCTGACACTAGATGAGAAGTGAGGGGAAAAACATTATAAATAGTAAGGCAATTTTTACCTTGAGGGGGTGTGCCAGGTCAGTCGAGAGTCGGGCCGGACCTGTGCTGGTCTACACTTATAGGCGCCAGTCTGGCAGTGATGTTGTAAATATTCTGCGTAACATGCCATTTCTTTCTATGTACTTGTTCGGGCTGTATTCCACCTCTGGGGACACAACACCATGGCACGACGGAAAGGCAGCCACGCAATTGGAGACTGCACCGTCTTCCTGAAGTAGGGCAGTGACAGCGTCTGCAGCAGTTCCAGGGCTGGCTACGTTCGCTTCCCACCTGGTGTACTGGGGCCGGGTTGAGATGTAAGCTGCAGAGGCACAGCAGCGCTGATACAGCGTTAGGGACGGTGGCGGATGTACCATCCGGCAAGCACCACTAATAGCAAATTGCGGCACGCCGTCAAGGAGGGCGTGGGTTCGAGACCGGTCCTGTTCTGAGAGCAACAGCTGCCGAGGGCCACGAGTGACTAGTACAACCACCTTTGTCGCATGGTCGGACAGAGCAGTCCAAATAGGGGCGGAGGTCGGCGGGGATCAGGAACTATAACAGTCTCTGGATTCATGGACAGTGAAGCGGCCCCTGTCACTATCCCTCGGCAGGCAGCAACTGGGTGTACGCGGCTGACTTCCATCGTCGGGCGGCCTTGATGATCGCAGCAATGGTGTCGGCAGCCCAGGAATGCTGAGACGGCCGGACTCGCAGGACAGCGCACGGGCAGCACGCTGATGTTATGCTTCTGTAAACTTGATGAATAAAGGAATACTCCTGACTACCGCTGTATCACTCTGCACTCCCCCTTGGCGCTATTGAACTTGCTCAGCCTCGAGACGAGAAATGGCGTGGTGGGCCCTGGCTTCAGCTCTGCTAACTCGAGTCCCGGGTTCGACCATGGACGGGCCACAACAGTGGTGTCAGAAGTGGTGCCGGTTACAACTCTGGTACCGGATTTCCACTCCCACATCTTATGTCTAGCAAGAAGCATTGAGATATGTGTTTGTTGAGGGGTAGTTGAGGTGTTTGGCTGCATTCGTGTTACGCCTTGTCATTTGGAAGGTGTTCGTCCATACCAGTATAGGGAGGAAAGCAAGGCTGGTCACCTGCACACGAGTGCGATGTGTATGGGTGAGTAACGTTTGATTTATTGTTTATGCGCCATCCTTTTGCGTTTTAATGGGTTATGTCTCAATTAGGATGGACTTTTTGAAGATGTCTGTTGTAAGGCCAGAGGAGCCTGTAGTTTTATCTGAATTCAGGGGAAATGGGGGACATGACGACATAGTGCCTAAGCGATGTAATTTTTGTATCCTGTCACATCACGGAATACTGTGTAAAAAGTGGGTGCCAAAGAGTTTTTGTATTTGTAACAGATTGGGACATTTGGCAAGCAATTGTGGAGGATGTAGATGGGCGCTGATTCTCTGCAAGAACTCAGCTGTAGCAGAGTGGAATTAATACTGACAGTAGAGCAATAAGCAAGAATGGTGGTAACACGGCTAGCAGCGGAGGCTGCGGCAGTGGCTATAACGGAAGCTGTAGCCGCTCTAACTGAGCAAATTCGGGTATAGTCTGAGGCAAAGAAAAGGAACAAAGCAAAATATGAAGAATTAGTGGGGAGATCTGAGGCATTGCAAGTAGAGGAAGGGACATCGATTGAAAATAAATTGCAGGGAGTGTCATAGACTGTTTGACCCGGTAATCACGGCATTAATTGACCCCTTTTCGGGTAAAACAATGGAGGATGTGTCGGTATTCCTTAATGACATTATCACATTGGCTGAGGCCAATGGGTGGTAGGATGTTGTAATGTTGAGAGTGGCGAAGTTACGCCTGATAGGGGATGCCAAGTTGTACGTACTGTACCATGAAATCTTGAACAATGTGGGGACATTTGCAGAGCTTGAGGCTGGGTTACGCCAGAAGTACCAAAAACAGAATTGTACCAGGTTTTTTCGGGAAAAACTAAGTGCATTAGTTATGTGAAGAAATGAGACTGTGGAGGTTTTCGCAGATCGGATTCGAAAGATGAATGCACAAACGTTCTAACTGTCACCAAATGGGGAGGCGAATAGAGTGCTGTTACAGGAGGCTGAGAACAGGGCGTTAGATGTGTACCACCTGAGATGTCACGTCTGATGAGAATGGAGAATCCCAGTGATCTTGAGGCGGCTCTATGGGTTGCCATATACTTAGAGGAGGTAGATTATACGACGAAGCAAAGGGTGGAGCATAAGGTTCTGGCAGCGGAATTAAGTGTTTTGGGCGTGGCCAGGAAGAGCATATTAGGAGACAGTGTCAGCGTCAGTTGCGGTTTTACTCATGTGTGGAAATGGGTCACCGGGCAGTGAACCGCAGGAGTAAAATTAGGGGGGGAACCTCGGAGACAGAAACCGTTAAACGAGAATGGGACTGCTTCAACCTTCTGAGGGCGCTCCCAGTGAAATTAGGTAATGCGCTTGTAGGTGCACAGACGGAATGGTGCTTACTAGGCTTGGTGAATGCAAGGAAACAGAGATTTCTGGTTGACACGGACGCACACGTGTCTGTTATTACTCTAGACCTGGTTAGCAGGAGAAGGCTTGAGCCACCACGTTATAAGTTACGTGGGGGGGGGGGGGGTAATAAAGTGGAGTGTCTGGGTACGACCGTATTTCAATTTGTGATCGCAGGAACAATGTTTAGTGAGCAGGTAGAGGTGTTACCATGTGTGGATGAGAGGTGAGAGGTGATTCTCGGACTCGACTTCCTTGACAAACATCGTGCGAAGATAGATCTTTGGCAACAAACAGTGGAACTCAGTGGAACAATGTTTTGCATGGCGGGAACGGTTGCAAATGGACGAATGTCGCAAGGCGCACTTAACGCGAAGGTGACGCCAACTAAAAGGCGAACGGGTTCATTAAAGGTCGATCAGCGGGATAACATACCGGCAGCTACAGGGAAGGTAGTTTGAGTTTCGATAAATACGGACATACCGAAGGAGACGTTGTACATGGTGCAGCCACTCTCGAGTGATGAGGAGTTGGGTAATGCACACTGTTTTGTGCGGAGGAGTTTATCTCACACAAGTTATGTATAAGGGGATTATAGGGTTCCTGTAAGTATAGATAACTACGGCAGAGCGGATTTTAGCTTGTCGAAAGCGTTGTTATTGGCCACATTGGGGTTTTTGATGAAGATGACCTCGATAGGGAGGATTTGGAGGCGATCCATAAGCAAAATGTCGATGCAGCGCAATTGAGGGGATGATTACAGAATTTGCAGGGAGACGACAGGGTCACGTTGGAGGAACTGTTATTGACATTTACCGACTTATTCGCCACGGAAAGTAGGTTACCGGCAACACCCATTACGAAGCATCTGATACCAAAGGAGGATAATGCACCAGTGTTTAGGAAACCATATAAAGTGGCACGTCATATGCAGCCGCTTCTAGAGGATTTTATAGAACACGCTCTAGGGGGTAGAATCATAGAGTATAGTGATAGTCCGTATTCAAGTAATGTAGTTCTCGGAGCTAAGAATTCGGTGGATGATACAAGGAAATATAGATTTTGTTGTGATTATAGGTTTCTGAATCCGAAAACCATTTCGGACGGATATACGATTCCGAATATCACGGACACATTGGACAATCTTGGAATATGTAAGTATTTTACGACGATGGATTTACGAAGTGGA
The DNA here is from genome assembly GCF_023897955.1 of Schistocerca gregaria. Lineage (NCBI taxonomy): Eukaryota > Metazoa > Arthropoda > Insecta > Orthoptera > Acrididae > Schistocerca > Schistocerca gregaria. The sequence goes on from NC_064931.1 coordinate 79,311,475, forward strand.
TATCACCTGTTTGAAGTAGCGTCAGAGGATAGGGCAAACACAGCTTTTACTGTTCCTGGGGGACAGTACTAGTATAAACGTATGACGTTCGGGTTGGGTTGGGTTGGATTGTTTGGGGAAGGAGACCAGACTGCGAGGTAGTTTGTCTCATCGGATCAAGGAACGACGGGGAAGAAAGTCGGCCGTGCACTTTCAAAGGAACCATACTGGCATTTGCCTGGAGCGATTTAGGGAAATCACCGAAAAACTAAATCAGGATGGCCGGACGCAGGATTGAACCTTCGTCCTCCCGAATGCGAGTCCAGTGTCTAACCACTGCTTCAAGGTTACCCGCCTAGCGAGCAAAGCAGAAGGCCAACTTTATTTTTAAAAAAATCTCTAGAGCGGTCTGGCGCGACCCATAACCACCTAGATCATCGTTTTTTTTTTTTTTTTTTTTTTTTAGGAAGGTATTAAGAAAAGGAGATAAGGATTTTTATTGTCTATAATATATCATACAATCACCGTTAATCTTTATTTTGCAATTGCCATTACCAACTTTGGCCCAAATAAACAAGTACTCATCAGCATTTAATTTCTTCTTCTTCCTAGTACTCAAAACAAATGGCATGCTTGGAACTAGAGTACCATAAGGCACTTTAGCCAACAGTCCTGTAGTCTCGGATATACTCCATGTCATCCATGTGAGAATATTAGCATCTGGAAAAGCTACAAGGCCACCATAATCTGCTTGATTGCCCCAGACAACAGCAAGTGTGAGCCAATTACTACCTCCAAACAATGCCTGTACATCACAGGTAAAGTTCAGATGCAGTCCACGAAACACATTCGGGCCTCCAATTAACTGCTGCTTATTAAATTGACCAGAAAGGTCAATATCAATTGCCTTCAAGCTGCGATATACAGGTACACTGCGCCGCCAGCGACGACGCCATGCGCGTCGCAGAGGCATTGCTGTGGCACCGGCCACTTTTCAGCGATTATTAGATGGGATTTTAAGTGGATTCAAACCAAAGACATGTATGGTTCACCTAGATGACACTATAGCATTTTCAAAATATATACCAGAACATATATCGCGTTTAAGAGAAGTTAGCTGGCTGACTGTCTCTGAGCACTATGGGACTTAACATCTCTGGTCATCAGTCCTCTTTTTTAAAAATGTATTTACTTATTTTTTTACATGATTACTTTTAGGAAACGTGCTTGGCACTCCCCATCTGAGTGGGGGGTTAACGAAAACGCTGCGTAAATAATTTGCGAAGAGCGTACGGTATTTCGGTGTGCGTTCGAGGGCGTTGTGAGCATTTTATAGGAGCCACCAGTAATCAATCTGCTCTTTCTCTCCGTCGCGAAGATATTGGCGACGGTAAGTCCTTTGAACCATGTAAGCGCATGATATTTTGCGGCCGGAAAGTAAGTTTCATCTGGACAGAGTAGGGTCTGAAGGTCAGTCATGTAAGGTGTGACTAGGAGGTAACAAGCCAATACCTTCTGTGTTAGTCGCTAAACTCCGGACGATAATGGGCAAGTAAAACGATGTTCATCGGTACACCTAGAACTTAGAACTACTTAAACCTAACTAACGACAGCACACAACACCCAGTCACCAGGAGGCAGAGAAAATCTCTAACCCCGCCGCGAATCGAACCCGGGAACCCTCGCGTGGGAAGCGAGAACGCTACCGGACGACCACGAGCTGCGGACTATTAAGAAAAGTCCTTTGAAGATTGCCGTCGGCATGGTTAACATTAAGTTTAGATAAAGTGATTTTGTGCAGACGCAGGTCAAATATTTAGGTCATGCAATCAGTGAACAAGGGGTTCAAACCGATCCTCGGTTAACAGAGGCAGTTCAAAACTTTCCGCACTATGTACAACGAAGCAATTACAATCGTATATTGGGATATGTTCATATTATCGTAAAGTTGTAAAGGATTTTGCTAAAATAGCCGAGCCGTTAACAAAGCTTTCAAAGAAAGGGGTTATATTTCAGTGATGGAGGAATGCCAGAAAGCTTTCGATAAATTAAAAATGAGATTAGTTTCTGGTCCGCTGTTGATGTTCCGAATTTTGAAGAAGACTCCATCTTATCAGGTGACGCTTCAAATGGCGCAGTAGGATGTATTGTAGGACAAATGATAAAGGGACATGAGCATCCGGTGGCGTATGCTTCCAGACAGTTAAATAGGGCAGGGCGGAATTATTCCACAACGGAAAAAGAGATGTTGGCTGTAATTTATGGAGAAACGTATTTTCGTTGTTACTTTTATGATAGGAAATGTTGTTTTATACGGAAGGGGTTCTGGAGATACTACCAATGCAGAATCTGACATATTTAAACTCCACGTTAAATCCAGAGTTTTTGGAAACGTTGCATTACTTTATTAACGCACAGGAAGGATTTATCACGGTTAATAAAGTATTGGAACGTGTTCGAACAGAATTATGACAGTGAGAATTTCAGCCGCAGGGTGTGCCGTTTTTCTAATTTTCTTGTGTACAACTATGTGGAGAGTGTGGAAACGTGCATAGTAGAGGAGATGCCAACACATCCGTTGCCTACGGCATGGTGAACCGTAGTAAACAGTGTATAAGGGTAGCACTAATGTTTCTACGATCTCATTAGTTTTAGTTAGAAGCATATAAGTTTTGTGAACAAGGTATGTTTACGCAGCCACAGGCCACAGCTGTCTTGTTGAAAGGAGGGAGGCGTGCTGCGCTAGTATTTGTCTTAGTCGTAGCAAAGGGGAATTTTGTTAAAAATTCAGTAAAGGCGCGTTTGGGCGATGCAGTCTGGAGCTGCTGGCAGTGTGTGGTAATAGTCGGCAGCCAGCAGGCCAGGCAGAGTAAACATGGCGTGGAGCAGCAGCGGGCTGTGGCACGTGCGACTTGTTTGGAGTGGAGCAACAGTGCGGCAGGGAAATGCAGCGTTGCTTTAAGTTACTGTGGTGTATGAGTCTAGACCGTAGGCCAGACTGGGAGGGGCGATATATAAGTGGCTGACGTATGGGGATTGACCGCTGCCATAGTTTCTGTCTCTCTCTGACACTACGTCACAAGTGAGGGGAAAAGCAGTATAAATAGTCAGGCACTTTTAACTTGAGGAGGTGTGCCAGGTCATATGAAGATTCAAATTATTGTTTATTTGTATTCTTTCTTAAATAATAAATTGTATGTGTATACGAAGACCAAAACTATTTGAATAATATACTCCAACTGACGCTATTGTAACAACAGACTTCTACATCTACATGACTACTCTGCAATTCACATTTAAGTGCTTGGCAGAGGGTTCATCGAACCACAATCATACTATCTCTCTACTATTCCACTCCCGAACAGCGAGCGGGAAAAACGAACACCTAAACCTTTCTGTTCGAGCTCTGATTTCTCGTATTTTATTTTGATGATCATTCCTACCTATGTAGGCTGGGCTCAACAAAATATTTTCGCATTCGGAAGAGAAAGTTGGTGACTGAAATTTCGTAAAAAGCTCTCGCCGCGACGAAAAACGTCTATGCTGTAATGACTTCCATCCCAACTCGTGTATCATACCTGCCACTCTCTCTCCCCTATAACGTGATAATACAAAACGAGCTGCCCTTTTTTGCACCCTTTCGATGTCCTCCGTCAATCCCACCTGGTAAGGATCCCACACCGCGCAGCAATATTCTAACAGAGGACGAACGAGTGTAGTGTAAGCTATCTCTTTAGTGGACTTGTTGCATCTTCTAAGTGTCCTGCCAATGAAACGCAACCTTTGGCTCGCCTTCCCGACAATATTATCTATGTGGCCCCTCCAACTGAGGTTGTTCGTAATTTTAACACCCAGGTACTTAGTTGAATTGACAGCCTTGAGAATTGTACTATTTATCGAGTAATCGAATTCCAACGGATTTCTTTTGGAACTCATGTGGATCATCTCACACGTTTCGTTATTTAGCGTCAACTGCCACCTGACACACCATACAGCAATCTTTTCTAAATAGCTTTGCAACTGATACTGGTCTTCGGATGACCTTACTAGACGGTAAATTACAGCATCATCTGCGAACAGTCTAAGAGAACTGCTCAGATTGTCACCCAGGTCATTTATATAGATCAGGAACAGTAGAGGTCCCAGGACGCTTCCCTGGGGAACACTTGTGCGTAAAGTAGCCTTCCTGGTATATTATAATTCGTTAAACTAAGGTTACTCTGTCAGTTTACTTTAACTTAAAGATTTATGTTAATTTTGTACCGTTTCAACTATTGTTGCTTGCATGATGGATCTTGCCTAAAGCGAAAATAAACAAATTAAACAAAAAAGTTGCAATAACTGACGAATGTATAGTGAAACAGCATCTCCAAAAGCGACCGGTGGCACATATGTAATTCTCGGCCAACGACTATAGGTCAGCTCCATTTTGAGAAAAGGTTGTTCAAGATACTGACATCTGTGCCAAGATATCCCTCTACGCCGGTCATATACGATTTATAGCCTATATAACACGAGTACAATACTTCACTGATGTCGAACAATTGCTTCAAGATGTTTACTTTTCACATTAGGCTAAATTATTAAGTTTTTTTGTTTTATTTCATGCACGGATAGAGTATTGGACGAAGCACTGTTCGGTTTCCTCTTTTACGTCCCGTTATGAGCGTAATGGAACTTTCATAGTATCTACAGGTTTTTGACCCGCCTAGATAGTAATAGGTGTAAAAATGCCGCCTCCGGGACGGGGGGATGCGCCGGCCACACAACGAATCCGTCCGTCGGATTAACGACGAGGATCGGTGTGCGCCCTACGCAAATACCATGCTGGAATCGAAGTCCCGCCTCAGTTACCCAGTTCTTAAACATTTCGAAAACTTTCTTTCATATGAATTGTGTAGATGTATATACAGGGTGCTTCAAAAATGACCGGTATATTTGAAACGGCAATAAAAACTAAACGAGCAGCGATAGAAATACACCGTTTGTTGCAATATGGTTGGGACAACAGTACATTTTCAGGCGGACAAACTTTCGAAATTACAGTAGTTACAATTTTCAATAACAGATGGCGCTGCAAGTAATGTGAAAGATATAGAAGACAACGAAGTCTGTGGGTGCGCCATTCTGTACGTCGTCTTTCTGCTGTAAGCTTGTGCTGTTCACAACGTGCAAGTGTGCTGTGGACAACATGGTTTATTCCTTAGGACAGAGGATTTTTCTGGTGTTGGAATTCCACCGCCTAGAGCACAGTGTTGTTGCAACAAGACGAAGTTTTCAACGGAGGTTTAATGTAACCAAAAGACCGAAAAGCGATACAATAAAGCATCTGTTTGAAAATTTTCAGCGGTCTGGGAACGTGACGGATGAACGTGCTGGAAAGCTAGGGCGACCGCGTACGGCAACCACAGAGGGCAACGCTCAGCTAGTGATCCAACAGCGGCCTCGGGTTTCCGTTCGCCGTGTTGGAGCTGCGGTCCAAATGACGCCAACGTCCACGTATCGTCTCATGCGCCAGAGTTTACACCTCTATCCACACAAAATTCAAACGCGGCAACCCCTCAGCGTCGCTACCATTGCTGCACGAGAGACATTCGCTAACGATATAGTGCACAGGATTGATGACCGCGATATGCATGTGGGCAGCATTTGGTTTACTGACGAAGCTTATTTTTACCTGGACGGCTTCGTCAATAAACAGAACTGACGCATATGGGGTACCGAAAAGCCCCATGTTGCAGTCCCATCGTCACTGCATCCTCAAAGGTACTAGTCTGGGCCGCCATTTCTTCCAAAGGAATCATTGGCCCATTTTTCAGATCCGAAACGATTACTGCATCACGCTATCTGGACATTCTTCGTGAATTTGTGGCGGTACAAACTGCCTTAGACGACACTGCGAACACCTCGTGGTTTATGTAAAATGGTGCCCGGCCACATCACACGGCCGACGTCTTTAATTTCCTGAATGAATATTTCGATGATCGTGTGATTGCTTTGGGCTATCCGAAACATACAGGAGGCGGCGTCGATTGGCCTCCCTATTCGCCAGACATGAAACAGCTGAAGCAGTACATCTCATCTGCATGTGAAGCCATTCCGCCAGACACGTTGTCAAAGGTTTCGGGTAATTTCATTCAGAGACTACGCCATATTATTGCTACGCATGGTGGATATGTGGAAAATATCGTACTATAGAGTTTCCCAGACCGCAGCGCTATCTGTTGTTGACAATTGTAGCTACTGTAATTTCGAAAGTTTGTCTGCCTGAAAATGTACGGTTGTCCCAAGCATATTGCAACAAACGGTGTATTTCTGTCGCTGCTCGTTTAGTTTGTATTGCCGTTTCAAATATACCTGTCAGTTTTGAAACACCCTGTATTATGTCCAAGGGGTAACGGGGAGAGGGGGGGGGGGGGTGAGAAAATGAAGAGCATCCGGACACCCCTTAAATTAACCATGACGAATCCGTTAACAACCACGCAAACATGCGTCGTTGAAGGATAACGGCACGAAAACGTAATAAAGAGATGTTATCTACAGTTTTGACGTGATGAAGACAGAATGCCCTGAAAGAAGTTCCTGCACTTCTTTCAGGGGATCTCCTGAAGATATAGAATGTCGTTCCTCTGGTGTGAGCCAGCTGGGATGTCTATTATGTTTGTTATACTGTCACGTAACGTTCGGAGTCGCTTTCTTAAGCAGTTAATATCCCACACAACACTGAAGTAAGAAAAGTCATGGGACAGCGGTGCACACATATACAGTTGGTGGTACTATTGCGTAAACAAGGTACAAAGGGGTAGTGGAATGGCGGAGTTATCATTTGTATTCAGTTGATTCATGTGAAAAGGTTTCCGACCTCTTTACGACCGCACCACAGAATTAACAGGTTTTGACTGTGGAATGATAGTTGGAGCTAGACGTACGGACATTACATCTCGGAAATCGCTAGGGAATTCAATATTCTGAGATGCACAGTGTCAAGGATGTACCTAGAATACTTATGTATACGCATTATCTCTTATCGCGGACAACGCAGTGGCCGACGGCCTTCACTTAACGACCGACAGCAACGGCGTTTGCATAGAGTTGTCAGTGCTAACAGACAAACAACACTGCGTAAAGTAAGGGCTGAAATCAATCTGGGACATGCGACTAATGTATCCGTTAGAACAGTGAGGTGAATTTTAGCGTTAATGGGCTATGCCAGCAGACGACCTATGCGAGTGCCTTTGGTAATAGCACAACATCGCCTGCAGCGTTTCTCGTGGACTCGTGACTATATCGGTTGGACCCTAGACGACTGGAAAATTGTAGCCTGGTAAGATGAGTCCCAATTTCAGTTGGTCAGAACTGATGGTAGTATTCGAATGTGGCACAGATCCCATAAAGCCATGGACCCAAGTCGCCAACAAGGCACTGTGCAAACTGGTGGTGGCTCCATAATGGTGTGGGCTGTGTTTATATAGAATGGACTGGATTCTCTGGTCCCACTGAACCAATCATTCAGTGGAAACGGCATGTTCCACTACCTGGAGACCATTTTGAGGCATTCATGGACTTCATGCTCCAAAAGAATGATGCGCGACGTCATCGGGCGACAACTGTTCGCGATTGGTTGGAAGAACATTCTAGAGAATTGGAGCGAATGCTCTGGCCACCGAGATCGCCCTACGTGAACCCTACCAAACTTTGTGTGACATAATCGAGAGGTCAGTTTGTACACAAAATCCTGAACTGGCCTCAATTTCGCAATTATGGACGGCCATAGATGCAGTATGGCTCAATATTTCTGCAGGAGACTTTCAACAACTTGTTGTTTCCATTCCACATCAAGTTGCTGCACTACACCTGGAAAAATGAGGTCCGACAGGATATTAAAAGTTTTCCATGACTTTTGTCACGTCAGTGTGTAGTAGTACAGATTTTTCAATGTTTCAGTGACTTTGGACACTTACGCCGTACCAAAATGCTACTTGAACTTTTACTATTGCTTGATGTTGCCTTCCTTGTACTTCACTATAGATTGCCTAATGTACAGTAAATGTTTTTGTGCAACATCGATGTGAACTATAACCGTAAAATTATTGAATAGTAGCATAGGAGACCCGTTATATGTTCCACTTGTTGTTGATCGGCATTGCCTCGAACTGAAATCCTGGAGGAGTTTATGGTTTATTTTTGGTGTCTCTTACGTGTCAGTGCATTTTCGAGTAGGAGTAGGGTTATTTGTATGTAGAGAAATTCCTGCCGTCTTGAACCCGAACGCATAGTCAGACGAGACGAAAGAGGTATCTCGTGCTTCATAAACAAGTGAATAAGGAGGCGAATCGGAATAGCAAGGAAACGGCAGTTGTCCGAAATCTGGTATCCTTCGATACGGAATCTTTGATTCCAAGTCCAGGTGTACCAGCCACCGGTGCGGAAGATGATACGTCAGCGGGTGAAACGAGAAGGCGAAGTTGTTGATAATCAGGACGCGATAGCTTCTTATCCAGTTGAAGCTGCTGTTTTTTTTCGGGGCAGAGATGAGGAAATTCGTGTAGAAACTCCTAGCACACTCTCGCGAAATACGCCTTTGCCCGCACCAGTGGGATGAAGTAATTTACTGACCGGGCGCTTGAAATACTTAAGAGGACAGACACAAAGGTCAAGGAGAATAGCAAGACAATGAAGGAAAATCGTTCTAAAATTGTGGCCGGAAACATTGTCAAGAAAACAACACAGGAAGAGTTGGAGGGGGTTGATTCTAAAACTGATGCCGGGAATACGTTTACTAAAATGACTCAGGAGGAGATAAGTAAGACTTCCTGGGGAATAACCGAACTGGTTACAGAGGTAAATGAAATGTCTAAAACGCAGGAACAAATTCCGGAAATTAAGCAAATGTTGACAAGGTGACGCGCAGGCAAGACGCGCTCAAAGTTCAGATGGGGGACGCCGATAAACCGGTAACCACACTAGAAGATAAAGTTCAGCGTACGTCAGAGGATATCAAGCGTCATTTGTGCGTCGCCATATATCAGCTTAAAAGGACTTCCATTGTAGAAGAAATTCAGAAAACTCGTAGCGAATCAGAGAAAATTGGACGATACTGACAGGCTCCAGCTCCAGAAGAAAGCGATAAGAAGGTGTTGCTATGGAGCGTGTTGTACGCTATCAGTTGTGTAGGGAACCGACCGCTCTGATGCCAGTGTGTAGAGAGAATGTCATCGTGATGACAAAGTTGCGGGATGTGCCGCATTTAGTCACGAGCAAAGAGTAGAATTTAACCTTGAGTGAGGCAGATGTAAACAGCAACGAAAGTAGCTTGTGTGACCTTAAAGTGGAGGGGAAGATGCGAGAAGGAATGACGTAGGGCAGAACGATTCCTTAGAGAATTCAGCGTTAGGCACCGACAGTGTTCTAAAGTTTCCTTGTCATAGTGTAGATGCAGTTACTGTCGTGGAGAATTTTTGTAGCAGTCCGACCCACATGGTGGAAGCTGCACAGTCCTCTGTGATTGCACGAGATAATGAGGAAGAGGGAGACGCGGTTCATGCAAGTGATCAAAATCATACCGTGGCTCTGCGCGGATCAGACGTTATAGCCGCGGCGAGTATTGCCCTACATGTTGTATGCTGCCGTAGCAAGAGGCGAGAATGGTTTTCCCCGTTTTCAAGTTACAAGAGAACAGTGGAAAGGTTAATTTAGCTGGTAGCACGATTTGGCAGATCAGTATCAATCATTCGTTCGATATGAACTTACTGGCAGTAACTCAAGATATGGAGCGATGATCGAAGAGGATCGAAGTGGCAAGAAATCTTGGTGCCGAGAGGAGAAATGTCTTCATGTAGGTGTTCCTGAACAGTTGTTTACAGAGTAACCATTGGAATCATATGGTAGCGCGTGATATTCAAGCGAGACTGATGTTCAGAGTTCGGGTTAGGAAGCAGATTGATTACACATTGCATTGTAGTATGTTTATATCATATGATTTGTTATTTGTTTGTTGTAAAGAGTTTGCTTAATTGGATTGGTGTTGAAAAAGTGAGAGTAGTTCCCTTGCAATAACGTAAGGAAACAGTTTTAGACTCCAGTGTATACAAAAAGGGTTACAAAGGAAAGATGCGAATATAGTGTATCTACGACACTGTAGTGGACTTATAATTTCGATTGCACTGGAAGGAATAATTATGTCAACGGTAAGTGGTGAGTGACCATTGGTGAGAATTAGGTAGGCTTATTCGTTGGGCCCATGCTGTGATGAAGGGTGTATAAAGTAATGGTATTTTGTAGGCTTCCCTGCCAATAGAAATCGATTCTGGGCAGCGTCTCCTCGTGTGGCCGATGACTCAAGTGGACATTAAGTTGAGAGAGGTTAATGTATGCTGAGGCTATGTATGTAGTGCGGAAATTTTGCTGGTGTGGACGCGCTGCAGCTTTTACAGTGAGGAGATGTGTAAGAGGTTTTGAGTAAGAGGTTTTATAGAAGGAATAAAGAGTACTGGTGTAAGTGCTTTTGCAGTACATTTATTGTGGAGGGTGATGGATGGATTAATTCTCTCTTCAGGCTAATGAGGTAAAGCTGAGTTAAATGAATGTGAGCTGCAGCGTTGCTTGGATGGTGTTAGGTATGAATTAAGTCTTTGTTCACAGCCTGGAAATTCGGTTCTATGTTTTGTCTTATGTTTTCCGCAGTGAGGAAGAGAAAATGAGTTAGATTAGAGAGTGATGATATTTCTTCATAGACAGTACTAAGGAGCGCTGAAAGTTTTTGTTGGCCGACGTCGGGCAATTTCATGAGGTGATGGTGTTTTCCTATTGTTATTTCAGGCTTTAGGGAGCTAGTGAAAAGGTTATGACCGGCGCAGTTCCTTGATTTATGTTGTACTGGAGAGAAGCACTGACGAAAATCGAGTTTACCGATATAGAAGAGTGAGGCGTCAAGCTGCCGGTAGTGAAACATTAGTAAGTAATACGTAGCCTATACTAAATTTCGTTATGCTATAGCGTTTTTTGTTATGTCGTTGTCTGTTTTAGAGAATCGCAAATATCGCCACGAAGGAAGAGAGGTCAGAGAGAGAGCAAAATCAGGAGCCTTAACTGTGGACGGAAGCGCCGTCTTAATTGGCTCTGAGCACTATGGGATTCAACATCAGTCCCCTAGGACTTAGAACTACTTAAATCTAACTAACCTAAGGACATCACACACGTCCATGCCCGAGGCAGGATTCGAACCTTCGACCGTAACGTTCGTGCGGTTCGAGACTGTAACGCCTAGAACCGCTCGTCCACCCTTGCCGGCCGTCTTACTTCTAGGTAGAAATGGGACCATATGACCAAGGACAACGGAAATAATCAAGGATAAATGTGACACAAGTAGATGTGCCAGAATGAGGAATGTTGGCTTATTGCTAGGTAAATGTATTTAGTGTTTTTCATTGAAGGATAATAATACTGAGTGCAAGTAGTTAAAACTGTTGTTTCAGCGTGATTTCGCTTGTGACCAATTTTTGTACTTTGCTTGTCCATTTTTGTTTAGAAGCTTATTGCAGGAAAGGACATTATGGAACAGATGACGGTATGATGGGACAGGGATGCTACCAGGAACTGTAACAGATGTTCTCATGGGAACATTCTTTTTGTAAATTAGCATGTGTGGGGTCATGAATGACATGACGCATGAAGAGCAATGTATGTATTATTAGGTCAGATATTAAATGGGTGTGGCTCTCATGCATGTAATTAAATCCGGCGCATGCGTACATGCAGAATATTATTGATTCTGGAGGTAGGTATAAGGTGTACTAGACACTAATCTTGTCTAACCGTAAATAAAAAATATATGTGTCGCCGGTGATGGTATGATACAATTAATTTTACTTCTTCTGAGTTATGCAAATTAAAAATAAATATAGTTTACTTTTTTTGACGGGTAAATGTGCGAGATTCACCACAGGAATCAAATACCCGACCGGTTGCAAATAACTATTTGGTACATTGGCCTACGTCTCGATATCTCTAAGGATTACAATGAAATTTTAAGAAACCGTAATGTTACATTGGGAGAAGGAAATGGTCAAAGTTTCGAGTAGATAAGTTCAAGTCAAAAATTAAAATTATACACGTTCCAGCCTTTCTTAAATTTACATTGTGATGAAGACATCCTTAGAGACGTCGAAACATAGGTCACTGCTCCAAACAGTTATTTGCTACCAGTTAGTTGCTTCATTCCTATGTTGAAACTAATATACAGCTGCTGAGAGACAGCTATTTTTAAAACGTTATAAGAGCTTCGACTCATAAAAGAAAAGTGATTAATCCTCATTATTGTAATCACCAATGTAAAGTAAAACAGGTGAATCTTTAGTAATGTATAGTTTGTAAACGTATTATTTCTATGTTATGCGTATATGTTAATACAGCGACACGATTGTGACTGGAGAGTCTCAAGTTTTGTGCAGATGCGACGTACGGACGGTGGACACTGACGCGCAGCACCCGGACGCCTCATGAGCGGAGCGACTGAACTGACACCTCAGGGAGCCTCCACCCGTCTCGCAGCTGGCGCAAAATGAGGGCGAGAATGGACGGCACGGGCAGTAATTTACCGTGCCTGCGGGATCACTCGTCCCCTGTGGCTGCCGAGAAATGGGTCCCGCAGCCAGGCTCCTTGCTGTCCAAGCACGTCGCCCGAGAGGGAATGGCACGGCTCGCGTGGGCTGGTCAACGACAAACGCCGCTACAGGAGGCAGGCAAGCCACCTGCAGAATGGAGCGCAGGTGAGGAGGGCGTATGTTAGCAATTCCGAGTGAGCACAGCCAATGGCCTAAGGATTATTCTCGGCGCGCCTAATGGGGATAATTTGCAAGGTTTTGGCTCTTCATCTGTTCACAGATGTTCTTCTGACAAAGAACCCCTTGAGTGCGAGGACGCAGATCCAGTCTTTACTAAGGATCATGTGAAAGTTTTGTGTTAACGATTATGACTAGAAAAATATTAGCTGCTGAGGACTCACTAGTTGCGTCGGGAGGGCGACAGAAAATTATTGTCCGTGAGATGCAGAAAACCTTCTATGGGATATATGTACTACACTTGACAAAATGAACATGATCGAAAATCAAGAAATATTCAAAGAAAAAATCATTAGCATGCACCATTAACACCGAATGAAAAATGGCGCGTACAGTGATCACAAGAAGTCCGCACCATGAAGATCAAAGGCGAACTCCTTGGGAGTTACCAACTGTGCACGACGTTCGGGTTGATATCCGCTCATCAACAACGATTATGGAATCATACTGGTGTAAAGGGGTGATAAGGACTGATGGAATGTGATGGCACGCAACCGAATTTGAAAACAGTCTGTCAAGGAGTTTATTGTGAAATTTGCTATCCTATGAGGCGTAGCTATAGGTACTGTGTCAATGTGTATATAGGCATGGAAGATACAAACATCCAAAGGCTAGATTTTTGCAGTGGTTCCAACTGATATGAACTGCAATGCCACACACGTTTCAGGAAGGATACTTTCCTCTAAAGGAGTATGGTTTTTATACGATGACCAGGAATCGAGCCAAAGCAAGTTATTTTGACCAGTTATTGACCAAAATCAGTGCCAATACCACAGTTGTATTAATCGTAAGCCCATTTTTCCCCTCTTGCTTGTTTTACGTAAATATTACCTATGGCTCTTGAAAGAAAAAAAATGGTTCAAATGGCTCTGAGCACTAAGGGACTTAACACCTGACGTCATCAGTCCGCTAGAACTTAGAACTACTTAAACCTAACTGACCTAAGGACATCATACACATTCATGCCCTTGGCAGGATTCGAACGTGCGACCGCAGCGGTCGCGCCGTTCTGGACTAAAGCGCCTAGAATTGGTCGGCCACATCGGCCAGCTGCAATTATAGAGGAAAATATACATATTTTCTGAGTTCTCAATACTAGCCTTGTAACGACCACACTCGGCTATACTTCCCCAAATCGAATTACACAAAGTAGATTACAAATATGAGAGGGGGGCAAGTCACTGTGTGCATCATAAAGGCATGCCACCTCTCAAACTCTCTTGGTAACTCCAACCTCCCGAGTTCCTACCATATGTCTGTCCTCTTCAAATCATGATTGGTCGGAATCGGAAAGAAAGCTCTTACTGAATAATGAGACAAGTTTGTTTATCTCATCTACAAATTTTCGGGCCAATTCCTCAGTTTGTTGTGCATTGTCAGGTTGGCGCTTTGTTCGAAATTTATTTACCTTACGTCTTTCTATTCTTTAACCTTATCTAGTTATCCTTTGCTTCCCTTGAAATCACTGTAATCGATGTTGCGAGCAATTTGATGTACATTACATAACTGGTCACTTTCTTGCACATACTGAAAATTGTATCCAGCATCATTTAACTGCACAAACACGAGTTTCTGTCCTCCCTTGAATATCCATAGTGTTTGTTATGTGCTACACATATTGCTGCGGACGTATTCTAAAACTCTGTTCATAATTGTTTTATTTTTGTTTTTACTGTGCTGTGGATGTTCTTCCCTGTATGTGATTAAGTTGTGTACCCGCTCCTCATACAACGATTGTCCTTTACTATGTTTCACTGGAGGCGGGATTAGCGGCTCCCTATCCGGCAAGGATAATGAACTACATGGTTCGACGCCTGTTTAAGTATCACTTTCACTTGTTAAGGAAGAACCTTTGTCATAGTGATAATGAGGTAAAATTTCCGTACATTTGAGAGTTTATGACGCCACACATTCCCCTGGTCGTCTTGCAGAAACGCTAGTATTTCATTTGCCACTTCTTTCTCACTCTGTGAAATTCTATGGGTTCCTTCCTGACGAAATGTCAGCTTTGGAAACTGTTGTTGTTGATTAATGAAATGTTTGCTGTATTCATTGTTGCCATTGCTCTGCTTTGTTTCAACACCACTAGCACTGTTTCGCTGTTGTCAGTTATCTGTCCACTGAGCAGCTCAACTATGCTCTGAAACATCCTGTTGTGCTCACAATTGGATACCTGCAGTCCCATCCCCTGTTGCTATTAGCAACCAATATCGTTGTTGCATGGTAGACGATATGTGAGGCGTCGAATGCCACAAACATCATTGGCCTTTTGTGACCTCCGACTCAAGGGGTTCCTTGTGAGAGCGATGTGTGGGTGGTCTGCAGCACGTGTGTGGTCTGTTCATAAGGCAGTTAAAGCTCTTTACTCTTTGTGTGATGAGTGTCACTTGCCTGCACCGAAACTAATCAGTTTTGACCGTAATGTTTCTTTTCTGTCCCATAGATGGATATCTCATCTGGTAATCATGCTCCAAAATTAATTACATCTTCTCCTCTGTAGGATTAATTACTAACAATGTTGGCACAAATCCTGCCATCATTTGAAGCTGTCTCTCAGTGCAACCTTCTTTCTGTGGCAGAGACTATTCCAGTCTAATGTCTGGGAGATTACTTCTTGCGCCATACCTAAGGACAATCTGCCTTTCACCTATGTGCTTGAGTGGAAATGAGACAATGAACGTCATAGTCCAGGACCAGGGGATCGTCGGACAGTAACAGTGCACTTTTGTCCACAGGCTTGTGAAGAAAGAGTGGCAATCGTTAATGACTGATGTTAGCCACTTCTGTCGTCGAATGATCTGCCAATACTCAGACCCATGTAATGCGTCAGTGGTCAGTGTGGTGAGTATTCTGCTAGTGACATGTGAATTGAGCTTTAGTACATCAAGGAAGGACTAGTGTCGCAAACCTGTATCATCATTAGTGTCAGAGGCTAATAGTTTTCTGCGCTTACTCTGTGTTTCTATCTGTTTGTTGTTTCTGTACCAAATCACTAGCTTAAAGTTAATAAATATGTGTTTTTAAAATCTGTAACCTGTATGTTACCTTTTTGTGTCTGATCACATCATGTTCTCTTTTCTTTTGTTGGCATGAGATGTGACATCATCCAGGAAGGCTCTTGAATTTAAAGAATGAGACACAACACACATTATTTTTGTAGTTGATTTGTTGTTCTCCTGTTAACCTGATGCCTAAGTAGAATAATTTTGTAGGCTCTGGATCATTAACTTGATGTTCAGATAAATTCTGTATTTTACATATAAAGCAACCGATTTTTAAAAATTAAATTAAAAATTCAGTACATTTAATTAAATCAGCTGATTTTATTTACATTAACTAAATACCTATTTTTTCCAATAGCATAATTAAATACAATGCACAACTGATTTCTCACCACATTATTTTATTTACAGCATGATTGTTGCAAAATAACATGTAGTAGTTAATAAAATTGTTTAAAAAAATCACATTGTGAATGTGATGTAAATAATTAAAATGTCTTTCAACAAAAGTCATTATTGTAACAAATCACATTGTGAACATCAGTAAATAATAAAAATGTATTAGGTAACAAAAGTAAGTTAATTAAAATGAGTTAGTTAAATTTTTTATGAACTCACATTGTGAACTGTATATCATGAAATTTGTTATTTCTTTTTTAAGGTTTTTCATTTCTTTATACAATAATTTCATTTGTGCTTTTTTAATTATTTCAAATCTCCAAATTATCAATTAATTTAGAAAACCAGTTTGGTGAAATATATATAAAATCATTATTAAGTTCCAGACAAAGATTTTCTCCAAATCCAGTATTTAAATATTCACAGTACATAATATTATTTAAAACGTTTATCTCTAGCTCATTTACTATTCCAATTATCTTAGAAATACTTAAACTATTTTGCTTCTTGATTAAAGTAGTTTCCATTTACATAGAAAAAATTTTATTATTATTTTAAAAACAAATTTGTAGTTTATATTAAATATAGTTTTTAAAATTGTAATTTATACTTACACCTAAACGAATCATTGAAAATTATTCTTTTCTTTATTTTTATAAATCTAATAAAAATTAATTCAGATAAATGGAGAACAAAACAGAAATGCAACCTAAAGAAAAGATACTTATGAAACAATTTAGCTATGTAAAAAAGATATTCATTGTCCTGTTTGTTTAAGTGGTGAGAATAATAATCAATTTCTTCAGGAAAATTACATCATATTTTTCATAAAGAGTGTATTGACAAATGGTTAAAGGAAGAAGAAAATTGTCCACTTTACAGAAGTATAATTAAAAACAAAGAACCAACATTAGAAGATTGTTAAGCATTTGATTCTTTAGTAGTAATTAAAAGATCTTTTAATCCTTTATTTCATATAGTTCAACAATTTAGAAAACAGCAATATGAATATTTATGATGATTCTGGTCATGAATGATTTTATATTATTTATAATAATTAATTAAAATTAAAATATCCAAATTACAAAAATTTACTTTGTAAAAAATTTAATTTTTTATATATAAATGGAGCAAGTTTAACAACAGTCTTCTGTTAAATCTAAATTAAGTAAAAATTGTAATACATAGAAATCAATTGATAATTTTACTTTCGAGAAGTATAAAAAGGTGGTTTTATAACTATATGTAGAACATTTAATAATAAAAATCATGTAAAATATTACAATAAACACCAAATTCCAAGTGTATGTGTGAAAAAGTGTTGATAATATTGTTTTAGGAACATTTACAACGAAATCCAAGGGAAGAACATCCAAAAATAATATTAACAATGAATAATGAAGAACAATCAATATCTACAATGAATAATGAAGAAGTTGTTGCTGAAGAAATAACTACACCTACAAAGGAATGTAAAATTGTTTAAGAGATTAAAGATTTAAAAAAATCCTGCATATAGACATGATTAAAAATGTAAGAAATGTACTTTACAATACATTAAGAATAAGAAAACTAAAGGAGAAGAATCATCTTGGACTTAGGATTAATTATCTATTAAATAATAATAATCCTTATTAATTAGTTAAATAAAGATTTAAAACAAAATCTTCCAAAACTTATTTACTGTTAAACTAATTGATTGTTAAATTAAATACTAAATTAATTCATTTAAAAACAAATTCTTTTTATTTATAAATTTATGTACCCTGTGTCTAAAAACTAATTGTTAAACTAAACAATTAAACAATTCCCTTTTTGGTAATTAACTATTAAATAATAATCTTTATCCATCTAGTAAATAATTATCATTTTATTAAAATATAGTTTTCACTAATCTAATTAATTTTGTAATAACTAAAGAGCAAAGTAGAGCTCTACATTGCTCCTCACCAACTAGAACAATTTAATCTTACTAAACTTCGTGAACTTTGTAAAATTAAAAATGTACAAAGCTGCTTTAATTACATTTATTATTAGTAATTGTCAAACTATTGTTACTAATCATCCATTCATTCTTGGAAATAATACACTGAAGTAAGTGAATGTAATAGAAATATTGTTAAAAATAATACGTTTGAAGTAAGTGAAAAAAATAAAAATACTTTTAAAAATTATATTAATTCTTAAGTACGTGAAAATTATAAAAAGTATATTACTGAACTAAGAAATAATTATAAAAATATTGTTAATATTTATATACCTGAAGAAGTAAATACAAATCAACCAAATATTGTTAAAAATTATACATCTGAACGTAGTGGAAATTTTTGGAAAAAGTTCCCATATTATAGTATTTAGGATGTTTTCATAACTAAATAAGATAAAAGATTTAAAAGACTATCTCCATTTTCTACAAATATATAAGAAAAATATAAACCAAGAGATAGAAGCATAAATAAAGATAACTTTAGTGATAAAGTATTTGGAACCAGATTACAACCTGTACATTTCGAAAACAGTACAGAAATCATTTCTTAACTGCAGAAAAACAAAATTTTTAAAATTGTAAAGGGCTATTTGGAAGTACATAGTAATTGAATATAAACTACAAACAAATGAAATAAATGGAAAGCGCAAGAATTCAGACAACAAACACGAAAATATGCATTTTGGCTAAAAACTTAAAGAAGGTAAAAGAGATATTTTAGATGAAATGTCTAATTGTCAAGAACGAGACTAACAATGGTAGTTATACAGAATTTTTGGTTTACACCAACAATTAATAAATATATTCCATTAAAAGGATACTCTTATATTGGTTTACCTATAATATAGAAGATCCTTTTATTAATGTAAAAAATAATATTTTTTGTGGTCTATAAAATTAGCCTTTATTCTTGTAGAAGGAAATGCTGAAAGAATAACAAAATATACCTACGTTGGGCTTCACCTAGATAAAAGAAAACTTAAAAATATTGAAATTCTTGTATTAGATGATGATATCTGGAAAACAGAAAATATAATTAATATATCAATTAATGTTAATTCATTTGATGATAAAGATGAAAAAGTCAAGTGCATACATTAAAAATTACATAATCTAAAAAGGAAAAACATGTAAATCCATAGTAGTTAAAAATGATAATAATTCACACTATTGTTAAATCAAAAAATTTCTAGACTTGTATCAAGTCATATCAGCAAACATGAAATAATACGATTTATTTATGATTTATGTTTACTATATTTTACTAGTACAGAAATATTAGATAATCACATACCAAAATATTTAACTAAAAAACCATTAAAAGGTGAATGTGAATATTTTAAAAATTAACAATACACACCAATAATTCCACATCTTTATTAATGCAGATTTATAAAGTACAGTTTTAAATATGTATAATTGTGAACAAAATCCATAAAAGCCATACACAATCAAATGTCAAAAACATGACCACAATGGATATTCTTGCTATATAAATTCATATATTGATATTATAAGGAACTTTTCGTTTGTAGAGGATCAACGTGTCATAAAATAATTTTTAATCTTTAAAAGAAGAAGTTGAAGAAAATAGAAAAAAATTATTATGAAATTCAAGAAATGAAACCACTTAAAACTGAAAAAAATAAAATACATAAAATTTCTATAGTTTCTACATTGGAAAATGTAATTATACAATAAGTAATAAATACATCATAATCATGATCATCCAAGTGGAAAGTATATTGCTTCATTGTGCACTAAAACTGAAACATCCTGATTTTGTACCTATTTAATTACATAATTTATCTCATTATGATTCTATTTTTTTGTAAAAGAACTTGGTTATCATAATAAAGAAATAAAACTACTAATAAATATTGAAAATTAATGCTTTAGTTTTGTTAAAAATTCAAAAAATTAACAATCTGATTTGTTTATACATTTAAACTCATGACTTCTTCACTTGAGAAACTTCCAACAACTTTTAAAAAATCAATTTAAAATATTATTGAAAAGTATTATCCTCCAGATTTATTTAATTTAGTAATTAGAAAAGGTGTTTACCCATATGGTTACATGGATTCTTGGTAAAAAAATTTGTAGAAGCACTCTACCAACAAAAGAAAAATTTTACAATAAATTAGAAGACAGTAATATAACTGATGAAGATTATGACTATGAAAATTTCTTTGAAAGAATATTAATATAAAAAATCTTGGTGAATATCCTGATTAGTACCTTAAATCTGATGTAATATTTTTAAGTGATGTTTTTGAAAATTTTAGATATACATTTATACAAAATATAATCTAGATACCTTTTTTTATTCTACAACACTTGGTTTATCTTGGGATGCAATGGTAAAAAATGCTGAACAAGAACTTGAATTATTATATTCTTGTAATATGCTTTTAATGGTTGAAAAAAGAATAACACAAGGAATTTCACAATAAGTATGAGATTTGTAAAAGCAATTAATTAATATTTGAAAGTTTTTAATAATAAAGAAATATCACATTATGTAACATATCTAGAGCAAATAACTTATATATTTATTTATGAACCAATATTTACCATATTGCGGATTTCAATGTGTTGAACCAACTAATTTTAATTTCGAATAATTGTGGGAATGGTTATATATTTGAAGTAAATTTAGAATATCCAATTACTACATTTACATGAAGATTTACCATTAGGTCAATCAAAACTTGTTCCAGGGGCAACTGAAAGTAAATTAATTACCAATTTTGATAAAAAACGTATTTAGGAAGTATGTTAGAGAAATCTTAAACAGTATTTATTTTTAGGAACGTAACTTACAAAAACAAATAAAGTTTAAAATTTTAAAAGAAGTAGCACGCAAAAGAAACAAAATGATTTAAACACACAGTTACTAACTAAAGCTCATAATAATTTTAAAAAAGGTTATCACAAATTACATTTATTACCTCTACTTTTATCTGCTTATTTGCATTATTATCAGAATACAATGCATCTCAATTATGGACTATATCAGCGTGATTTGATAAATCTACACCATCAAACCTTTCATTGAAATCATCTATAGTAATTTTTTAGTTAAAAGTCTCATTAATCCATCTGTACCTTCATATGATTTATCACCATTGAATTACAGGGGTAAATTGATTACATATTTAGACATACCAACAGGCTTTTAACGAAATGCCTTATCTTCACCATGATTCATATACTGTAACATCCTTTCACTACCATTTAATTTTTAATTTTCATTTCCCTATAAAGTTTCATATTGAGTAATAGTTGATTCTTTTTCTTCTTCATATATATTAAATACATCTTTAATTTCTGATTCATGTAACGTATAATCATATTTTCCAGGAATATCATCAGACCAATCTGTTAACTTTTTAACTGGTTATTAATCTCCAAAAACTTCTATATGATGATTATATGGAATCACATGTTGTCCAACTACTGTATTTTCTTCAATTGCTTTTAAAACAATATCACCTAAACCTTCTATACCTTGTTTGACTTTTTGAATAACATCAATAACCGTGTTGTTATTCCTTTGTATCTTTCTCATAGTTTGTTGTTGGTTGCTTTTCCAAAGTTTAAATTTTTCTTTTAGTTCTTAAGCTGTTTTATAACTTGTTTAGCTTGTTTAACAATTTTTTCTTCATACTTTGCAAACAATCATTGACCAAGAAACAACATTGATTATGTTTATATTAATGTTGGTGTTAATATCTATGTTTATGTCTGCTTTTATGTTTATGTTTATGTTTAATGGTATAGTTAAATATTTTATGTTTTTTTAATGTATAACGTTTTTCATCAATGTTTATGTTGTCAAGAATTGTTATATTTTATTTCTAAACTTACCTTCATTAAGGTTTCTAGACATTGTTATAAAATTAAAATTCATCCATCCAACATTATAATTACTTAACATTAAATTTCAACTAACAAACGTATGTTAAATAGGGTATAAATTTTTATCATCTTGTCTAAAAATATTTAAAAGTTTTGAATTGTCCCTTACTAAGCGTTTTGGTATATTTGAATAAGATTGTGCTAAATAAAATAATCTATATCTTTAACCTCTAGCAAAATATTCGTTATAATATCGTGATTTTCTAGAACAAAAACATGAAATACAGCACCTCAATTATCTTCACATTCATGTAATGGAATAATTTTATCTTCAATTTCTTTATATTGTTTTATAAACTCTTGATAGTTTGGTTGTTCAAAACTTTTTGAATTAACATACGAATGTTGAATTTTATTGCAAATTATCCATCCTGGAGCCAAAATATAATTATCAATCATTAATGTTGTTTTACCACAACCACTTGGTCTAAGCATTGCACATCTTATTGTCTGTGATGAACCTTTACAATGTTTGTTTTTTAAATTATTTTCTAGAATTATCACTTTAGGTTCCCAATCTGTTTTTCATTTAGTAAATTTTTTTTCATTTATATCTATATTTCATTTATTACTTATTTTTCAGCAGTAAATGAGTAGATTAATTCGACTTATTGAGAATTCTTCTATAAACAGAAAAAGATTAACTGTTGCAATACGTGATAATTATACTAATATTTCATTAGTCGGTATTTATTCAACTTTTTTAACAGAAAATATTACAACAAAAGATAATAAATTTTATTGCGATGGGGGAATAAATATATATTCCTGAAGGTCAATATACCTATAAGAATATCAAAAAATTTATACATTTGAAAAAAAACCAAACACATTAAAGCAGATGAAATTTCAAACAAAATTGTTATTGAATGTGATGTAAAATAGTACAGGGACATAGCAGATGGTATTGGAAGTTTACTCAGTTTTAATAATAAAATTGTTTAAGCTACAGGAACAGCTGTAGCTGAGGATGTTCCTAAAATAATTCCTTTTGAATAATCAATATAAAAAACTCAGTAAATTTTTTCTTAATAAATCATGAATAGAATTGAATGTTATCTGTTTTGTTCATTTCCTGTTAATGAAGCCAGCCAGTGTGGCCGTGCAATTCTAAGCGCTTCTGTCTGGAACCGGGTGGCCGCTACGGTCCCAGGTTCGAATCCAGCCTCTGGCATGGATGTGTGTGATGTTCTTAGGGTAGCTAGGTTTAAGTAGTTCTAAGTTCTAGGGGACTGATGACCACACATGTTGAGTCCCATAGTGCTCAGAGCCATTTCACCATTTGAACCTGTTAATGAAAAAACAAAAATAATTTTAATTTTCCTAACAAAGATACATAAATTGATAAAAATATTGGTGATGGTTGACTAAATCAAAATCATGTAGAATTATACACTAATTTTAGTATTAATGGAAATGGTGGTACAGATTATGCAACTTATGATGGAAAATAAAATAAAAAAGTAATTGATAATTATTAAGCTAAATTGAACATCCTTTTCTTTCATCAACAGTTTTACTTCATTTAACTTCATCTGTTACTGGCAAAACAAGTTTAGAAGGACATATTCTTAATACAGGATAAATAGATAGTAAAAGAAATGAAGTACTATATCCATTATCATAACTAGGTGGATTTCTTAAAGATTATAAAGAAATTATGTTTGAAGGAAACTTACCTGTAGTTTTTACATGTAGTTCATCTTCTACAGATGCAATTCTATGTTGGTTTGATAAAAATGATGCTGCTGTTGAAATAAAAGATACACATCCTAAAGAAGGTAAAATTATTATATAATCTATGGAAATTCATGTACCAGTTGTTAAATATTAACCGAATTATGAACTTGAACAACATGAAAATATTTCTAAAAACCCAGAAATTATTATTTCTTTTTGTAAATTTCAGACAGAAGAAATTGCTGGTTTACCCTATAAAAATAGTTTAGAAATAGATATAACAAATTTCTATAACCCTACAGAATTTTATATGCCATATTTTCTTTTTGTTCTATTTCAGACAACTTGTAAACATAATCAGTTACTTGATTCATAATTATTTGATCATTTTAAACTATAGAAAACATATATTTAACTGAGTAAAAATGAAGTTTTCCTCAAGAATTGTGGAAAATTAATCCACCAAATAATTTTCTAAAAGCATATGATAAACTTCTTGATTTTAAAGGAATTACTTTACTAAAATAAGATATTGATATTAATTCATTTAATTTTGTAACTAATATCCAAATTACGTAATCAGGATGAGACATAGAAAAAATGTTATTACTATACAAGAAACATTTATGAAACTTTGTGCAACTTTTAATGATAAAATTCCAAATGATACACTTGCTTATGTAATTATGTCTGGTAAAAAGAATCTTACATATGTGCATAACATGGTTTACTTACTGAAAATTTTCAATTATTAACATTTGCTTCTATATAAAACAGTTAACTTTGTACTAATATACTTTTCTGAAACATCTTCAGAAAGATAGAAAAATACTGAACATTTAAAAATAGTTTACTTTTTTAACTAATATGTTTTAATTAATCTGCTTACATTCACAATGTGATTTTTTAATATAATGTACATTGTTAACTAATACATTTTAATTATTTACTTATATTCAATGCATAATTTTAAAAAAAAATTACTTTCTTTTATTGATTAATATATGTTATTTTGCTACAATCATGTTGTAAATGAAATAACAAAGTTAGAAATTAGTTAGTTATATTAATTTGTTATGCTATTGTAAAAATTATGTAGTTTAGTTAATGTTAATAAAATCAGTTGAGTTACTTAAACATAAAAAATTTTAATTTAATTTTTAAAAATCGGTTGCCTTATATATAAAATACAGAATTTATTTTAACATTGAGTTAGTGAGCCAGAACCTACAAAATTATTCTCCTTATCTCTCAATTGCAAATGAATTTGCCTTGGACGATAAGTTTAGGTTAGGAGCTTTTGCTGTTGGATTTTACTTCATTCGAGTTGTAGAATTCATGTACGATTAGTCCTTTTGCCTACCATATTGTTCATAGGCATATGTTTTAATAAGTAAACGTCACTGGCATAATGTAGAAATCATGCCTGATCTTCTCATTCATCTGGAGTCAGATTAATCCTGTTCATTTTTGTTTTTAAATAAGCATCTTTCTCTTCGGTAATGTAGGAATCGTGTGTCTTTAGACAGTTTACCTTGTATCTGTTATTTCTACATGTTGTAATAAGCAACTGCGTAGTGTAGACAAGATGTGTAATCAGTCCATTTATATGTTATTTGTTTAATCAAATTCCTTTGTACATATTTTACTAAGACACTTTCACTCATATAGTTCTCTGGTATGCTCAATACCCTTTTGAGGATGTTTGCAACTTTGTTGAAGCATAAGTCTTTTCAAGGATTTTGTTTCATGAGTTTTGTAAGTCCTTTTTTGCGTGTTTAGGTACAACTGCGGATGTTGGTACAGTCAATACCGTTTAATGGTTACAGGCAACCTCTGTGTTCTGTTCTGCTACAGTAGGACTACACTTAATGTGCAGTTTAATTAATGCATGTTTTAGGTCATTATTGCCATCACTCGTTCAATATCACAATCACTGTGTTTTAGTGGAGGAGTGAAAAATTGTTGTCACTCTGTAGTACGAGAGGTGTACATCAGGGAACTTGTAATTCCTACTTTTTAAGGAATGAGTGGCACTTTGGCTTTTGTCATTTACTTTGTATAATTCCTTTTGTGTTCGCCAGCAGCATGTGTGAATGGTAATTATAAGAATGTCTAGATTTGTAAATATTAGTAGTGTTAGTAACAATAATTAAATGCAAGCCATATAGGCATAGTTCGCACTACACACTCCCATTTTACCCCTTTTGTGTTAGCTTGATGCCTGCCGTATTATAAGACTATGTACAACATCATTGTCAAATTTCTGCCCCGGGAGAACGTTATTGAACGCCAGGCTTGAGCCAGGCTGCCAGTTTAATTCTATCAAGAGTATCAATTACTCAGTCAAGAGATAATGGGATTTTTTGGCGTTTGTACTAATACAATCGGGGATCGATAAGTAAAAGTAACTTGCATGATGATTGTGGAGATTATTATTCCCTTATAACATGATATTTTTCCCATGAACTGCATGTAAATTATCACACTTCGGGCTGGTTAACTTTTTATATGTTTATTGGCGCGGAATTTAGCAGTACGTCGGCGGCAAATCGTTGTAAGGAAGGTGTTGCATACCTGTCTCAGGTGATTGAGTGGTCAGTACAATGGACTGCCCACTCTCTGTGTCAATCAGCCTTTAGAATGTGACGCACAGCTGGCCTTGTTATTAAGAGTAGCACCAAACTGTAACTTGTACTAAAATTGTTAGATATTTTGCTGCTTGCAGATACTATCTTCCAAAGAACGTAAACAAGATGTCTTCTTCCTGAGTATGATGGGAATTTTGGTAGTAGCATAGCTGACACAGGCACGATGAGCAAACGGATGAAATTTCTAGGCCACTGTTTGGTCCATAGATAAGATCGCACATGTAGCCATAGATTACTATCACAGATTACCCTCATGTCTCATACCTCCGCCTTCTGGGGCCCGATGCCTAGAGTTTATCGACACGCTAGTTGGAAACAGGGAATTTCGCCTTTGTAGCTGGATGTCACCAGTAAAATTAGCCCTATCGGGGCGTTTGGTGTCTTCTTTCAGAGGGACGATCACTGGCGATTCCACATTAGTTAGAGTTGTCACGTCTCCCATGGTGGAAGTCTCGAAGGAAAATGTTATAAAATTGTCGAAACCAAAATATTTGGTGATTGGCTCACATAACAACAAACTTTGTGGAAGAGACTGAAATGTCTGATACATGGTCCCTCATTGGCGGTGGTTCATTCATTAGATCTGTCTGAGCATTCGATAACTTTTTGTGGTCTTTTCCATACAGAGGAGCGTCGCTTTAATTGGGCCCTTGGACGGAATGCATGGTAGGAGGATACTATAGGACGGGTGGTAAAACAGCGAGAACTCTGGTTAGAGATCTGAGACATGTATTTCCTCTTCTGCGTAGGCCTCGACAGTCTTTAGCTCACATGCCATCTCCAGTGGCTGGGGTCACAGTTCGTCTTCGTAAGTTATGGCAGCAAAGTGGACGAAGTAATAATGATGAAGCAGGACTTGGCGTTTTCAATTAGACTTAGGGGATCTCGTTTCAGAGCCCACTCTGGCAAAGGATGGCCCAGCAAAGACTCCATTACTTGGTTTCCTGCATGTATCATCAAGTTTGAAGAAACGGCGCATTTAATGTACACAAATACTTCCATGTGTTAGCTATCAGACAACGTTTTTTATCTTCCAGAGGAATTTGCTGCTCAGTTTGTGTCAACTGTGTAATAGTACGGAGTTCATGTCGAGATTTTCTTATCTCCAGTGTTTGAGGGCGCTCACTCACTATTACATCGTTTGTAGTGCACTGTTCCCTATATGGAATAATTTGTAATAAATTGGAGTCAAATGAAACCCTTGATCCAAATTAGCACAATGAAATACAGCAAGAACCACGCCTTTGACTCTTCTGTTAGC
Source organism: Schistocerca gregaria (assembly GCF_023897955.1). Taxonomy (NCBI): domain Eukaryota; kingdom Metazoa; phylum Arthropoda; class Insecta; order Orthoptera; family Acrididae; genus Schistocerca; species Schistocerca gregaria. Next base: position 79,339,197 of record NC_064931.1, read on the forward strand.
CCCACGCATTCTCTTCGTGTTTTTCCTGTGAACATTTCATTAAACATGTCTGATTCATGGGAGGGGGTGGGGGCACCTGCATGTTGAACTGGTTCACTCGTTCTATATTAAAGGCACTACATATGATTGGCCCTAGCCCTATAGAGTCTTGCAGTATATTTATTTACATTATCAACATAAACCCTAATAAAACAGTAACAAACAAAAATAAAAAGAGTTGAAAGGAAAGGGTGCTTAAAATGGAATTACTAAAACATTTTAAAGTTTTCCTTTGTATATAAACAGTATAAATAATCTGATTTGTCAGTGTGAAAACTATGAATGGAATACTACTTCTGTTTTGATTAACTGTTAGTAGAACGTGTCTAAGATTATGTACAAATCTTCTGGCTTATATATCAGTTTGTTAATTGATGAGTGTACCAGTATAGTTTTTAAATTGCCAAAAAATTTGATTTCTTTTTGTACAGCACTCTTTTGCTTCGTTTTCTTTGTTTGATGACACTTTGGAAGCTCATATTTTTCATGTTTATGAGAATATTTCTAACTAATCATAAAGTTCCTGCTACTTTGTCTGATATGTATCGTGCCACAGTGATGACATCCATTAATGTGTATTTATGATGTAACTAAAACTTCCCTTCTATTAGTGGAGTGTCTTTTATTATCAGTGTTCAGTGTGAGACTAAACTTTGATTTTCGCGTTTCTAAATGTTTGGCTGTTTTATTGGAAATAGTACCATAGTAGGGGTCACCTGTGACGATAGTCATTTTATCAGCTGTACTGTGGTAATTTTTTGTTCATCTCTTTTACATTGTGTTAAATATTTAGCAATCTTCATTACTGTGAATTAAAGTATGTCTTTTTATAAATTACTTGGTATCATATTCCCTTGCTGATTAATGTGTCTCTGGTTGTCGATTATCGAAAACTTATCTAAAAAGTCAATACAGGTTTCTTCCACTTCACAGATGAATACCACTTTACTGCAAGTGTCGCCAACGTACCTTTGGTAACAAATGACGTACTCAGCTGACTATTTAAACTATTCAGAAACATTTTTATCAGTCTGACAGTCTATCAATAACGCTAAAATTTGTAAATCAAAACAAACGGGAGGACATTATGTGAATATACTGTTGTTTTCATAGGTATGACACAATCGTTCTGCTAAGTGGCTGTAAATAATAACTCGATAACGGCTTAGAATGCTGAAATTAGACGTGGAAAGAGAAAGTCTTATATATTAATACAGTCTGTATGAAAAGATATCGTCTTCGTTTACTCTTCAGTCCATTTCCATCTTAAGAGGATCTTAAATTTAGTGCATGGGTATTTAATTTTTGGAGTAAATGCTGCTGTAACCAGTGACATTATATGCTCAAATATCACTGGTGTGTGGGGCTGGCTACGACGACTTCGACAGAAACAACCATCTTAACAGTGATGATTGCTTTAATCAGAATGTGTCACACTGAGTATTTAGTTTTTCAGCTAAACGCTACTCGTCTGATTTGATAGGAAGCGGAGCTTCGCCACAAACACTCGGTAGCCCTGTGTCTAACTCGAACTTGGCGCTCAAGGACACAACCTGAGCGTGGTAGACCTCTTGTTTAATTAATGATACTTGGCCTTTCGTAGTCCTACCTTGGGCTACATCTTTTCGGATTTACTGTATGTTATCTGTATTTATTCACATGAAATCCCTTGATCCAGTATACGAGCGCATCAGTGTAACAGATAGGTGTCCTTAGAACACCTTGTTCGCTGTCTAAAAATATATTTAATGCCGGGTTTAGCCTACTTATACTACTTAAAATAAGGATTCTAAAGGAATTTTGAAATCTGCATACTTTACTGGATAATTTACGCATATTTTTTGGCCGACACATTGCAAAAACGAGACTGTAGATATCTTCCGAGACGGTAGAGAAAATGCGTCTGATAACTCTTGGGAAATAGTTGACAAATTGTCAATTCGTAATTGTACTGAATGAGCTCATTGAGCAAGTAGTTCGTGTTGGTAGTTTGTTGAGTGAAAAGGTGGGAAATTTTTCAGTGAACAGTTTACAAGCCTGGAACCACAAAATAGATGTGGGTATTTGACGTGTTGATTATAAACCCATTCTTGAAGCTCGCGAAGTAAAATACTAACTGAATTTGTAGATGATTAAGACAGTATCTCACTTAAGAGATAATTTGGCTATAAATTAATAATTATAATTTTTGGTATAAGTTTTTGAAAAATAGTGGGTGGAGGGAGCGCTTCATGTCAGCCTAATTTCACCGTGCAATCTTTTACCGTTCTCTAGTCAAAGGGGGAAGTTATATCCTGACGAGTAAAATCACCATCGATACAAGACATACGGAAAGCAAAAGGAGACGTAAACTAGGAATACATGAGAGGTCTGTAGTAGGTTAAAAGAGCAGCGCCGAACAGACTCTGACACTGAAGCTGTGCTACACTTCCTACTAAGGGAAATTTTGTAATACATAACACTCAAAAGTAGTATTTTGTAGCAATTCTCGAATAAAAAGTCTATACTGCCACTTTAAAGGTATACTACCTATTTCTAAACCATCTCACTATATTCTTTTTAATTTAAGAAACGGAAGATATAAAGGAATAATAAGAATTTAACTCATTTTGATATTAAAGATGATTTGTTAACATGCCACGAATTATTTAATGAAACAAGGTGGTGGTATATCGCCGTATGTTGCCTTACGAAGTCTCCTTTATTTATTGATGGTGGCTTGTTTCGTACCTGTGGCCAATCTCAAACCATCCTTCTTCGTAATTGACTTATTGGACACAAATAAATAAGATAATAAATAATAACTTACGAAGATATTCCAAAATATTAGCACTGCAAGAAAACAAATTTATTATGCAAATGCAAGATACAGAAAGCAGTGTTACAAACAAGCAAATTTTACTTATACATACTACAAAAAAAAAAAAAAAAGAAATTGCATCCCCTCGGTTCCGAGAGTTCGGGAACCTGTACAAAATAATTACGGTTGTCCGCACTTACGAAGACGATGTAAGAGTCATTATCAATAACTGGCGATGCTTAACAGGAATTCCAAAGATCGTATTACCGTTAAATATTAAGAGCAGTTCTGTGGGATGCAAACGGATACAAATCGGCATTAAGAGAGTTGGAAAGGTGTTCCAATGACGCAACCACCAAATGGTTGCGTCGCTCAACTGAAAAGATTAGTCAGTCTACACACACAAGTGGTCAAATGGTTCAAATGGCTCTGAGCACTATGGGACTTAACATCAGTCCCCACTAACTTAGAACTACTTAAAAGTAACTAACCTAAGGACACCACACACATCCATGCCCAAGGCAAGATTCGAGCCTGCGATCGCAGTGGTCGCGCGAATCCAGACTGAAGCACCTAGAACCACTCAGCCACACCGGCAGGCCACAAGTGGTCAGTTGGAAGAACGGAGAGTATCTCACTGGTTAAGCTCAAAGGATAGGGTATAGAAGGAAGCCTTCGTTACTGGAACCATCTTTAAGAAGTTGTCGCATTCCACTCCCCAGCAAACTTAATGGCACAGAACATTCCGATCTTATTCGAACCTACCACTCGATCATATTGTCATAATGAGTGCATATTCAGATCAGCATATATATAAGAAACACGATCATACGTCAATGATGAGTGAAAACTGAGATCAACATACGTATACACATCAAAACAAAGTACTGCATAACCTCAGTTCCGAGGCTTCCGGAACCTGTACAGAAAATTGGAATAGGGATCGACATAAACATCATTTACGTCCTCTTCATTGCCCATGAAAACCACAAATTGCACATTGTTCCACCATACAGCGAGAACTTCAGAGGTACTGGCCCAGATTGCTGTACACACCAGTACCTCTAATATGCAGTAGCACATCCTCTTGCATTGATGCATGCCTGTATTCGTCAAGGGATACTATCGACAAGTTCATCAAGGCACTGTTGGTCCACATTGTCCCACTCCTCAATGGCGATTTCAGGTAGTTCCCAGAGTGGTTTGTGGGTCACAACCAGCCCTTTTCAATCCATCCGAGGCATGTTCGATAGGGTTCATGTCTGGAGAACATGCTGGACACTCTAGTCGAGCGAAGTCGTTATCCTGAAGGAAATCATTCACAAGATGTGCACGATGGGGGCGGGAATCGTCGTCCATGAAGGCGAATGCCTCGCCAATATGCTGCCGATATGGTTACTCTATCTGTCGGAGGCTGGCATTCACATACCGTACAGCTGTTATGGCGCCTTCCATGGTAACCAGCGGCGTACGTCTGCCGATCATAATGCCACCCCAAAACAGCAGGGAACCTCTACCTTGCTGCACTCGCTGGAGAGTGGGTTTAAGGCGTTCAACGCAACTGCGTTGCCTCCGAACACGTCTCCGATGATTGTCTGGTTGAAGGCGTGTGCGACACTCATCGGTGAAGAGAATGTGATGCCAATCCTGAGCGGTCCATTGGGCATGTTGTTGGGCCCATCTGTACGGCGCTGCATGGTGTCGTGGTTGCGAAGATGGACGTCGCCATGGACGTCGGGAGTATAGTTGCGCATCATGCAGCCTACTGCCCACAGAATGAGTCGTAACACGACGTCCTGTGGCTGCACGAAAAGCATAATTGAACATGGTGGCGTTGCTGTCAGGGTTCCTCCGAGCCATAATCCGTAGGTAGCTGTCATCCGCTTCAGTATTAGACCTTGGCCGGCCTGAGCGTGGCATGTCATCGACAGTTCCTGTCTCTCTGTATTCTCCTCTATGTCGGAACAACATCGCTTTGGTTCACTCCGAAACGCCTGGACAGTTCCCTTGTTGAGAGCCCTTCCTGGCACAAAGAAACCTATGCGGACGCGATAGAACCGCTGTATTGACCGTCTCGGCATGGTAGATTTACAGACAACACGAGCCGTGTGCCTCCTTCCTGGTGGAATGACTGGAACTGATCGGCTGTCGGACCCCCTTCCTCTAATAGGTGGTGCTCATGCATGGTTGTTTATGTTGTGGTTGGCAGGAGAGCCAACCGTGTACTGAAGGAGGCCGAAATGCACGCGTTTTAGCTCACGCAGGCTGGCGTGAGGTCTGAAACATGACAAGGGAATTAAAATTGAGAAAAACGGACGTTGCTGGTGGAATACTTAACTTTAATCCATTCATGACGAACGTCGCTCTTTGTGGTACATGATTCACAATATCAATAGTACGGATACTGGCGCCTTGCTAGGTCGTAGCAAATAACGTAGCTGAAGGCTATGCTAACTATCGTCTCGGCAAATGAGAGCGTAGAAGTCAGTGAACCATCGCTAGCAAAGTCGGCTGTGCAACTGGGGCGAGAGCTAGGAAGTCTCTCTAGACCTGCCGTGTGGCGGCGATCGGTCTGCAATCACTGATAGTGGCGAGAAGTTGGTCTGACGTATACTACCGGACCGCGGCCGATTTAAAGGCTACCACCTAGAAAGTGTGGTGTCTGGCGGTGACACCACAGTTTACAACTTTGGGCGGGTTTAGTTACATCTCTGAACAGGCAAAGGGACTGTTTCTAATGGTTGACATGGTTATGAGCACTATGGGACTTTAACTTATGAGGTCATCAGTCCCCTAGAGCTTAGAACTACTTAACCTAAGTAACCTAAGGACATCACATACACCCTTGCCCGAGGCAAGATTCGAACCAGCGACCGTAGCGATCGCGCGGTTCCAGACTGTAGGGCCTAGAACCGCTCGGCCACTCCGGCCGGCGTTCTGTTTATATGATACTACATCCACAGTCAGTGGCTATCTTCAGGAGTTCTGGTAACCGGGGTGATGCAAAACTTTTTTTGATGTGTGTGTATTAAATACAAAAACGATACTTTTCACAAATATCTGTTTGACGACTAATTTAACTAAAATGGTTCCCATCAGCTTCAAGACCTTACAATGCTACATCCGACGTCAGGAAGTAAAGAAAAATGTATGCCTACTCGTCTGGATGAAATGACGTATAGAAGAAGTTGGCTCTCTGAAAAATGGAGTTAACGTCAAACAATCAAAATTTCGTTTACCATGATCACGTAATGTATATCAGCTGCCCACTGAATAATTCAGCTAAATAAATCCTTTAAAATAACTACCTCTACGCCTTCTATGAGAAACTTCACCACATTATTAAAATAGACGTTGTTGTACAGAGAAAATTTCTGTGGTGGGAGACTCTAACTGGAGCTAGACCGTATGCTCCAAGTATGCGAATATGGCCCTGGTACCTCATATTAACAAAGGTCATACCATCAGCTGTTTTTGTGGTACTGAGTTCTTAGTTATCGGTAGTAATTATCACTTGAAATAGGAAACTGTAATAATGGAAGTTAATGTATTACGGAAGAGGATCTTTTACGAGGGGACATTTTCCTTTGATGACTTGAACTGGGCGAATGTCGGAAAAAATGATGATGAACTGAAAACTGGTCTCAAATACTCCACTCTCTCGTGGACCGACCACAGAAACTTAGACAGAGAGTGACGAGTCGGTTAGAGACTAACTACACGTACTAAAAGAATTTAACATGGCTATAGTTAGTTATGATCGACATACAGACACGATAAATTTTAGTGGGACAGACTGCGCTAGTGTGTCACATTTGTACATGAAAGCATCAAGAAACTTTGAGACGATCCAAATAACATCTGTAAATATCTGTAAGGCATTTCGCAGACAATTCTGTGAAATGATGACATTCTTCGTAAGCCGTGGATCTTACGTGATACATAATGTTTATCATACATCGTCACAATCACCTAAAATTTTGTTTCGATTCACATTATTTAGAAAGTCTCTTACAGGATTCCAGTTTAGAAATTCAAAATCAGATGTCTTTCATTCTCTTATGAAAACATACAGTACGTTGGTTCACAAGTGAGTTACCATAAACTAACAGTCTGGCAGTAACCTGTAAGTATCGTATCACGTGTTCCCGTAAAATCATGGAAGGAGACGGAGGATGAATTTATAAATGTGAAAAAGGTAACAGCGCTTTGTATACAAAGTAAATTAATACGAAATTGTTACGTTACTGTATAAACACGCTGTATCCTTAAGTAGGAAAAGAGAAATTCGAAATATGTCATTCAGCCATTTTTCTACATTATTATCCCATCTGTTAATGAACTTGGACGTTATCAAGCTGCATCTTAGTAGAAATTGTTACCAGTCTACCATGATACATTCCATGCATCACTGTGAGGGAAGCATCACGTAAGTGAATCCTTAAAAGGAACGTCCTACAAACGTAGTAGGTGTACACACAAGTACCCTTGTGTGGCATCCGTATTTAGAACAGACAAAGTGCTACCCATATGTGAGATTTCTCGCTGTGCCATTATACCAAGTTGGTGTAACTGTTATAGTGAAAACACATATGATGGGATCACCATCTTAAAAACTAACTGGATGTATGTTAACGAACTTAATATCTAAATTGTGAAATGTTTATTTCAAAATAGAACATTCAATGTACACCACTCCTACGGTTATAGTTGGTGGGGACTTCAACCTTCCCTCGATATGTTGGCAAAAATACTTGTTCATAACCGGTGGTAGGCAGAAAACATCTTCCGAGAATGTCCTAAATGCTTTCTCCGAAAATTGTTTCGAGCAGTTAGTCCACGAACCCACGCGAATTGTAAATGGTTGCGAAAACATACTTGACCTCTTAGCCACAAACAATCCAGAGCTGATAGAGAGCATCATGACTGATACAGGAATTAGTGATCACAAGGTCGTTGTAGCTAGGCTCAATTCCGTTTCTGCCTGATCCACCAGAAACAAACGCAAAATAATTTTATTTAAAAAAGCGGATAAAGTATCACTAGAAGCCTTCCTAAGAGACAATCTCTATTCCTTCCGAACTGACTATGCAAATGTAGACGAGATGTGGCTCAAATTCAAAGATATAGTAGCAACAGCAATTGAGAGATTCATACCTTATAAATTGGTAAGAGATGGAACGGATCCCCCGTGGTACACAAAACAGATCCGAACGCAGTTGCAGAGGCAACGGAAAAAGCATGCGAAGTTCAGAAGAACGCGAAATCCTGAAGATTGGCTAAAATTTACAGACACGCGAAATTTGGTACGGACTTCAGTGCGAGATGCTTTTAATAGGTTCCGCAACGAAACATTGTCTCGTATTCCGAAGAAATTCTGGTCGTTTGTAAAGTACACAAGCGGCAAGACACAGTCAATACCTTCGCTGCCAGTGCCGATGGTACTGTTACCGACGACTGTGCCGCTAAAGCGGAGTTATTGAACGCAGTTTTCCGAAATTCCTTCACCAAGGAAGAGGAATGGAATATTCCAGAATTTGAAACACGAACAGCTGCTAGCATGAGTTTCTTAGAAGTAGATACCTTAGGGGTTGCGAAGCAGCTCAAATCGCTTGATATGGGCAAGTCTTCAGGTCCAGATTGTATACCGATTAGGTTCCTTTCAGATTACGCTGATGCAATAGCTCCCTACTTAGCACTCATATACAACCGCTCGCTCACCGATAGATCTGTACCTACAGACTGGAAAATTGCGCAGGTCGCACCGGTGCTTAAGAAGGGTAGTAGGAGTAATCCAACTAAGTACAGACCTATATCATTGACGTCGGTTTGCCGTAGGGTTTTGGAGCATATACTGTATTCAAACATTATGAATCACCTCGAAGGAAACGATCTATTGATACGTAATCAGCATGGTTTCAGAAAACATCGCTCTTGTGCAACGAAGCTAGCTCTTTATTCGCACGAAGTAATGGCCGCTATCGAAAGGGGATCTCAAGTTGACTCCGTATTTATAGATTTCCGGAAAGCTTTTGACACCGTTCCTCACAAGCGACTTCTAATCAAGCTGCGGGCCTATGGAATATCGTCTCAGTTGTTCGACTGGATTCGTGATTTCCTGTCGGGAAAGTCGCAGATCGTAGTAATAGACGGCAAATCACCGAGTAAAACTAAAGTGATATCAGGTTTTCCCCAGGGAAGCGTCCTGGGACCTCTGCTGTTCCTGATCTATATAAATGACCTGGGTAACAATCTGAGCAGTTCTCTTAGGTTGTTCGCAGATGATGCTGTAATTTACCGTCTAGTAAGGTCACCCGAAGACCAGTATCAGTTGCAAAGCTATTTAGAAAAGATTGCTGTATGGTGTGGCAGGTGGCAGTTGACGCTAAATAACGAAAAGTCTGAGGTGATCCACATGAGTTCCAAAAGAAATCCGTTGGAATTCGATTACTCGATAAATAGTACAATTCTCAAGGCTGTCAATTCAACTAAGTACCCGGGTGTTAAAATTACGAACAACTTCAGTTGGAAAGACCACATAGATAACATTGTGGGGAAGGCGAGCCAAAGGTTGCGTTTCATTGGCAGGACACTTAGAAGATGCAACAAGTCCACTAAAGAGACAGCTTACACTACACTCGTTCGTCCTCTGTCAGAATATTGCTGCGCGGTGTGGGATCCTTACCAGGTGGGATTGACGGAGGACATCGGAAGGGTGCAAAAAATGGCAGCTCGTTTTGTATTATCACGTAATAGGGGAGAGAGAGTGGCAGATATGATACGCGAATTGGGATGGAAGTCATTACAGCAAATACGTTTTTCGTCGCGGCGAGATCTTTTTACGAAATTTCCGTCACCAACTTTCTCTTCCGAATGCGAAAATATTTTGTTGAGCCCAACCTACGTAGGTAGGAATGATCATCAAAATAAAATACGAGAAATCAGAGCTCGAACAGAAAGGTTTAGGTGTTAGTTCTTCCCGCGCGCTGTTAGATGGTTCAAATGGCTCTGAGCACTATGGGACTTAACATCTATGGTCATCAGTCCCCTAGAACTTAGAACTACGTAAACCTAACTAACCTAAGGACATCACACACATCCATGCCCGAGGCAGGATTCGAACCTGCGACCGTAGCAGTCTCACGGTTCCGGACTGCGCGCCTAGAACCGCGAGACCACCGCGGCCGGCTGCGCTGTTAGAGAGTGGAATGGTAGAGAGATTGTATGATTGTGGTTCGATGAACCCTCTGCCAAGCACTTAAAAGTGAATTGCAGAGTAGTCATGTAGATGTAGATGTAGGTAAATAATTCACAGTGGTTGTGCAGCTGCACATACGAATAGCTATTCGAGAAGCCATTGCAACGGGTTTCATAGTTCTATACCAATAGCTATTCGAGAAGCCATTGCAACGCGTTTCATAGTTCAGTTCCCATGGTCTTCGGATGATCGATCGTTGCCTTTTCAATGTTTATAATACATCTCTACAGATAGAACCCCCCCCCCCCCCCCCCCACCAGTTTTTCATTACTGGGGCGGGGGGGGGGGGGAGTTCATGGGTGACAAACAGATGAAAAATTGGGGTATCGTTTTTAAGTGATTCGTTAGCGGTCGAAGAACATAATCAAGATCATTATGGTCCACGAATTGAAAGCTCCGTCTTTTATTATATTAGGTGCTACATTCTCACCTATTTGGGTATCTGGAATTCTATGCATGGAAAATACACTACTGGCCATTAAAATTTCTACACTAAGAAGAAATGCAGATGATAAACGGATAACCATTGGACAAATACATCATACTAGAGCTGACATGTGATTTCATTTTCATGCAGTTTGGGTGCACAGATCCTGAGAAATCAATACCCAGAACAACCACCTCGGGCCGTAATAACGGCATTGGTACGCCTGGACATTGAGTCCAACAGAGCGTGGATGGCGTGTACAGGTACAGCTGCACATGCAGCTTCAACACGATACCACAGTTCATCAAGGGTACTGACTGGCGTATTGTGACGAGCCAATTGCACGGCCACCATTGACTAAACATTTTCATTGTGTGAGAGATCTGGAGAAAGTGCTGGCCAGGGCAGCAGTCTAACATTTTCTGTATCCAGAAAGGCCTGTACAGGTTCTGCAACATGCAGTCGTGCATTATCCTGCTGAAATGTAGGGTTTCACAGGTATCGAATGAAGGTTAGAGCCACTGGTCGTAACACATCTGAAATGTAACGTCCACTGTTCAAAGTGCCGTCAGTGCGAACAAGAGGTGACCGAGACGTGTAACCAATGGCACCCCATACCATAACGCCGGGTGACACGCCAGTATGGCGCTGACGAATACACGCTTCCAATGTCCGTACACCGCGATGTCGCCAAACACGGATGCGACCATCATGATGCTGTAAACATAACATGGATTCATCAGAAAAATTGACGTTTTTCCATTCGGGCACCCAGGTTCGTCGTTGAGTACACCATCGCAGGCGCTCCTGTCTGTGATGCAGCGTCAAGGGTAGCCGCTGCCATGGTCTCCGAGCTGATAGCCCATGCTGCTGCAAATGTCGTCGAACTGTACGTGCAGATGGTTGTTGTCTTGCAAACGTCCCCATCTGTTGACTCAGGGATCGTTACAGCCATTCGGATAAAATGCCTGTCATCTCATCTGCTAGTGATACGAGTCCGTTGGGATCCAGCACGGCGTTCCGTATTACCCTCCTGAACCTACCGATTCCATTTTCTGCTTGCCGTCATTGGATGTCGACAAACGCGATCAGCAATGTCGCGATACAATAAACTGCCATCGCGATAAGCTACAATCCGACCTTTATCAAAGTCGTAAACGTGATGGTACGCATTTCCCCTCCTTACACGAGGCATCACCACAACGTTTCACCAGGCAACACTGGTCACCTGCTATGTGTGTATGAGAAATCGGTTAGAAACTTTCCTCATGTCAGCACGTTGTAGGTGTCGCCTCCGGCACCAACCTTGTGTGAATGCTCTGAAAAGCTAATCATTTGCATATCACAGCATCTTCTTCCCGTCGGTTAAATTTCGCGTCTGTAGCACGCCATCTTCGTGGTGTAGCAATTTTAATGGCCAGCAGTGTATTTTGTCGGCAGTGATTACCGTCATCACATAATTAGGATTACCTTCTGAGATTTCCACAATAATTCTTGTTCGTGTGTTCATCTGTGCTCCGCAGTTTCAAGCACAAGTACACAATGTGTAGCAAAAATGGCCAATGCTGTTCGTCTCATCAGCAAATTACATTCTAGAGGAGCAAACAGTGGTCGCCCAGCTAAACATCTGGGGTAAAGCATCTATAAAAGCTGAGAGGTGGCGTTGTAGCCCCTTTACTCCGGGAACCATTCTATTTTATTATTTTTATTGTAATATCTTAGCTTTCTATTGTGGATAATAGAGACCCAGTCACTTATTGAGAGCATACTTCATTTTATACATGATCAAGTCACATTGACGTGAGTAGTGGGACAAGGGGAGGACTGCCCAAAAGTAGGTCACCTCACCCCAAGTACCATTATCCTAGATGGCTGCCATGACGCAAGTACATGATGGCACGTGACGTCAGCTCATGAACTGATTGACGTCACTGAAGATGGCGGGAAGGTAGGGCGGTTGGACTACTTCCACTATCCTAAGTCACATCGTTCTTGGAACTGGCCAGAAGTTTGAATTTTGATGGAGAGGTAGATCAAATGAGCTACTCCTATTAACCTAAGGAAATGGCAGCAAAGAAACAGCACTCGAATTACCTCCACTAACGTAAGTCACCTCTTCCTAAGAACTGGACATAAGTCTTTATTTAAAAAATAACGAATAGTACCACTATCAATTGTGTTAGCCATCCTCTTGGAAAATTTTGCTGAGCGGAGTTGATATGGTTTTGCCCCACTAAAGGCGGCTAATTTAATTCGGATATAATTTCTATAAATTTTATAAAATTTGTATAAATTTCTTAGAGTTTCTTTAAAAGTTTATGAATTTGTTTAATTTCATTAAAATTTGTTTAAATTTATTTTATACCTACAGCATTAGTGTTGTGTTACGACCACAAGAGGTTGATATATCAATTTCTCAGTCTATTAATATCTTTATTACATGCACTCATTGAGCTCTGGTCATAAGTACTTATTTAAACAATTACAAACAGTACAGTCATCAAGTTTGTTTGCCATCCTCTTCGAATTTAGAAGTTTTTGATCTAGTAGCTGCTTTCAATTGCAATATACTTTCTATAAACTATTTTGCTATCTCCACAAGAGGCTGAGATACCGATAGCTGTATTACTTTCACTGGACGTAAGTCTTTATTTAAACAATTATACGCAGTACCACCGTCAAGTGTGCTCACCATTATCTTAGAAAATATTCACCAATTTTACTCCAAGAGCTTACGCCAGCATCTGAGGAGGGACTAGTGTGGTCTATCCATTCAATTGGAATATAATTTATTTAAATTTATTATCTACATCATTAGCTTCGTGTTACCGCCACAAGAGTCTGAGATATTGATAGCTGTATTAGATACACTCATTAATGCTTGAACAAGAGAAGAGTACAGTCATGCTTTGCACAAGAGGCAAGGGACCTAGTTCGCCGCTGCTACAGCACTTCGCGATATGTCACGTTGTCGTTTGGCTGTATGAGCGCGTCGCGCGCTGATAATACAAACAATAAGCGACTAACCTACATTCACACATGCTGACGTCTGCCGAACACAAACGTTCTCACTTTCTCTAAGATCACTCACGCCCGCTACCCTTGCACGCCTGCGTCACCCGAAATCCAGCAGTGCCGAACGTCCCCAAAACAGGAACCACAAAGGGGTTCTTAACAGCTCCTTCAATCGATATGCTCAATAACTACGAGAAAACATTTCCAAGCATTGAAAGACTATGAAACACGTACTCCAGCTCTAAAGAGTTCCAAACATTTAACACTTCACTACAAAAGTGGCTGCGATATCGATAGCTGTATTACATGCACTGGACATAAGTCCTTATTTAAACAATTAGACCCACTACAACCATCAACTTTGTTCACAAAATTTGCTCTAACAGCTGATGGGAGTTAGTATCGTGTCTCAATATATCTATAAATTTGTTTAAATTTGTTATAAATTTATTGTCTACCTACAGCATTGGTGTTGTGTTACCGCCACAAGTCGCTGAGATATCGATAGCTGTATTACAAGCATTGGGCAAAAGTTTTTATTTAAACAATTAGTCCTGCTACCGCTATCTAATGTGTTTGTCATCCTCTTGGAAAATGAGCATGAATTTTTGCTGAGGGAAATTTGTAGTAAGGTCTAATGGGACCAAACTGCTGAGGTCACCGGTCCCTAACATTACACACTACTAATCTAACTTAAACTAACTGACGCTAAGGACAAAACACACCCATTCCCGAAAGAGGACTCGAACCTCCGACCGGGGAAGCTGCGCGTACCGTGATAAGGCGCCTGAGACCTCTCGGCTTCCCTCCGCAACCGGGGAGGTTAGCATGGTGTCAACCCACTAGAGGCTGTTCATTGTAATAGGAAGGAAAAAGGTGTTCACTGCACTTCCAAATACCTAGTTTCAACTACTTTACAAGGTCATCCAACCACATTTCCTACATTCATCGGATTACAGAACTCACGTAGTTTATTACGCTGATACAAAACACTCACCATGCCAGCGGTCTGTAGGGGAGGAATATTGGTGTTAAAAAAGGAATCAACCGGTTCTGGGCTGCTGGAGAGAGGAAGGAGTGTACTTTATTTATTTTGTTAACAATTTATTTAGCTACGCATTTCAACTAATTCATTTATTAAGCTTATGCAAAACTCACACCCGAATGTGCTTAGAGTCACTATATGCAGTTTACAGACCTCGAAACTACTCCTAAATAAAAATACATTACACTGATGTGCCGAGACGCAAACAACTCGTAAATTACGAAGTCGTGCAGTGGCTAGCACACTGGACTCGCATTCGGGACGATGACGGTTCAATCCCGCGTTCGGTCCCAATCTGATTTACGTTTTCTGTGATTTCCCTAAATCGCTACAGATAAATACCAGGACGGTTCGTTTGAAGGGGCACGGCCGACTTCCTCCCAATCCTTCCCTAATCCGATGAGACAGATGACCTCGCTGTCCGGTCTTCTCCCACAAACAACCCAACTCCTAACACTCACTGCAAGTAAACCCAACTTATCAACCACTCGAACCCTGATTCTACTAGATGAAAGCCTAATTGCACCCCTCGCCCCCCCCCCCCCCCCCAACGCATTGGAACTCACCAGATGCAGGAGAGGAAGGTTAGGTTAGTCTACTTCAATTATTTAGCTCGGGAAACTGACCCAAATATCCATCCTAATTACATAATTAATCACAAATGTTGGTCCTAATTACACAACTATATGCATGGGCTGCGTAAGGACGGCTTATAATAAAAAAAATAACTGTACAACTCACCTTATCATGCTTTAATATGCTTTAACTACTCAACTACATGCATAGCACTGCACAAAAACTGCAATACTACGCGAAAACTGGGAACTCGTGTTATCCTGAATTTTCACTCTGGAGCGGAGTGTGCGCTGATGTGAAACTTCCTGGGAGATTAAAACTGTGTGCCGGACCGAGAATCGAACTCGGGGCCTTTGCCTTTCGCGGACAAGTGTCGTACCAACTTAGCTGCCCAAGCACGACTCTCGGCCCTTCCTCGCAGCTTCACTTCCGCCTGTCCCCCGTCTCCTACCTTCCAAACTTTACAGAAGGCCTCCTGCGAAAATTGCAGAACTAGCACTCCTGAAAGAAAGGATATTGCGGAGACATGGCTTATCCACAGCCTGGGGGATGGTTCCAGAATGAGTTCTGCAAGTATCGCAGAGCTTCTGTAATGTTTGGAAGGTAGGAGACGAGGTTCTGCCAGAAGTGAAGCTGCGAGGACAGGGCGCGAGTCGTGCTTGGTTAGCTCAATTGCTAAAGCACTTGCCATCGTGGGTCAAAAGTCCCGAATTCGAGTCTCGGTCTGGCACACAGTTTTAATCTGGGAGGAAGTTTCGTGTTATTCTGTTTGGGAAAAAATTATACCACTTGAAACCAGTGGCAGAAACCCTCAAACTCTACCCAACACTTACAAGGTAGGGGAAAAACGTTCAACTCACTAGATCCTGCTGTTCGACAAAGATGAGTTTAAAAATGTCTATTAGCTCGAAGCATATACCATCTACCCCTGTTTAACGTCAGAGTTCACTATACATGCCTACTAAAAAATCAGCCTAACCGAAGCCAGTGGGAGATCCCCGTCCTAAAAGATTGCCTTCTCATCCATATATAATCACAAACTACGAGATCGGGCTACTAAGCTAACAGTCTCACGGCACCTGTCTCGCTGAAATGCCTCGCCGCAAAATTCCCGCTTTCCCTCCAAATGCATCCTGTTCACCCCTAATGCCTACGGAAGATCACTGGCAGAGCCCCGCAATGACTTGTATTCACAGACTTTGATTTACGTCACGTAGTACGCTAGAACACGGGCGGACGAGAGCCACCGTTCAGCGTTCGATTATTCTTTATGTAACATCAACTTCTCTCCTATAATAAAGCGAAACATTTCCGATCACAATAAATGACCTGTTTCTCAGGAAAACAGACAAAGTCCAGTTTTATGGGCAAAAATCTAAATGGTTTTCTCGAACACATACATCACCAAAGTACAAAGACAGCACTCTACGTACTTCTAACACCTAGAGCATAGTACTCGATTGCATTCAGTCACCCACACATTTGGTGAGCGTTTGCTCTGTTTTCTGTATGTCTATGTATGTGCACGTGTCGTGGGATCAAGTATACGGCAGCAAGAAGACTCCGAGGAAACGTCGGCATGGAAGCGAAGGGAATGAGGGAAGCAGTCAATTTTTGTCCGTTGAGGCAGCATTATACTGTATGTCAATTGAGGTATCGGTGATACATGAGAGTTGGCTACTGTATTTGACGCTTTTAAGGAAGACAGAGAACCATCCGTCTATACACTTAAATGCATGTGCGGTCGCGTGTCATAGCCTGCATTCGACTCGCATATAGCCGCATGTCTGTATATGATTTAAAGCACTGTCTACTTGTGATCGTTAACTGTAAACCTCTGCTGCATCAGAGGACTTCCATCTCATGTGTGATGAAAAGTGACACATTCCTCTAAGTGAACTATGATTTACGTGTGTTCTCCAACCGCCCTGTCGCATCTTGGGTGTAAAATGGAGACTTCTGCTTCATAAGTAACTTAGCGATAGGTGCTTGTGAGTCACTGCAACCACCCATGTATACGTATGCCTGACAGATGTGGTGTTTTACAGAGTTAGTGGCAGATTCACTTGTAATTTTCGTATGTCGGGCGCTGCTGGTATGCGTATATCTGTTTCCCTGTAAGAGGCTTTCCCCGATAGTAACGGCCATTTTTATATATGGGGTTGATGCACGCGTAGTATACTTTCTTAACAGTGACGGGATGAGAACAGTGGTCGCTATACATCTCTGGAAAGCTATGTTGTGGTCGTATCACGCAGAGAAATTGTTTTAAGAAAATATTCTTTTTATTTTATAGTTAGATAATTTATCCTAGAGAAACCGGGAAGAAGGATATATGTCACGAGCTTGAAATATATTTCTTACATTGGAATGTTAACAGGGCTACATTCCACACGAGTGATAGGTTGGAAACTTATAGCCCGTTTTAAGTGAGGAACGTTGTAGCCTTAGGATTGTGTGTCTTTATTTTCTCTCTCTCAATAATATCTTCCAGCTACAGTTCCTAGACTCTGGAATTATAGTTTAAAATTGATGGTTTGGTTGCTTTACGTAAAAATGCCTCGAACTCCATCCGTCTGAAGCTCCATCACGCATAAACAGTCACCCTTTCCTAATTCTTCTTCTTCTTCTTAACCATCTGCTGTTAGATCACAACACTTTCAAATCTGCTGCTATACATCGACAAGGAGTGCTAACCTCCTCGACCTGGGCGCATCTCTAGAAATCTTGCACACTCTGATGGTCGAGGACTCAGGGAGCGCAATCCATTCGCGAGACGTGAAATGTAGTGGACTACTTCCGGTCGGTTGCAGATTAAATAGCTACCAGTTCCGCTGGGCGGTTTGTCAATGACAGTGTGAGGGGGGTCTTTCAGTCTCTAATTTCAGCACAAACTGCGCGATTGCTCTGTGACTCCCATCAGCATAGACATAGGTCGTAAATTAAGCACTATGCTCGACGTGTTAGAAATATGTAGAGTGCTGTCTGATATACTTTGATGATGTTGTGTTTGAGAATTAACAGCCCACATCTTGTGGTCGTGCGGTAGCGCTCTCGCTTCCCACGCCCGGGTTCCCGGGCTCGATTCCCGGCGGGGTCAGGGATTTTCTCTGCCTCGTGATGGCTGGGTGTTGTGTGATGTCCTTACGTTAGTTAGGTTTAAGTAGTTCTAAGTTCTGGGGGACTGATGACCATAGATGTTAAGTCCCATAGTGCTCAGAGCCATTTGAACCTTTTTTTTTTTTAGAATTAACAATGAATTTACCTACTGCACAGTCATATATACGGATCTGCAAAATGGAGAAGGGATAGTTGGGCTATGATACTGAAACTGGAAAACATGCTCTCACATCCTTCGCCGGATGTGATACTAATTAATTGGTAAAGTTGTTCAGTTTTAATGCTCATTATTTCAGTAGCACGGCGGTGTCTTTTCAGTCCACTGGCACGTTGTTGATTACCACATAATGATTGACAGACAACGCTTGTTCGAGATGTAAAAAAAGTTTTGTGGAGGGACGACACCTTCTGGGGGATGCTAGCAGCAAAACAGTGATTGCGTACATGACTGAAATATGAGGAATCAATCGAAACGGAACCCATAGCTATCAGACTTAGACTGTAGCTTGGAAACCCTCGCGAACGCTGCTAAACTATTCCAATTTCGTTAGCTTGTAAGTGAATTTTATTTAAAAACATCGAGTTTATTTACACCATTCGAAGTCTAGAGCATGTGCTCGATGCCTGCAGGCATGCGGTATTTTGTTTTCGATATATGGTAGGAGAGAGGTGTGGTGAAAATCTTATCGAGTTGCCTATCGGATTAAGTTAGTGAAGCTTTTATAGCTGGTAATAATTCTCTGTTGGATGGTACAGAATAACGAAGATAGATGTGAATGGAAGCAGATCTTAGTTCTTGTATGTAGTTTGGCGGCGCACCGCAGTACTGTAGAAAAAATCATTGTCCTTCTAGCAGTTCCTGTTTCCATCGATTGGTCAAAACACGGTCCTGTCGCAGTAACGCAGGGTAGCCTGTTTCTACATAGGTTGCAGAAGGTGGCAGATATATTTTTCCCCGACTCCTACTCAGTTATGATTATAATTGGAACTTTCAGATTTGTAATGCTGAAGAAATGGTAGCAGTTGCTTGAGGGCAAACTAAAACAAGGTTGGAATTTTACTTTAGCAGATCGGCTCGAGAAAGATGAGTCGTTCGGAGATATGAGAGTGGTAGTAATGTGATCAATTAGTGACTGTAATAAAGGACTTCTCCATAGGATCCTACGCTGATATGTGCGTGAATGCGAGGACTTGATTCAAAATCGGATAATGCATTTCTAGCGGATAGCGTAGCACTAGAGATTTGAAAAGCTAGTGTACACATCTTACTACCTCAATCAGCACATCATCCACTGTTTGTTATCCTTCTAAATCAAGCACCGCTTATAGAGAGAGAATACTTTCCAAATACTGGATAAATATGTAGCTGTGGTGGCTTGAGGGGGTTGAAAATATCGGTTTCATAACGCGTTCGTCATCAGAATAATTTTCTAAACTGGGAGCATCTAGTTTATGAAGTATGTGTTTGTGTTCTGAGATGTGTAAAGGAGATGACTATGTCCAGTTGTAATGATGGCTTGGATTTGACGTGGAATACTGTGATAGCAAAGGGAAAAATACGTCAGGTAATAAGAATGGTGCAGATATATCTACACTCCTGGAAATGGAAAAAAGAACACATTTACACCGGTGTGTCAGACCCACCATACTTGCTCCGGACACTGCGAGAGGGCTGTACAAGCAATGATCACATGCACGGCACAGCAGACACACCAGGAACCGCGGTGTTGGCCGTCGAATCGCGCTAGCTGCGCAGCATTTGTGCACCGCCGCCGTCAGTGTCAGCCAGTTTGCCGTGGCATACGAAGCTCCATCGCAGTCTTTAACACTGGTAGCATGCCGCGACAGCGTGGACGTGAACCGTATGTGCAGTTGACGGATTTTGAGCGAGGGCGTATAGTGGGCATGCGGGAGGCCGGGTGGACGTACCGCCGAATTGCTCAACACGTGGGGCGTGAGGTCTCCACAGTACATCGATGTTGTCGCCAGTGGTCGGCGGAAGGTGCACGTGCCCGTCGACCTGGGACCGGACAGCAGCGACGCACGGATGCACGCCAAGACCGTAGGATCCTACGCAGTGCCGTAGGGGACCGCACCGCCACTTCCCAGCAAATTAGGGACACTGTTGCTCCTGGGGTATCGGCGAGGACCATTCGCAACCGTCTCCATGAAACTGCGCTACGGTCCCGCACACCGTTAGGCCTTCTTCCAATCACGCCCCAACATCGTGCAGCCCGCCTCGAGTGGTGTCGCGACAGGCGTGAATGGAGGGACGAATGGAGACGTGTCGTCTTCAGCGATGAGAGTCGCTTCTGCCTTGGTGCCAATGATGGTCGTATGCGTGTTTGGCGCCGTGCAGGTGAGCGCCACAATCAGGACTGCATACGACCGAGGCACACAGGGCCAACACCCGGCATCATGGTGTGGGGAGCGATCTCCTACACTGGCCGTACACCTCTGGTGATCGTCGAGGGGACACTGAATAGTTCACGGTACATCCAAACCGTCATCGAACCCATCGTTCTACCATTCCTAGACCGGCAAGGGAACTTGCTGTTCCAACAGGACAATGCACGTCCGCATGTATCCCGTGCCACCCAACGTGCTCTAGAAGGTGTAAGTCAACTACCCTGGCCAGCAAGATCTCCGGATCTGTCCCCCATTGAGCATGTTTGGGACTGGATGAAGCGTCGTCTCACGCGGTCTGCAAGTCCAGCACGAACGCTGGTCCAACTGAGGCGCCAGGTGGAAATGGCATGGCAAGCCGTTCCACAGGACTACATCCAGCATCTCTACGATCGTCTCCATGGGAGAATAGCAGCCTGCATTGCTGCGAAAGGTGGATATACACTGTACTAGTGCCGACATTGTGCATGCTCTGTTGCCTGTGTCTATGTGCCTGTGGTTCTGTCAGTGTGATCATGTGATGTATCTGACCCCAGGAATGTGTCAATAAAGTTTCCCCTTCCTGGGACAATGAATTCACGGTGTTCTTATTTCAATTTCCAGGAGTGTGTTTCCAGAGACGTAAGCAGGGTGTATTTTGGATACTTGCCTCATTGTCGAATCGAATGTCACTCAATTGTAAGTATAGCGATCATATATATATATATATACATTTATTAGGATGATTTTGTCTATGCGTGGCCTGTGGTGGGAATGATTCAAGTTTCCCACTAACGGTGGGTGGCTATCCGAATGGAGTGGGCTCTTGCAAGACAGAAATGTATTTGACTTTACCGTGTAGTCGTCAATACGACCGAATAGCGAACTAATAATTAGTATGTGTTGAACAGCTTTCGTGATCAAGTGGTTGAAAACGGTTCAAATGGCTCTGAGTACTATGGGACTTAACTTCTGAGGTCATCAGTCCCCTAGAACTTAGAACGACTTAAACCTAACTAACCTAAAGACATCACACACATCCATGCCCGAGGCAGGATTCTAACCTGCGACCGTAGTGGCCGCGCGGATCCAGACTGTAGCGCCTAGAGCCGCACGGCCACACCAGCCGTCGATAAAGTGGTAATTTGGAAGATTGAATATGAATGTGTGTTTGCGCTGGGTCATTATTCCATTATCATGTAAGTTGTTCAGTCGAATGCTTCTTCGCATTTGACTTCTATATTTAGTTGGGAGGAGGTCGATTAGGGTGTGTGCATCTAGCAGGTGAAAGACACGTTTGTCGGTAGTCTAGACATGAAAAAGACGTTATTTGTCTTTCTAAATTATATGACGTGATTTGAAACCTGCTAAATCACGGAAATCTGTATTCGCGAGTGGAAATATCGGTTCAGACGTAAATGTGTTCTCAGAGGTGATAAGTTTGCTCATAAAACTGGACTTTATCTGATTTCGTGAAAAGTAGGAAATTATTGTGATTGGAAATGTTTTGCTTTATTATACGAGAGAAGTTGACGTTAAATAAATAATAATTGAACGCTGGAAATGGCTCCCGTGCGGCCCTGCTCCAGCGTACTACGTGACGTAAAAACAAAGTCTGTGAACGCGAGGCGTTGATGGGACTTTGACAGCGATGCTTCGTAGCCATTGGGGTCTGTACACTTTTAGAGGAACAGGATGCAATTGGAAGAAAAGCAGAGCTTTCGCGTCGAGGCATTTCGACGAGGCAGGTGCCGTGAGACTGTTAGCTAGCTTGTGATTGTATATGGATGAGGATCTCCCACTGGCTTCGGTTCGTGTGATTTTTAGTAGGCATGTGTAGTGAACTCTGACGTCAAACAGGGATGGATGGTATGTGCTTTGAGTTAACAGACATTTTTTTTAACTCATCTCTGTCGAACAGCAGGATCTAGTGAGTTGAACGTTTTTCCCCTACCTTGTAAGTGCTGGGTAGAGTTTGAGGGTTTCTGTCGCAGGTTTCGAGTGGTATAATTTCTTTCCCAAACAGAATAACAAGAGTTGTCAGTTTTTGATTAGTACTGCGGTTCTTGTGAAGTGCTATACATATAGTTGAGTAATTAAAGCATGATAAGGTGAGTTGTGGAGTGCTTTTAAGGCGTCCTTATGCAGCGCATACATTTAGTTGTGTAATTAGGACCTATCATTGTGATTAATTATGTAATTAGCATGGATATTTGGGTGCACTTTGGCTTTCCATACAGTAGCATCAGAGTTCGAGTGGTTGATAAGTTGGGCTTTTTGTTTCCAGTGAGTGTTCGTGCTCTGATTTATTTTCTGGTGATTAAGCGTTGTGAGCGTGTCTGCATGCAATATTTCGGTGATCTACGAGTAATTTGCACGTCTGCATGGTATGTACTGGTTTATTTCGGTAATTTAGGAGTTTGGCTGTTTGAGGAAGGATACCGGAGAGCGAGGTCATCGGTCCCATGGGATTAGCGAAGGACGAGGACGATGTCGGCCGTGGGCTTTCAAAGGAACCATCCTGGCATTTGTCTGGAGCGATTTAGAGAAATCACGGAAAACGTAAATCAGGTTGGGGCCGAAAGCGGCGTTGATCCGTCATCCTCGCGAATGCGAATCCAGTGTGCTAGCCACTGTGCGACTTCGTAATTTACGAGTTCTTTGCATCTCGGCACATCAGTATAATGTATTATTATTTAGGAGTCTGTGAACTGTATATAGTGATTCTATGCACGTTAGGGTGAGTATTTTGCATAATAAATAAATTAGGTTAAATTCGTAGCTAAGTAAATTGTTAAAAAATAAATAAAGGGCACTCCCACCTCTCTCAAGCAGCCCAGAACAGGCTGATTTCTTTTTTAACATCAATTTTCCTCCCCTCCAGATCGCTGGCATTGTGAATGTTTTGTATCAGCGTAATAAACTAGGCGAGATCCGTAATCCGATGTATGTAGGAAATATGGTTGGATGACATTGAAAAGTAGTTGAAACTTGGTATTTGGAAGTTCAGTGAACATCTTATTCTTGCCTAATGAACAGCATCTAGTGGGGGCCACCATACTAACCTCCCTGGTTGCAGGGGGTAGCCGAGCTGTCTCAGGCGCCTTGTCACGGTACGCGCAGCTTTCTCCTTCGGAGGTTCGAGTCCTCCTTGGGCATGGGTGTGTGTTTAAGTTAGATTAAGTAGTGTGTAAGGTTAGGGACCGATCACCTCAGCAGTTTGGTCCCATAAGACCTTACCACAAATTTCCAATTTACTAACCTCTCTCAGCAAAGTTCATGTACATTTTCCAAGAGGATGGCAAACACATTTGATAGCGATAGTGGGTCTAATTGTTCAAATAAAGACTTATGCCCAGAGATGAATGAGTACATATAATACAACTATTAAAACACTGAGAAACGGGTATCTATGCCTCTTGTGGAGGCAACACAACACCAATCCTGTAGATAGATAATAAATTTAAACAAAATTAAAGAAATTTATACAAATTTTAAAAAAATACAAATTTTAAAAAATTATAGAGGTTACATTCGAATTGAATGGAAACAGGATAATAACTCGCATCATCAAATTTCGTGACAGAGTTGATGGTTGTAGTGGCACTAATGGTTTAAATAAGGACTTACGTCCAGTGCATCTAATACAGCTTTCGATATCTCAGCCTATTGTAGGCGTGTGTGGCTAGCGAGCGAGAGTGTTCTTAGACAAAGTGAGAAGGTTTGTGTCCGGCAGACATCAGCATGTGTGAAAGTAGGCTAATCGGCTGTCATTCGTATTATCAGTGCCCAACACACATACAGCCGGACGACAACGTGACATATCGAAAAACGAGGTTTTAACGGCAACTAGGTCCCTTGTCCCTTGTGCAAAGCAGGACTGTAGTTTTCATATGTTCACCTATCGATATCTAAACCTCTTGTGGCGGTGACACAAAATTAATGAAGTAGATAGTTAATTTAAGTTATAGTCGAATTGAACCGAAAGACCATACTAATTCCCATCCGCTGCTGGATTGAGCTGTTGGAGCAAATTTCGTGAACATTCTCAAAGAGGGTGGCGATTACTTGATGGTTGTAGTGGTTCTAATTTTTTGAATAAAGACTTATCTCCAGTGCATGTAATACAGCTATATATATCTCAGCCGCTTGTGATGGTAACATGACAGAAATGCTATAGGTAAATAATTAATTTAAGCAAGTTTAAACAAATTTTAAAAAAATTGTATCAATTTAAACAAATCATATTCGAATTGAACGTAAGTTCTTAGAGAAAAACATTCGAAAGTCGAAGAGGATGGCGATCGCACTACATGGTAGTACTTTTTGTAATTGTTTAAATAAAGACTTATGTCCAGAGCTGAATGAGTGCATGTAATAAAGATATTAATAGACTGAGGAAATATATCACCCTCTTGTGGCAGTAACACAACACTAATGCTGTAGATAATAAATTTAAACAAATTTTTATAAAATTAAACAAATTTATAAACTTTTAAGGAAACTCTAAGAAATTTATACAAACGTAAAAAATATATAGAAAGTATATTCGAACTGAATGAGCAGGCTCTAGTGGAAGTGACACCATACCAACTCCCCTGAGCAAAATTTTTCAAGAGGATGGTTAACACAATTGATGGTGTTACTGCGTTTAATTCTTTAATTAAAGACTTATGTCCAGTACCTAGGAAGAGGTGACTTAGGTTGGTTGTCGTGGCCCAAGTGCCGTTTCATTGCTGTCATTTTCTTAGGTTAGTAGAGATAGCCCAATTGACCTATCTCCCTACCAAAATTCAAACTGCTGACCAGTTCCTAGGACGATGTGACTTAGGTTAGTGGAGGTAGTCCAACTGCCCTATCTTCCTGCCACATTGAACGACGTCAATCGCGTCATCAGCTGATGTCACATGACGTCACGTACTTGCGTCACCGCCGCCATCTTGGATAACGGTACTTGGGGAGAGGGCGACCCTTGGGGTGATATGCTGTGGGGCGATGCTCTCCTTGTCCCACTACTGACGTGACCACCACCTATGTTTGATGTCAACGTGCGACAAGCACTCACAGACGGCAAGTGATTGCAGTGAAGGGTATATAAACCGTGTCGGGTGGTGGGGAGGTCACGGAAAAGTCGTTGTTGTGATGCAAGAACGACGCGGTCTATTCGACGTCAAAAAGGCATTATCACAGTTTTTCAGGCCAAAGGTGGAAACATTTCTAAAAGGGCTAAATTTGTAAACCGTTTGCATGCTGCCGTGATTAGCGTATACCATACATTGCAAACTGGCGCTATCCAAATCTGGCACCGATGCAAATGTGGTGCACCACATAAACGACAGGTGTGACTGACAGCTGTGGAGATGTGTATGGGCGACTGGAGATGCAACGTTTGAGCAACTGGCCGCCCAGATGAACAAGGGGACTATTAACTGCGTCTCCTTATTGACCGTTCACAGAACATTGCTTTGTATGGGACTCCTCAACGGATGCCTGGTTCATGCACGCATTCAGACTATAGTTCATCGACGTAGAAGGCTGGAATTTGCAAGCCAGCACCATAACTGAACGTCCACTGAGCTGCAACAGTTAACCTTCCCGCTGTATCACGATTTATGCTCCGTTATGACCGTTGGTGTGTACGTCGTGAAACGTCTGTCTGGGCCGGATGAGAGAATGTCATAAACTCTGAAACGTTTTCATAGCGTTCTCTGGGTTATGTCGTCAGTCAGGTAGCCATAATGGATCATCACAGTTTGTTTTTCCGTTACACGATGTCATCCAGTTGCAAGACTATGCAACACGTCACACTGCTTGTTATCTTTGAGCATGATTCGAAGAGCACCAGGTTGAGTTTACCGAACTGCTGCATCCACCAAACTACCTGGATTTAAATCCAACAGAGAATCTGTGGAACCACCTCGACCAGCGTTGTATGCGCCATGGATCCTCAAGCGAGAAACCTAGCGCAGCTGGCCACGGCACTGGAATCGCCATCGTTCCACATCCCTGTTGGTACCTTCCAGAACCTTGCTAACCCACTTCTTGCCCATCTTGCACAGGTCCTGCATAAGGTGGTTATTCAGGATTTTGAAAGGTGGTCATATTAATGTCACTGGACAGTGTATTATATGTAATATACCGAGTTGTTAAAGAGAATTAGCTGTGCAAGATGCCTCACTAAGAATTAACAGTATTAACTATACTTTTTGCTGAAACTGCTTACGCTTAATTTTCTAGTAACTTTCTATAGTCATACAATAATTTCAAGGACGTAATATAAAAAGGAATAGAACTCTCCATATGTCCACAATTCAGTAAAATTCTCGAAATTTTCCCTGTATGTAGTATCCAACTTCGGGGTGATCGGCCCCAAAAACTTTGAATTTACAGGGAAAATCAGGAGCTATTGATCAAAATCATGCCAGCCGTTTAGTGCAGACCGCTCCCCTCATCTTTATGAGCGACATGGAAAAAAATGGTTCAAATGGCTCTGAGCACTATGGGACTTAACTGCTTTGGTCTTCAGTCCCCTAGAAATTAGAACTGCTTAAACCTAACTAACGTAAGGACAGCACACACATGCATGCCCGAGGCAGGATTCGAACCTGCGAGCGTAGCGGTCGCGCGGTTCTAGACTGTAGCGCCTAGAACCGCTCGGCCACTTCGGCTGGCGAGCGACATGGACGAAAGCAGTGACCCATAGCCGTAGCTAGGTTAGAGTCAATGACAATTGCCGCAGATAATTATCTGCTGACACCAGCGCTCCTTGCCGCATGTCCACCGAACAACAGTGGTACATCTTTTGCATGATCAGCTGTAGACGGCCGTATTTAAACCGCCAGCGCCAGCCTGTCATCATCGGTACAACTGAGCCATGCCTTGACGTTCAGCCTCTGCCCGCCGACACCGTGTTTGTCACTTAGCCACCACCGCCATCACTGGGCCACGCAGCGAGGTTAGATGGGACGTCGTTCCATCTCCGTTTTACTGTTGAAACCATCACTACTCTATAGGAAGCAAAACAAAGGACTCTTGGCACTTTTTCGCGGTGTGTACCGGCTGAAATAAGGCGAAAATGTGTGCATGGAATTCCAGGAAACGTTGAACGAAGCAGTAGCAACAGTCGGGGGGAGGGAGGGGGGGGAGGTGTTGTTTTGGGGAAGTAGACCAGACAGCGAAGTCATCGGTCTCATCGGATTAAGGAAGTACGGGGAAGAAAGTCGGCCGTGCCCTTTCAAAGGAACCATCCTGGCATTTGCCTGGAGCGATTTAGGGAAATTGCGGTAAACCCGAATGTAAGTCCAGTTTGCTAGTCATTGCACCACCTCTCTCGGTAACAACAGTGGCAGCTGTAGTTGAGACTGAGACAGTGACGAAGCCGACAGAGTGAAGGCAGAAGTGATATGTTATAGGTGTATCTGTCTGGGTCATATCTAGCAGTTTCATAACAAGCCACAGCGTCAAAGATGCACGCAGATGGGGCACTCGGATCGAAAATATCTGCAAGCCCGACGAAGGGGGACTCTGGATAATACTCGCACCTGTATGTAAAAAGAGATATGACGTTGTGACCACTATATAAGGCTCTCAGTAATTGTGACCGCAGGAGCTCCCTGTGTGAAACAATTGACAGACATTTATCTTGTCGGATAAGTAAAAAGAAAGGTTTGCAGATTTCTATTGGATACAGGGTGACAGATAGACGTTGCAGCCTTCTATTGGATACAGGGTGACAGATAGTCGTGGTTAGCGAGAGTAATTGGTACAATAAATTACATTTTCGGCTACGTGTTGTGGATGGCAATAGTGTACACTCGCTCGCTGAGGCATTCTTGGGTTTCCAAGGAGGGGGAGAGGGGGGGATGACATCCGGGTATGTGTACAAGTTCTCCCAAAAGTGGGAATAACTTCAACGTCATTCTTCGGCTACATTACATAATTAAACATCACACCAATGTCGATCTCCAACAGCGCATATTGAAGTAGGATTGGAAATCATTCCACCTGAATTTTACTTCTGAAAGAACCGAATTGTAGCGAGATACAACCAAAACTTTGTATAAGCCAGCTAAACTGCTTACACAGTCTCCACGACTCGAGTAATGGGCTACAATACCGAAAGGCAAAGTGAAGCTGCTCTGTCTGAACTTAGGAGCTTATCTGCAACATAATTTTTGTGCCTGAATGAGCCCCTCACAAAATATGAAGAACTGGTACAGGCAAAATGTTTCAAACGACGCAGTTTTTCGTATGTGCGACAAATTGACAGAAGGCGAGTAGTAACTGTCACTGTAGAAAATTTTGGTTAAGAAGAGATGAAGCTATTAGGTGGTGCACTGACAGTTCATTTAAAAGTGTTAGAGGTACATGAGTTGACTAGATATTTCAGTGTAGAATATTTGATGCCGGGATAGCCTGTCGATTTAGTCCCACTGAGGGGAACGTGTCGCGTTTGAAAGGATGTGGAAAAGTAGGACATAGGTAGGTTACTGGAGGAATGAACGGAATTATTTAACCAGACTGGGCGACTGCCAGCTACACCAGCAGTGCAGAATAGTATTCTCAAAGGGAATGAGCCACCTGCATACAAAAAATAGTAACGGCGTTCCACACTATCCACGACCAGTGATTGACGAATTAATTAATCAGCAGCTCCGTGACGTAATTGTAATGGAAAGCCGTAGTCCCTTGGGACACCTGTAGTCATCGTTTCGAAAAAGTCCTCTAATCATAGTGGAGCTGTACGCTACCCCTCGCTTCCTCGATAAACGGTGGCGCCGGCTTGTCCGTACCATATAGCACGGTTCCAAGGTTCAACGCCAACCGCCGGCCGCCAGCGTGCTGCAGACACAATGCATTAAGTTTATTTATGATTGGAAGTAAAGAACTTTAACAACAAACGGACTGCCTACAGCGTCGGTATCTCCACCCACCTCCAGGGGAGAGCCACTCGCCCACATCTTCCTATCGACACGCACTACACTAACATCACAGATCTTTCATTACAACCAGCATGTTTCTCCGTATTCCCAGTTATTGGAACAACCTTTCCTATCTCGATATCTGGTTCGTGAGTAATTATAAATAAAATAATAAAGCTATTAAATTAAGTTACTTAGAATAATTACTGTTACCATCGTTCCACGAATTATCAACATCATTGTGATATTGGTGTGCAAAACTTGAGGACGAAAGTAACATTCGCATAATTTGCCCCTGCTCAGTAACGTAGGTCGATGACACTTGGACTATACACGGAAAGAACTGCTGCAATACAGTACAGTACAGTTCACAAGATCACTGAAAGCAACACACAATGAGCCGAACAGAAATGAGAGTTTTATTCCAAGAAATTAAATACACTAAAATGAGTGCGATTTATGATGCTCCTCTGGTCGTTACAAAAGGCGGGACGTGGTTTTTAATAGGGTTCGTGATCACCATGGGTGGCAGCGCATGCTCTGCAACATGCTCCCATATTGGCCACTAGACTGATCAGGAGATTTTATGTTATGGAATTCCCCTCTTCCATCAGCGCGGTTGACAACTGACGCATGGTCGTTGGTGCATGTGGACGTGCTGTAATCTATCTCCTCAACGCATCCCACACGTGTTCAATGGGATTTAAGTCGGGGGAATTGGCAGGATAATCTATTCTCCGAATATCCTCACATGCCAACAGCTCTTCCACCTGCAGACTTCGATGCGGACGCACAGCGTCATTTATAAGAAAGAAGTGAGAACCGAATGCACTCCTAAAAGGAACTACATGGGGAGTACCAGGTCACAATAAAGTTGACAGCCGAGTCACCGTGTTCAAAGGTTTGGTGGTTAGCGCGAGCATGGAGCATTATGCCTCCCCTCACAACTACACCTAGACCACCAGAACGATCATGTTAGACAATGCTGGGAGTACCCATATACATCAAGAGGTGGGAACACTTAATGCATCCAGGAACCTTGTGAAAGACGATCGTTTTGGTGGTCGAGGTTTAATGTTATATGCACATACTCATCTCCAGATCTTTGAACAAGGACGAGCCTTTTGCAATGTCCAGGGGTCCATCATCAATCGCGGCGCCTAAAGTGTAGTGATTGTCTGTGAATAAAAATGTCATTTCTGTTCGTCTCACTGCGAATTTCTTTCAGTTACATACGGTAGCAGATCTTTCTAAGTTCAGTACCAGTTGCATCGAGTTAAATTACTTGGCAGTGATGTATCATGCGAAAATTAATTTCATCTCTAAAATTTACACACTAGTGTATTACCGTTCCTGTTATTCATGTTTTTAACATAAAGTGAAAATGAGAAGCACTTCTAGGAAACAAGGACTGCTTCTAAAGTGATTAACATTTGCATAATATGCCATGTGGCTCAATTTCCCATTGACCAATTTCCAATTTTGGTGTCTGTGATAAATATAGCGGGTGATCAAAAAATCAGTATAAATTTGAAAACTTAATAAACCACGGAATAATGTGGATAGAGAGGTGAGAATTGACACACATGCTTGGAATGACATTGGGTTTTATTAGAACAAAAAAAAGTATTGCTAGACGCGTGAAAGATCTTTTTCGCGCGTCGTTTGGTGATGATCGTGTGCTCAGCCGC
This sequence comes from Schistocerca gregaria, assembly GCF_023897955.1. NCBI lineage: Eukaryota > Metazoa > Arthropoda > Insecta > Orthoptera > Acrididae > Schistocerca > Schistocerca gregaria. Next base: position 79,370,474 of record NC_064931.1, read on the forward strand.
CACTTTCGTCATGTTACGCCTTCCAGGTACCCAGATCTCAGTCCGTGTGATTATTGGCTTTGGTGTTACCTGAAGTCGCAAGTGTATCGTGATCGACCGACATCTCTAAGGGATGCTGAAAGACAACGTCTGACGCCGATGGCTCAACATAACTCCTGACATGCTTTACAGTACTGTTCGCAACATTATTCCTCCACTACTGCTATTGTTGAGGAATGATGGTGGACATATTGAGCATTTCCTGTAAAGAACATCAACTTTGCTTTCTCTTACTTTGTTATGCTAATTATTGCTATTCTGATCAGATGAAGCGCCATCTCTCGGACATTTTTTGAACGTTGGTATTTTTTTGGTTCTAATAAAACCCCATATCATTCCAAGCATGTGTGTCAATTTGTACCTCTCTATCTACATTATTCCATGATTTATTCAGTTTTCAAATTTATACCAACTTTTTGATCACCTGGTACATTAAAACGCAATTACATGACGCATTTCACGGTTGACAAAAAAAAGAGGCGAACAGCGCACTTGGTTAGATTAGAGATGAGCTTTAGTGCACTAGCTGGTACAGACATTGTAGTCAGCAGCAGGCAGGCGCAGCCCGTGTTATGACGTAAAGTCAAGTCCTGGCACTCCAGTTGGGAACGACAGAGCAGAGAGGGCTGTGAAGAAGAGATCAGCCAATTGCAGGCTGATCGACCCCTCCCCAGGGCTCTAACTAGACAGCAGCAGCCTTTGTGAGAAGATAACATAAGCGCCACACCCGACTAGCCGTGGCCAGTTACACAGCAGCGTCAAGACTAGCAGCTAGGACAGAAGCATCGAAGCTCACACTTTGCTCTTACATTCTATGTAGCTCAACTTGGCATTGTTATACTGAAGAAACTCGATTGTCTTGTCTGCGCCATTTGCTTGAGACACATCCATATATTTCTCAAAGTTAAGTGTTGTCAATTACTTTTCGTAATAAAACTCATTAATACAATTTGTTTGAATTGTTTGCTTAGTGATCCGACAAAGCAGGTTTCCTTGATACCCCAAATTCGACTAGTCGGGATTCAACTTCAACAGGCCGGCTGCAGTGCGATGTCGTGCAGTCTTCCATTAAAGTGAGCTAACTGTAGGATCCCGCGGCTCCATATAGCTGACCCGGCCAGAACGCCACGCCGGCGGTGGAAAAGCACTGCACTTGGCGGCATCTAGTGAGCTTAGCGACGAAGCAGGGCCGCCTCGTATCCTACTCGCTTATCTGGCCGCTGGACGTGAATGGCCGGATTGCGCACAAGTTACTGAAAGGAGCCTCAGCCAGCAGTAATAGCAAAACCTATCTGAAAGCGCCGTCGCCATTTCCGTTAACAGCTGTTGTAGGGTCCTCCCGCAGTAGCTTGCTTCCGCAAATCCTAAGCTACTTCTCATTATTGACGATATAACTGTCATATGTGGAAACCGCAACGTCTAGATCGAATGGCCCGAATTAGTGCAAAGCTGGAGAGTATGTGAAGTTGTGTACTAGCAATAATAGTAGATGCTGCCCCTCCTACATTAATACAGTACTCAGACTCATACCGAGTTGAGTGATTGAAAATGCATAAAATATATTGGATAAGTAAAGTCGAACGCAAATGTGTCGCCGTGATTCTGAAGTACTCAATATCAGAATTTGAGTTCTTTAGGAGTCACGTCAGTGGTGCTAAAAGAATTCTTTTTCCGTAAAGTGACATTTTCCGATGACATGACACATATACCTACATATTTGTTATCCAACATAGTCACCTTGGCGACGAATATATTTCTCCTAACGAGATACCAATTTGTTAATGCTGTCGCTGTAGAATGTTTTTCTTTGTTGACGGAACCACAATCTTATCTATTCTTGCACCTTTGCAGTACTATCAGAGTGAAGACTTCAAAGGTTTTCTTTAAGTTTTGGATACAGATGAATATCGTACGGTATCAAGTCGGGATTATAAAGAGGACAACCGATGACAGGGAACCCAAGGCGTCGGCTTGTTGCAGCTGTCGCAGCGCTCGTGTCTGGTCTGGTATGGTCATGCTGAAGGAAAAGGTGCTCCATGTGTCGACGAACTTTTCGACATCGAAATTCGATTAGAGCACGCTGTTCGTCATGCACCGACATAGTTACTGCACACATGGCCATGTTTGAAAGATGAACGGCCGCTGTGGCCGAGAGGTTGTAGGCACTTCAGTCCGGATCCGCGTTGCTGCTACGGTCGCAGGTTCGAATCCTGCCTCGGGCATGGATGTGTGTGATGTCTTTCGGTTAGTTAGGTTTAAGTAGTTCGAAGCCTAGGGGACTGATGACCTCAGATGTTAAGTCCCGTAGTACCTAGAGCCATTTGAACCATTTTTTTCCATGTTGTATGCTACAATTCAAAGCTTTCTAGCGACAGAGGGCTCCAAATAATGACACGTGAAGCATAGAAATATAGAATGTTGATAATGTTCGTTTTGTATAAACAGCTTCAAGAGTTTCCACATAAAAGGCTCCTTTACTTTAGAGGACGCTCTGATATTAGTCACCTCCTAAAATGAGCATTCTGGTTACTTTGCTGCGCTGTAGATTGTATAGAAATGGTACGTCGTCACTATGGATTCATCGCAGTGACATGGGTTGGAATGGAAAAATTGAATAATACGATATTACGAGAGTTGTATTGTTTATAAGTACGATGCAATGCTCTTTCGGACAGGCATTCATGTGCGAAGGAACATAGCATTCTACTTCTGAGCAACACAGGCATTGCAACATCGTATTTATCCGCAGACACCGGGTAAGCAACTTCCAATTAAAACGTGTCCCCTGTATGGGACTATATATAAAGGATGTAAGAGTTCAGGCTACAAACACATGGTTGACGACATGAGAAAGTTTGGGTCTGGCTGTAACACATGCTCGGATAGCCTAATGATAAGGCATCCGCTCTCCAAAAGCGGAATTCCGGGTTCGAGTCTCGGTCCGGTACTAATTTCCATTGTCGTCATTCCATTATACAGCTCATAGATCTCCATGTCCGCAAATGCGAATACATTTCATGAAGTAAAATAATTACAGAATGAGCTATAGTGTTTGAACAAGTCCATGACCTCACCGTGGATGAAGTTCCCCGATTTATTGGTGAATCAACGCAGTGTGCAATTCGCAGCGATGTAACTCAGCATAAGAAACGGAGTCGTAAAAAGATTGTTTCCAAAAAGTGGCGGGAGACGTTATCAGGCTTTGTCAATTACTGTGCCGATCTCGACAGCAATGCTAGTCAATGTAAACCAGTTTTCGAGCGAACATTTTGAAAGGAAGCAGCATGTAACAGACTTTCAGGGTCGTATACCTCACAAAAAGCCATCGTTCAGATTCATTGCTGGGGGCTGGTATGTAAGTACACCTCTTCTCACAACATCCCAGACAAGATCTGTGGTTGATAAATCAGGGGACGTGGCTGGCCTTTCAAGGGTTTGCAGTGAGAATTATAGTGATGAGTTTTGCATCGTCCTGGTTTAATATGGCTTTCGATGCCTTTGTGATGAAGGCAAGCACAACAGGGTTTAGCATTGTTGTCACATATTAGAGAGCACTCACTCCCCCTTCAACAGCTGCCGGATCAGTCCCATTATGATAGCAAACATTTCCTCTTACTATGATTGCGGTAGGTGGAGAGCTAAGGGAATCGAGAATCGCTGACATCGCTGATATTTTACCAGGACAACTACCCACGCGTTTGCACCGATCTTACCGCCACAAACAGAAACGAGCCTCGTCGCTGAACATTACAGAAAGCTTCTCAGTGTCGCAGTTGACTCTTAACTCTACACCAGGCAAGTTGTCTGTGGTACACTTTCAACAGTAAACGTCGCATGATAACTCGAAGTCTCAACCCAGCTTCCTGTTACCCGTTCCAGACAATTCGTAGTGATGAGCCCCGATGTCAGCTATTTCCATTATTCTGTTCGTCAGAGCCATTCGACGAAGCACACGATTTTCTAGTAATGTAGTTTTTCTGAATAAACCGGTGCCAGCTCTTTTGCCATACTGTTGACCTGAGTCCACCAACTCTCGTTCTGCAGTAATAGCACTTAAGCCAACTGTATGTTTTATTTTTGATGTCATGCTCCCATGTTCCCATGATTCGAGCTTTCACATTGTCCGTTTAAGAAGAGTGTTACTGAATATAAGGGGGATGAATAGAGTGCCACAAAAAATTATCGAGATGCAATACTTCCATTGACTCTGGAACTTAGCTGCCACATGTATCCTCAGATGCTCCATCACCCCAGATGACACCATTATAGGAGCTCCTCAAGTTCTCAGATTGGTAGACACATTAAATAATAGCTTCATTTCTCGGAAGACTTGCAGACACACAATTCGTAGGGACATAACCGGCTTCACGAGAAGTGCGTCACTTTACTAACGTATCTCACATGATATCTGGTGATCTCCATAAGTTGTATAGCAACATTCTGAATGTTTCATATTTCAGAGTGGTTTTTGTAGTACACACAGTATGTAAATACTCCGCAGTGCAGAAAATTGAAAGCAAATAAGTGATTACATTTTAATTGCTAATTATCAGATTAATACACTAACATTAAATCATCATTACGTCACAACAGACCTTGAAAGCCCAACGGTACCAACAGATCTCTGTGTCAAACTCAGTCCACAGGCGTCACTAGATGGGATATGGAGGGGCATGTGGTCTGGACGCTGCTCTTCTGGAGGTTTTTAGTTTATGAGTTTGGAGCCGCCATTTCACAATCAAGTAGCTTATCAATTTGCCTCACAAGGGTTGAGTGCATTCCACTTGCCAACAGAACTGGGCACCCTGGACAGCCGCCCATCAAATGCTAGCCAAGCCTGACACCGCTTAACTTCGATAATCTCACGGGAAGCGGATTTATGCATAAAATTCAAATGCATGACACGAATCACTTATTAAATTCACAATTACATTTTTTAACGGAATTGTAGTTGTTCTAGTTCCAAAGTATCATCCATACTGCCTTCTTCTTGGAAACTCAGCCCAGTCTAATAATTACAAATATTAATTTTAAACCAAAAGATCTGGCCTCGTACGAGGAGGTCTTTGTTGAAATGTACTTCATTAATCAGTGTTTGACTTTGTGGTTAAACCAAAAATAACATTATTTAAAATGCCGTCTAACTCATGGTTGATTACATATATAATGCCATCGTAAAATAGAATCTCTTGAGACGGAATTGACATCTGTAGTTTCCCTTCTATGGCCTTCATTTGCACAAGAGTTTTCTTAATTACTTTAGTCTGGGTAGCGATGCAAGTGTGATGTAAATCTTGCTTTCCAAAACACGTGACTATAAAATCGACAGGATTTCTTTAAATTAGTAAGACATCATACCACTGTGTGTAAGAAAAGTTAAAATATGTTCAGCTCGTCACGTTGTAACAAATAATCCATTAAAATCGGGCTTGCAGGTATGCAGATTCCATCTGTTCTACTGATATTTCGGCTGCATGAAGTCACTCAGAGGATGAACGGTTGATATTCTGCCGAAACATGAGAGGCAGAGATAGAATTTTCCCCTGGCATGCCCCAAATTTAGCGGACAAGGACAAAATATATTATCACGAATGTGCAGATGAACTGTACTGGGTGTATGGCGTTTGCCAGATATGGATCATATGCTTCGTAACTGGTGACGAACATCACAAATCAGTGCTCTTCGGGCGAAACGTCAATAACTTGAAATCTTTTTAACCATTTCAACTCACACTACAGAGTATTAATTGGTGTACACTAGAATCTTCAGCATAAGTGCGTAATGGGGATGGAAGACATTTGTGCCACTTAATATCAAGTAAAAAACTCAATGCGCTATGAAGCTGAAGGATAAGAACTTTGTTTCACTGATAGTTTAGTGTAAGAATTTTGTTTATGTATGTGGATTTTACGATATTGAACCAAAATGCTGTATTAGAAGGTACGAAGACAAAGACAAAGCCAGGAACAAACTTTGTGATGATTAGGAAATAATTAATCCATAGTTGACTTTGCAACAGGGACCCATTCACCTTTCTCCCTCAGCCCTCTGTGAAACGTTTCAGCAGATAATGAGAATTCTAAATTAACGATGTCTCGACGATGTAGAAGTCTACACAATTACTTAAAAATCGTAGCTTTGACACAGAACCAAATAGCAGAGATAGAATTGAGACTGTAAATTTACACTAAATATTTCAAAAGTAAGTGCAGGAAGTGAAGAAAGGTTTAGTAATGTTGACAATTAGTTTGACGCTGAAGACAATCTGGTGAGATATGGCTTTAACCATCTACTCACGAAAGGCCAGATATGAGTAAAATATAGCAGTGGCTTGGTAGCACTTGGTTTTGAGTTTCATCAGAAGAGGATCCAGCAAGAGGCAGTGCCGTAGTGCATCACGAGGGCAAGGAGGAGGAGGTGTTGGATGGGGAGAGGGACGGGAGGTCAACTGCTGTAAGTATCACATGGTTCATGACTACGCAAAAGATAACTAAGTAAAATGTTCGTATGTCAGTTTCCAAATTTCCCTTCTAACTTTCAGAGAATGAAATACATTACTCGAAAATTCGAATGGTAAGAAATTTTACAAAATTTAGAAGCTATGTTTCGCAAAGGATACTTTTCAATCTTTCACCAATGTTGACAGGCTTGCGTCCTGACCGCATAAGGGCAAACTTCCAACCAAGTAAGTCCACCCATTCACACACTGATCATACCTGTTACTGACAACAAATCCTGCACGATTCCACAAGAGTCGATTAAGTCAAAATAGAAACGGGAAGAGTGTCGACAGAGAAAAAAGGAACTAAAGACAGACTACCAGAATACTGGCGGAAATGAACGAACGGAATAATGCTCCCTTCATTTACACACTCGCATAGCTAAAGCGTACAGGAATACACGTCCATTCCTCCTTGAAGGAGAGACATGTGCAATGGAGATTTAACTATGTATAGTATATTCTAGCACCTGTTGAAAGGAAAGTCTCTAGTATCCACAGCACCAACACATGTCTTGAAGTTCACTACAACTACCAGTCACCTTATTTAACTGAAAAATTTACATAAAAGCAGAAAATAAAGTGAGTGCTAAAGTCAGTTTCTAAAAAGATTAAGTCTGCTGAAGGAAGGTTATTTCGTTTGCGTCGCATATGTGCATGATACCTGAAAGAGCAACACTTAAATGAGCACAAGTACACATGAGCATCAATGGTCGTAGAACAGTAAAATTACATTGTGAAGAAAACAATTCGTGGGAGATTTGAAATGATTTGCAGGTGTTATTCAGAAGACGGAGACGAAAGTTCATGGAAAATTCATAAAACGTTCTTATGGACCACATGGCTGTTCATAACACACATTTACAAGTACAGAGAAACAATTCGATATGCCTTCTACTCCCCATAATGTTATTTAGCTAGTGGGAAAGTAATGTAAAAGATGACCACTATGCTTAGATGACTCAATTGAAGGGAGATGCTGATCGCTGTGTACTCAAAACCTACTCGAACTGAAGAAAGAGACAACTGCAAAAGCACATTTTTTTAAATGAACTTCAAAAGCATTTAAAATGGAATTACGCTTGTGCCTCATGAGATGGCAACAGTGTCATAAATAATATTACACTAAGTAGCTTAGAAATTTCCACCTAAATAGTACAAAAAAAAACATGTATGAAGTTTGAAGCCGCCAGCAGGCAGTACAGTGTTCATAGATTCAGGCAGACAAGAAGAGTAGAAACAGACTGTCCACTCACGGTATCTTATCGAATATGAAAACGTGATTGGTTGGCTGTTCTCTACCTTCAAAGCAGTGCTTAAAGTCATCTTCATCACTACCAACCAAAGAAAAGGCTACCTTAGCAGACGAAAACATAGACTATAGAGTCTTTGAGTTATAAAGTGCTTCGCAACTCGCTTGCTGGTACATAACATGTATGTTGTTTATGGCAAATGGTTTTCTTCTCTCTCCCACTCACATTAAATAAATCTTCAATAAGTGTTCTCGTAACAACAAAACAGAAAACATACCAACATCTGTTTGCAAATGTAAGTAACTAATGTGGGTAAATTTATAAGTTTTTGCAGTAAAAATGCTAGTTATAGGTATGTGAATCATACTGCAAGTAGAGTTTTACTAACTTATAATCTTCAAGAGAAAGGACCTGCTGTCATTAAATAAATTTACAGAAGACTTAAGAAAAAATCTGTTAAGTAGACTTTTGAAACGACCATCTCTGCATATTAATGTACTCACATGACGTGAATCGCAGTAACATTAAAAAGCATTGAAACGATTTCTGTTAAGAAAATTGCTGAACCTTCGTATTTGCTAACATAAACATGGACACAAATTCTGGTAATGAATCTAAAAATGGTATCTGTTAACTGAACCTAGTCTGTTAATGTATATAACATTCATATTTTTACGAATAATTTACGACAATATTTTTTTTATCTTAGCCGAAGTATGACAGGAAAAATAACTACACACGTCATATTATTATTTTAACTACACAGGTGAGGACTCCAGGGCTTCACAGGGTACACATAACAAGAGATGCCCTCAACTCAAGTTGCGGTCTTTGTATGTAACATTTTAGTAGTCTGCAGTTGGAGAAGAAAACAGTGACTAAACTCTTATGATGGAAAGAAATGATTAAAAAAATTGCTATCTTTCCAACACAGTTTCATGATAGCAGGTTCTCCCGATCCATTATAGCTACGAGTGACAGGGGGTGGTGCTCCTCTCCAGATCATATTAATGTAGCAATGTAGCTCACATTAGAGCAGACAATGCATCACTCAATGTGGTTAAATGCTTCCAGCGTCAGTCGTGATTGAGTACCTCTCAGCACGAGTATAGGCATGTATTAGTCATACTGGTTCTCCATGACATTCTCCAGAGCGTTCAGAAACTTTCCAGCGATTCATCTGCTCGAGATACCCAACATCAAGATAGAATAACTTTCAGTACACAGCTCCTCTCTTAACCATTGGAAATTGGGGGTTTTGAAGCGCATGTGGCCGTTTCATGCCTATATTTTACTCATTTTCTTTCAGCTCCAGTACATGAAATTCACGAAGACCAGATAAATATAATTGTAGCTCCAGTATACAAAATACCAGAGAGGTAATAAATATATTCCCTGCTCCAGTACATGAAGTTTATGAAGAAATATGTATGGAAAGTTGAACACATTTATTCAAGCATCAGTAAACTCCTTACATGAGAATAAACACAAACAAACTAGAAAATGTTGTAGATAAGTATAGATTTTAGAAAAGCAATGAGTAGTCAGTTTAGGAACAGTCAGTTTCCAGATTGGTTAGAGCATTCCCTCATAAAAAAGGAAAATGGGATAATCTAGACAATTTTAGACCTATTTCTATGCCATCAGTATTTGCCAAAGTTAGTGAAAAGACTGGGATTGTATGGAAATTGATCATTTGATATCACACCATTTGCTATCAAATGTACATTTCAGCTTTAGAAGTCGTTTAACAACTGAAAATGATATATTCTCTGCGAGGTACTGGGTGGATTAAATGAACACTATACACACTTTTTGAATTAACTAAGGCGTTTGACTGTGTTGATCACAAAATATCACTCCAGAACTAGGACCATTATGTAATATGGGCAGTAGCTCACAATTGGTTCACACCTTACTTTAGCAACAGACAGAAAAACCTTATTATTCACGACATTGAGAATGGCTGTGATGTGGGGTTTGAGTGGGGTACAGTCAAGTGGTTGGCGCCCCAGAAATCAGTGTTGGGACCACTACTATTTCCTATTTACATACATGATATGCCCTCTAGTATTATGGGTAACTGTGTTTATGTTTGCTGATTACACTAGCTTGGTAGTAAAGGATGTTGTGTACAACATTGGCTCGATTGAAAATAGTGGATTGCATGAGCAAAGTTCATGGCAAGGGCATATGATTAGTAAAACAGAACAGTTAAAGTTTCTGGGTGTTCATATAGATAGTAAACTTTTGTGTAAAGCCCAAGTTCAAAGACTTAATGCTGCCACTTTTACTATTCGAAAGGTATCTAAAGGAAGTGATGGTTCAACATGAAAATCAGTCTACTTTCCTTATTTTCTTTCGTTTATGTCATACAGTATTATTTTTTGGGGTAACTCTTCCCATTCTAAAAGGATATTTTTGGCTCAGAAACAGGTGGTTTGATCACGAACCTCATGTCAACTCCTGTTCACGAGACTGGGTATTTGACATTGGTCTCTCAATATATACGTCTCTTACTGTCATTTCTTGGTAACAATAGTAGCTTATTCCCAAGAATACCCAGCTAATATTCGGCAGGAATCAAACCAGCATTTGGATCGGACTTCTTTAACTCCTGTGCAGAAAGATGTGCAGTATAATGCTGTATCTACTTTCAATAACCTATCACTCGAATTCAAAAAAATCTTAGCAGTAATCCATGCACATTCAAACCGAAGCTGAAGAGTTTCCTTACGGATCACTCCTTCTACTCTGTCAAGGATTTTATTTTTCTCTGTTACTACTTTTATGTTGTAATTTCATGTACTGACATGTTCAACGACCTTGGAGATTTGCTCCTCAATTTGATCCAATGGAACCTGATGAGTAAATAAAATAAAAAGGAATAATAATACACATACTATTATAATATGAATATTCTGGAAAGTATCATAAAATGCTCAAGGAAGAAATTCTGATTTTATAGCGGTATGTCGCAAAGATCAGCAGATCATTTAGCAGGTTCTAGGTCAGTTTCCATTTTCTAGCTCACACACTCGTTTCACTCGCTGCTTCACTAGAGAACAAAAACTTACCTACAAGCTACTAAATGAATCCACCATAATCCACTTTCAGGGTCTAACTCACTTCATTTCATTTCAACCACTTATAAAAACTAATAAAACTTAATATTTTTTTCATATCGCATTCATCAATTTTCAAAATATCATTTTTTTCATACAGAATGTAAATGTCAGAAAATAAAATTTAATATTTTTAAAAATAAATGTTGAATGTAATAAAATAAATACAATAAATTATGGTGAATGTAAAAAAGTCATTCAATTAACAAAATTAGCATCAAAAAGTCCAAATTTATGGCATTGTGAAACCAATATCATGAAAGTCGTGATTTCTATTTTTTAAGTTTCTTCATTCCTTTATATTTCATTTTCATGTGTTCATTTTCAATTAATTCAGAATACAAATCAGAAATTATTTAGAATATGTATGTGGTAAAATAATCTTAAGCTCATTAATAAGCTCAATACTATTTTACCACCATATCTAGTACAAAATTATTCACATACAGAAACGAAATATAAATCATTTATCCTTAACACAATTAATTTTTTAATCTCTTTTGAGGCTATTATGTTGCTGACCTTCTTGATTTGTCACAATTTATGTAGAAATATTTTTATGCTTAATAGTTTGTTAAGTGAATTAAGTCTCAGACTGTGTAATGTCTGTATGGAAATCTATTTTATTTTCCAAAATGTATTGTTTGTCATCATGAGGGCTCAATGCTTTCATGTTTATTTCAACTTTGTACATTTGATGGTTTTCACTTCGAATCTAATTGATTGTTTTGTGTTATTCTCTATTGTTAAACGAACGAGGTTTTTATTCTGACAAGCTTATTCCCCTTTTAAGAATACTTTTCTTAAATCTTAGTTTTTTCTCTATTTAATCACTAAGCCTATAAGCATACATTTTTTCTCTTAAACCACAAAATTATTCAATTATTTTTCAATTGTATTCATCTTTCAGTTACCCTACAGCTTCCTTGTTAACTTGTACAATACCATAAATATTATTTTCAAAAGAATCACTGGTATCAAATTTATTAATCATCCATTTCATATTTCTATAAAAACCTTCAATTTGTTTAGTTATAGCTATAAGTATTTTGTAACGCAATTCTACATTTTCTCCATAATTTGGTTTCACTATTCAATAGTGAAAATCATACATCAGTTCTTGAGAAACATCAAGTATGCCCATACCAACATAGATTGGTTTATTAAATGTGATTTTTCTCTTATTCATATCAACAACAGCAAGATTTTCATTACATATAGAATGTGATTTAAAGTTTGGCTTTGCTGTTCATTTATCCAATTTTTATCTATCTGACACGAATTTTATATCCACATAAGTTCTAATATTTTCCATTGACTTTACAAACAGTGAATTATTCATTAGTTATAGATATCATTTATAAATTTAAATCTATATACTTCCAGAATCAGTCCAGTTGTTTGAATTATAAAAACCTATGTATTTTTCTTAATTTCAAGTGTAATGATAAATTCTGGTTAGGATTTCTACAATGAGCTATATACTTATTTTTATCATTCAGAGTAATGAATAACTTATTTCCTTTAGTTCCTGGTATACATTTATTTTCAGGAGCTAATAGTAAATCTTTGCGTTTATCATGTAATTTTTTGGGATATTCTAAATCTACTTTGAAAATATATCCAATTTCAACAGTATCTTAAATATGACTTATTTTTGTAGTAATAAAAGAGTCTCGATCATTCCATTAAAATTAACCATATAGCATAACCACCTAAAGTATTAACATCTAAATATGCTAGATAATTTGATACCATTTTACTATCAGAATCCTTCATACAGTTTTCATTTTCTTTAATATCTGTTTTACTATGTTGTGATATTCCTCCTCTCATTCCCTTTTCAACTATTAAAATTATATCATAATTGTATAAAAAATCAAGTGGTTTTTTGGGAATTCTCAACATTGCATCCCAAGATAATCCTGCTGCAGTAAAATCCCAAAATGGATCTAAATCAGAAGCTTTTATATACGTTTTCCTAAAATTTTCAAATACCTCAGACAATAGCAATACATCAGTGTTAAGATATAGATCATGATATTCACCTAGATTTTAATATTACATTTTTTCGTTCTATTTTTTCATTTGCATAATCTTTATCATTTATTTCACAGTCATTCAGATCATTATGGAATTTTTCTTTTGCTGGTAATTGTGTCTCTTCAATTTTTTACAAGAATCCATGTAATCATATGGATACATAGCATTTCTGATCACTAAATCGATTACCTCTTCTGTAAGATAGTTTCTAGTGTTTATTCATGTCATCTCTCTTCAAAAATGATGAACGTTTTCCAAGTGAACAAGCCATAAATTTATAATTATAAATAAATCTCATTTTTAAACATTCTGTTCTTTTCAGAAAGTAATATCTCTATCTTCAGTGTTTGGTATTAAATCTATTTCTTTCCTATCATAACCAAGTTCTGTCAAAAACACCTGCAAATCATATGGTAATAAATTATTCAAGTAATTTGGTACAACACTTGAATACCTTAACTGTAAATTACATTTGTTCTATAATGGATTTAAATACTTTCGAATCAAATGATCATGATCAAGAACATTCTATTTTTCGGCAACTAATGTCAGTTAAACATTTATCAGTTTTTCGATCTTGCATATCTTGATTGTTTTGTTTCTTCAATTTCTGGTTGAATAAAATCTTCCAATTCCTTCAACCTATTTTTTTATACATTAAATAAAATTTTTATGATAATCTGGTCTCCTGTAAGCAACAGGATCTGTCTAGTGTCCACATATATATTTAATATAATAACAGAATCCACTTGGTTCATGTTTTGAATTTCATTGGACATAAATTTGTTGGTTCATGCTGAAGAGCAAAGCTCACCCTCAGTGTGTGATTTGGTCAACAGTTGCCCATCTTCAATAGTAAACTTTCAAAATCAGTATAAATAGCAAATAGGTCTTTCTGTGTAAGTTCATAATTTTTAAAACTTACACAGGAAACATTCTCTAGCAGTCCTACTTTTAACGGTTTGTTAACTAAACAGCATGATGTGTGACTATCTAAGCTTTCTTTGAAAGTGGAAAGAAGTAAACACATATCACAAATAAATTTGACTTCTTCATGTTTATAATTTGACTCGAAACAAGCCTAAATAAATTTTTTATGGTACAATAGTGTCTGTATTTTCCGTCCTCGAAATAGATGAGATTTATATGTTTCTGTTTTTTACTTAACCTAATTTTTAATGGACACACTTGATAATTTTCATCAAACAAATGCATCATGTCTTTTACTAAATCAACAGATTTCCTTTATTTAATTTACTATATTCTCCTAAGTTATTTCTTCTACTATAATCACAAAGCTGATCAACTGTGAATCACTCCATTTAGCGTTTCAATTTATAGAACATCAAGATAAATTAATTTAATTTTTAAGTTATGGAATATTATCAACCACTATAGCAAACTATAAATTTTCAAGCTTCTGGTCAAGACATAGACCAACATTTTTTTGTACAGTACATAAAGCACACTTTACAGCCCATAGAAAACACTGTGGCTCTTTATTTTTACATTAAAACATGTTTATTCTTTATTTATCTGTCAGTATAATGTAAGATTATCCTCTCAATCGAACATATCTCTCAATTTCTATTTGTAAACGAATGATTCTATTTGATGTCTCTCCTGATCTGTATGCTTGAACGTCAACCGCTCTTGATAAAACATTTTGTTTACCAATCTTCACGTTTTTAAGTACCTCTCTTTGAATAGTGATCCTATCCGTTTCTGTCTGGAACTGCAATTCCATTATATTTCTGTTTGTCTGCATTTGGTACCCACAAAAAGTCTTAAACTTAATTTCAATCCATGATGTATTCTTAGATTATCTTTGACAATTTTCATTTTTTTCCACATTAATGAAATGATTAGTTGCTATTGAGTTTATATTATTTTCAAAATTTCATAATTTGTTATCTGTTTACAAATCGAGTATTAGCTAGATAATCTTTTACTGTTCTTCTCTCTCTTGGTTTCTTAAATAAATTAGTATACAGGGTGAGTCGTGTAAGAAGTAACACTCCTCATTATTTGAGGGGTGATTGCATGTATCGACATGCGGTTTTCGGCGAATCAAAGCGGACTATGAGGCACATACGTTGGTACATGCACAATAATCACGACGTTTATATTGATAGAAATAAAGAGACAAAAACATGTTTTTAAATGGGTCACTTTAATTTTTTTCCATCATTCGAACGCTCTGGAAAAGATGTTTGTAGTGATGTAATGCATGTGATTCAAACTTCGCTTAAAAGACACTGGGAAATATTGTACGAAGGTCGAAGCAGTCTTAAGCAGCTGTAGACTGTAAACACGCTTTGTGTGACCCGCAGGCCGAGTTGCCCAGCTCTATGCAGCATGCACGGAACACGCTATGTAGGTAAATCCTCGTTTGCCCTCTTTTACGCAAAGTTTGAAGTTTATTATTTTTCAAAGTTGTATTTGGAAATATAAAAGTTGAATAAAATCTAACTACTATTATATTTTTATAAAATTCTCCTATTAAAATGGTTAATCTTATCTAAGAATAGATGACATATAAATTAATTGAAATAATCTACTATATTGCATTTAGTGTTAAACAATTTATTAAGTAAAGGACAGATTGGGAACAAAAATTAAGAAATCCAGAGAAGAAATCATAAAATAAACAAAGTTTCTATCAAATTCTGTTTGATGTGTGATCATAGGACTAAGTGATTGTGGGAAAAAACATTAGTGATTGTCAATTATATTCTAGGTCCAGTATGACTGAATTGGAATCATTTGTATGTTTATTCAAAATTTTATAGTCAACCAAAATATAAAGAATTTATAATAAGTTATAAATAACTTGAAGACAAACCTGATTACAAATTTTATTGACAATAATGAAGAAATTAATCTGTTAGGTCAGTGCCAAAGTAATTGAGTTGTTGTATTTCATGACCCCAATCTTCAAAATCAGGATGTAGTTAGAGAATATCTTACTAGTGGAAGAGATAAAGGAATTGATTGTTTCTCTTCACCTCAGACTTATTCAAAAACAACAAACCGATTATTTGGAGATAATATTAATTTTTTAAGTATTTTCAGACAAGATAACATAAATTTAAATCATATTTATCATGAGTTCATAGGTGGTGATTTAAAGTTTGATGATGTTAAGGAGATGTATAGTAAATGGTGGAATGATCGACTAGGATTTCTTATGACAGGCATGAATAGAAAAATAAAATACATAATTTCATTAACTATTAATGTTTTTTATTCTTATTAAAATGAGTACTTTAAAAGGTGATATAGCATATATATTACACCACAGTTATAGTGTTTTACGTGGAAAAATAAGTGAATTTAAAGAATCTATCGATTGTTTAAAACAATAAGGAAAATTAGAAAAAGCAAATTTGAGCGAAAATTATAGCAATTATTCATGGTCTAGTAACATCCCTAAAAATGGATTAGGTACATGTATTTGTTTTACAAGAACATAAAACCTGAATGTTAGTTATTAAAAACGTTCAAATAACATCATCCATCTTTGATAAATGTTTGCAAAATACGACCGACAAGTTGTTAAAAATGTTACCTAAATAGAGAGAAAGCAGAAGAATTGAAATAACCACTCAAACTTCGAAAGAAACAACCACAAGTCGAATATGACAAATATAAAATGAATATCAAACTGCTATTGAAGCTAATGAACAAGTAAAACAAGAAATCGATGGGTTAGTTGCTAATGTTTTGAAAGCTGTTGACCCAAACAGAGAAGTTTAAAAATAAATGGTTACTTATCATCTACATCATAATCAAGATGAATTTGATTTATCACCAATTACAAAATTACAAGATTGGTCTGATGAGATTAATGTAAATGTGACTTTATGTTTGGCGACTCAGACATTCAAGCTGTACTGAAAAAAAATATGAAGAAGGGAAAAAAGGTGCAGTTAAATAATAAAGGAGAGTCAGTGAAATAAAAAAAAGAGGATGATGTTACAAAAATAAAAGGGGATGGCATTAAAAAAATAAAAGTTAGTGAAAAAATTTTGAATTATATTAACCATGGTGAAGATACAATTTTTGGATTATAATCTGTTGCGAGATTAAAATTTTTTAGGTGTTTTGCAGTTGATTCGATGGCAATAAATTTAAAATTTGGTAGAAAAGAATATGAAGTCACAGATGGTTTAATGACTCTATTAACTAAAATACAAATTAATATGAATGATATGGGTGAAAAATTTGATTCTGTTGATTTATCAAATTATGTAGATATCCACTGTGTTTCATTTATCTATACCACAATAAATAACTGCATGTCCAGATGGAAATTACAAAATGTTTGTAGCAAATGTTCTTCAGTCATCAGAGGGACATCAATCAGCATGACTGCGTTTGTTGTAGCTTTGTTTTTTACAAAGATATGAAATGGCACCTTTGGTGTCACCGCCAGACACCACACTTGCTAGGTGGTAGCCTTTAAATCGTCTGCGGTCCGTTAGTGTCGCCACTATCAGTGAATGCAGAGCGAGCGCCGCCACACGGTAGGTCTTGTCTACAGACTCTCTAGCACTCGCCCCAGTGATACCGTCGACTTTGCTAGAGACAGGTTACTGTCTATATACGCTCTCATTTGCAGAGACGACACTTTAGCATACTGTTCACCTACGTCATTTGCTACGAACTAGCAAGGCGCCATATTCAGTTACTATGAATGTATTCTGAACAGATAGTATTGTGAATCATGTACCGTCAAGAGCGACTTTCAACAGTAGTGTATTAAAGTTGAGTATCAAACTAATTACGTCCGCTTTGTGAATTCTAATTCATTGTCACGTTCCAGATCTCACGTTAGTATAGTCCTTTCCTCATCGCGCCAGCCTTTGTGAGCTAAAACTGGTGCATTTCAGCCTCTGCTAGTAACAGAGTGTTGGCTCTTCTCCCAACACAACGGCACCTTGCATTTTTTTATTTGGTAATTCATTTCGTCTCCTAACAACATATTCAAAAACGTATTACAGTGTTCCATTTACTGAAACACAACATTGCCAATTACATACTACAACGCTGACTTTGAGCCCGGAGTCACAAATTTGTCCACCTGGTAGAGTTGTTAAAAACCACCAAGTAAATACACATCACAAAACTGACTTTGACTCTCCTGTACCACTGCCCATGAGTAGAACATTCGAAGGTGCTCAAAGTGGTGACGCTCGACACCGATACACTGGTGCACTCATTGAATGAAAGAATTATTTGTTGCTTTCAGTGTTACCTGCAGAAGAAAATTATATGCAAGTCTTGTGGACTTGTCGGAACACCGCGATAGACAGGGTCTTTCAAGCATCGCCAACGAAAAAACTCCAGAGGATTAAAATCAGAGGACCTAGCAGGCCACGTAACTGTTCCTCCTCAACCATTCCATTTGGAATGATACCGTCAGTTCAGAACATGACCTCCATGCAATGCGTAATGTACTGGATATCCATTGTGTTGATACCACATAAGCCTTCTGGTTCTTAGCGACACTTCATCCAGAAGAGGAGGAATAATTAGCGTGAGGAAGTTGTCATACACTGTGCTAAGTAGATTACCATTGATGAATGAAGGGCCAATAATTACAGTATCGAACATTGTACACCAGACATTAACTCTCCACTGACACTGATGTTCCACCTGTCTAAGGCATCATGGGTTGTCGCTGGACAAATAATGCATGTTCCATGTATTTACCTGTCCTTTGTTTTAGAAGGAATATTCATCAGTAAACAGAACATCGGAGAAGAAGTTTGGGATGGCGAGGATTTCCTGCTGTCCCCACTGACAGAACTGTACACGATTCTGGAAATCATTCCCATGCTATTCTTGATATAAGTGTACATTGTAAGGATGGAACCGGTGACGCGTAAGAATACGATGAACAATGGTTTTAGGGATGCTAATCTTGTGTTCAAGCTGTTGTGTGCTCACATCAGGATCCATAGTAATGGAAGCGAGAGCAGTGAATTTGGGAGCTTCGTCTGTGTGAGTGCTACGGCGATTGTGGTGTCGTGGGTTGAAACTTCGTGTTTCCTGAAACGAAGCAACAAGACGAGGAAACATTCGTCGGGATAGTGTGTTCTTGCTAGGATATCGATCTCTGTACAGTTCTTCTGGCCGCATGGCATTTCGCCTACCTTCAACGACGACAACAAAAGAAACGTTACTTCGATGCAGTTTGTAAGAAATCCATCACTGTATGCCTACTCTACACAAGAGTATTTAAAAGGACTAAACTACTGTGCTAAATGAACCCATACATAAGAAAACAGTATAGCAACTACTGTTCTGCTAACTTAGATTCCAATGGATCAGTAGTATTTCTACTGTCTCTTCGTTGGCATACATTCTACTCAAACAACTCTTCAACTGATGATGGTTGACGGAATGATGGGTGTGATTCTACTTTTTACATTTGTCCTCTGTCAATATCAGCACGTTGATGTGTTCCATTACCCCGAGTACCTGCACAAAGTGCTGGAAGCGTCAACATCAGTGTTGTGTTATGTAATTAATAACGTTGTGTTTCAGTGAATGTTACAGTGTGATACATTTTTCAGTAGGTATTTAGGAGAAGAAATGAATTGCTAAATAAAAAATACGAGGTGCCATTCAAAAAAGTCAGACCACTGTTCATATCCTTGTAAAAAACAAAACTACATCGAAGGCAGTCATGCTGATTGATGCCCCCCTGATTGTTAAAGAACATCTGCATGAAACGTTCTTGTAATTTCCATCTGGACAAGAGTTATTTAAGCTGGTCAAGATTAATGTTACACCCTATATTGTACCATTCAAGACCGCTACATTCTGAAACTAATGTAAATAAAATAATATTAATTAGAGGTAAAAAATACAATAAAATTATAAAATAAACTGTTTTCCAAAAGTACATCAAGTATCATCAGATTCACATTCTGCAGGCTATACAGGTGCACAAATAGGTAATGGTTTAATTAAAAATATACAGAAAAACCAGTTTAATATGTTTGGATGAATGGTGTTAGAGGTTTAGTCGATAGGTTAGCAGTGTAGCGGCGCCACCGTTTCTGATAGGGAAACTTAGTGTCGTGCGATGTTCAGAGCACTACTAAAAGCGAAAGCATGTTGGATTTCACTAAGTTATGCATACCACTGGTTGCGAAGGCAAATAGAGGCCACAGGGGCGTAGAACTGCCGGAGAGGACACACACACAGCAGTTTTCATGGCACTAGTCACCGGCAGAAGAGGGCCACTGACCAACCTAAGTATTACGCGTACATGAGGCAAAACAGTGCATTAGCAAAACAGAGGCATGCAGCCATGTATAAGTAGGTGTTGTATTCTAACGAGAGTCATTCAAGTGTGGCAGCTCTCCTGGATGGCAGAGCGTGTCACACCACCAGCTACATGCAAATGGGACGACAGTGTCCCAGTCCATGGCGGGTTGTTGGTTCGACCCTCTGAGGCCAATACAGGTTCCGAAGCCAGCCAGGAGATGGCAACTCTTCGGCTTGCTACAACGGGCAGTGGTCTCAGCTCCTGACAAACGCCAGAGACTTCCGGGGTGAGGGTGCAGATACAGACACTGGATAGCGTGCTCTTGTTTGTCACTGGCATCTCAGCCATGCCACTAAGAAGGAGGATGTAGCTGGGTGCCTGCAGCTCACACCGGGAGGCGCTGAGTCACCAGGGATGCAGACTGCCGAGTCAACTGTCGCATCCTCATGACACCCCACTCAGCTGGCATACAATGGCAGCATGACACAGCGTAGTTTTGCAGGGGCAGCTGGGGTGCAACCTTAGCATTGTGGGATCTGTGATACGGACCAAGGTGAACGGAGCATTGTAGTGGAAACAAATAAATCATTTGGAAAGTTCTTGCTGAGTTTTAATACAGCATCTCTGGGCACCCATTCACTACATTTGGTGTCAATACGCCACATTTGGCTTCTGATACCACAATATTTTATTAAAACTCGACGAGAACTGTCCATATCAGTTATTTGTCTCCATACAGTTCTCTGTTCACCTTGTTCTGTGTCACAGGTCCCACTATGCTCAGGTAGCACCCCAGCAACACTGTAACTGGGAACTGGACCAAAATATACACCCGTGTGTGGTCGGTTGTTACCCGTACCATGGTAGAAAAATGGCAAATTTTGTTCCCTTGGTTTCCTTATTAAATATAAACCTGATGGTAGTTCCTTTTGTGCCTTGCACAACCCGCGTAAATACTGGTCCGGCGGTAGCAAATCGGTGCCTATCTGGCCTTGCAATGCATGATGCAGCGCTTCTTGCAAATTTGTTATTACTCCATGCACATCCCACACACTGTCAGCTACTCCTTGCAAAAGTCTGGTTAACAACACCCTACTATCTAATACTTACAGATGATCCTGTAGCCAACTGTATTTCCTCACATTCTATTGCCAGCTGAATGGTCGAATTCAAATCTTTAGGATTCCCTTCACGCACTTTCCGTGATACATACACTGGTAGCCCTCTCAGAAATACATCAAGTGCCCTTTGCTCGGCCTCCTGAAACAGAATCTTCATCGCTCTGGCCTAACTAATAAGTAACCCATTAATTTCCCTTATCCTTTCTGCAAATTTATCCACTGTCTCCCCCTGTCTGTTTGTCATTGTACTTAATCTCTCTCTAAACTACCAAGCACTATTATGTTTCTTGTACCTTTTTAAAAGCCCTTCCTTTAACTGCTTAAACTGTCGTGCCTTCCTAAAGGCCTCAGAACACCTTATATATATTTTCGCTACACCTGTTAATCTAATTTTGGCTATACGTAACAACTGCTCATCAGACCAACCATTCATCACCGCTGAAGTCTCCAAGTCTTCCACAAATGAACTCACATCCTCAGATGTCTTGCCAGAATACAGAATAATCAGACTCATTTCAGCTGGATCAATCTCCTGGACTCTAGGTAACAACAACTGATCGGATGTGGTTGCCCACTCACTTCTAGGCAATTAATTTCTCAACTGCGTATTGTCTGCCATCAGTTGTGCTGAGCTGAGACAACATCCTGTGGTAGTGAGCCGAAGAGGAGCCCAGAGCTGACTGGCTGTGGACCCCTCGTTGGCCCCAGAGGGTCGAACCGACAAACCGCCATGGACTGGGACACTGTCGCCCCATCTGTTGCTGCATGTAGCCGGTGGTTTGACATGTCCCGCCATCCTGGAGAGCTGCCACACAGCACCTATTTATACTCAGCTGCCAGCCTCTGTTTTGCTCAAACACCATTTTGTGTCACGTATGAGTAACACTTAGGTTGCCCAGTGGTCTCCTTCTGCCTGTGACTTGAGCCATGAAAACTGCTGTGTGTGCCCTCTCCGGAGGTTCTACGCCCCTGTGGCGTCTATTTGCTACCGCAACTGCTAGTATACACAATTTACTGTAATCTGGCCTGCACCTGGCTGTACTCATGCTTCAAATATTACACAAAACTAACTTTCCCTACTCTAAATGATGGTGCCGCTACAGCAGTAATTCATGGTGAAGTATCATCTGGAAATAAAAATTACCATAATGAAAAAGTGGCAATTGCACAATATTAGCAAATAAATTCAGTGACTTTATAATCGATAATCCCAAAGGAATTCCATATTTGGTTACATTTTCAGATAATGTACGACATTAATTTTGGAAAGTTGAAAACCATGTAAAGAAGTAGTAAATACTTAATTAACAAAGTAATAATAATTAGTAAGTTGCCATTTGAGATGAATCTTCCAGGCTATCAATCTTGTGGCCTAGGAACCAAATTAGAAGAAACATTCGCTATAGAAGATCAATGAAATAATCTACTAGATGATTCATGTAAAGCACATGATAATTCTTCTAGAGATAATAAATAATTAGAAACTAGACATGAAACTGATAAAAAACTTCAGTTAGCTGTGAAAGAATGAATGCATGCAAGTGATGAACCATCAGCAGAAAAAATAGCTGCAAGTCCAGTTAGGGGAATAATGTATGGAAAATGAAAATTAGGTATGAGCATTGACGTTGATATTAACGAAAGTGGTTGGCGATTGTAAAAATTTCAATAGCAGTTAAAACACCATAATCTAAAATATATTAAACTTTATTAGTTTTTTGTCTATATAAATGAACAACATTTCAGTTGAATATACTTTACTACCAGTGGCAAAATTGAGCCAAAATCATTTAATGAATTACATTAAGTTTCACTGTCTTGAAAAATATTATTGAATATCTAAGAAAAAGAAAGAAGACAAAGGACTAAAAGAACACGAAAGTGGATTTGTACCATTACTTTTGGCTGTTTTACTAATGTGACAAGTATTGGTTCACTTTTTGGTGATTCTACAGCTATCACAAATGAAGTAATAAAAAAGAAAAGAACCTGATACAGAAATGGAAGAACAGAAAAGACATAATCAAGCTAGGGAGAAAAAGGCACTGGATCTAGAAAAAATATTCGATAAAATAATAAAAAATTATAATAAACTCTTATCAAAATTTCAAATAGAAGAATTAGTTAAACAATCACAAATAGAATATTTTTGTTGCGTTTTTTTGATTGATAAATCACCTAATGAACCAAAAATTTTGAATGTGGAATAGTTAACTTAGGTACATATAATCGTCCAGGTACTCAATGGATTTGTTATTATAAGGATGATTCATTTGGTGTAAATACTCCAGAATATCTTGGTTCAATTGAGATGTCGTGTAATGGACAACAGATTGTAACTCTTGATGAAGTAGTATGTGGACATTTGAGTCTATTTCTTTTAAGACTATTATTCATGAATTACAAGTTTAATGCTATTTTGACTTTAATAATTCGACAGTTTTGGAAATAAGGCGCAACCCAAAGGTCACACAATTAGTGGGCAAATAAATTTAGAAAACATAATAGATGAAATTGAAGCAAAAATTGATCCTAAGATAGAAAGTTTAATTAAACGATTCTATGAAGAATTCTGTAACATTTTAGATCAACTGAAGGGTACATTGATTTTGAAGGTAGAAGAATTGTGAATATAAATGATACAGCAAATGGTTATGTTGCTGTTTCTAATCAGTATTTAGAAAAGGAATATGTTACAAAACCTTACTATACAAGCATTTTAAGAAAGATGAATAGTTTTGTCACTAAAGCACATTTTCACAAAGAAGTTTCCCAGTGTCTTCAAGTTAATTTTGAAACTATAACAAGCCTTGATGAAAAATTGAAGACCATGTATACAGATCTTACATTTGCTACAGATAAGATTGGAAAATATGGTATATGACAAACAAATAACTGAATTTACCTTTACCACTGGAGATGAACAAAAAATATACAATTTTGAATATGATTTCAGTCTGGAAGGAATTATTGTTGTTGATACGGATATAATCAGAGACTTGGAATCTGACGATGTTGATTTTACAATAAATGTATCTGATAAACTATATGAAATAAATAATAATCAATCAATACTTGGACACAAATCTAATTCTGTAAATGTAAGATTAAAGGATAAAGTAAAAACTGTTCGAGTTGACGTAAAGTTAATTGTATTTGGTGAAAGACTTTAAATCTTAATAAAATGTGATTCTACATAAATGGAAAACCCTATATACTGTTCAAAGTGTAAAAAGTTTCCTGGAACACACTGTCCAAAGAAACTGTACTGCCTCTAATGATTTACCATGAGTTAATTTGCCATATCTGTGTTGTTATTGTTATTACTATTTTGCCCTCTATGAATAAAATTTATTATAGGGTGCAATTAAATCAGAACAACTTCACAGAACATTTTTTTATTTTGCACACAATCATTCTGCTCTACATAAAGATCCAAGTAATTCTTTTTAAATGCTTTGAGTTCAGCATTACTCATATTCAAGCAGTTATGTACATGAGTTTTCCTTCAGCAAATTCAGACCTTACTGATTTTATAGTTACCGGGTAAACATTAGAGACTTTGGTACAAAAGGAATACAGGCATTGTTGCACTGCTCCAGATAATCGATTTTTACAGTTTTATTGTGCAAATACTGAACATATTCATAGTAGGCTCCTATAACACAATGATGCCAGCGACACAATCTCTCAGTGGCAATTGCCACATCACTATGCAGGTCTTTCATATTAACAACAATTGTGTGTTTTGGATATATTTTTGATTCCCATGAAATTAATTCTAGCATTGCCCCACCATGCATACTGACTACAGACATTTTACCACCAAACATGTGAATATGAGTGGGGATGGGAGATGTGTCATTCTTGTCTGTCTTCTTCCCATCTCTATATTCCCCCATACTGCATAGACAGTCCCACTTGCACCAAGAGTACTGCACCTTAAGGCTGGTATGTTGTGTATTTTCTACCTCTAAACTGCTTCAATTTCGTTCTTCGGTGCCAATCCTACATTCACACAATTAGAACTATTGCCAATTATTCATATGTGATAGCAAATATCAGCACTCTTGTGGAACCTGGGGGCTGTGGTTGTGCAACAGGACAGTCGAAAGACACTAGGTCCAGAAGGTCAGGAAGACCTTATGTGAGCTGCAACTGAGTGACCTTGTTTGCCTCTGGATCAGAAGCTAATTGCAGCTGCTCTGTCAATGCTACAACATAGCCTAAAGGCTGCAGCTGTGCATCTGTTCCTATTATAGCAAAAAATCTAATTACAGGGTGGGGCAAATAAAAGTGGCCCAGAGAACACAGTTCAGGGTACAACGAAACACAGCATAGGAAAGGAAATACAGTACTAACCTGAATGTAGCAGATGTTGAAAGAGACCGCCATTCATTGCCTGGCACTTTTGGGCCTCGGTCAAAAATCTGTTGCAGTTGGATCGAAGCTAGACTGCTGAAATTACTGCAATTTCATCAGAAATATTCTGCTACAGTTCTTGAAGATTCTGTGGGTTGTTGTGATACATGTTAGACTTGAGGTCTTCCCAGACTACACAATCCCACACTGAGAGATCAGGTGACCTGGTTGGCCAGCTAGTGCCACAACCAGATTGACCTCTACTAGGAACTCTGTCAGGTATTAATATTGTGTAAATGTGCTCCAAGGTTTGGCTGGCAGTGTGGGCAGTTGTTCCATCCTGCTGTAAGTAATTGTAGGTCTTCTCCTCCTGTTAATGCTATCACAAATAGTTCCAAGATGACTGTACAACTTTTATTGGCCCCTGTATAACTATGCACACACACTTAGGAATAATAATAATTAGAGATGAACTGGCATAATACATACAGATAGTCTTCTTCTTCAACCCAGTTGATTACTGTTGCAGTTGGCACTTCATTGTGGACCATTAACGATGATGCACATGCAGTCACAATATTGTAATAAAAATGCTGCAGGGGTGGAGAGTAAAGCTTGCATACCATAGGCTGCAGAGTAGGGGGGTAGGGGGTCCTTCGGGTAGGGGGTGCTTCATGCAAAATTTGCAGAAGTGCGAAAGGGGTGGGGAGGCTCTCCTCTCCTTGACCTTGGAATGTGTGCTGGTTCCTGGAATGACCTTGGAGATAAGGAAGCACTGATGATGACATCAACAAAATATGACATGTGCAATTGGCTCAGCTATAACATGACATCAGATAAAAAAGTGCTGATGGATAATGAATCAACTTTTTCAGCCAGAACCGGCCGTGTCCTACTACTCACGTAACTTTCAGTCACATATATGTGTAGTCAGTAACAATGGCACCTTAAATGGGACGTTTGACTATGCAAAATTCAATAACACTAAACAAAGTGTATAAATTAAGAGGTGAAATCAGCACATCGTCATCGAGGTAGCAGTCAGTGGAGAAGAGCATGTCTTCCTCCACCGACCGCTAGGCCTGGCCAAAAGATTCTGCGCCGAACTTGCCTGCTGGCTTACTACAGATAAACATCGGACAACTAATCGGTACATAACTTACAGTTTCCGCACAGAGAAGTAGCACCCCAACAGACAAGTAACCATACTTCTGTGAGGCAGACAAGTGCCTACCGTCGCGTGCACGGAAACCCAGAATGACAGGTGTTTAACAACAGATATTTGGATGCACTGCCTCAGGAGACCACGATGAAAATATCGAAAAAGAATTTTTTTCAGCTATTTTCAGTCTCTGACCACACCACAGATTCTGTGCTATCTGGCATCGACATGTCAGCAAGTATTCACCAGTTTATAACTATAAGATCAGCTTCTAGTGTGCGTCTGGATTGTCTGCACCAGCAGTAATTTATTTTCTTCTAATTTTTTACTTTTAGGAGAGCATATATTGCTGTCAGTTTTGTCTTATAGTATTTTACTCAAACTTTCGATTTAGAAAACGTACCAAATTTTTACTGTTGCACAGTTAATTATAGTCTTTAATACCAATAGTCAGAGGGCAGACACTGCGAGCATCTCGACTGGGCTGTTCTGCAGTACTTCGCCGAATTAGTGTGTTACTTGTTCTTTCCATTTAAACAGATCATCCGATGATGACTTGAGCTGAAATGGAAACGAAATATTATACCATCTCTATTACACATTACTCAAAACTAACTAATTTTCACACAAGTATTTCAGAAACGAAACATCCCCTTTAGACTTTACAGTGATTCCGTATCTAATCAAAGGTGTGACCCAAAATTTGCACATTTGAACGCCACAGCGTGATTCCTTGGATACCAGCAACACACAGACGTGTTATTTACAAAATACTCTTGTCTGCATATATTCGGCAGAAAATGAACGTCAGAGTAAGTCAGCACTGTTACCATACGTATGGTAAGTTTTTTCATGCAGTGCTAGTGCAGGGGGAAGGATTGTGCGTCAGAATATTCGATTTCGCAAGTTTTAGACTACATGATTTGGCATCTTAATCATTTTACAGGTGTTGATAACTGGTCTTATTCAAAACACATGCAATAAGTAGGTACTAACACAGAAATGAGACAACGATCGCTATTTTCGAGAAACATGATAAGCAAAACGTTGATTTGACTATCTGCTCTGTGGCTACAAATGATTTGAGAAAGATATTGCTGTCACTGATGTTTTATTGAAAATACTACAACTAACCCACTAGCTGTACCTGTTATGTTTGACATCTCCACAGTGACAAGTTTGGTAATTGTTTCTGTGCTATGACAGATAATTTAATTATATCTATTCAACTTCTCCTGAATATTTCTGATATGTCTGACGAATAATTGTGGTTTTCAACATTTTACAAATCTATATATCCCTTAATAAACAGCGTATACCCCTGCATCATTGGGCTAATCATGACTGAAAAAAAAAAATTACACATAGGCCCCGAATCGAACCCACGAACTCGAGTACTCTAACGCAGAAGTCTGCCCATGAACCTAACTAGTCAGGATAGTTGTATTTATTGAATGACAATTTTTACCTCAAATGTGTTTACAGTGTTCCAAGATTCCCTTTCTTTAATGTCCATTTCTTAGCTAAAATATGCACTGGATGAAATTTCGTTTCATACGTTGTTGTGCTGCTGGTTAACAAAGAATCGCGCTGCAGTATCTGAGCGCACGAAGTTCTGTTTTCCCGGTATATTGTACCGTCCACAAGCTGCATGCACCGTAATCTGCTTGAAGATGGCTCTGTAGAGACCGAAGTCTGTTATAGAATAGTAAATAAAAAATGGCACCTATTGTATATGCAGTGAAATTCCCAAAATTCCTTACATATGTCAATGATCGCTTACACAAAATGTGACATTTATTGTTGTCTTTATTTTTTACATTAAAGTGAAATAATGTATACTGTCTCCTGTGCCGCCTTTCGCGTTCAGGTTTCTATGTAACTTGGTTACAAGTGCCGTTACGTAACCGTAATTCCATTGAACTGAACCAAGGAGCTCCTGGATGCTGTGCAAGTCATTAAAAGTCAATGCTACTGAAGGTGAGCTTATTACAGTATTTTGTTTTTGATGGTATGAGTGAACGAACATTCCGTGGTCCAGTTTCGAGCATAGGTGGAACGTAACATTAAGAAGAAAAACAGTTGCTGTGGTTCATGTTGTGCAGAGTCTGCTACGAATCCGTGCCACTATAAATATTCGAGTTTACATTTCATATTACCTCCCCCTTTGCGTCGCGAATTTGAGCTTATCTACAGACGACCATTTAGAATGCAGTTAACTGCCCCAGGCTTATAAAGTAATTTACAACTTTATAAGATCACTTTAGTTAATTACTAATGTATTCTGAATAATAAAGTACAGAAACATGAAACCTTAAGCACCTTAGTCCAGTTCATCAGTAAACAACAAACTTTAAAAAATTAAATTCTTCATCCAAGGCATGAAAAAAGAACCCGTAAATTAGCATTCCGTATGTTCGTTCAAACTGCTTAGATATAAATGATGGAGACACATTTTGCTGTTTAAGAATATATATAAATCGAAGAAAGTAACAGGAACTGAAATCGAAGTAGCAAGGCAAGCTCAAATTTCACGTATAACACACTTTATTATTTTATTTACGACGTTCCTACACTAATGTAAGTCGACTATCTTGCACGCATACGGCAGTTCGAAACGTGGTAAGCAGACTGATTACATATTTGATCAAAAGATAACAACACAAATCGTTAGCGATTGACGTGTGCGAAGCGCGTAACACATAAAGATAACAGATGAAAGGGAAACCTAAATGACACCCTCCGCCTGCCTCATGTGCCTTTTACAGTTTAATATGCATACAAATTACTGAAATTTGCAACCTTTAATGTCCGGCAACCACCGAGTACTAAAAACAGCTGTGAAGTAAGATTAAAATTATACTTCTTGTGAATCAGTTAATGCAGAACAGGGAATCAGCGATCATAAAGCGGTTACTGCGCCGATGATTTCAGCCGTAAATAGAAATATTAAAAAAGGTAGGAAGATTTTTCTCTTTAGCAAAAGTGACAAAAAGCAGATTACAGAGTACCTGACGGCTTAACACAAAAGTTTTGTCTCAAGTGCAGATAGTGTTGAGGATCAGTGGACAAAGTTCAAAACCATGGTACAATATGCGTTAGATGAGTATGTGCCAAGCAAGATCGTAAGAGATGGGAAAGAGCCACCGTGGTACAACAACCGAGTTAGAAAACTGCTGCGGAAGCAAAGGGAACTTCACAGCAAACATAAACATAGCCAAAGCCTTGCAGACAAACAAAAATTACGCGAAGCGAAATGTAGTGTGAGGAGGGCTATGCGAGAGGCTTTCAATGAATTCGAAAGTAATGTTCTATGTACTGACTTGGCAGAAAATCCTAAGAAATTTTAGTCCTATGTCAAAGCGGTAGGTGGATCAAAACAAAATGTCCAGACACTCTGTGACCAAAATGGTACTGAAACAGAGGAAGACAGACTAAAGGCCGAAATACAAAAAGTCTTCATCCAAAGCTGTTTCACAGAGGAAGACTGCACTGTGCTTCCTTCTTTAGATTTTTCACAGTTGACAAAATGGTAGATATCGAAGTAGACGACAGAGGGATAGAGAAACAATTAAAATCGCTCAAAAGAGGAAAGGCCGCTGGTCCTGATGGGATACCAGTTCGATTTTACACAGAGTACGCGAAGGAACTTGCCCCCCTTCTTGCAGCGGTGTACCGTAGGTCTCTAGAAGAGCGAAGCGTTCCAAAGGATTGGAAAAGGGCACAGGTCATCCCCGTTTTCAAGAAGGGACGTCGAACAGATGTGCAGAACTATAGACCTATATCTCTAACGTCGATCAGTTGTAGAATTTTGGAACACGTATTATGTTCGAGTATAATGTCTTTTCTGGAGACTAGAAATCTACTATGTAGGAATCAGCATGGGTTTCGAAAAAGACGGGCGTGTGAAACCCAGCTCGCGCTATTCGTCCACGAGACTCAGAGGGCCTTAGACACGGGTTCACAGGTAGATGCCGTGTTTCTTGACTTCCGCAAGGCGTTTGACACAGTTCCCCACAGTCGATTAATGAACAAAGTAAGAGCATACGGACTATCAGATCAATTGTGTGATTGGATTGAGGAGTTCCTAGATAACAGAACGCAGCATGTCATTCGCAATGGAGAGAAGTCTTCCGAAGTAAGAGTGATTTCAGGTGTGCCGCAGGGGAGTGTCATAGGACCGTTGCTATTCACAATATACATAAATGACCTGGTGGATGACATCGGAAGTTCACTGAGGCTTTTTGCAGATGATGCTGTGGTGTATCGAGAGGTTGCAACAATGGAAAATTGTACTGAAATGCAGGAGGATCTGCAGCGAATTGACGCATGGTGCACGGAATGGCAATTGAATCTCAATGTAGAGAAGAGTAATGTGATGCGAATACATAGAAAGATAGGTCCCTTATCATTTAGCTACAAAATAGCAGGTCAGCAACTGGAAGCAGTTAATTCCATAAATTATCTGGGAGTACGCATTAGGAGTGATTTAAGATGGAATGATCATATAAAGTTGATCGTCGGTAAAGCAGATGCCAGACTGAGATTCATTGGAAGAATCCTAAGGAAATGCAATCCGACAACAAAGGAAGTAGGTTACAGTACGCTTGTTCGCCCACTGCTTGAATACTGCTCAGCAGTGTGGGATTCGCACCAGGTAGGGTTGATAGAAGAGATAGAGAAGATCCAACGGAGAGCAGCGTGCTTCGTTACAGGATCATTTAGTAATTGCGAAAGCGTTACGGAGATGATAGATAAACTCCAGTGGAAGACTCTGCAGGAGAGACGCTCAGTAGCTCGGTACGGGCTTTTGTTAAAGTTTCGAGAACATACCTTCACCGAAGAGTCAAGCAGTATATTGCTCCCTCCTACGTATATCTCGCGAAGAGACCATGAGGATAAAATCAGAGAGATTAGAGCCCACACAGAAGCATACCGACAATCCTTCTTTCCACGTACAATACGAGACTGGAATAGAAGGGAGAACCGATAGAGGTACTCAGGGTACCCTCCGCCACACACCGTTAGGTAGCTTGCGGAGTATGGATGTAGATGTAGACGTTTACAGGGACAAAATCAAAATATTTGATTTGATGGTTACCGAAAGGCATCTGCAGCGTTTTAGATACCGGTACTACTCTATATGGATTATGTAACAGATTTCCACTCATACTGGAAGCAGTTTACCTATAGTTACTGTAGTAACGAATCTATCCCAGAGACTTGAAAGAGCCGCAGTTCATTCCGGTTTCCTAGAAGGGTTGTCGGAGAAAGGTTATAATTATATGGCCTACATTACTGTCGTAAACAGTTGTACGAATTGATTTATGGAACAGGTTTTACCATCACTCTTTGTAACCAATCCTGAAAAAAACCTATCGTGGTTTTCACGTGCAGAGGACCTACCGTCACGACGACCAGACTGACGCCGCGCTCCTTCTAAACTGGAAGGCCTTCGATGTAGTTTTGCATGGTTTTTTTGGTGAACAAAAGGCAAGCTGACGGATCGAACAACTTTGTGATCTGAGTCGTGACTTTTTCCAGGATTTATCTTAATGAAAAATGCACTACATATGGGGAAATCTTTTCGTATTGACTAAAATTGTTACGGAATGTGTCAGGCGGTAGATAAAACGTGACCTGTCTGCATGTGAGATATTATGTGCATAATTCATTCAACACGTAAATACGGGCCGTATTCATGCATTTGCACTGCATTCTCTATACTGAACTCAAGCCCTTTTCACTTTTTGTCTGAAATGTCCTCCATTTGTTCAAGTTACGTTTCAGTAAGCGGAACTTTTCGCCGTCGCATTGAATTTGCACAATAATTTTGTATTCAAGTAACACACACAGAGAAAAATGTGTAAGGTCACCCAATATTGCATATAACTTTCTACTTAATCTCCTTACGAATATTATCATAGTCGTTCCACTTTCGTTCTGTTTATATATGTTACATCTTCATACGTCATAGGTGAGTAATCCTCGAGCGTTTACAAGTTGTAGCACATTTGGAAATATTTCTGTCGTCACCAGTACTTTAAAGAAAATGCTGTTCTTATCATTATAGAGTAAGAACTCTGATTTTGTAGCTTTTGAAGTTTTCATTTCCGTTTCTGGTTTTCACGATTGTTGTAGCAGTTCTTTTTAAGTGGAAGCTAAGTATGTAGTTGCACCACTGGCGAGGAAGGGTGCTGGACCATGTGGTTGATTTCTAAGTTTTGGATAACAATTCTGAATGAGATTTATCCGTCTCTACCGTCAATAACATTAACTCATGACTGACTTATTTTTTCATCAATTTCAAAATTTAAGTTAGCAACGTTAAACTCAAATATTTCTCATAAAGTGGTGAAATGAACTAACATTGTGACTCAGCCACATAGATTGACAAATACATCATATAGAAGCTCATTTCAGGTACCATGTTTGGAGATCTTAAAGACAAATTCTATTTTATCGCTATTGACGTAGGGTTTAGCAGTCTGCGGTGAGCAAGGGCATTCTTG
Source organism: Schistocerca gregaria (assembly GCF_023897955.1). Taxonomy (NCBI): domain Eukaryota; kingdom Metazoa; phylum Arthropoda; class Insecta; order Orthoptera; family Acrididae; genus Schistocerca; species Schistocerca gregaria. The sequence continues at coordinate 79,403,876 of NC_064931.1, forward strand.
CAGAGGGTCTAGAAACCCTACAAATGCTCCACTCCCGCATTTCATGTCCGAACGTAGTCCACACACAGAGATTTGAGTTGTATTTCTGCAGTCGCAAGTAAGGTGCTTAGGGAGAAGCTCACCTTACGGGCAGCGGTTAACAAACTTTACAGCTGCACAGAGCCAAGAAAATGATTCAATTCGTAAAGTTCGCTGAATGATCGTCGATTTTATAGCCACGAAGTTAAACAGGCCCGGCTATGCCTTTAATTTCAAGCGTTTCGCATCCTCCTTTCTTAATAGTTGCTATAAAAGTTTTCGTTCCATTTACATTTACTCCCCATAAGAGAACGTACCTTCAGGACTGTAATTCACAAAATCGATTTCTCGAATTAAACGCCCCACTAGAATATCACTAAGTTAGAGTTTCTGATCTCAAAGCTTCTTATAAGAGAGATATCTCTTCTTCCAATATATGCTCTGTTCTTTCGTGCTTTTACGGCAACAGTAGTTTACTTCTAAACTCTTTTTCCTTTACGTCGATATGCATAAATGCACCATTTCAACTGGCATTTTATACGTATTACAGTTGTGAACATTTATAATATTTTGAAAGAGTAAACCATAAATGATTCGTGTGTGGGAGAAAATCATTCCCAAGTTATCATTTGTGATTATATCCTGGCATCACTTCTTAGGTATCATGACACCGTCGTTGAGAATTTCTCTGTTTGGCTGGGTTGACAACTGTGCGCTTGTGGATATGAAGTTTGCCACACTGTGGTGTTCTATAACAGACAAATGACCATGTAAGATGATTTCATAATAAGAGAGGAAACAAACTTAGCTCCGACGAAATAAGAGACGTCAGCTTGCAGCATTTTAGCCACAAATACGCTGAAGTTTTTGTGCATTTATATATATTAAATTCTGAAACTTCCAGTTCAACAGAACCTACATCACACCTGTTTTCTACACATGTTACAAATTGTCAAAATTCACTGCCTGACAAAACAGGCAGCACCGAGAAAGACAGGAGAAAATGAAATGTAACTTCACGCTTTAAGAGGATGTATGATGTCATTCCAGGTTACTAAAAAAATCTGGTTAAACTTACGAAGAATTAGGTAGGATGGCTCACATATCAGTATGACGTAGCACCTTGTGTTACCTGGATGCACGAACTGATTCACTTCTGAGCAGCCGTCTTCGGTTGTTTGCAGATGACGCTGTCATTTACCGTCTAATAAAGTCATCAGAAGATCAAAACCAACTGCAAAACGCTTTAGAAAAGATATCTGAATGGTGCGAAAAGCGGCAGTTAACCCTAAATAACGAAAAGTGTTACGTCATCCACAACAGTGCTAAAAGGAACTAGTTAAACTTCGGTTACACGATAAATCAATGAAATCTAAAAGGCGTAAATTCAACTAAATGCCTAGGTATTACAATTACGAACAACTTAAACTGGAAGGAACACATAGAAAATGTTTTGGAGAAGGCTAACCGAAGACTTAGAAAACGTGACAGACCTACTAAGGAGACTGCCAACACTACGCTTGTCCGTCCTCTTTTAGAATACTGCTGCGCGGTGTGGGATCCTTACACGATAGGGATGACGGAGTACATCGAAAAAGTTCAAAGAAAGGCAGCACTTTTTGTATTATTGCGAAATATGGGAGAGAGCGTCACAGAAGTGATATAGGATTTGGGCTGGAAATCATTAAAAGAAAGGCGTTTTCCATTGCGATGGAATCTTCTCACAAAATTCCAATCAACAACTTTCTCCTACGAACGCGAAAATATTTTGTTGTTACCGACCTACTTAGGGAGGAACGATCACCACGCTAAAATAAGGGAAATCAGAGCTCGTACGGAAAGATATAGTTGTTCACTCTTTCAGCGCGCTATACGAGATTGGAATAATAGGGAATTGTGAAGGTGGTTCGATGAACCCTCTTCCAGGCACATGAATGTGATTTGCAGAGTATCCATGTAGATGTAGATGTAGAAGAATGGTGTCATAAATCCGTTGTATTCTCTGCTGAGGCCAGCTAGCCCACAGATAGTGAGTCATATCCTTCATGTACTGGATACTGGCACTGTGAGTTAGTCCTATCGTGGGACAATAATAAAATATGTAGTCTGGGCGCGAAAGACTTTTTAAACGATTGAGATTGAATTGAAATTATTTTTGAGTTTATGCTTTAATAACTGGCTGATTAATAAAGATTAATAAATAGTATATATATATATATATATATATATATATATATATATATATATATATATATATATATATATATATATATTACAAGCATGAGTTCTTTGTTAAAATCTGCAACTGCCCACACACGCGAGAGAATTGTTCTTACCGCCGTTAACAAATAATTGAAGTCCGAGTCGTAGCTCTGGATCTCGGCGAGTAATTGAAAATAAAAACCATGTTTTTTTCCGCTGCATCAGGCGGCTGTGGAAAAAATATTTGTTATATTGTGAGCGGGCGACCTCTTCCCTTCCGCTAAAAGCGAGAATTAAAATTGCCACGTAATGGCGCCAGCAGCAGTTGCAACTGTTGCGCTGAAAATTACTTAGAATACTGATTTTAAAAAGGAATGACACAGGGCTCACCTTCAACAAAATAAAAGTGAACAATAACTTTAAACTATTATGTTATTAAATTAAGGTCACAAATGAGCTTACATTCATTAGCAATTAACAAACATGTCCGACCTCTACCCCATCAGACAAAAGAGAGAGAAAAATATAGTAGAAGAACAACTGAACACCGTTCTTCTTCACATTAAACTTACATTGATTGTCTTGTACATAATTAGTAATCTTAGTACTCGAAAAGTGAAATTAACATTTTATACAATAATAATAAAAATGAGAAAAAATTTTTGCCTGTGCAGCCAGTATCGGACTCAATATAATATTTCGCATCGAGATAAAAGCTCTCGTCCATATAACTTCTTTTTAATATTTGCGTTCGAGTTTTTTTTTTTCAATACTTTCATTGGGGACAGCACAGTCCCACAGATGTTCTATCTGCGACATATCTCCATATCTTGCTCAGCACAGGAGGACGTCAAGGTTGCGCAGAGAGTCCGTAGAGACATGTGCCATGCGAGAACGAGCACTGTCATGTTGAAAAATAGCACCATATTACTGCCTCGTCAGAGATAACACATGAGCATGCAGAATGTTCGTGACATACTGTTGTGTCGTTAGAGCGCCATAAACTCAGTAGCATCTGTGACTGACTTCATATCCGGTGTCTCTCCACACCACGATGCCAGCTGTAATACTATTGAGCCTCTCCAAAACGTTTGAAGAATGGACCTCTCTGCAAGTAACCGCTGTACTCGCCGACGACGGTCACATGGGACAGTACGGAACCATGATTTAATGCTGAACACAATGCGACGTAATTCCTCAGCAGTCAGTTCTTCCTGTCACACTAAATGCAGTCCTGTTAAAGGCAGCCAACGCATGAGACAATAGTTTTCTACCGCAGCTGCTGGTAGCCTCCCACCAGCAATGTACAATGTCACATAATATTACAGGAAGCCGACTACTTCATCTCGGATCGCTTTGTAGACATGCTGGCATTATGATATGAATGGTGCACAATACGGGATCCTTCCTTTACGTAGTCAGTCGTAGTCAACCGGGATCTTGGTGACGAGTACACCTCCACCCACGTTCTCGAGTAGTCCAACATCGAGCAACTGCCACATCCGAATGTCTCACAAATCTGGAGACAGAACGATTGAACCATCTGACCAAATGCAGATCCAGAATGAATCCCCTTTCTAAACTTGTCAGGTGCTTGTAACGCTGTTTCACTTAAGTAGGAAGCATCTCCAAGTCCTTCACTGATTACTCAGCTGAGAGAGGAAAGGTTACTCTCCCACATATTTTCCGTATACAGAAAATTATTAAAGGTTTTATTACAACCTGATGGACTTTGAGCGAGACTAGAAAGTTAATGGCCTGAGCAGACGTTGATGGAGTCTCGTAGGGTGCTAAAAGCATGAGCTATATTTATGGTTCTTAGCTTGTACAAAAGGCATGTTGGGAGTTGGAAGCAATTGATGGTGAGCCCATCCCTCAATAAATATTGCCGGACGGGCCCACAGCCATACAGGGCAGACAGAGAAACCCCTTGTTGAGACAGGTCACCAGCAGAACGATGCCGCTATACCTGCATTGGCACCAGTTGAAGGCTGGGCTGGGGGCTACGGACTGAAGGGATACGTCTACACAGTGGCAGAGCCATGTGTAATAAAAATTCACAAGTTTTTATGTTCACTGATACTGCAGATAGGCATGTGACCCACATCTATTGGCGTCTGAGAAACGTTTAGAGATAGATACTTTACCCATGAACCATGGACCTTGCCGTTGGTGGGGAGGCTTGCGTGCCTCAGCGATACAGATAGCCGTACCGTAGGTGCAACCACAACGGAGGGGTATCTGTTGAGAGGCCAGACAAACGTGTGGTTCCTGAAAAGGGGCAGCAGCCTTTTCAGTAGTTGCAGTGGCAACAGTCTGGATGATTGACTGATCTGGCCTTGTAACATTAACCAAAACGGCCTTGCTGTGCTGGTACTACGAACAGCTGAAAGCAAGGGGAAACTACAGCCGTAATTTTTCCCAAGGGCATGCAGCTTTACTGTATGATTAAATGATGATGGCGTCCTCTTCGGTAAAATATTCCGGAGGTAAAATAGTCCCCCATTCGGATCTCCGGGCGGGGACTACTCAAGAGGACGTCGTTATCAGGAGAAAGAAAACTGGTGTTCTACGAATCGGACCGTGGATTGTCAGATCCCTTAATCGTGCAGGTAGGTTAGAAAATTTAAAAAGGGAAATGGATAGGTTAAAGTGAGATATTGTGGGAATTAGTTGAGTTCGGTGGCAGGAGGAACAAGACTTCTGGTCAGGTGACTACAGGGTTATAAACACAAAATCAAATAGGGGTAATGCAGGAGTAGGTTTAATAATGAATAGAAAAATTGGAATGCGGGTAAGCTACTACAAACAGCATAGTGAACACATTATTATGGCCAAGACAGATACGAAGCCCACACCTACTACAGTAGTACAAGTTTACATGCCAACTAGCTCTGCAGATGATGAAGAAATTGATGAAATGTATGATGAGATAAAGGAAATTATTCAGGTAGTGAGGGGAGACGAAAATTTAATAGTCATTGGTGACTGGAATTCGTCAGTAGGAAAAGGGAGAGAAGGAAACATAGTAGGTGAGTATGGATTGGGGGGAAGAAATGAAAGAGGAAGCCGTCTGGTAGAATTTTGCACACAGCATAACTTAATCATAGCTAATACTTGGTTCAAGAATCATAAAAGAAGGTTGTATACATGGAAGAATCCTGGAGATACTAAAAGGTATCAGATAGATTACATAATGGTAAGACAGAGATTTAGGAACCAAGTTTTAAATTGTAAGACATTTCGCGGGGCAGATCTGGACTCTGACAACAATCTATTGGTTATGTCCTGTAGATTAAAACTGAAGACACTGCAAAAAGGTGGGAATTTAAGGAGATGGGACCTGGATAAACTGAACGAACCAGAGGTTGTACATAGTTTCAGGGAGAGCATAAGGGAACAATTGACAGGAATGGGGGAAAGAAATACAGTAGAAGAGGAATGGGTAGTTTTGAGGGATGAAGTAGTGAAGGCAGCAGAGGATCAAGTAGGTAAAAAGACGAGGGCTAGTAGAAATCCTTGGGTAACAGAAGAAATACTGAATTTAATTGATGAAAGGAAAAAAAATAAAATGCAATAACTGAAGTAGGCAAAAAGGAATACAAACGTCTCAAAAATGAGATCGACAGGAAGTGCAAAATGGCTAAGCAGGGATGGCTAGAGGACAAATGTAAGGATGTAGAGGCTTATCTCACTAGGGGTAAGATAGATACTGCCTACAGGAAAATTAAACAGACCCTTGGGGGAGAAGAGAACCACTTGTACGAATATCAAGAGCTCAGATGGAAACCCAGTTCTAAGCAAAGAAGGGAAGGCAGAAAGGTGGAAGGAGTATGTAGAGGGTTTATACATGTGTGACGTACTTGAGGAGAAAATTATGGAAATAGAGGAGGTTGTAGATGAAGACGAAAGGGGAAATAAGATACTGCGTGAAGAGTTTGACCGGGCACTGAAAGACCTGAGTCGAAACAAGGACCCTGGAGTAGACAACATTCCATTAGAACTCCTGACGGCTTTTGGAGAGCCAGTCATGACAAAACTCTACCATCTGGTGAGTAAGATGTATGGGACAGGCGAAATACCCTCAGACTTCAGGAAGAATATAATAATTCCAATCCCAAAGAAAGCAGGTGTTCACAGATGTGAAAATTACCGAACTATCAGTTTAATAAGTCACAGCTGCAAAATACTATCAGGAATTCTTTACAGACGAATGGAAAAACTGGTAGAAGCGGACCTCGGGGAAGATCAGTTTGGATTCCGTAGCAATGTTGGAACACGTGAGGCAATACTAACCTTACGACTTATCTTAGAAGAAAGATTAAGAAAAGACAAACCTACGTTTCTAGCATTTGTAGACTTAGAGAAAGCTTTTGACAATGTTAACTGGAATACTCTCTCTCAAATTCTGAAGGTGGCAGGGGTAAACTACAGGGAGCGTAAGGCTATTTACAATTTGTACAGAAACCAGATGGCAGTTATAAGAGTCGAGGGGCATGAAAGGAATCAGTGGTTGGGAAGGGAGTGAGACAGGGTTGTAGCCTCTCCCCAATGTTATTCAATCTGTATGTTGAACAAGCAGTAAAGGAAACAAAAGAAAATTTCGGAGTAGGTATTAAAATTCATGGAGAAGAAATAAAAACTTTGAGGTTCGCCGATGACATTGTAATTCTGTCAGAGACAGCAAAGGACTTGGAAGAGTAGTTGAACGGAATGGACCGTGTCTTGAAAGGAGGATATAAGATGAACATCAACAAAAGAAAAACGAGGATAATGGATTGCAGTCAAATTAAATCGGGCGATGCTGAGGGAATTAGATTAGGAAATGAAACACTTATAGTAGTAAAGGAGTTTTTATATTTAGGGAGTAAAATAACTGATGATGGTCGAAGTAGAGAGGATATAAAATGTAGAATGGTAATCGTTGCTGAAGAAGAGAAATTTGTTAACATCGAGTATGGATTTAAGTGTCAGGAAGTCGTTTCTGAAAGTATTTGTTGGAGTGTAGCCTTGTATGGAAGTGAAAATGGACGATAACTAGTTTGAACAAGAAGAGAATAGAAGCTTTCGAAATGTGGTGCTACAGAAGAATGCTGAACATTAGATGGTTAGATCACATAACTAATTAGGAGGTATGGAATAGAATTGGGGAGAAGAGGAGTTTGTGGCACAACTTGACAAAAAGAAGGGACCGGTTGGTAGGACATGTTTTGAGGCATCAAGGGATCACAAATTTAGCATTGGAGGGCAGCGTGGAGGGTAAAAATAGTCGATGGAGACCAAGAGATGAATACACTAAGCAGATTCAGGAGGATGTAGGTTGCAGTAGGTACTGGGAGATGAAGAAGCTTGCTCAGGATAGAGTAGCATGGAGAGCTGCATGAAACCAGTCTCAGGACTGAAGACCACAACAACAACAAGTTAGGACTAACAAGCTCCAAGGCACCGGCAATTTAGATCAAGATCTTTAAGATTGTATCTGTTCACTTGTTGCCATGGGAAGCAATGGGACTTCGGAGAAAAAATCTTCCCCCTCTGCGAAAACTTAAAAAAGGCAGTAATTGGCAGTTTCTTCTTTTCCTAGAGACGCAGGTTTCTTAACTTTTCCGCTGGTTCGAAAGGAATTTGTACTGTCGTGTGGGAGGCAAGATTTAGCGCCTCTGCAACCTGGTGATTGGCTCAAAGCGGAGTGAAGGGAGTGTCGTTAGTGCACTTAGCGGGAAAACTGAAGTTTTTTTTCTGAGGAGGTGCCAAGCACACGGGTGCTGGACTTTGGTCTGGTTAGAGCACCTGCTGGTAGAAGCTCTGGCATGTGTGCTTGGGACCTGTCCTGAGACTGACTTCACTTGCAAGTAGTTTAGACTGGGGAGCCTGTGGTGAAGTTCTTAGTGTACCAACCGTGTGACTTCAAACGTCTCGGATTACTCGTTTGCCTAGGGCACACTTATTCGTTTTTGAGTTACCAATCCTGATGTTTGGTATCCTTGTGTGCTCTGTTGTATAAGTGAGCCAAATTGGTACTACCAGTAAACGGGAGTGTCACACACTGAAATCTACCGTGATTTCAAGGCTCTGGTAGAGAGCTAATTGTGATTCATCTGCCTGATCGCTACACCGTGTCATTTTTTTGCATTTATTTCGTGGCCGCAATCGATTTACAGGTGCTACATCAAGTATGCAGTACAATCAAAGTCTGCTCAGTGTCATATCAATTCAGATTGTGTTATCCACATTTTTAGGGCCAGAGTACTTGACTCACTTCTGTCACCGAGGATCCTTGCCCGTTATGGTCTCAAAACATCTGTTCGTTGTACATTCTCAATCGTTTTATATAACAGCCTCATGGGTTAACTTTCACAACCTCTGGCTATATTCGCACCATTTATGTACCTACCAGGCATGGTGACAATGACAAAATATGAACAATACTAATGCACTCCACTCACCTTTCTACCTGTCACAGAAATTTGCAACTCTTTGACATATCCGCCACAGGTGTTATGTGTATGATGTTACTTTGACATCCGACGGTATCTTATGGGTGCATTTTTTTTCAGCCAGTGTATGTAATGTGAGGTACTTTCTAAATCACATGTAGTTTAAGGTATAATTATATATATAGCTACTCATTGCCTACTCCCACTGACATTATTAGTAAAACATTGTGATAATGTGAAAAATTTTTGAAACATGCAGAGCCGTCCGAGGTAACCACTTTCTATGGCCTTCTATGGCTTTACGAGTGGTAACACAATACATATTGGCAATAGAGGTGGCGCCACATGCAATACACTGTCATAAAATGCTTTGTGATCGAGTTACCTTACAGTCTTCATACTCATGATGAAAGACATTTCTATTTCTTTATATAATGACAAAATAGCTTGGATTTTGTATATACACTCCTGGAAATTGAAATAAGAACACCGTGAATTTATTGTCCCAGGAAGGGGAAACTTTATTGACACATTCCTGGGGTCAGATAAATCACATGATCACACTGACAGAACCACAGGCACATAGACACAGGCAACAGAGCATGCACAATGTCGGCACCACTAGTACAGTGTATATCCACCTTTCGCAGCAATGCAGGCTGCTATTCTCCCATGGAGACGATCGTAGAGATGCTGGATGTAGTCCTGTGGAACGATTTTCCATGCCATTTCCACCTGGGGCCTCAGTTGGACCAGCGTTCGTGCTGGACGTGCAGACCGCGTGAGACGACGCTTCATCCAGTCCCAAACATGCTCAATGGGGGACAGATCCGGAGATCTTGCTGGCCAGGGTAGTTGACTTACACCTTCTAGAGCACGTTGGGTGACACGGGATACATGCGGACGTGCATTGTCCTGTTGGAACAGCAAGTTCCCCTGCCGGTCTAGGAATGGTAGAACGATGGGTTCGATGACGGTTTGGATGTACCGTGCACTATTCAGTGTCCCCTCGACGATCACCAGAGGTGTACAGCCAGTGTAGGAGATCGCTCCCCACACCATGATGCCGGGTGTTGGCCCTGTGTGCCTAGGTCGTATGCAGTCCTGATTGTGGCGCTCACCTGCACGGCGCCAAACACGCATACGACCATCATTGGCACCAAGGCAGAAGCGACTCTCATCGCTGAAGACGACACGTCTCCATTCGTCCCTCCATTCACGCCTGTCGCGACACCACTGCAGGCGGGCTGCACGATGCTGGGGTGTGAGCGGAAGACGGCCTAACGGTGTGCGGGACCGTAGCCCAGCTTCATGGAGACGGTTGCGAATGGTCCTCGCCGATACCCCAGGAGCAACAGTGTCCCTAATTTGCTGGGAAGTGGCGCTGCGGTCCCCTACGGAACTGCGTAGGAACCTACGGTCTTGGCGTGCATCCGTGCGTCGCTGCGGTCCGGTCCCAGGTTGACGGGCACGTGCACCTTCCGCCGACCACTGGCGACAACATCGATGTACTGTGGAGACCTCACGACCCACGTGTTGAGCAATTCGGTGGTACGTCCACCCGGCCTCCCGCATGCCCACTATACGCCCTCGCTCAAAGTCCGTCAACTGCAGATACGGTTCAGGTCCACGCTGTCGCGGCATGCTACCAGTGTTAAAGACTGCGATGGAGCTCCGTGTGCCACGGCAAACTGGCTGACACTGACGGCGGCGGTGCACAAATGCTGCGCAGCTAGCGCCATTCGACGGCCAACACCGCGGTTCCTGGTGTGTCCGCTGTGCCCTGCGTGTGATTATTGCTTGTACAGCCCTCTCGCAGTGTCCGGAGCAAGTATGGTGGGTTTGTGACACATCGATGTCAATGTGTTCTTTTTTCCATTTCCAGGAGTGTATATTTTTTAATTTGCCGGACCACTGTAGAACACAGGCTCATCAAGTGCAGTCCCTTAGAATATACATAATAATAATACATAAAGAACACTATGGGCTATATGTTATCAGAGTCAAAATGTGTTTATAATTACGTGTATTGAGTGTAGGACTGTGCAGTGCTTACATGTATTTTACTTTTAAGCCTTCATAGATTTCTTTCAGATGTTGTATAATTTATCACTAACACTTGCATTAATTTATTAGTAACATATTTCACAGAAAGAAAGACATTCATCTACATCTACATCTACATCCATACTCCACAAGCCACCTGACGGTGTGTGGCGGAGGGTACCCTGAGTACCTCTATCGGTTCTCCCTTCTATTCCAGTCTTGTATTGTACGTGGAAAGAAGGATTGTCGGTATGCTTCTGTGTGGGCTCTAATCTCTCTGATTTTATCCTCATGGTCTCTTCGCGAGATATACGTAGGAGGGAGCAATATACTGCTTGACTCTTCGGTGAAGGTATGTTCTCGAAACTTTAACACAAACCCGTACCAAGCTACTGAGCGTCTCTCCTGCAGTGCCTTCTACTGATGTTTATTCATCATCTCCGTAACGCTTTCACGATTACTAAATGATCCTGTAACGAAGCGCGCTGTTCGCCGTTGGATCTTCTCTATCTCTTCTATCAACCCTACCTGGTGCGGATCCCACACTGCTGAGCAGTATTCAAGCAGTGGGCGAACAAGCGTACTGTAACCTACTTCCTTTGTTGTCGGATTGCATTTCCTTAGGATTCTTTCAATGAATCTCAGTCTGGCATCTGCTTTACCGACGATCAACTTTATATGATCATTCCATCTTAAACCACTCCTAATGCGTACTCCCAGATAATTTATGGAATTAACTGCTTCCAGTTGCTGACCTGCTATTTTGTAGCTAAATGATAAGGGACCTATCTTTCTATGTATTCGCATCACATTACTCTTCTCTACATTGAGATTCAATTGCCATTCCGTGCACCATGCGTCAATTCGCTGCAGATCCTCCTGCATTTCAGTACAATTTTCCATTGTTGCAACCTCTCGATACACCACAGCATCATCTGCAAAAAGCCTCAGTGAACTTCCGATGTCATCCACCAGGTCATTTATGTATATTGTGAATAGCAACGGTCCTATGACACTCCCCTGCGGCACACCTGAAATCACTCTTACTTCGGAAGACTTCTCTCCATTGCGAATGACATGCTGCGTTCTGTTATCTAGGAACTCCTCAATCCAATCACACAATTGATCTGATAGTCCGTATGCTCTTACTTTGTTCATTAAACGACTGTGGGGAACTGTGTCAAACGCCTTGCGGAAGTCAAGAAATACGGCATCTACCTGTGAACCCGTGTCTAAGGCCCTCTGAGTCTCGTGGACGAATAGCGCGAGCTGGGTTTCACACGACCGTCTTTTTCGAAACCCATGCTGATTCCTAAACAGTAGATTTTTAGTCTCCAGAAAAGACATTATACTCGAACATAATACGTGTTCTCAAATTCTACAACTGATCGACGTTAGAGATATAGGTCTATAGTTCTGCACATCTGCTCGATGTCCTTTCTTGAAAACGGGGATGACCTGTGCCCTTTTCCAATCCTTTGGAACGCTTCGCTCTTCTAGAGACCTACGGTACACCGCTGCAAGAAGAGGGGCAAGTTCCTTTGCGTACTCTGTGTAAAATCGAACTGGTATCCCATCAGGACCAGCGGCCTTTCCTCTTTTGAGCGATTTTAATTGTTTCTCTATCCCTCTGTCGTCTACTTCGATATCTACACTGAGTGCATGAGGGTTAAGGCCAGTGGTTGATTATATACTAACTAATGATAAATTGAAGAATGTTATGTAAGATGTAAATAGAGGAAGTGGCATAGGTAACCACCACTACATTTGTGGTGGTAGGATAAGACTAGTATCAAAACGAAAGCAAACCAAGAAACTCCCGAAGAAGCCACAACATTGGCTGATCAGATTTCGTGTCTGCATATAGCATTAGAAGCTTTATTAGTACAGACTCTAAGAAAAGCGTGACTCACTACCTGTCAATAGAGACATCGAACAGAATGGAAAATATTAAGACCTGGATTATCGAATCAGCCTTAGAACCGCTTGGTGAAAAGAATGATACAGATGGAAAAAAGACTCAAAATTTGGAAATTAGAAAATAAAGACGCCATTGAGGAAAAAGAAGTAGCTTATTCGAAGTTTCCACTGACAAAAATATCAGATACCAAGAGTCGGGAGATCGGTTGTAAGAGTCTTAGTACACGACGTACCCCATAGGCATTAATGTTCATAGAAGGTCATAAAAGCCTTCAGCAAAGAAGAAGAAGACACTGACTCACTAAAAGTTATACTCAACGATCAATGGAGAAATTATAATACAGACTTATGGTGTACACAGAAGGCCAAAGATGATAGTGGAGGAAGTGTGTACAATGAAGCAGTAGTTTTAGTTACTTTGCAGGAGCAGGAAGATGCTTTGAAAGGCATGGAGAACAGAAAAGCTATTGGAATACATGGATTAAATGCAGAACTAATTAAATACGGAGGGTTATCACTAGATAAAAGACATTTACTATACATAAATGAATGTTGGTTGACCTGCAAGATACAGCAGAAGTAGTCTCTCTTTTCAAGAAAAGGAAACGTAACTATCGTGGTATCAGATTTCAAACCATACTCCAAGATAATCAATAACTGCGTGAAGAATATCGTAGAAGCTGTTATTTCTGAAGAACAAAATGGATTTAGATCGGCTTGTTCATGCACAGACAAGGTGTTTGTTTTTAAAAACATCATAGAAAAACACAGAGAATTTTATCTAGGAACCCATATTTCTTTATCGACCTTGAGAAGGCATTTTACACTGTGAGCCTTGATAGACTTTGGAAGATTGTGTCTGAATGTGGATGTCCTAATCACATAACATAGGCAGTAAATGTATTTACAAAATTACATGCACTGTAATAAAAACAAGTAGGAATTGATTACAGGAAATAATTGTTAACCAAGGTGCTCAAGAACGGTGTGGACTAGCACCTACCCTTTTCAATATTTACATTTTCATTCTTTTTAAACAGAAAGGTTAAGTATGCAAGGGAATTAAGATAAGGAATGTGGAATACTGTGCACACTTTTGTTTGCAGATGATATCGTTATAATTGGAACGAATGACGATGACCTATGAAGATCAGTATAACAGCTGAACAAAGTATGCAAGAAATGCAACTTTCAAATTTCTATTCATAAAACAAAAATAAAGGGATTCGTAAGAAAATATTCAGTCAAATAAGAAATTGTACTGGATAATTCAGTTTTAGCACAAGTCTCTCATGGTCCCTATTTAGGCTCTGCTAAAAATTTTGATTTTGACACTGGCATTGAAAATAAAATACACAAATTTGAAGCTGTCTGTGGTCTGCCTAACATTAGCAGCCACATTTCCTGTAATGTACAGAAATGCACCAAATTTTATAAAGCTATAGAAGCTCCTGTGTTATGCTATGGAAACGAAAGATTGGTTACTACAAATAAAAAAGCCAAACTGCTCAGATTAGGTTCCTAAGAAAGGAAAAGGACAGCACAAGAACAGACGTTATTAAAAGTGAAGGAATCAGAACGCAAGTAAAACTTTTCAACATAAATGAAAAAATTCAAAAATATAATGAAGATTGCAGGCAAAACGTCATGTTAGTACCAGATCATAGCATTCTTCAGAAGATTGAGAACTACTATCCGAAGGGGAAATGAGATATCGAAAGTCCTCGAATGAGAGGGGAATGATTTTCTTTGTCAGTTTGGAACAGCAGTAGGCTAATCTTTCACAGGAAGGTGATGATTATGTATTAATATTATATGCTTTGTAGTATATTCTCACATGATTGTAAATGAGGCAAATCGTGTTCTCAGGTATCAGTAACATATTTTGCTGTCAAAGATGTCAGAAAGTCACAGATATCGCCTCTTACGTAAATATGCAGCCGATACAGAAGTAAAAAGAGTAGATATTAATAGCATAAAGTCATTACGTTTCGTTTAGAACGTTCTTCGTGTTTTGACGACGATATTTAAAAATTTTCGATAAAATGTTTGCTTTCTAGGTTTTTGCTTCAGTATATTAAGAATAGTGCTCGCATCTTTTTCAATGTGAGGAAAATTTCTAGTTGTTCCACAATGTTTAAATATTTACCTTTGTCAGCAGTGTGCACATTGTGCTTTGTACGTCGCTCCCCGACTCTGTTGTCTCAAACGTGTACTGAATGCTGATGGATTGTTTTCACTGCTCTTCACATACTCTTGGAATTTCGTTTTAAAATTTCTCGTTGTTTAACACATATGCATTTTCTCACAGTCAGTCATCCGGATAATTTTGTTGGTTGTCCTAGAGAATGGTGTATTCGTGTTCTTCATTTGTTCTCTGATCCGAATCAAATGTTTAGATTTTTTTCTGGAGAGCTAACTGAATTTTGTCTGATATATCTCCCCAGTAGAATGAAACTACGTATTTGTCTCTCTCTATTTTGAATTCGTTTAAGTGTATTTTGCTATTAACTTTGTTTCGTTTTATTTGTTTTGAAAACCATTTGTCGACCATTTTAGGGTTGCATCCATTGTTCTGCACTATAAGTGTGGCAATTTCAGATTGAATACTGTTTTGGCTTAATGGACATTTGTAGATTCTGTTAATGCAAGATAGAAATTACACCTTTGTGTCCTAATCAATGGAACTAAACAAGAAATAAATGTATCCTACTCACATTTCAGTGAACTACACCTTAACGTTACATTCCCAACTTAATTAATTAATGGCGAGTGACGAGGGCCTCCCGTCGGGTAGACCGCTCGCCTGGTGCAAGTCTTTCGATTTGATGCCACTTCGACGACTTACGCGTAGATGGGGATGATATGATGATTATTAGGACAACACAACACCCAGTGCCTGAGCGGAGAAAATCTCCGACCCAGCCGGGAATCGAACCCGGGCCCTTAGGATTGACAGTCTGTCGCGCTGACCACTGAACTACCGCGGGCGGGCATATTCGCAACAGAATATGAGAAGGACAACAAAATAAATGTTCTAGGTCTGGGACCTGGGACGTTAACTGAGCACATACTTTCAAGATTTGCAGTAAACTTACAGCCACAGATACACTGAACCACAACAATTCTTATCATCATAGACCGTACACAGAGGCCTGTTTCGTTTTTGGCATCAACATATCACCAAACATCCACTAAGTCAAGACAATATTAAATCAGAAATTGCATACTTTTAGCACAGAACAGTGGATACAACCCTGGCTGACACCGCCACCGAGCACATTTGAAGAACTGTGGAACGTCATGCTGAAAAAATGGGAGAGTCTCTTGGACGATCAGACAAATTCCCAAAGACTGACCCACCACCATGCCTCTTTGGATGTGACTAATAATTATTGCTAATGGTGGGTTGACCTTTTATGAGCCTCATTCCTCATGTGTAACTTTCTCCTCTCAAATTACTCCTGTTTATACTATAGCATTTGATATAAATTTATATTTGTTGGTTAGTACTCTCTGTGAAATCAATGTATTTTAAATTTTATTTATTGAGTTCATGCTACCTAACATTTAATACATGTAACGTTGAAGAAAGTAAAAACAACTCAATGTGAATAACAGAGATGTCCTAATATAATGCCAACAACAGAAGAACAAGTAACACTTGAAATAATAATAATATTCTTTTCTTTATTCTGCAAAATAAGTGCTGTCAAGGCAATTAAGATCGCTTTTTCAAGTTAAGGTTTTCAGGAATCAAAGAATAGCATGCGCAACGCCCATTTCTCTATGATAGTCTTCAGAGAAACGACCACTGCAGAATATGCATTACGTGTCTTTTTCCGCAGATTTCCCATCCGAATTAAATTTGGGTCAGACTTATAATTACTGTGGTTTTCCCATTTCCTTTTCCAAAAACAAAACTTTCGCTACTGTCTCCTTTCTCCCAGTACAGCTTCTTCTCACAGAACCATTTCAGACTTTCTCCATATGGGTATAACGTTATTTGATTAACAGATTCAGAACGCGCTAGTTTTACTAGAGCTGTTGGTTCTTGACACGACTTGCTGATTGTTGGATCTTTTTTTGTTTTCATCATGTATGTCACACTTTTTGTGTATTACAAACTTACTGCCTCCAAGTATATGCCTAATGCATGGGAAGAGTCCCGTTTTCCAGAGGCCGTTTAATGAATTTTCCATCGTTACTACTCTCAAGTAGGTCAGTCCAAATAACATCTGTAATCAAATATGACTTGCCATTAACACATTATTCGCGCTTGAATTTCAGTTCTGTCAGGTCCCAACTTAAGGAAAATGCTAGTCTTGTCTGCCTTGAAGATGTCATTGTCTGCTTCACGAATGGTAGGCCACATGTTAGTGATCCATTGTTGGATTGTTTCAGTACTCACACTGTGGGCTTCACCTCTCACTTTGCCAAAAGCAATGTCGTGAAGTTAATTCGATCTGTCAGTCCACATAATTCTTCATGTTTTAACCTTTGCGTCCACATTGAATTATTCATGTAGCCTTAATAACTATAACAGACACTTTTTCAGGTGTACTGAAACTACTGTACACAAGCTTTACGTTATTTCTCATTTGCCTCTTTATAAATGTCATAATAAAGGTAAAATGTAATACTTTCAAAGAAGAGCATTTAAATGGGAAGGAACATAATGTACTCTCTAAACCACGAGTGGCCAAGATTTGGGCTCGCGGACTATGCCCAGACCCGAACGGGAAAGCTCTCAGCCTCGCGTCGCATTTCCCCCACCGCCGGGCGCTCTGTCTGAGCGCGAGGAAGGGAAGAGGGGAAAACAGCGAAGGCGCCGTATTTAAATGGCAGTACAGTCGTACTGCATACGACCTGGTTTTACATTTCACATTTCCCAACAACACACATCAGAAACATAATAAAGTTTCAGTAAAATTGCTTATTTTTGGCGAGCTGCAGACACAATTTTTTTTTACTGGTACAAACTGTCAGCATACGGATAGAGGCAGACAATTTCACAGAAGTTTGCAATCAAGTTTCAACTTAATCGTGACTTCTTTAGTTTCATAATCGAAAAAAGGTCTATCACACTAATACTCAAATATATAAATCGAAATATTGTATCACTTTCGCAACCTCATTATGGAGACTTGAAAAATCTATCTGAGGAAGGCAATGTAGACGTCCTCCTGGACACATTCAGCGTAAAAACGTTTGTAATTAAATCCTGAATTACCTCGAAGGTCAATTAGTTCCATCTGCACATACAGAAGGGCGCTTTCAATTGAAGTGGCAAAGGATCTCAGAAATAGCTCGAAAACAGGTAAGTCTGACACTGTCCTCCTAACCTTTCCAAAACTATCGTAATTTGTGCAGGGCCACAATAAAGTCTTCAAATCTCGGGCTCTCTTTTACGCTGGTGAGCGCAGGGAACTGAATTTTCTTTTTCAAGTATTCTTAATAAATTATCGTTCGTGCACTCCTTTTTTCGACAGTAACGAGATATAAATAGAAAAACGTTCCAGGCAGGTCCCTTGACGTATCCAACGTATTTTGCAGTAATATATGAAGTCTATATGCTCTTCGTTCGTTTCCAATGAAAACTGTTGCATTTGAAAATGGTATAACGGGTGCGACATCAGAAATTTTTTTTTCAAATAACTTCTGGGAATTCAGCCAGGTAACACTTTCAGCCACCGCCAATATTTCGGCGGGAGAACACCCCGCCATTTTCAAGGCAAAATGCAACGGACAGGCGGCGTACATGCAAATTTAAAACCTCGGTTCACGGACTGAAACAGGAAAGATAACACACACACTGAACACTAGTGCCATCAAAGATGACCAAAGTCAGAGCTATCGATAGTGAGACTATGAGATGAGGTAGCATTGACTCTGTCCCTCTGTTTTATGACAAGGGAGAGAGCCGAATTCCAAACAGATTTTAAACAGAAACCTCCATCCCTGTTAACGAGGTTGCTCGCTAATTTAATCTGAACTGCCTCCCTTATAACACTGTCCCAATAGCTGGACGTGCATGCCAATATCGCGGTGTTATTATATAACATGGGGTGACCAGTATCCAAGCAATGTTCGGCAATAGCAGATCTACTAGGCTGCTATAATCGTGTGTGCCGTCTATGCTCAGTACCTCGGTCCTCCACGATCCTGATAGTTTGACCAATGTATGCCATGCCGCAGCTACAAGGAATACAATATACACCCGCCTTACGCAGTCCAAGTTCATCCTTAACGGAACTCAAAAGTGGTCTAATTTTAGATGGAGGTCGGAAAACACGTTTCACATCGTATTTCCGTAAAATACGACCGATCTTGTTGGACGTGTTTCCTACGTAAGGCAAAAAGGCAGTAGACTTAGTTGTTGACTCAGAATTATCATCAATCACCAGATGTACAGTTGGTCGATAGCGCAATGCACGTTCAATCTGTCTATCACTATAGCCATTTTGATGAAAAGTAACTCCAAGATGGAACAGCTCAGCTGGCAAGGTCTCAGCGTCAGAAAGTGTTACCTGGCTGAATTCCCGGCTGTTATTTGAAAGTTGCACACGCCAGTAGAAACTCAGGTCTCACAGAAATTTTACTATTCGTACCATCAGTTTCATCAAATGCTCAATGCCTGAAAATCTAGCACAAAGTGCTTCTAGATGTACAGAACAATGAATCCCGGCTGTCCATCGTTGTAATCATTTCCTCTTTCATTGTCATCTAAAAGTATAAATTCATTCTGCACGGTACTATAATGTCGTTTAATAGTAAATAAACAGTACCCATCGCTTATACAAATTGAGAATTCTCATTTATCAAAACAGGATTGTGACGACAGATCGCTAGACCACCTCTTTTAGTGCATACATCCACCGGAACTCTGAACGTCCTTCATACAACGAACAAACAGCGAAGGGTAAGCGGCGCTGACACCACAATTCTGCTGAAATCAAGAGAGTAGTGCCATCCGCAGAATGTCGCACCGCAATGCTAAACGAAACGTCGCGCTGGTCCAGTCACTTCCAAGAAGGACCGAGACAGGCTGGGCGGTGGCCGAACGCGGCCTGCATACACAGCGCTCGAGTAAGTCTGGCACGCCGTGGCCGGCTCCGCTGTAATTCATATTCGGGCTACCCAGGTAACCACATATCTCCGTTAGAAAAGGTGTGAAGTTCACAAATGAAATAATTTATTTTATGTAATATGTTAATATTTTTAGCGTACGGATCTCCGTGCCGGCAGGTTCACAGGAGCTCAGTCCGTCAGTTCACCTGATGATGGCGACATGTTTGATCGCCAAAATATTGTTCCCGTTGGACACTCTAGACCGGCAGTACACCCGTGGATATTTTGATTATCAAATACGCCGGGAGAAACTCAAGAATCACAATATTTTTATTATTTATTAGACAACCGTGTAATAATACAACAGACATATAGTCATCCATGTGTGGCAGAGCAGACTACATGTGTTATAGAGCTACAAAATCTTGCAGCTCGTTACAATGGAAAGATGAATTTGGAATTATTACTTATTCTCGAAGTCGACTCACTGTTGTTGTAATGCAATGCCTATCACATATTGGTTTTTTACATTTCTTGCAACTTTTTCTTGTTTTCCACTTCCTTCTTCTTTTGATTGACATTTGCATACAGTACAGTCACCAACTGTTTTCAGCCGTTCCTAAGCGTCTCGTTTTGTCTGAGCTTCCACTTGTTCAGCAATCAGAAAGAGAGGCCCTCGTATCATGGACTAAATACCCGATTTCACGGAAAATTTTCTCAAGAAATTAGGATTTTGCGATCTACATATTGTGGAAGGTATTGTCAAATGTTTTCCCATATTCAGTAGAAACAATCTGAATCTATGAGTAACATTTTTTTTTTTTTTTTGCTTGAGGCCAGTTTTCTCTGTAAACAATATACGCTACTAAGCAAGCAATATCCAGAATGGTGTAAAAAATACTGGCAGCCATCTCTGTTTCGTCCTTTTGTATACTGTAAGAGGAATACAACATGTCCATATTCACAACGTCCCTTTTACGCTGTTATAATAATGCGTAACAACTGGCTTTGAAAGAGGACCAGAGGTGGATGTATCATAACACCTTGTGGATAACATTAAAACTGCTTCCATCTTCCTTAGAACATATGAACAGAGAGAAAAATTATCTTCACCGAATCCAAATTGAAAAGACAGTACTTGGCATTTCTGGAGGTGTGTAGGGCTAGTTTCTGTTCAGAGTAGAAAATGTGGACAAATACCAAGTCATCAAGAGGATTGCTAATGGTATAATTGTGAAAAATTGACAGTGATCATATTACTGCCAGTTCCTTTGAAATGGTTACATAAATCTTTTACTACCGTCTTCCCTTGATTAGTATCTCTTCCGGATATAGATTTATCTGTATAAGTTTGGCAGCTTATTGGATAAGACTTTCGCGTTTCACAAACCCGTCAAACGTTCAAGCCAATTTGGCTAGTTTTGAAGGCATATATTCAATAAATCTTGTCTTTCCTTTGTTAGGAAAAAAGCTGCTCGTCAACCTCGAGGCTGTCAGAAGGCAGATAGTTTCTACGAAGTTCACAAAGGTAATACTTTATTTTATGTAATATTAATATTTCTACTATTTGACAACCGAGTAATAATACAACAGATATATAGTCATAAATATGTGCAAAATACACCAATTTTTACCATATGTAGCAGAGCAAATTACATTATGTTATACAGATGAAAAATTTTGCTGCTCGTTACAATAGAAAGAGGAACTTGTAATTATTATTTATTTACCATTTCAAATATGTGAACAGTTTTGTCGCTTTTCAATACCTCAGCCCTAGTGTTCACATGATCAAATTTTACAAATCTGCTTGTCTGTCAAAACCTGTTGAGAGATAGGCTTGCACGAAACAGTGTGAATGCATTTGTTTTCCACATTCCCTTAGTGTGTTCAGTGTTAGAGAATCTTACTCCCGCTTTAATCAGCATAGTAAGACACGCAACAAATTCTTCAGTTGTCAATGGTTTCCATACTTTCGCTGCTCCTTTCGAATTGATTCTATACACCGTGTGATCAAAAGTAACCGGACACCTGCGTGAAAATAAGTTACAAGTTCGTGGTGCCCTCCATCGGTAATGTTAGAATTCAATATGGTATTGGCCCACGCTTAGCCTTGATGACGGCTTTCACTTTCGCAGGCATACGTTCAGTCAGGTGCTGGAAGGTTTCTTTGGGCATGGCAGCCCATTCTTCATGGGGTGCTGCACTGAGGAGAGGTATCGATATCGGTTGGTGGAGCCTGACAAGAAGTTGGCGTTCCAAAACATCCCAAATGTGTTCTTGAGGACTCAGGTCAGGACTCTGTGCAATCCAGTTCATTACAGGGATGTTATTGTCGTGTAACACAGGCCGTGCATTATGAAGAGGTGCTCGATCGTGTTGCAAGATGGAATCGCCATCCCCAAATTGCTCTTCAGCAGTGGGAAGCACGAAGGTGCTTAAACATCAATGTTGAGCTCTGCCGTGATAGTACCACGCAAAACAACAACGGGTGCAAGCCCCCTCCGTGAAAATCATGAACACACCGAAACACCACGGCCCCTGAATTTTACTGTTGGCGCTACACACTCTAGCAGATGACGTGCACTGAGCATTCGCGATATCCACAACTTGCCATCGGATCGCCAAATTGTGTACTGTGATTCGTCACTCCACACAACGATTTTCACTGTTCAATGGACTAATGTTTACGCTCCTTGCACCAACCGACGCCTCGTTTGGCATTTACCTACGTGATGTATAGCTTATGAGAAGCCGCTCGATCACGAAATCGAAGTTTTCTCACCTCCCGCCTAACTGTCATAGCACTTGCAGTGGATGCTGATGCAGTTTAGAATCCCCGTGTATGGTCTGGATAGACGTCTGGCTATTACAAATTACGACCCTCTTCAACTGTCGGCCGTCTCCGTCAGACTACAGACGAGGTCGGCCTGTAGGCTTTTGTGCTGTACGTGCCCCTTCACGTTTCCACTTCACTATCACATCGGAAACAATGGATCTATGGATGTTTAGGAGTGCGTAACTCTCGCATAAAGGCGTATGACACAAGTGAGACCCAATCACCTGACCACGTTAGAAGTCCGTGAGTTGCGCGGAGCGCCTCCATTCTGATCTCTCACGATGTCTAATGACTACTGAGGTCGCTGACATGGAGTACCTGGCAGTAAGGGGCAGGAAAATGCACCTAATATGAAAAACGTATGTTTCTGGTAGTGTCCGGATACTTTTGATCACGTAGTGTATATGCAACTCCTGTATATATCTAGCAACTTCAAAGTATTGTGACCACCAATTCACACCTAAAGGATGTGAAAGAACAAGCAGCTACTTACATCTGATTACTAACTTCTATTTTTAATTTAATTTTGTGTGTGTTATGGAAAGTTTTACAAAGAACTATGTAAACTGGCTATACAGGCAGTCAAATAGTGTCTGATATTGCAGATAAAATAAAACAACAAAGCGAATGATTCGTGTGTTTTAGGGCTAAGAAACATGCAGAACTCTTTGTTTTGTTGCTTTACAGCGTGTTTTATTAAAGCCAAACGAAAAAACCTCCTCAAATTGTCTAAGCCTATGGAAAATAACGTCACTGAACGTTCCGTCTACCTACTGTGTTTCACTGCCTAACACACCATCTTCCCGTACCACACTGCTGTCATCTCACTTTCACATCGTACTCACACTGTAACACATTTCAGTTCCACACCTACATACACAGTCCTCAAGTAACTGCACAAGTCAGAGCGGAGGGTACTTAAGACCAGTATTATCGATTTTCTTTCCTGTTCACTTCCTGAAGAAAAATAACTGTTTGTCTCTATACTCACCCTGATCACGCTTTTCTTATTCTTACGAGCACTGCGCTTGACATGCTATGGTGGCAGCATACTGGTCAATAGCTGGCTGTCTTCTTCGAATATAGCTACTCTAATTTTACCCAACAATCTATCTCAAGAACTACGTCGTCTTTATTCCGAGGATTCCCATATTAGTCTCTTAAGCACTATTTCCCACTCTCGGGCAGGCGGTCCCGACCTCTCTCGATAATAGCAGTAAGTCTCCAAATTATTCCAGTGCCCGTTTTCAAGCTAACTTGAGAACGTTTTCAAACAGTGGACTAGTACTCGAGAAACCGACACAGTGGCGTCGTGCATGCGATTTTATTTACAGATGCACTGCATTTTCTCAGAAGCCTCCCAACAAGTCTTCGATTCGCTTTACCTCGAAGTATTGACCTAGTTCGAGTCCCGGTACCGCACACAGTTTTCATCTCACAATAAATTTCAAACTGTTTATTATTTCAGAAGTGATCGCCACAACCTTTAATATACTGAAGTGACAAAAGTCATATGATGCTTAGTAATACCGTGTGAGACCTCCTTTTCGCCGGTCTAACCGCGCGACCGCTACGGTCGCAGGTTCGAATCCTGCCTCGAGCATGGATGTGTGTGATGTCTTTAGGTTAGTTAGGGTTTAGTAGTTCTAAGTTCTAGGGGACTGATGAGCTTAGAAGTTAAGTCTGATAGTGCTCAGAGCCATTTAACCATTTGAACCATTTGGCCGGTCTAACGCAGCAGCTCGACGTGGTATCGACTCATCAAGTCCTGTGCAGAACACTGAGCCATGCTGCCTCTATAGTCGGCCATTATTGCAGAAGTGTTGGCAGTACAGGATTTTGTGCATGTACTGACCTCTCGATTATGTTCCATAGATGTTAGATAAGATTCATTCCTGGCGAACTGGGCTGCCAAATCATTTACGCGGACTTTCCAGAATTTTCTTCAAATCAATCGTGAACAATTATCGCCTGGTGACATGGCGCACTGTCATCCAAAGAAAATCTGTAGTTGTTTGGGTACATGAAGTCTATGAATGGTTGCAAATGGCCTCCAAGTAGCCAAACATTACTATTTCCGATCACTGATCAGTTCAGTTGGACCAGAGGTGCTGATCCATTCTATGTAAACACAGCTCACAACAGTAGGGACCCACCAACAGCTTGCACAGGCCTTGTCGAGAACTTGGGATCTGCACCACAGTTTAACCCTACCAGTACTCTCACCAGCTGATATCGAGACTCATCTCACCAGGCCACGGTTTCCCAGTTGTCTAGGGTACCGATATGATCACGAGCGCAGGAGAGGCGCTGCAGGTGATTTTCAAATGGCTCTAAGCACTATGGGACTTAACATCTGCGCTCATCAGTCCCCTAGACTTAGAATTACTTAAGCCTAACTAACCTAAGGACATCACACACATCCATTCCCAAGGCAGGATTCGAACCTACGACCGTAGCAGCAGGATGGTTCCAAACTGAAGTGCCTAGAATCGCTCGGCCACAGCGGCCACATTTCCTAACGGGCATGTTTGCCGTACGTCCTACACTGATTTCTACGGTTTTTGCAGACAGTGTTGCTAGTGCGTTAGCACTGACAGCTACCGCAGACGCCACTGCTCTCGGTCGTTATGTGAAGGTCGTCGGCCACAGCCTAGTCCGTGGTGAGAGGCAAGGCCTGAAATTTGGTATTCTCAACCCACTCTTGACATTTTGGATCTAGGAATATAGAATCCCCTAATTTACATTTTGTGCACATGACACTACCGTCATCTGTATATGTGCATGTCGTTATCGCATGAACCGGGGTGGCCGAGCGGTCCTAGGCGCTACAGTCTGGAGCCGCGCGAACGCTACGATCGCAGGTTCCAATCCTGGCCCGGGCATGGATGTGTCTGATGTCCTTAGGTTAGTTAGGTTTAAGTAGTTCTAAGTTCTAGGGGACTGATGACCTCAGAAGTTAATTCCCGTAGTGCTCAGAGCCATTTGAACCATTCGTTATCGCACAACTTTTGTCACCTTAATGTACTTTTATCCCACTGTCAGACAAAATATGTAGTGCCTTCGTCAAAAAATGTTTGCGGTTGTGCAAGGAACCATGATTGCAGCCAGGCATGCATCTCTTCTTCCGCAGCAAGTCGACAGACACGAATTCTTTCTTGAGGGCTCTAAAAATTGAGAAATCGCAAGGAGGGAGATGGGGATTGTATTGAGGATGTGTAATGGCTTCGCAGCAAAACATCTGCAGTGTACTCGAAACAAATTTGGCAACATGTAGGACCACCCACATTGTTTCGGTTATGCTACAGAAGTTTCGCTGGGAAGCCCTTACACATTCTCTATAGATGTCCTGGTCTCTCCCCACGCGACTTCCGTAACTTTCGACCCCTCAGGTAAGACAACCGTGTCCGTAGATACACTTCGGATGAAGAGCTGTATGCCTGGGTACAACCATAGTTTCGTAGACTGGCGAAAACATTTTCTCACAAAGGCATTTGCTGCGTTGTCTCATTGTGAAATCAATGTATTAACAGTTGTGGCGATTACTTTTAAAATAATAAACAGTTCACTTACTTCTTCCAGCTCTAAAACATGCATTTAGCGTTATCAATGTAACTTAACGTTTAGAAATGTTGGGATGAATTTTCTTATGTGTTTTTTATTATTATTAATTAAATAATTAAACTGTTTTTCAGTGCAGTTGAAAGAGAATTGGAAGAGCACATTTTGAAGAGATGACGATCGGCTTAAGTATGTTGGATGTAAGAAAATTTCGATACTGCACAGAAAAAAGAAGCATGAAATGCAATATGTGTTTTCTTTAAAGTCACTAGAGTTGGTAACAAGTGAAAAATTTACATTGCAAATCCTGCAAATAGTGATGCAAGAACTAAAATATGGATCATTTCTTCAAAGTTATTGTAGTACATCTATTTAAGCTCGGTGATACAATTTATGGACCCACTGGCACGAATTAGAAAACCAGGTGGCGAAGTTGGAGCTTTTGCAGACGTTTAGAAAACTCAGTGTAGTGCGATTAATTTTTCTCAGAATTTCCATTCCTGAAATCGGACACCGAGAACAACATTCTCCCGTAGAAGATCGCACTATTTACATAATTTTGTAACTTTCCGTTCGGGCTTTAACAAAAAAGATAGCAAAAGTGATACTAGCGCATGGACCTCACTTTCGATCTTAGTATTAGAATCTTGCAGCCTGAAACGTATGGTAATAGCTACTACCGCATAGCAAAATTTTACCTTTCTGCTGTTTTTGACACTGTAATTATGCTAGCAGGCACTGGTTTTATTAATTACACTTGCTGACCACAGGTTGGCGCCCAGTTACTTACCAAGCCTCCCATCACTCTTCCAACCAACTGACGACTTCAGTCTCTTTTTGTAGATACCATTAATACACAAGGTGGCTATTCAATTTCTACGGAAAAATCAGATGACAGATACACTGCTGAAAGGAATGTAGAAGTAAAGAATAACTGTTCTCACAAAACTCTATTCACCGATCGATCGTTATTTTTCTGTAGCTTATAAAAATGGCTCTGAACACTATGGGAATCAACTGCTGTGGTCATTAGTCCCCTAGAACTTAGAACTACTTAAACCTCACTAACCTAAGGACATCACACACATCCATGCCCGAGGCAGGATTCGAACCTGCGACCGTAGCAGTCGCACGGCTCCGGACTGCGCGCCTAGAACCGCGAGAACACCACGGCCGGCTATAGCTTATAAATGAAAGTCAGAAGAACATGAAACAAGCTAATAAATTTGTCACATAATAAATATTTCCTGGAGCTACAATAGTCTAGCATACCGCTGTGGAAGTTGTTTGTTCTCGCGTTTTCTACGTAATTTACGATACAGTCCCATCCAGAAATAAAATACAAAGAGACAGGAATGATCCAAAAGTATGAGGGGAGGAACTTCAATAGTAGCAATTATTTATTTACAGCTCGTACAAAATACATACTTGTTTCAAAGTTTTTCTGACCTTCAAAGTAGTCACCAGGATTGTGTCTGACCCGTTGCCAGCGATGTGGAAGTAATAGGATACTCTTAGACGTGCGAGTTGTGTTGACATTTTGAGCGGCGCTGTCTATTGCTCGACGAATTTGTAGCGGTTCTGAAGTGAATGCCGTGAAGTGTTTCCTTCAGTTTAGAAATGGAGTTGAACGTACGAGGACTTAAGTCAGGTGAGTGAAATAGCTGCTGGTATAGCACTTAGCAGCCCCAAGAGTCAAACTAATCAGTAACAGCTTGCACTGTAAGTACTTGAGCGTTGTCCTGTAAAATGATGGTCAGGTCCTGCAGAAAGTGTTATCACTTTTGTTTCGACGCTGTTCATTTTTGGAACACAATCTACGACCAGCTTAGTTATATATACGGGAAACCGCATATAAGCCACACGAAAGCCCGAGTGGGTAGTTGCTCTCGTCAACTTTTTTTAAGAGGCCTCGTGCAGAGATCTATAAACCAAACCACCTTGAGAATAATCAGGAAGTACTCAGAAGCAAACAACCTGCTTAGGTCCGCAAGAAGTACGTATATCTGCATAAATAGGGTCCAGATTACGTTGTCAGATTTGCGGCGCTGTCCAAATCCACTAAAACAGAATGAAGTCTACACAAACGCATTGCACAGCAAACATGTAGGATGCGCAATTGGTCATGCTCCCGGCTCTGCACACAGTACTAAGCACAGAAGCGTACAAGAAGTATACAGGTAGTAT
Organism: Schistocerca gregaria; assembly: GCF_023897955.1. Taxonomy (NCBI): domain Eukaryota; kingdom Metazoa; phylum Arthropoda; class Insecta; order Orthoptera; family Acrididae; genus Schistocerca; species Schistocerca gregaria. Next base: position 79,432,157 of record NC_064931.1, read on the forward strand.
ACGCAGCCCACACAGATGGTGCACGTAAAGGTGGGTGGTGATAGCAATTAGGTTGCCAGATACACTGATAACTGAAAGCATTATGACCTCTGCCCATCGCGACGTTGGATGCCGTCTGGTGGTGTTGCGGGCTCGTGAAGCGGTAACAGCTGTATGTAAGCGGAGCAGACACGGACGAGGGATCACCCTAGCTACGATATGGGCTGTAGATGGGGAAATTGTAGTGTCTAGGAATCCTGCGTACTCGGTTTTCTAGACAAAGATTGAAACAAATCGTATTACTCAATTTTATTACAAAAAATAAATTGCAAACTTAACTTTTGCAATTACACTCCTGGAAATGGAAAAAAGAACACATTGACACCGGTGTGTCAGACCCACCATACTTGCTCCGGATACTGCGAGAGGGCTGTACAAGCAATGATCATACGCAAGGCACAGCGTACGTACCAGGAACCGCGGTGTTAGGCGTCGAATGGCGCTAGCTGTGCAGCATTTGTGCAACGCCGCCGTCAGTGTCAGCCAGTTTGCCGTGGCATACGGAGCTCCATCGCAGTCTTTAACGCTGGTAGCATGCCGCGACAGCGTGGACGTGAACCGTATGTGCAGTTGACGGACTTTGAGCGAGGGCGTATAGTGGGCATGCGGGAGGCCGGGTGGACGTACCGCCGAATTACTCAACACGTGGAGCGTGAGGTCTCCACAGTACATCGATGTTGTCGCCAGTGGTCGGGGGAAGGTGCACGTGCCCGTCGACCTGGGACCGGACCGCAGCGACGCACGGATGCACGCCAAGACCGTAGGATCCTACGCAGTGCCGTAGGGGACCGCACCGCCACTTTCCAGCAAATTAGGAACACTGTTGCTCCTGGGGTATCGGCGAGGACCATTCGCAACCGTCTCCATGAAGCTGGGCTACGGTCCCGCACACCGTTAGGCCGTCTTCCGCTCACGCCCCAACATCGTGCAGCCCTCCTCTAGTGGTGTCGCGACAGGCGTGAATGGAGGGACGAATGGAGACGTGTCGTCTTCAGCGATGAGAGTCGCTTCTGCCTTGGTGCCAATGATGGTCGTATGCGTGTTTGGCGCCGTGCAGGTGAGCGCCACAATCAGGACTGCATACGACCGAGGCACACAGGGCCAACACCCGGCATCATGGTGTGGGGAGCGATCTTCTACACTGGCCGTACACCTCTGGTGATCGTCGAGGGGACACTGAATAGTGCACGGTACATCCAAACCGTCATCGAACCCATCGTTCTACCATTTGTAGACCAGCAAGGGAACTTGCTGTTCCAACAGGACAATGCACGTCCGCATGTATCCCGTGCCACCCAACGTGCTCTAGAAGGTGTAAGTCAACTACCCTGGCCAGCAAGATCTCCGGATCTGTCCCCCATTGAGCATGTTTGGGACTGGATGAAGCGTCGTATCACGCGGTCTGCACGTCCAGCACGAACGCTGGTCCAACTGAGGCGCCAGGTGGAAATGGCATGGCAAGCCGTTCCACAGGACTACATCCAGCATCTCTACGATCGTCTCCATGGGAGAATAGCAGCCTGCATTGCTGCGAAAGGTGGATATACACTGTACTAGTGCCGACATTGTGCATGCTCTGTTGCCTGTGTCTATGTGCCTGTGGTTCTATCAGTGTGATCATGTGATGTATCTGACCCCAGGAATGTGTCAATAAAGTTTCCCCTTCCTGGGACAAGGAATTCACGGTGTTCTTATTTCAATTCCCAGGAGTGTACATAGATGTGTTGCAAGCAAAAGGTGACATACGAAATAATGAATATTCTTCAGTATAGATAATTCCAAGCCTGTGCTATATAGTGATTACACGCGAAGTAACTAGCGTTGACACTTCTATCCAAGTCGCTAGTGTTAAAGCTGCTATTGAACTGGGCCGTCACCAGTCGGTCGCCGCACTTATGTCCTCTTCACATAGGGGCCGCTGCTGTCTCGTTGTCCTCCTAGAGAAGGCCCGGTCAGCATGCAATTGGCTGACGTCTTCTCACAGCCACCTCTTCTCTACCGTTCCCGATTGCCACACGAGCGTTTGACTTTACACCATAGCATTCCTCAAACCCCCCCCCCCCCCCCGGCCCCCAAAGCAATTGACCTTCGACGTATAAGGAGCACGACAACGGAAGGGTAGATGGGAGCGTGGACGCTGCGATGGACCGGAAGCTGTGGTTGCAGGGAACGTCAGACTCCCGGTTGTACCCGGCGATCCGGCTTGCGGTCTGCTGGAAACGCCCCCCAGGAAACGTCCAGAGGGGTACGAGTCCACCTCATGAGGCCTATAGCAAGATGTAGAAACCATCGGATGCTTCGGCGTGGGTGGTTCCAGCTCAATTGGTAGGACGTGAAGAGGTGGAGGAGGTAAAGGCTCCGTCTCCATGGGGTCGTTCCGCGGTGTCGTGACGACACCTTCTGGCGGCTGCCGTGGCCCCGCTTTTCTCGGGATCCGTGAATCTGGGGGAAGAGATACAGAAGGATCACCGTGAACATGACAGTGGCGAATCTGACTGTGATATCGGCGCTACAGTCTGACTGGACCTGAAATGAGGTACATGCATGCACCAAGTCGACGAAGGATCTCGTCTCAAAAAATGGCTCTGAACACTATGGGACTCAACTGCTGTGGTCATCAGTCCCCTAGAACTTAGAACTACTTAAACCTACCTAACCTAAGGACATCACACACACATGCCCGAGGCAGGATTCGAACCTGCGACCGTAGCAGTCGCACGGTTCCGGACTGCGCGCCTAGAACCGCGAGACTACCGCGGCCGGCGATCTCGTCTCGCGGCCACTGTCTGCAGCCGCTAAAAACCCTGAAAAACACTACATCAGCGGCCCGAAGCGATACCTGCGCCGAATGCTAAGGAGGGTGGAGCAAGTGGAGCAGTATCCGATGGCGGCGGCGGTGAAGCAATTCCGTCGGCGATGGTCCATCTCGTCTGTGGGAACGATAGGAGACCAGAAACAGTTGCAATGCTTGATTCCTGGTGTGGGTGGTGCGAAGTATAGCCATCTGTTGCTTGAAGGTTCTGACAAAACGTTCCATTTCGCCGTTTGGCTGTGGATGGAACAACGGTGCTCTAGTTAGATTCTGTATGCCATTGTGTACAAGAAATGTTTCAGATTCGTGACGTGACGTGACGTCAACTGAGGTCCGTTGTCCGAACTATGACTTCGGTCAAACATTCGAGGTAAATAAATTAGAGGAGAACACTTGAATTGTGCTACGTGACGTCGAGTTCATTGGTACAGGAACAAGAAACTTGCTATAAGAGTCTACCACAATCAACCAACGAGCGTTCCAAAACGGTCTCGCAAAGTCTATGCGCACACATTGCCAAGGTGAATGTGACGTAGGCCAAGAAGAAAATTTTTGTGGCCTAGCGGACTGATTTTCCGCTCAATCGTGGCACTGTGACGTCATCTGTTCTATTTGGGTGTCCATACCCTGCCACGTACAGTGCCGACGCGTTAATTGTTTCGTACGAACAATCCCCCAGTGTTCTTGCTGAAGTAACTGCAACATTTCCTTTAGCAAAACTTTGGATATCAATACACGTGACTGTCCACTGCCATTTTGAACAATAATCAAACCTTGCTGTGTAGTGAGGCCATGACGACTTGCAAAGTATTGGTGCACTATAGAGTTCTTTATGCCATGCAATTAGTGAGTCAAGACGTGCGAATGTATTTTAGCAAAATTTTCAAATTTGAATCAGCTTCTGTGGCCTGTGCAATCTTTCTGTAGTCCACACGACAAGACTGAAGCAATTCTAAATCCTGAGCACCGATGTGACAACAAGATGCAGCAGAAGCGTCAAGGTCGTTATCAGAACCAATCGGAAGATGCGACAGTGCATCCACATTACCATGTTGAGCTGTCCGACGATACACAATCTCGTACTGGTATTGAGACAACAATAAAGCCCAACTTCGCAATTTTTTAGCAGATCGTACAGGAACCAGTTTCGTCTGATGAATCAAGGACTGCAAAGGCTTGCGATCCGTTACTAAGTACAATTTTCTGCCAAACAAATAATAGTGAATTTGGTGACACCATACGCAATACCCAATGCCTCTTTCTCTGTTTGTAAATAGTTACAATGGCCTTTGTACAACACTTTTGATGCGAAAGCAGTAGACTTGTCTTTATCACTAATTCTGCGCGAAAGCACTGCACCGATTCCGTAAGAAGAAGCGTCGACTTGCAATACAACTGATTTGTCAGGATCAAAATGAATCAAGCATCGATCACTGAGCAATGCATCCTTAAGTGTTTGTAAAGCTTCTCGGCAATCATCTGTCCAAACAAAGGGGACGTTCATGCGACGCAATGGAGCTGCGATTTGCGCAGAATTCGGTGTTAATCGAATATAATAGTTAATTTCTCTAAGTCTGACTGCAAATTTGTTACATTGCGAGGAATTGGCAGGTCACGTATGGTTATTACATGTGACTGAAGAGGATGTACATCTTGACTGTTTACGAAATGACCAAGGTACTGCAGCCCAGGTTTACAAAATCACACTTGTTGTGTCTACACTTCTGGTCGGCATAAGATAAAACGCAATACAAAGCACGGAAATTGCCAATGTGTTCGTAAGGTGTACGACATGCTACAACAATATCGTCCAAATAGTTTTGCCGGTTTGGCATCTGAGCAGTGAGCTGTTGCAAATACCATTGGAAAATGGCGGGTGCAGAAGCACTGCCGAAAAGCAAACGCAAATATTTAAACAAGCTCAAATGAGTGTTCACAACACACACGGTTTGAGATTCTTCATCTAGTGTTATTTGAAGATATGCGTCGGGCAAGTCAATTTTTGAAAAGGAGCGACGAGCGCCTAAGCTGCCTATGAGATCCTCTGGGCGAAACAATGGATAAGTATCAACCAAAGTTTGTGGGTTGATTGTAGACTTAAAGTCAACACACAGCCGAATGCGACCTGACTAGCTTGTATGGGGTTATAGCTCCGCTATCTTGCAATTCCTTAAGTTCGGCACCCACTTTGTCCAATAATGAATTGGAACAGTTACGGCTCCAAATTTCGGTTGAGCTTTGTCTTTCGTAGTAATGTGTGCAACAAAATTATTAGCCTTGCCTCAACCTTCAGAAATGAGTTCCAGGAATTATTTCAGCAAGCTAACAACACTTTCTTTGACACTGAAAGCAGTCACTGACAACACATTGTGCTGAAGTTGAAAGCCAAACAAATCAACAGAATCAAGGCCTAATATGTTCGCACAGTCGCTTGATTGTAGCACAGTGAAAGTCACGGTTCGAGTATGCGAGCGATACATAGCAGGCAAAGTATATTTTCCAAGAACGGGAATGTCTGGTCCATTGTAAGCCGTCAGCTGCATGCTAGTTTTAGACAGGCGTGTGGAGCCTAACAGTTCATATGTGTTGCGATTCAGCAATGTAACAGAGGCACTCATGTGCAACTGAAATTTCACACGTTTTCCACTGACATGCAAATGAACAAAAAGTTTGTTGGACTGTCGTAGCACTGAAGAACCTGTTTGCTTTCTAGTTTTGCTAAGGCCTGCAGCAGGCTTTGAATATACTGCACTGATTACATGGGCCTTGTGACAAGAAATCGCTACGGCACCTGAATTATACTCATCGAGAATTTGCACTATGTGCTGAAATGATGGATCTGATTGTTTCAAAATCTGTTCTCGAAGTTTGACATCAGTTACATTTTACACAATAGCATCAAGCAACATAACATCTGAATATAATGCACCACAAGCACATTTAAATTAGCATTTCCTCGTCATAAACTGCAAATCTCTTACCCACTCGCGGTAAATTTTTTTCTGACCTTTTCTTACAACGAAAGAATTGGTACCTAGCTGCCTCTACAATCACTTTTTGGTCATAATAGTCGCAGTTAGTTAGTTAGTTAGAGATTCTACAACCTGATTATTGGAAACGTTCACTTGGAGTGGCGTTAGGGAACAATTTCTAAATGAGGCGAAAGACTGCACTTACTACCGTTGACAAAAAGTAATGTAGTTTCACAGTACCTGGTACTTTTGTGGGCATTTATGTGAACTTATGCAACCACTCGAGACACTCCTCTCCTTTTTCATTTAACTGGCGAGAAGGCGGTATGGCACTCGGAGCTACAGTTGTTGCCTGTTGCACTGCATTTGGGGCGTGATTGGCGAGTAGCAGCTGTACGTTGTTTAGTGGAGTTGCTGTCTTCTGCGTCTGAAACTGAAACAACTGCGTTGCATCTGTCGTGTCACCGCCAGACACCACACTTGCTAGGTGGTAGCCTTTAAATCGGACACGGTCCGGTAGTATACATCAGACGCGCGTGTCGCCACTATCAGTGATCGCAGACCGAGCGCCGCCACACGGCAGGTCTAGAGAGACTTCCTAGCACTCGCCCAGTTGTACAGCCGACTTTGCTAGCGATGGTTCACTGACGAAAACAACAGCCTCTATCGCTTGCAGCTGAGGCACCTGAGCGGGGGCTGGGAGAGGTAAATGCAATTAACAGACAATGCTTGCAATAAAAATAATCACACAAACAAAGAAAATTTTTGCAACGTCCACCTGATTAGAAAAACACTGTAGAAGACATTGTTAATACTGTAAACAGACTCGTGCGAAGCAAAGACAAGGCATAATTAAGGCGCCAGCAAAACAAAAAAGATCACGACAAAACAAAATTGTGGCAGCAGGGATCTGGGTTGTCACTGTGGTGTTCGTTCACCTTTTCATTGCCGAATAAGCGGTGTCTATGAATCATGTGCACTCGGTTCGCTAGACAAACATTCAAACAAATCGTGTTAATGAGTTTTATTACAAAAAGTAAATTACAATACTTAAGTTTGGCAATTACACAGATGTGTCGCTAGCAAAGGGCGACATACTTAATAATGAATCTTCTTCAGTACAGACAGTTCCGAGTCTGTGCTACATACAAAGTACACAGGAAGTAACTGGAGCTGATGCTTCTATCCAAGTCGCTAGTATTTAAGCTGCTATTGAACTGGGCCGTCACCAGTGCGTCGCGGCGCGTATGTCTCTTCACATAGGGGCCGCTGCCGTCTCGTTGTCATACTGGGGAATGGGCGGTCAGCGTGATATTGGCTGACGTCTTCTGATAGCCTTCTCTTCTCTATCGTTCCTGACTGGCGTGGCGGCGCTTGACTTCACGCCTTAACAGAAATACATTGAGAAAGTGGCTTTAACAGAATGGCAGGGTATTATTAAGCAGAGCATGTGAGCGAGCATTTGAAAACGGCGAAGCAAGTCGAATGCTCACGTGCTACAGTCGTGAGCTTTTACGGACGGAGGTAAAAGGACAGTGAAACTACAACCATGCGCTTAATGGTCGGACATCCTCGACTCTTCACGGAAAGTGGGTTTTGGAGTCTTCTCTGCTCTGTAAAGAAGGATAGATGGTGAACTGTGGCATCTCTGCAGAAAGAACACAAAGCTGCTGAACGCACAAGAGTTTTGGAGAACTCCGTTCATCGTACACTACTGGTCATTAAAATTGCTACACGAAGAAGAAATGCAGATGATAATCGGGTATTCATTGGACAAAGATATTATACTAGAACTGACATGTGATTACATTTTCACACAATTTGGGTGCATAGATCCTGAGAAGTCAGTACCCAGAACAACCACCTCTGGGCGTAATAACGCCCTTGATACGCCTGGGCACTGAGTCAAACAGAACTTGGATGGCATGTACATGTACAGCTACCCATGCAGCTTCAACACGATACCACAGTTCATCAAGAGTAGTGACTGGTGTCTTGTGACGAGCCAGTTGCTCGGCCGCCATTCACCAGACGTTTCCAATTGGTGAGAGATCTGGAGAATGTGCTGGCCAGGGCAGCAATCGAACATTTTCTGTATCCAGAAAGGCCCGTACAGGACCTGCAACATGCGGTCGTGCATTGTCCTACTGAAATGTAGGGTTTTGCAGGGATCGAATGAAGGGTAGAGCCGCGGGTCGTAACACATCTGAACTGTAACGTCCACCGTTCAAAGCGCCATCAATGCGAACAAGAGATTCCTGAGACATGTAACCAGTGGCACCCTATACCGTCATGCCGTGTGATATGGCGATGACGAATACACGTGTGGTGTACGTACTGTAAGACCTTCAGTACACACAACATCGGATTATTTGATTTGTCGCTCTAACGAAGTAGGCGAGTGTCAGCAATATGTCTCGTAGTCTTATCGTGGCGTGTTTATCTTCTGCCGTTAGGTCAGACGATAGAAATGCCACTTGCACGCTTAGAGTAGCAGATTGACGATAACCAACTTTAAACAGAACTTGATTAATTTTCACACTCATTTATTAAAATAACAACAAGCATAAAAAATACTTTACTTGGTTCTGGATGCTACTTATAATTGACAATCTGAAGTTCCTTTGGTATTGCTACGTAGTTCGGAGACGGACGAGCGCTGCGCCTGCGCTGTTGTGCTTAGCGGTGCGCGCTCTTGTGGGAAAGTTGTGTTTGCGCTGACTACGCGCAACTATGCACATAACAACGCGCTTCCAATTTGCATTCACCGCGATGTCATCAAGCACGGATGCGACCATCATGACGCTGTAAATAGAACCTCGATTCATCCGAAAAAAAATGACGTGTTGCCATTCGTGCACCCAGGTTCGTCGTTGAGTACATCATCGCAGGCGCTCCTGTCTGTGATGCAGCGTCAAGGGTAACCGCAGCCATGGTCTCCGAGGTGATAGTCCATACTGCTGCAAACGACGTCGAACTTTTCGTGCAGATGGTTGTTGTCTTGCAAACGTCCCCATCTCTTGACTCAGGGATCGACACGTGGGTGCACGATCCGTTACAGCCATGCGGATAAGATGCCTGTCATCTCGAGTGATACGAGGCCGTTGGGATCCAGCACGGCGTTCCGTATTACTCTCCTGAACCCACCGATTCCACATTCTGCTAACAGTCTTTGGATCTCGACCAACGCGAGCAGCAATGTAGCGATACGATAAACCACAATCGCGATAGGCTACAATCCTACCTTTATCAAAGTCGGAAACGTGGTGGTACGCATTTCTCCTCCTTACACGGGACATCACAACAACGTTTCACCAGGCAACGCCGGTCAACTGGTGTTTGTGTATGAGAAATCGGTTGGAAACTTTCCTAATGTCGGCACGTTGTAAGTGTTGCCACCGGCCCCAACCTTGTGTGAATGCTCTGAAAAGGTCATCATTTGCGTATCACAGCATCCTCTCCCTGTCGGTTAAATTTCGCGTCTGTGGCACGTCATCTTCGTGTTGTAGCAATTTTAATGAACATTAGTGTACTAGTGCTGAACATCGAATACCGCAGCAGACCACCCCCTGCGTGATCACATGTTGACCCAACAACATCGTCAGTTACGATTATAGTGGGCAGAGGACCATAAGGATTCGACCGTTTCTCATTGGAAACGTGTCGGCGCTTCCGATGAATCACCTTGTGTACCATATCGATGGTCGTCTCCAGAAACGTCGTCACCGAGGTGAAATATGCATCGCGCCAAGGACGCAGGCTGATGAGAGCAGTATTATGGTATATGAGTCAATCTCTTATTTTTATTTCATGGGGCCTGTGGTAGTAATCGAAGACACGTTGACAGTTATGAACAACCTGCATCGCTTGGTGCTCGATGTCTTCCCTCATGGCGATGTCGTCTTTCAGCAATATAATCGTTCGTGTTTTGTAGCCATAACTGTGCTACAATGGTTTAAGTAAGATTGTAGTGAACTCGCGTTGATGTTTCCGTAGCCAGAGTCACTTGATGTAAATTCTATGGAAGCCATCTGTGTCGCTATTAAGGCGCCATCACCGCTTACGCAAATCAGCGGAATATTATTTACTCAAGTTACATGGCCTGCGTGTCGGCATTTGTCTATTTCCACAAACCTACCAACAAATTGTCGGATCCCTGACACGTAGAATCAATGCTGTATTCCCTTCGAAAGTTTGACAGACAAGCTATTAGGCAGGTGGTCATAATGTTTTGGCACAATAGTGTATAGTTACAAAGAGAAGTAATGCAAACACTAAAGTCATATAGAACATCTTGCTTAACATTGCAGGTAAATTGTTTATAGACCAAATGGAACAGATTGGGGGTCAAGTATTAGAATCAGAATTTAAGAGCGCTTTGGAAGACTTAAGATCAAATGAGGCAGAAGGGATAGATAACATTGCAACAGAATTTCTAAAATCATTGCGGAAAGTGGTAACAAAACGACTATTGACGTTGTTTTGAATACTGTATGTGTCTGGGGATCTATCATCAGTCAGGAAAACATCATTCACACATTTCCAAAGATTACAAGAACTGACAAGTGCGAGAATTACTGCACAGTGTGCTTAACCGCTCATGCTTACAAGTTGCTGACAAGAATAATATACAGAAGAGTGGATAAGAAATTTGAGGTTGTGTTAGATATCGATCTGTCTGGCTGTATGAAAGGTAGTTGCGCCAGTGAGGCTGTTCTGAGGCTGTGGTTGATAAGTGAAACAAGACTAAAAAATATCTAGACTAGTAACAGAATTTTTTTGTCTGAAAAATGCGTTCAACAATATAATGTGGTGAAAGATGTTTGAAATTCTGAGAAAAATAGGAGTAAGCTAAAAATAAAGATGGGTAATATACAATATTGGCAAGAACCAAGAGGGAGAAATTAGAGTAGGAGACCAAGAACTAAGTGCTCGGATGGAAAAGTGTGTAAGACAGGGATGTTGTCTTTCGTCCGCATTGTTAAATCTACATATCGAAACAAAGGAAAGGCTCAAGGATGCGAATAAAACACTTTCGTCGATTAGCTGAAGTATTTCTTCCGTTGCATGTGATTTCTTACAGTTTTCTTCCTTGTACATATGTTTTCCTTTCCAACTTTTGTTATTTCTCTTGTCAGCAATGTCCTTTCCTCTTAAACTGAACAGCCTACTGTGCAATTCATTGTCGCAGTATCTATAGCCCCAGAGAATTTAAAGCATATCCCCTCATTCTTTAGCATTTCCACATCCGACTTCTTTGCACACTGATTCTTCCTGAGTAGCCTCTTAAGCTTCAGCCTGCTACTCATTACCACTAAATTGTGATCAGAATCCATATCCACTCCCAGGGACATATTGCAATCCAGTAATTGATTTAGGAAACTCTGCCTGGAAAATTATCTCCCCGTATCTCCAAGCCTTATCCCAGTATACCTCCTCCTCTTGTGATTCTCGAACATATACTCCTTATTACCAACTGAAGATTATTGCAAAACTTAATTAGTCTTTCTCCTCTCTCAATCCTACCACCAAGCCCATATTATCCTGAAAGCCTTTATTCTACTCTTCCCCCTACAATCGCAGTCCAATCCGCCATGACAATTAGTTTTTCATCTCGCTTTACATACTGAATTACGCGTGCAGTATCCTCACATACTCTTTCTAGCTCTTTATCTTCTGCTTCGGATGTCAGCATGTATACGTAAACTTTTTTAATTACTAGTGAAAGACGCTACACCTCTACCATTTGCACTGTATTGAGCAAATCAATAATACTCACCAGGAGGTTCATATCTATCTTAAGAATTTATTTAGGATTATGTGAAGGCTAATTGTTTGACTTTTCGATGCTATTTCCCACACAGGGCGTCCAATATCACGGTTGGTAGAATTTTGTCCTTGTAAATTCGAGTTTAATTCTGGTCTCCTAGTCATTGGAGAAAACAATTGAAGCAGTATTTTTGCCACCTATAGCGTCTTCCTTCATCTCCCTGTTATGCGTGTGTTTCAAAATAGTTGCCTGTCCATGGTAATTAGTAGATAATTTATTATTTTAACCAAGGAATTTTGCATTTGTGGAGTCTGCGATTTTGTTGATGGCAGTGCTGTTCGTGGAAAAATAAGCATTCGTAGTCTTCTTTTCTGTTGAAAGTAAGTTTGCTTGATCGGCCCCCATTTCGTAATTAGATTTATTTGTCAATGTAGCTTGCCCAAGTTTGCGACAAGTTGTCTGTCACTTGCGAGGAATGTAGTGTTGTTGTCATTCTGAGTAAGTTTAACTGCAACGTCTGGTGAGGTGTCATCTATGAGTGCATTCAGTAGCATTGGCGATATGACAGAATTCCGATGTTGTCAATTAATTTTTAGTGTGTTTACCTAGAATTCTCACGGTTACTACTCCGTCTTTTAGGAAGTTGTCTATAAATTTTATGTAGGTTTCCAAGATCGTTGTTTGTCTTAACAGTTTTTAGATTAATTTATCCGTCCACACTTCATAAAATGCGTCATGTTCGTCTAGAAAGATTCCTGCTGTGGGCTCTGCCAAGTAAAAATTTTTCTGACATCTTCAACTACTGTCGGTGTTGTATTTCCGTCGATATATTTTCTTGAAATCAGATTACTCTGTTCAACGGTAATTCTACTGCCTATAGTAGCAGCAGTTTACTGTATTTATTTATGTAAAAACTGCAGTAGTCAGACCGGAATACCAAAAATGTACCACATCCCAAACGTCATTATGGGTCTCATCGTGACATTACGACCTTCCCCAGTTGTAATAATTATGTAACGGCTCTGCTATTCTCTGTCTTCTAACGTGTTTCGTTGTGCGAGTTTTGCAGAACACACCTCGAACTAGGCGTGAATCGCTGCTGTTCCCAAGAGTCTTCAGGCAGCAACGAGTAACACCGGTGTTACACACAAATATATTGCTTTCAATTATTTTCAGAGGAATTGGCTGTCCCTCGGCCGAACTAAAAAAGAAATTACGTCGCCACATGTAGCGGGAAATTTACGACAGGAACCCGCGCATACGGAAAAGACGGAACGGGAAGGACCTCGTTTATCTTCCATGCGTCCAAATGTTTGGCTGCTCGCTTTCAAACAGATTATTCATTTCACGTTACACTAACGCTTTTTGTATTCCTTCGCACAGTGACATTCTGCATTGTGATATTGCTATCGCCGAGCACATAAATACAGTATTCACGGACGATGTGTTGAGTTTCCTGTGGAAATACCTTTCTCTCGATCAGACCTTTACCGAGTGGATGGGAGGCTAGGTCCCAGCTAAAAGTACAGGCTCAGTGGCTAGAGCAAAACCTTATCGAGAAAAACACCAAGAAAGAAAGACGGTTTAAAAATTAACCGGAAGAGGTACGTGAGTCCTCGTGTGTTCGTCTTCCTATTTTCTGCCTACGAGAAGAAGCCTTCCAATTGGCCTGCATCTGTAAATATGCATCCAAGTATCATCATAAAGAAATAACTGTTGCTAAAGATACGTCTGTCATTATCATGGTTCTCGTGGCAACGGTGCCCTTGTTCCACACAGATAACGCCCACACAGGTTGCTAATGGTCAACAGTGTACTACTAATACCTAGTCCACTACAACATTTTAAGATATCAATTTCTGACCATTGGATGCTAGATCAAACTTGCTTTTTTTAATGTACTAGTTAAGGGATGTTTATGATAACACTGAAACCTCTTTCAGGACATTTATGACACAGCCAATGGCTACTGCAACAGGTGAACACAGTTTCAACAATTCCAGGTGATGAAAAAACTACTTTCAGTCGAGTGTACCAGTAGCTGAAAGCAGATTATAAAATTTAACTCTCTTGTCGAAAGAATACACTACAGCTGCTAAACTTGCCAATAACACAACTAAATTGGAAACATCTTTATTTCTAAAGGTGACAAAGAAAATACTGTAATTCTTAAGGACAAACGACAATACACTGACAAAACACAAGAGTTCATCTTACAAAACAGAATTAAAAAATTATAATGCCCAAAGTACAGGTTGCAGATTAAGGTAAAAAATATTTAAAAAGTACAAGTTACACACTAAATGGCAGAGGAAAAGAAAAATTAATACAGGGTCATCCCACTGCACCAATCCTCCAATAACAACCAAAGATACGTGAGCCAAAAAGCCGAGCAAGTCCATTCGTAAATTTGAAGGAAGATCCCATTTACTAACATCCAGAGTTATATCTTAAATGTATAAAATAAGAGACGACAGAAACATGAGAAACGCAACACAGTTAATACAAGTCACAGAAGATATTTAAATCGAAGACACACACCCGTTCTCCGTTTTGATATAAATTGTATGAACCCTAACAGAGACAACAAGCATCATAGAACAGAATCTGAAAGCTAACTCACACCCCCCAGATTAAGGAAGTACCCAAGTTGATGGAATGGACAATAGAAAAAATTACCCTGCGTTTGTCAATAAATATTATTTAAAAAATGATGCACTGCCAATGGTCTCACCAGTGTTTGGAACACGAGCAAATATCTATATGAACCATGTAGGAAAACGGATTTTTAAAATTTTTATCATAAATGGTACAACATTCTGTACTGGTCTCATACATGAAAAATATCCTGTGTTTAACTGTTGAACCACTAAGAAAAATTGACCAATTACATGTAGGAATAAACACAATAAATAAATAAGTGATGTTCACAATAGAAAAATAACATGAAAACCAAGAAGTTTGTTAAGTAGAGCAAAAACAAAAAACCTGCATATCTTTGAAATTTACTGTAAACCTGCAGCACCTACCACAATTATACACCAGACCTCAAATCATCCAAACTCACAGAAATAAACCTGAATGAGATACATGCTCCACAGAACCAACATGGTACCACTCAGTGCAGAACACTATTAGAAGAAACAATACGTTTTCATTCAAATAGCATGATGCAATGGGAACAATGATAATCTTTTCAAAAAATTAAAGAAAAAAGAAAAAAAACAAATAGTCAGTAAACTCAGCACACACACACACAGCCACAAGAAGCTACTTCTCTTCACACAAACAAGCACATGGTACGACAATAGAAAGACGGTATAAACAATAAATCCCAAAAAGAAAATACATTAAGCACAGTGCACAAGTACACTTCAGCACAAACTTTCACATAAAATAATAAATATGTTCAAAACACATTGCATAAAAATAGCTTTTAAAAAAGACAGTTCAGTTCGAAAGTACATCAGGAAATAACAAAGACACAGGCACATACGAGAAGGCAGAAATATACCATCTTCTTCGCCAGAAATTTTATGCACGCTATTCAGGACAAACTGGCAGAAGAAGTGATGCTTGACATTAACATGGAAAAATGGATCAAGCCACACTACGTTTGGAGAATATTTACGAGAAATGAATCTCAAGCCAGTTGCAAACGATGTGAAAACAGAATAAATAACGACGGATGTCTGTCAACTTTTTAAGAAAACTATAACATGCACGAAACAAGGGCAGCAAAGGAACTATTATTAAATGACGAAGCGAATATGACAGTCATTTCATTGTTTACATTCACTGATTACACAGTGCACAGATAACCCAACAGGTGATCTCAAATCGCATCCCTCTCCTAATTAAATATACAAAAAAACCTCTTGATTAAGTGCACACACACACACCCACCCACCCACACACACACACACACAAACACACACATCTATCTACATACTTAATGCACTTACATACAGTGAGAAAACAAGGAAAAACGAAAAAAATAATCGGGTAGTTGGCGTCACTTATAGGAACAAATGACTTACCAGTCACCAAAACTGGCATCCACATTATTCCAGAATGAGATTTTCACTCTGCAGCGGAGTGTGCGCTGATATGAAACTTCCTGGCACATTAAAACTGTGTGCCCCAGCGAGAATTGAACTAGGGACCTTTGCCTTTCGCGGGCAAGTGCTCTACCATCTTCTTTTTTTCTTTTTTTTCTACCCGTCTTCTTCTTATTATTATTATTATTAATCTAATGAACCACTGCAGGAGCAGGACGGCGGGTAGGGCAGGGGTCGACACCCGAAGCCTGGCCATCCCGCCGCCACGCCCAAGCAACGTGTTCGAGTTCGAAGATCGAAGGATCAGGAAGAGGATGTAGTGGGTTTGTCGATGTTGTATTTATTTATTTCTTTAATTTTTATAACATTTTTTTGTATTATAGATTTATTTTTATTTCATGACAAAGAAAGATCCTACAACTGCCGTAGCCGAGCGTCCGAGTCGTATTCTCGTCTGTTGGGAGGGGTTCCCCACTATTCCGTCCGTAGAGGATCAATATGCTCCAGGATTCTTCTTCATTTTCAGCGTCTCATACCCGGAACGCCCCAGTGAGCAGGAGGATCCACAAATACTGAACCTAAATAATTTGCGAAACAAGTTCTGTACTTCGGGTGGCGCATGAAAGCTGCATGTGTTGTCATCAATAGGGACCAAAAGTCTAGTGTGGCTTTGGGAGCATCGCAAAATATGTAGTAAACGGCCATGTCTTTTAGCCAGTTAACGGCGTTCGTTCTGGTTGATGGAAAGTATACGTCGTCGGGGCGCAATATGTCATCACGGGAGATAGACTCCTGCAATCGCCGCAAGAGTAACGCCAGCATGCGCTGCGTCAGTAGCCAGCACGAGCTGGTCGCGGCACACGTCAGACGGTGTGCATCCGTGTCAGCGACTGAGCATGTCGGACACAAGGGGTCGTCCGTTAGATGTATGGAATGTAGCCTCTAACGAGTAGAGAACTTCCCATTCACAACCACATACCACAATGAACGCACCGTCGTAGGTAGAAAATGCGTGTGTACCGTTCGCCACACTGTCTTCCAGGCAACTTCAGGATGTCTGTGGGCGATCGTATTTACAGTTTGCTGCTGTTGATAGAGGCGGTAATAGTCTTTTGTGCTGGGATTCCGTGTCGTCGGAAGTTCTGACCGTAAGTAGCTGAAGTCAATCATGAACCCTCTGATGTGGGTGAGTGCCGATGAAATGTGTCCTACAGAAACCGGGGGATGCAGAGAGTGTGGTGCCACTTCCGCTGTCAGGGTGCCCGTCAGAGTGGCGTGGGCAGAGGTCCACTTGCGACGCATAGTGTTGAGAT
Organism: Schistocerca gregaria; assembly: GCF_023897955.1. Classification (NCBI taxonomy): domain Eukaryota; kingdom Metazoa; phylum Arthropoda; class Insecta; order Orthoptera; family Acrididae; genus Schistocerca; species Schistocerca gregaria. The sequence continues at coordinate 79,449,124 of NC_064931.1, forward strand.
AAAGCGATCGCGCACGGTTATATACATGAATTAAACCGATACCGCCAGCCCGCTGCGGCAGTGTCGGGGTGGTGTATCGGACTTTAAAAACAAGGCCGGTGCTTACGAAATGTCCATATGCTGCTTGAAATCAGTCGGCCATCGTAGCCGTCAAGGGAAGGATATGCGCAAAATAGTTCAGTTTTGAGACAAGATAGGTGTTGACATAACGTGTATTGTGGAGCATATCCAAGCGACGCAGTTTGTTGTCCTGCAGCAGAGCACGTGTCTGGTGTAGGAGCCGACGGTACGTAGCCGCCGCCGTGCGGCGGACATTGCTGTAGAATTGCACTCCTAAACACTTGAGTACGGGCACCTTGTCAAAGGGCACCGCCGTAGTGTGGGAAAGCCCCCTCCGACATCCATGTATTTTGTCTTATTCACGTTGATGACGCTCCCAGCGAAAGCCCGCAACTGACGTAGCCACTGTAGCGCCATATGCATTTCATCCTCTGATCTGGCCAGGAACACCACGTCATCGGCGAATGCACCACAACGAAAGGTCACGTATCGCAAGGAGATACCAGATAATCGCTGCCGTAGATCATGTAAAGCTGGTTCAAGCGCTGCAGCAAATAATATACCCGACTGGGGGCACCCTTGTTTCACTGACCGTCCAAAAACAATGTGACCAGCCTGATAACCGTTGACCATCATGCGGGAGCGCGCTCCGTGGACCAGTCGAAGGACCACCTATGCAGACTCCGGAGAGAGGCCCATGTGTTGCAAAACTGCGCGTAAGAAGCCGTGGTCGACGAGGTCGAATGCGTGAACAAAATCTACGGCGACAAGGGCGCCTCGTATTTTGCAGGCCGCCGTCAAAGCAATTACGTCGCGGTATCCTCCTAACGCCGTATGAATGTTGCTGACACCACCTAAACATGTCTGATCGGTGTGGATGGCTTTCCCGATAGCGGTGTCAAGACGCGCGCGGAGGATACGGGCGAAGATCTTGTAGTCGTTGTTGAGGAGTGTGAGTGGGCGAAAATCCTGCCACCAACAACCACCATTCGGTTTCGGTACTGGGATCAAGATGTCTTCTGTGAATTCTGTGGGGACAGTGAGATCAGGACTGATCAGGTCTTGAAACATTTGGAGCCACTTGTCACCCATTAGGTGGTAAAAAGTGCGGTAGAATTCCAGGGGTAAACCGTCCGGTCCAGGCGACTTGTTCGGTGCTCCACGTGTCAAGGCCGATGTCAGCTCGTCGGGTGTAATGGGCAACAGCAGACTATCATCGGGTGCCACGTCCCGAGGGGCGAGAAAATCGTGCAACAGCTCGTCATAATCACGTACATTTCGCAGATCTTCCATGTGCAAGGTTCCATAGTGTCTGCTGAACGTGTGCGCGATGTCCGTTTGTGTCACTGCGCGGCCGCCCTCCTCCGTGTTTACCGCCGTAACGAGCTGACGTTTGCGGTGGCGCCTCTCGCGCACAAAGTAATACACTGACGCTGTGTCGTTGAGGATACAGTCTTGCACTCGCGCACGGATGCGGACACCTTCTAGCTGCTCTGTCCTGATGCGAAGTAGACGAGCTTTGATGCGTTGTACGGACATCTGACGTTCGGGAGACGGTGCTTGCGTCGCCAGCTCACGTAACGGTGTACAGTAAAATTCCGATGTTGCCCTTTACCAGTTCAATCTGTCACGCCCGTAGGCCTTCAAGGTCTTTCGGAGTGCAGGTTTGACACATCCCAGCCACAACAGCAACGTGGAACCATACATGGGCAGGCGCCTGATACATCGACGCCACGTGTCAGTGACTGCCCGCCGACACGCTTCCTCGCGAAGGAGGGAGACCGTCAGCGTCCACGGGCCCCTGCTGCGTCTTGTGAGTTGTCGGGGCAATGTGACAGTGCAGATGTACGCGAGATGGTCCGTGAAGGCCGTCGGCCAGAGTTCTGCATCACGGGCTGCTGTGCGGAGGGCACGCGAGTTGTATATCCGGTACAGACGACTGGCAGAATGGCTGGTAAAGTGCGTATATCCCGTGATGTAAGAGCCATGTGTCGTGGAGCGCGAGGTTCTAAACATTCATGGTGGTGTCTGATTGTACTATATCGTGTCTCCCTACCACTTTCGCGCAACGACGCTCTGAGCGTGTTTTTTAGGGAATTGACTAGTTTGAACCTGGGAGCTGTTGCTGGTAAGGAGACGCCAGACCACACATGACATGTAGAATTCAGAAGAGTTCAGTTAGACTAGCGATCATATAATCAAATGCTTAATGATCTCAGCGTCAGCTCCACTGCACTCCCTGTAAAAGAATCTTAATACTAACTAAATTTAGTGGAAAGGGTTCAACGCTTTCCTATTTTTAGTTAGCTGGTAAAATAACGTCGAAAAATCAGTTAAGTTTACCATTGGTAACTTTATTCTACTCACAAAACATCGTTTATAAATTGCACTATTGATAAAAGGAAATGTTTTAATACAGGATGGTAAAAACCAACTGCATTCAACAAAAATGTGAACGAATATTCCCTAAATGGGTTTCCAAGTTCTACAATCGATCGAAGGATGACCTATGCCATATCACATCTATAATCTAGGTTTAAATTAAGTTTCACAAAAGAGAAAACTATCAAAATGGTCTACAGTGACACTCAATTATCTTTAATTACTTATCTAACTTGTCGTAAATTACAGTGGCTGATGTAGCTTCTCAATAACTACATAAAAGAAAAATATTCGCGTTTCAGATCTGTTCTTCAAGTGGCAAATGTGAACACCATGAGTTTTAATTAACGATCGACACTAGTATTACAAAAAAAGGGGGCGTAACAGATGAGACTTCTGCAGTTCTGAGTGAAGCCTTATGCGCTCAAAAATGCGGCATCGCGTGCGTTCATTAACTTGTCGGTGTCTAAGCAGCGTCAGGGCGGCAGCGGCCGACGCAGCAGCCATCCAGCCCCCCGTCTCGGAACTAACTCTCTAGTCTAACTTCTCCTTACTACAATTTACCGAAGTTGGTTTAAAAAAACTATCTGGCTATGTTTTCATGTGACCAATCAGGGTCTCAATGTTAACCTTAAGCTCCGCCTACAAAAATTCTGTCTATCCAATGAGAAACGTTATACTTTTCGTGGTGGGGCAATGTTTTTAAAGTTTGCAACGTAACAGAGACGCTAAAAAGTCTCACGCTAAAACCTGCAGCTAGTGTGGTCCTTTTAGCGTTATCGTAAGATCTACACCGCTCTTCTGGAGGGCTCTATCTTTTAACATGGGCTGGGGAGTGATCCTAATGTAACAGACACGCGAAAAAGTCTCACGCTAAAACTTGCAGGTGGTAGTGGCCCTTTTTTGTGTTATCTTAAGATCTATACCGCTTTTCTGGAGGGCTCTAGCTTTTAACATGGGCTGGGGGTGGTCCTTGACATACCTGAGACGCAAAAAAGCCTCACGCTAAAACTTGCGGGTTGTATAGTCGTACAGGTAGGCTCGAGGCGTGGGTGCCCAGCCCCTCCCTTTTCTAGCGTAACACGGTTCTGCTCTCTGCTTCTGTCCTCGTTTCTCCTCTCGGAACTGCGTCTGCCTCACGGTGGGAAGGTACGACATGCATTTAGGCATTCTTGTGTCAGTCTGTGGTATTCCATTTGCTCACTCGTTACTCGTATTACTTTGCTTAATTTAATGTCACGATTTATTCGGAGCTATGTGACATACTACTGGATTTGCTTATCATGTCAGGGTTTTCATGTAAGGTGTTGGATTTGACTGACACCTTACATAAATGAGCAATGTGTCGTGGAGCGCGAGGTCAGGTATAAATGCTTGTAGAGCCGGGCTTGGGACGTAATGCGGTATCTGGTCCTCGGGCCGCAGAAAATTGTCAAAATCGCCGTCCACTATGTAATGGTCCATATTTCCTTGCAAAAGTGGGGCAACCTCCTCCGAATAGAAGACATGCCTGTCACCACGGTGCGAATTACGGGAGGGAGCGTAAACATTAATGAGGCGGACTGCGCCAAGTGTGACTGCGATGCCTCGCTCGTTCGGCAAGTACGTCGCGTCCGTTGCGTCTATGCCATCTCGGAGAAGGATGGCCGTTCCTGCTGCGCCATCGCCTACGGGTGGGCTGTACGTGGTGTAGCCATATACAGGGTGCGTTCCGAAAGTAATGCAATTTTTTTTAAAGTAATTTATTGAACAGATTTGCACAAACACTTAAAATTCTTCAAAGTACTGTCCTTGGGCCTCTACACATTTTTTCCAGCGACTCTGCCATGACCGGTACGCGCCCTGGAAGGCGTCTTCTGGGACCTCTCGCAAGGTCTTCGTCACGGCGGATTGGATCTCGTCTATGGACGAAAAACGGGTTCCTTTCAGGGCTGACTTAATCCTAGGAAACAAAAAGAAGTCAGCTGGGGCGAGGTGAGGACTATAGGGGGGTGGGGCAGCGTTGGCACCTGGTGTTTGGCCAGGAACTCGCGGACTCGTAGCGCGTTGTGGCAAGGCGCGTTGTCGTGATGGAGTTGCCAGGTAGCGGAGATGTCCTTTCTCGTCCTGACGACCCTTTTGCGGAGTCTTTCCAGCACATCCACGTAGTAGGCAGCGTTAACTGTCTGTCCTTGAGGAACAAACTCCTTATGGACCACTCCTTTGCTGTCGAAAAAGACAATGAGCATTGTTTTCATTTTTGATTTGCTCATTCTTGCCTTTTTGGGCTTGGGGGACTGATCAGTGTGCCACTCAGAGCTTTGGCGTTTTGTTTCTGGGTCGTATTCAAAAACCCAGGTTTCATCACCAGTGATGACGTTGTCCAAATAATCAGGTTCAATTTCAACACGTTGCAAAAGTTCACTTGAAATTTCCGCTCGGTTGGTCTTTTCGTCGTCTGACAACACCTTGGGCACGAGCTTGGCGCACACTTTCCTCATCACTAAATCTTCAGTAACAATGCGAAAAACAACAGTAGACGACATGTTCAGTTCATTGGCAACCATCCTGATACTCAATCGACGGTCAGAGTCCAACAGTTGTCGCACACGAGCCACATTGTTGTCGGTTTTGCTGGTTGACGGCCGCCCAGAGCGTTGTTCGTCGTGAACCTCTTCCCGGCCTTCCTTAAAGGCGTTTAACCACCTCGAAACTTGTGAGTAGGACAGAGGAGAGTCCCCGTAAGCCTCACGAATCATTTTGTTAGTCTCCTCAAAAGATTTGTTCAGTTTAGCACAAAACTTAATCGTGTAACGTTGCTCGATCGTCGATTCCATTTTTTCCGTGACATGGTCGGCGCGCAGAGGTTTACAATAACAGACGTCCTGCCGCTTCCACAGCTCGGAGAGCACTGAAACCGGTTTCGCGGCAAAGCTTAGCGTCCCCCCCACCTACTCCATGTGGCCCGCTGCCACTCCGACTACTAGGAGCGGCGCGGCAAATTCAATTACATTACTTTCGGAACGTCCCCTGTAGGTCTAAACGCAGCTCGGGACGGACCTCCTGGAGAAGGACAATGTCCAAGTCTGCCGCTCTGATCATGTCGTGTAACATGCGGGTCTTGCCAGTGGAGTGGACACCATTTACATTGACTGTTCCCACACGGTATGACTGAGACATATCAAGTGGCGGAGGCAGTGCGGCGGTGCAAACCCACAGTGATCTCACACACCACACAGCCATCCATCAGCACGCTGTGCATTACTGTGCCGTATGAGTCCCTCATTGGCAGAGCCCTCCGGGCTCAATGTCAGCCATGGCTTCTGCCGGAGATATCAATGTGTGCTGTGCATCATCTGCCTCCATATCGTCTACCCAGTCACCAAGAGACGATTGTGATGTCATTGGGGGCTGGGCGCTTTCACAGGAGCCCACATTTTGGGAGTCGACGCAATGCGCCTCGTTTTCTGGGCCACCAGATTTAGGAGTGTGTTCCTTGTCTTCAGGCACCTTCTGGCGAATGATGCCACTGGAGTCCGTTGCAATTGTGGGCGAGTCAACAAAGTCGATGTCTTCCGCCGGTTTCACATCCCTGTCCTGTTCTTCAGCTGACAATCGCCTCTTCTTGTGTCACTTGGGTGATTTTTGCTTTCAGGTCCGAGATTTGACATCCACTGGAGGGCGGGGCTCGATACAGTCTCGGTCGCTAGTAACCCCTGTGTCCGATCACGACAGTGACGGTGGCTGGGCGCCCACGACGCTGCGGTGGGCAGAGGCTGTAAGAACCTCTGCACCGTTGGGCTGTTGCGTCGTCGTCGACGGCGTTGACTCTCCAACGGAGCTGGCAGCGGCTTGAGGAGGTAGCATGTGTTGATCATCCATCACATCATGTCGTGCCGCCTCCACATATGTTAGCGGGAGAGAGGTCATAGTGGATCGTAGGGGAAGTTCATTGCGGGACATCTGAACGAGACGCCGCTGCAGACACTCAGTTCTAACATGGCCCTCCTGGCCGCAGCCCGAGCAGGTCCTCGGTTGTCCATGATATATAACAATTGCGCGGCAGCCACCAACGAAAACATATGATGACACGTGCTTCTTAAGTTCTATGCGCACTTGTCGTACCCCGTTAAGGACAGGGTACGTTTCGAATGTGTTCCATTTCTCCTCTGTGTGACTCAGAACTGTGCCGTATGGCCGCAGCGCATCAATGACTAGGTTGGCAGGAACTTCAAACGGTAATTCAAAGATGCGCACGGTACGCACCCCCAGACCAGCATGGTCAACTCCTACCACGCTCACGGTACCGTCTGCGTGACAGAAGCGAAAGCCGTTCGCAGATCGTTGGAGTAATCTGTCGCAGGCCGCTTCGTCAATCAGATTGAGGTACACTGTGCTGGTTACTATAGACAGATGTATTCCTATCAGTTCTTGTGGTTCTATGTGCATGATATCTCGTAGAAACCGTTCAATTTCATGGGCCTTCGGTCTCGCGTACGATGCTTTGTACGTTAGTTTGATTGTAGCTTTTCGATATGAGAGCGCCATGTCGGGTCGGTGCAGGTACTATACGGCAAGACAACGACGCGACCGCGCGCTAGCGGGTAAACAACAACACTTGCGGAGCACTGCCTGGCGCGCCGAGCCCGTGCACACGGTATCACGGCTGAAAGCCGACTGCCATCTGAGCTACCGAAGCACGACTCACGCCCAGTACTCACAGCTTTACTTCTGCCAGTATCTCGTCTCCTACCTTCCAAACTTTAGCTCAAGTGGTAGAGCACTTGCTTGCGAAAGCCAAAGGTCCCCGAGTCTCGGTGGGGTTTGCAGTTTTAATCTGCCAGAAAGTTTTAACTACATTATTGTTCTCTAACGAAATTACTGTGATTCTACGCAAAAAACTGCAACTGTAAGTATCTTTACACTTTATAATAAGATATTGACATCAACTGTTCCACATCTAAGAACCAATATCTGACAACGAAAAATCATGAAATATTATGGGTGTACCCAATGAGGATATTTTATTATAAAGGTGAAACAATGCTTGAAGTATAAATAAAAATTCATGGGCAGCATGCAAAAAGGCGTTTTCTTACTGTCTACTACAATGTGTATATGCTTCTATCAAAGAGGGCTACCACAAGACACTTGCCATAATCAATGAATTTTCTTCGCTTGAAGCAAGACATTTTAAAGCACAAGTATAATAAAAACACAATACCTTGAATGGGACGTTTTTAAACTCTAAACTATAGAAATTTGGTTTTATTTATAATTTATAATCAATGTACTATTTACGTTTTATGAAGGGCAAATTAAATCTCATCTTTAATACACAAAAATCGGTTTACAGGGGCTGCCACATACAATAAGACAGAAAGAAAGTTTATTCAGTTTATCAGTTTATAAACTATTCACAGTGGTACATTTAATTTGGAGTATGCACTATTCTTCTTTGTTATTATTCAATATTACCTGTGTTTTATTAAATCTGCTTACAATGTTATAAATATTGCTGTGTCTGCATAGAAAAATAATTAGCAGATACTTAGTTTCATGCTGGAGTGGAGATGGTAGGGGAAGGTTCACAGCATCAGCAGTTTTACCAGAGCTGCAGGGTTACCTCAGTACAACTCTGATCATGGTAACTGCATCTATGAGCTCAGTCCATATTCTTAGCAGCAGAGATGTGTATTTTGGATCCAGATTGAAGAATTTCTGAATTACTTGTCGTCACATAAAACGAATTTAAAATTATGCATTAATTTAACAGTATAAATTAGCAGCCTGATGTACTTCTTAGAGTAGCTAAGGGTCACAAAACTGAACGGTTATAACGAAAAACGAAAGTGAACATGATGTGGAAGATTTAAGTAGGGGAGAGCGTTGTAGCTATAGGATAGTGTATCCAGGATCACATAATGTGTTTTGGTTGGTACCTAAGTCTAGTGACTGATTTTAGTCACTTGAAGGAGTGCATATTTGAGACCGCCGTAAGCCTTGTCCACCATTTTCTACGGTTTTATTCTTATCAATATGAGATTGTATTCAGGACAGAATTTGTAAGTATTTCGCGTTCTGAGCATTTACTTGCTGTACACTACATCAGAGCTATTTGGAATATATTGTTGATTCTTCAGACACGTAATTTTATGATGAGTAAAATTTTACATATTTTTAGGACTGTTCATGTAACATGTGAATCATCATGTGTCTCGAAACTAAAGAAGGACTTCCACTATGGAACGTGTGGTACTTACATATCAACTCTTTCTTCAGCGTCTTAAGATTCTTAGCTGTCTTGAAAATGGAAATTTGTGTTGGATTCCTGTAGCTTCTATTTGAAAATGTATTTAAACTGTAATTGATTTTTGTTAATACTTCTCCTTAATTTGACTTTGCTTACTGGTAACTGATGTGTAGTGGAGTAATAATGTAACCGATAGACGACTGAGTATAGTATGTTTATTCCCCAGGATAATATTGCTGGCGAATACTAAAAACTCTTCCAAGTTCTGCCCTGGCAACCACCGGAAGCTGAACCACCACTGTCAATGACTAGAAGACTACCAGCTAGAAGGAAACGCTGAGTGAATTGTGGCAAACATGGAAGCTATTGCAGCAGCAGAGAATGATGCAGTATCCAAGTCTGCAAACGAAGCATAATGCCATCAGGATAATTGAGAGACACTGTCGTATTAGTGGCAAAGCATAGTGCAGAAAGAAAGACCTGGGTATAACGCAACAAGTAGTCAGATACCGAACCAGCAGAAAAGAGCCTCTGAAAGGTAAAGTTGCGAAAATCTGAAGTCTGTTGGAGAGCTGATAACGAGGGAACACTAGAACACAGGATGTCATTGACACCCCCATCGCCGCAGATTGCCCAGAAAGCCGCAACGTAAATGCTCCACCATTGCTTAACAAATCTCTCATTGCTGTGTACTGATTGCTGACTGCCAGTGCCTAGTCTCAGCCCCTGTCTCAGTTACAGGTATCCAGTGAGAAGGGAGACTATGGGAGTCGACTCTCGGCACGCCTAGCTGTTGAGCCACAAGTCTTCCTGGAAGGGCTCTGCCACTACTAGCTGCAGTGCCTACTTCCGAGGCAACGCTGGTGTACCGCAGAGACTGCCATAACCCTGTAGGCCTGCTGCAGGCTTTATCTGCGTGACCAAGATTCTGCCATCATCCTCCTTCGGGAGTGAGGGCCATGGCTGCTGCTCATCCCATTCCTGCGGCAGACATCGATGCTAACGGTTAACGTCCCCTAAATGGGTACTTTCCCCTGCATGACCTTGGGCCATGTCTGCTGAGTGCAAATCTTCACCGTCAGTGAAAGCGCTTTGAAGATCGACACGTAAAGCTGGACTCCAGAGGTCTACGGCCGCTTGGTGACGCAACCGCCGGCACATGACGCATTGGCGCAGGCAGAACTGCAAGTCGAGAGCATGCCCGCCTTCCCCTTCTGACAAGGCCTAAGCTCTACCAGCCTGACTGTGGCTCAGCGCCTTAGAATAAATCCTGTATATCTGCTTTATTTATTTATTTATGCATTTACTTTGCCTGGCAACATTAGGGCCTCCAGGCCCTCTCTTACACCTAACCAGGCATACTCAGATTGAACGAATTTCAGTTTCTACAAAACATTAAGGACATATAACGTGTTATACAGTATTAATGTTAAAGAAAAAAATAGATTGTAACAGTAGTATAATGATAACTATAACAATCAAAAAATAATTATAACAATCAATAATAATAATAATAATAATAATAATAATAATAATAATGGCTATGTATATGAAAGGAAACATATTTCTCTTTTATGAATGTCAGTCCTATTGCTAGTTCGGAATTTTCTCGTTGTGTTCTTGCAGCTTGCGAGTTATTCTCATTGAGCAGAGACATAAGACGATAGAATAGCTTGAAAGAGATATAGAAGAGGTAGATAGGTTAGAGGAGGAGAAATAGAATGGTAAAATTCGAAGCTATTATGGAGAGGAGAATGAAAGAGATGAGAGGGGCACAACAATGGTGGCTATACCGTCTCTAATATGTATGTTTTGAGTTCCCCCTTGAATGTTGAGTGGTTCTGGATAAGACGCAGATCACAAGGGAGAGCGTTCCATAGTCGTATGGCTGAGATGGAGAATGACGCGGAGAAAGATTTCGTGCTATGTACAGGTACAGCCAAGATGCTATACGTATCCGATCTGGTATTGCGGTTGTACAATGATGATAGGTGTTTAATGTGAGAAGATAAGTATTGGGGGCACCATTGACTAAGAAATCGATGAAGTAAACACATCGTGTGGAGATCGCGTGCCTTATGAGGGCGTATCCAACCTAGCTGGGAGTATGAAGGACTGATATGACCATACAACCGTATATTGCACACGTATCTAACGCAAGAATTCATCACTAGCTCGAGGCATCTCGAATTTTCACTATTTGTGCCGTGTTGAACTACATCACAATGGTAAAGATTAGGCAAGACTACAAGACTAGTGTTTGGACTAATTTTTGTTTAATATGGGTGGGAAATATTTTTCTAAATTTTTGAATTGCATGTAGGGAGGAGAGCGATTTCCGGCAAGCCGTAAACGTTTGTTCTTCGCAGTTTATGTGTTCATCCAAGATTATTCCAAGGTCTTTTAGTGTTTTTTGGTATGGTAGTTGGGTACCATTGAGGAGTATTTGAGGGACTGTTTCGTGAAACTACCGATTGATTAACTTTGGATGAGATGTAAGTATGACCTGGGATTTCTTGGGGTTTAGTTTCAGACCTAGGTTCTGTGCCCATCGAGAAACAGAGCAAAGATCTGGGTTCATACTCGCTACTGCGCCAGCAATGTTCTTGGGGCTTGCACTTATGTACAGTTGGATGTCGTCGGCATATAGATGGTAGTTGCAGGAGTGGATTACTGAAGAAGTATCATTAATGTACAGTGAGAAGAGTAATGGACCCAGGACGGAGCCTTGGGGAACTCCAGAGCGCACGTTTCTCAATGATGACTTTTCCGACCCACAAATGACTTGTTGACTTCTGTTTTTGTGGTAGCTGTCGAACCAGTGTATTGCGCTGTTTGAGAAATTCAGCTGTTTCATTTTAATTAGTAATATATCAAAGTCAACTGTATCAAAAGCCGTGCTAAAGTCAAACAGTGTTATGACGGTAGCTTCACGTCTGTCCATAGCATGTTTAATGTCATCAGTTACTTTGATTAATGCAGTTGCTGTACTATGGTGCTTTCGAAAGCCTGACCGGTATTTGTCATGGATGTTATGAGTTTTGAGGAAGTCAAGGAAGAGATTCTGTCGTGTGACTGAAACAGACAACTTTGACGAAAGTGCTATCATACAACACGTATACGCGTACTACAGCAGGAAGGAGTATCCGACGCTTAAAAGGGTTGATGGCATCACTGTCAGACAGTGGTTCGTTCACAGGCAGAACGACAAGCCTTTCCAGTGTCTTCAAAAAATTGGCTTCTGTTTTGGCTTCTGTTGGAAGAAAGTTGGACGAAACGTATTAATAAAACGCAGAGACACTGTAGCATGGAGATGTCGTTTCCTGCGCGAGTTGTTAGCAGTGAATCCGGACAATGTAATATGGATTGACGAAACATGGATCAACGTGTGTCATGCTCATTCCGTCGCATGGACGGACAACACGCGCCACGGAACTATGAGAGTGCCAACTAGTCAGGGAGCGCGACTAATTCTAGTTCATAATGGCTCTATGAACGGATTGGTGCCCGGCGCTATGATGATGTTTCAGTAAAATAAAAACTGTCGACTACCCCACGAGGAGATGAATGGAGATACATTCAAAGACTGGTTCGTTAATCTTTTGCAACCAAACGTCAGTTCTGGTAGTGTTTTTGTAATGGACAATTAAACGTAACGCTCTGTACAATTAAATGAGGCACCAACGGCTGCTGCAAGGCGAGACGAAATAGTCAGCTGGTTGAAAGATAAGAAAATAGGCTTTGAACAGAATATGCGAAAAGCGGAACTATAGGAATTAGTGATACGATACAAGTGACAAAAGACGCATTATGTGATTCATACAGTAACAGAGCACCACGGCCACAAAGTTATACGTCTTCCACTTACTGCTGCCGTTACAACGCAAATGAACTCGTCTGGGCTCAAATAAAAGCAGATGTAGCGGAGCGAAGCAAAACCTTTACTTTGTGAGACACAAAGAGGTTGGTAAATGAGACTGTCGCACGAATAACGCCAGAAAACTGGAAGAACGTCGTGAATCACGAGTGGAAATAGATTACAAGGTCAAACATAGAAGAAGGTGTAATAGAAGAATTTGTTCATAATATTGTAATTTCTTTAGCAGACGATGAGGACAGCAGCAGTGAAGATACCGAAGAATATGTGGTCGTGACGAGAGATGACCAATCAGATGACGATGATCTTGGAGTTTCCGTTCTCCTGCACGAAAAATAGAAGTAACGCCTTTATTCGATATTTTGCACGTAACATTTGTGCAATTTGCTTTACCTTTTTAATGTTCAAAATCTGAGTCTGTGTAACTTTTATTTTGGCTGGAACCATACTCATGGTAATTTTTTTAATGATGCTGCTGCCAGTCTCTCAACTACGGCGATACTCCACAGGTACGCAATTTTATTAGAATTAGCTGTGAGAAACGATGCCGAAAGCCTTCTTGAAATTTAAAAATACGGAATTAGTTTGATACTCCCAGTCGACAGCACTTATTACTTCGCGTGAGCTAGTTGTGTTCGACAAGAGTAATATTTTGTAAAAGCATGTTGTAGCATGTGAGGAGTTTGGTTACTTCTGCGCAATAGTTCTAGAAGGGAGAGCGTTGGTGCGCCGCAACAGGTAGTGCGTATTTTCGAGAAGGAGTCACGTGTTAACAGTGACAAAGTTTGTGGCATAACGGGAAAGATGCCCCAGAGAGCCCTGTATGTTGATTCAACGCCGCCTGGGAACAAGGTCGCATCACTACTTCCATAACGTCAGTGTATCCGGCCGAACCACAGTCTTCTGCTAGTCGGAGGCAATGGGCGAGAGTTGAAATGTAAAACTGTGTGTTCTGCTTTTGGAGCCAATAGATTTATATTATGCCCCTCGTCCTAGTGATATGCAGCGCTATGTTTCTGTAGCGGATTGAGTACCGTATAGGGACAGCACGTGGTACTTTTTCCCTTCGCTTGCTGCCATCTGCACTTCGTTTGTGGCTATGGTAGCTACATGTGTGACATCTCGCATACTGGGCCCTGTTGGTGTAAGCATGGAACGAAATGCGTGTTTTCGTAAGTTACGGATGAAATAATGCCCCAGCGTCTTCCTTTGGTTTCAGTTTTCGAGGCCAAAACAGAGTCAACCGTTTAAAGCTCCTCGTGAAAGAAGAAATGAACCAGTAATAGTTTCTATGCATTAACTTATATTCAGATTTGCGCAAGGGCGCCCACTCGATAATTTGTTGTGGGGGTGGGAGCTAGACCTGTGGTATGGAGTATTTTTGAGATTTGGGAAAATGAATGGTGACTTGTAAGTAGCCATAAAGAAGTTCCAGTTCCAACCCAGTTAAAATCCGAGGTAATACCAGCTTTTAAATCATTTTCTTGAAAGAAAAATTATTGAATTTAGTTTTTCGTTTTCTTTTTCCTGAGAGGTGGGGGTAAGGGATGGGGGCGCAGATACGACCCCCCTCGTTCGTTTAGGCATGTGCACTCCTGGATTTGTGATCGTGTGATGAATGTTTCACGTAACAAAGAGCACTTGGACCAATATTTTGAGCAAAATTGCTGAGTAATGATGTGAGGTTAAATGATTAACGAATCGATTCTTTTTGTCCGCAGGTAGCGTATAATTGAGTCAAACATGTGATTGCAGTTTCATTTCGTTTCGTTGTTAATGCTGAATTTTTGAGGACTGCGCCAAGTTTTTATCTTTCTTTTACTTGTCTTTCATGTATCATTACAGGAACAACGAAATAAAAGACGACAAGAAAAGTATGAAGAACTTCCAACATGGTTTGAGTTTACAGTATGCCAATGTCATCAGCATTAAGCTGCCTCACATGTTAAATTTCCCACAGTTATTCACTAATTATTATTTCATTTGTTTTGTCATGTAATTTTATATCTCACTTTTCATCATCTTATTCGTTTCAGATATGTGTCGTTGTGAAATGGCAACTGACACAACCTTGAAATATGGAGAAGAGTGGTTCATTCACAACAACTCTCAATATGAAAATATTTCTCTACAGCCGGCCGCTGTGGTCGAGCGGTTCTAGGCACTTCAGTCTGGAACCGCGCGACCGCTGCGGTCGCAGGTTCGAATCCTGCCTCGGACATGGATGTGTGTGATGTCCTTAGGTTAGTTAGGTTTAAGTAGTTCTATGGCCTAGGGGACTGATGACCTCAGATGTTAAGTCCCATAGTGCTCAGAGCCAATTGAACCATTTTGAATAACGACCATTATTTCTACCGAGTGCTCCATAGTGCTTAGAGCCATCTTCTCTATTTAACTGTTATCGTTCTTGTTCCACAACATTATTTATTATTACAGGAATTTGGAAGATTGCTGTTATCCTCCATCTAATTCTATCTACAATTTTCGACATACAAGAAATCATCAAATTGGAGTTCGTTACTGTCTGCAATGTACGGATATATCCTCTTACCTCTGTACGAGTGTCATTTTCTCAGGTGACACTATCTAGAGATACAGTTCAATGTTCTACTATGGACAACATTATAAGAGAAAAGAAATAATGAAACTGGAAAGGGAAATTAACAGCCCGTCTTTTGCTTTGCTACAAAGGAACTTTAAATGCACTAGAAATCCTCTCTCCTATTCTTGAAAGCTGTCTTCCATTCAGAAACCAGTGCGTCTGTGCCATGCATGAAGTGAGTGAATCTAGGCTGTTACAGAAAAAGAGGATGTCTGCGTTGTTTCGGTGCAGAGTGGTGTATTATCTGTAGAAAAGAGGGGATCAGTCTCCAAGTGATGAAATATGTTTTCATATTCGCCTATAGTTGATGGGAACAGCTCACAGACTTCACTGAGGAGTCAGGCATTGACAGATTTACTACAACTCTACATGTTGTACATATTTGAACAATTTCTTCTAAAGAGAGAGAAATAAATCGATATGAATTCACTCAGCCCTCTGCAGGAAGAAGTACTGATGTCGAAAAACATCACTCATCAAAAATGAAAGTATTGGGCACAAAATCATAGGGAGAAAGTCACTGTCATCCACCAGGACCACAATGGAAATTGGCAACTTACGTTGTGTGTGTCTGGCTACTTTACTCTGTCAGGTGGGTTTTCCATTAGCAGGCCCGCCTATGGCTTGACGAAAGCTGACTGCCAAGTGCAATGATATCATGGTTGAGTAGAACTATGATTGAATGTGTGAGTGTGAATTCCTAAGGGACCAAACTGCTGAGGTCATCGGTCCTTAGACTTACACACTATGGAAACTAATTTAAACTAACTTAGTGTAAGAACAACACACACACCTATGCCCGAGGGAGGACTCGAACATAAGGCGGGAGGGGCCGCCCAACTCGTGACATGGCGCCTCAAATGTTCAAATGTTTGTGAATTCCTATGGGACCAAACTGCGGAGATCACCGGTCCCTAGACTTACACACTATTTAAGCTACCTTATGCTAAGAACAACACACACACCCATGCCGGCGGGAGGGGCCGCGCAGTCCGTGACATGGAGCCTCCAACGACGCACGGCATGGCGCCTCAAACCGCGCCGCTACTCCGCGCACCTTCGTTGAATGTCTTGATTATAATTTTGCATTACTTTAACAGATGTTACAGACCGTTTCATATATACCGTTGCGCCACGTAAGTGTATTTAATACCTTATATTTCATTAATAGAAGGCTGACGACGTTGTTCATCCATCATTCAAAGTTCAGTACCAGAACAGGAATATTTTCAGAACATAAGTACCTAAGTCACAACAGATATGCACTAAGGTTATTTTCAAGCAGGTAATGCCAGCCGGCCGGGGTGGCCAAGCGGTTCTAGGCACTACAGTCTGGAACCGCGCAACCGTTAAAGCCGCTGGTTCGAATCCTGCCTCGGACATGGATGTGTGTGATGTCCTTAGGTTAGTTAGGTTTAAGTAGTTCTAAGTTCTAGGGGACTGATGACCTCAGATGTTAAGTCCCATAGGTTCAGAACCATTTTGGTAGTGCCAGTTTTCAACTTCTATTGCTGTTCAGATTGCCTATGCGAATATTTCATCGGCGCATTATGAAAGTACGGGTGCTTATAAGACGACGGAACTGTGACGACACACAGACGACACAAAAACAAAGCGTGCGACACCATATTGGCACTAATTCGGGCAATTTTCCACCGGTGGAAGCGTCGGTTTTCCTGCGCGAAGCCGAGCCCATTTCTCTTAATAAGAGAGTGAAATATGAGCTTTGGCTGTGTATTCGCAGCACGCCTGCCCTCTTTTTCCCTCCCTCCCCATCTCCCCTCCAGTCAGCCACCAGTACACCTTCTCCCTGCCTCCTTGTCTTCCGCGTTTCCTTTCTCTGTCTCACCTTATCTTCCTCTGCTAATGTTCCAGTTAGTTTCGTACACATAAAGGCACGTAAAAATTAAAATAGACTTTCAGATGTCGTTTCGGTACTATTTATCTCACTACGTGTTTTAATTTTTATTTCTATCTTTACGAGGTACCTATAAACCAATAATGTGTGTCATAAATGCTCTTGAGTTACGTAACAAATGAGTGTTGTCGATTTACTCACTCTTGTATCTGAGTTGGACCGTGTATCCAACAGACGACACTCGACAATAGGGATCTGGCTAAAAATATGACAGTTGTGTTACTATATATAAGTGACTATTAGAAATGACTCAGTCACATTCAAGGCTCTATATTTTTCGAAATATTATATGTACAATAATGATTGATACATTAGCAGAATAGCAAACTCACTGAGCTTGCATTTCGCACTGTACAAATGTTCCATGAATGCCCCAATGGCTATACCACACACTTCCAGGCGCTACAGTCTGGAACCGCGCGACCGCTACGGTCGCAGGATCGAATCCTGCCTCAGGCATGGATGTGTGTAATGCACTTAGGTTAGTTAGGTTTAGGTAGTTCTAAGTTCTAGGGGACTGATGACCTCAGATGTTAAGTGCGATAGTGCTCAGAGATATTTGAACCATTTGAACACACTTCCAAGCTCGTTTCGTGCCATATGCAGTAACATCCTGTCAATGGTCATCACAGCAAGAGTGATGAGCTCTGGTGCCATTCAAGTGTTCTTATAAGGGAAACGCCACACCGCAACCCCTCAGATTTAGTGGTAAAACAGCCCAGTATGTTCAGTCGCAGGTTCGAATCCTGCCTCGGGCATGGATGTGTGTGATGTCCTTAGGTTCTTTAGGTTTAAGTAGTTCTAAGTTCTAGGGGACTAATGACCACAGCAGTTGAGTCCCATAGTGCCCAGAGGCATTTGAACCAAACACACTATAGTAAAGAAAGAATCAATGTACATCCACCACAATTTTCATCGTCATGAGCGTAATTATAAATGAGTGTGTGTACTCGAATGAAGTATGCAAGGTGAAAACAAATGGCAGTGGACGAGTGATACTGTGCACCTCTTATTCTATGTTACTGAGCAGCATATTAAGCATTTACTGTAAAGAACATCATCTTTGCTTTGTCTTTCTTTGTTATGCTAATTGTTGATATTCTGATCAGATGAAGCGCCACCTGTCGGACGTTTTTTGAACTTTTGTATTCTTTTGGTTCTAATAAAACCCCATGTCATTCGAAGCATGTGTGTCAATTTGTATCTGTGTATTTTCGTGATTAATTCAGTTTTCAAATTTATACTGACTTTTCGATCACCCGGTGGATATCGCCAACTTTATCACCCTTTCTTTCAACATCTATGAAATGTCGAATGTAAACTAGTTCCGATACGCATGTGAAATGGCGTAAAGCAGAATGAAGAACTTTGTCTGTTGTTTGACCTGGAACTCAAAAACACAATTTTTGATCGTGCCTGGTTTTTGGCATGAACACTTCAGTATTCATTTTGTTCTGCAACCACAATGTTACGGACCGAAACCACTTCCTCCTTCAGGATCTTCTGAATTTGTCAGACTTTTCTTTCTCAAAGCCGGCCAGTGTGGCCCAGCGGCTCTAGGCGCCTCAGTCTGGAACCACGCGACCGCAACGGTCGCAGGTTAGAATCTTGCCTCGGGCATGGATGTGTGTAATGTCCTTAGGTTAGTTAGGTTTAAGTAGTTCTAACTTCTAGGGGACTGATGACCACAGATGTTAAGTCCCATAGTGCTCAGAGCCATTTAAACCATTTTTTTCTTACTCATGAATGCATTCTGGTTGTATCACAGCTCTATCAAATCTATTGTTGTCCACTTGTGATCTATAGCTTCAAACTATCAGAGTGTAGCTGAGCCCCAATAGCTTGGGCGTCAAATTTTATAGTGGTCACGGTTTCCTTATTAAGGGTAACCAGGTCCCTTCCCCGGGCAGGAATTCCGTGGTGCTACGTCAGAAAATTCATCCCTATTATGATTCTAGCAATGCAAGATAGGCAGGTCTGTCGGCCCTTAATGAGTGTATAAATAGGCCATAGATCCTGCCGCCTTCCAATCGGAAAGTGTCATCGTTGAGTATCTGTAGAAGGATACAGAATTTCTATTTCTTGTGATTAATGGCAACTTGCTCAAAATGTACAAAAAGTTAATGCGTGTGAGTAGTTGGAAAAATACTTCCGTAAAGTTCGAATACAATACCAGTAGTGCGCTGCTTGACACAGTCAAGTCCAGCACATATTTAGCTTTAACGTTACAAAGTGGTATATAATGGAACAAGCACATTAGGATGGTTGCACGGAAGGTGAATTGTCGACTTCACTTTGTTGGGAAAATTCTAGGAAAGTGTTGCTCATGTATCACGAGACAGTGTATGGAACAATAGTGTGACCCATTCCTGAGCGTTTGAGCGTTTTGGTATCCACACCAGGTAGAGTTAAAGGAAGATATCGCAGTAATAAACAGGTGTTCTACCAAATTTGTTACGCGTACCTTCAAACAACTCGTAAGTATTGCAGAAGTCTTCTGCGAGACTAAATGACTGCTTAGAGTGAACACAGCGGTCCTTTTACAAAACTCTATTGAGAGGATGTATACAGCTAGCATTTGTGGCTGACTGTGGAATGATTCTACTGTAACACGAAGAGAAGATAAGAGAAATTAGGTTTCATATGGATGCGTATAAACAGTAGTATTTCTATGGTTCCTTTTCAGAGTGGGCAATAAATCGTATGATTTTTCGCGGTACAGGGCACTTTCCGCCTTTTACCGCATGGTGGCTTGCTCAGCATTTGTGAAGTATACTTGAAGGACATATGAAGTACCAACCCAGGTTTTCGCGGATGATGCTGTAGTATACAGAGAAATTGCAGCATTAGAAAATTGTAGCGGGAAGATCTGCAGCGGATAGGCACTTGGTGCAGGGAGTGGCAACTGACCCTTAACATGGACAAATGTAATGTATTGGGAATACATAGAAAGAAGGATCCTTTATTGTATGATTATGTGATGGAGGAACAAACACTGGTAGTAGATACTTCTGTAAAATATGTGGGAGTATGCGTGCGGAACGATTTGAAGTGGAATGATCATATAAAATTAATTGTTGGTAAGGCGGGTACCAGCTTGAGATTCATTGGGAGAGTCCTTAGAAAACGTAGTCCATCAACAAAGGAGGTGGCTTCCAAAACGCTCGTTCGACCTGTATATGAGTATTGCTCATCAGTGTGGGATCCGTACCAGATCGGGTTAACGGAGGAGACAGAGAAGATCCAAAGAAGAGCGGGGCGTTTCGTCACACGGTTATTTGGTAACCGTGATAGCGCTACGGAGATGTTTAGCAAACTCAAGTGGCAGACTCTGCTAGAGAGGCGCTCTGCATCGCGGTGTAGCTTGCTCGCCAGGTTTCGAGAGGGTGCGTTTCTGGATGAGGTATCGAATATATTGCTTCCCCCTACTTATACCTCCCGAGGAGATCACGAATGTAAAATTAGAGAGATTCGAGCGCCCACGGAGGCTTTCAGACAATCGTTCTTCCCGCGAACCATAAGCGACTGGAACAGAAAAGGAAGGTAATGACCGTGGCACGTAAAGTGCTCTCCGCCACACACCGTTGGGTGGCTTGCGGAGTATAATTGTAGATGTAGATGTAGATGTGACTGACTCCATGAATATTTGACCGACAGTAGCCTTTATGTGATACTGGCTGGCGAATGTTCCATAGTAACGAAAACAGCATTTGGTGTGCCTGAAGAATGAACCTCTAATGTTCTCAGTATGCATAGACGGCTTGTCAGATATGTTCGGAATCATTGTGACATTGTTCGCTGAAAATGCGATTGTCAACAGGAAAGTGTTGGGGGCCCACTCCCAATTTTTATACAGAACTTTCTGTCGCTCCGCAGCTTCAGAGTTCGAGTCGGTGCTTCACACAGTTTCCCCCATGTGCAAAAGAGAATGGGGTCCTGCAGGGCTCTGTACTGAACGTTCCACTCTTCTTAGTGGCCATTAATGGTCTCACAGTATCACTCTTCTTATACGCTGACGACTTTCATATTTCCTTTTGCTCATCTACTATTAGTGTGGCTGAATGTCGACAAGAGGCAGTCGTAGGAAAGGCTCAGTCATGGTCCCTCACCCACGGCTTCCAGTTTTCAACCACCAAGACTTGCGTCTTGCACTTATTTTGCGGTCATACAGTTCGTCCGCACCCACAACTTTATCTTGATTACTATCTCGTTAATTTCCTGGACGCTTATCGCTTTTTAGGACAATGTTTAGTCGCCCACTTAACTTGGCTTTGCCATTTAGTCAGCTTAAGGAAAAGTGCCTGCGGAACCTTAACATTCTTCGATGCCTGAGTCACACTGAATGTGGTGCAGATGATCCTACATTGTTGCACCTATACGAAGACCTTGACAGCCCTGTCTAGACTATGGGATCCTGGCTTATGGTTCAGCATCGCCCTCAGCATTGCGAATGCTGGATCCTATACACCACTGTGGAGTTCGACTTGCGACGGGAGTTTCCCGAACGAGCCCTGTGAACAGCCCACTCGTAGAAGCTTGGGTTCCTCCATTGCTGACTGAGCGACAATAACTGCTTGCACATTATACCGCCCGCATTCGCAGCTCACTTAAACATCCGAAGTTCCGTCTCTTTCTCCATAACTCGGCGATTGATATGTAGGAACGGCGGCCCAGATCGGGGATTACAGTTGTAGTCCGTGTCTGGTCCCTTCTCACTGAACTTGAGTCTTTCCCTCCACCACCACTCTTCTTGATTCACTCACGTACACTTCCATGGTGTATACCTCGACCACAGCTTCGTCTGGAACTCTCACAAGTCCCAAAGGACGCAGTTTACCCTGCGGTCCTCTGTCGCCTGTTTCTCTGTATTCTTCACGTTTCCCAGGATTCAGAGGTAGTTTACGCAGATGCCTCGATGGTTGGAGGTCACGTTGAGTTCCATTATGCTCTTGCATGACATACTGAACAGTGCTCCTTGCCAGATGGCTGCAGTGTTTCCACTGCTGAGGTGGTGGCCAACATTCACGCTCTTGAGCATATCCGTTCATGGGCTGCGAAATCCTTCCTCATTGGTATCGAATCCTTGAGAGCCTTACAAGCTCTCGACCAGTGCTTCTCTAGTCATCCTTTGGTACTGGCTATCCAAGAGCCTGTTTACGTCTTCAAGCAACGTGGACGGTAAGTGATCTTTGTATGGACACCAGAACACGTCGGAATCCCAGGAAATGAACTTGCCACTAAGCTAGCTAATGAGGCTACTTGTAAACCGCGTCGGGAGACCGGCATGCCGGAATATGGATCTGACAAGGGGATGGCCTCAGACACGGCCAACTGATTCGGCTCAACTTTGGCAGGTCGCTTGTGTACAACCTAAAACGAAGGAATCTAAGATATTTATGGTCAACACCCCCGCGTTTTTGAGAGAATCACCCCTAAAGTTTATGACGAACAATCGACTCAAAATTAGCGGGATCGATAGATAATTGTAAATAGAGCATTTTTCATCATCAAGTATGGGGTCCGAAAACGCATACTTTCGAGAAATTGAGGTAAGAAACTTTTAAAACTGTTGCTTCTGTACCCACATGGTAAATGCTTTTTCGCCGACAGCGCCGATAGCGCAACGGCCAAAGTATCCGGCTGGGAATGATAGGACTCGGGTTCGAATCTCGAAGAAACCCAGCGGATGTTCTTCTTTTGGTTTGTAGTATTCCACATCGCAATTGATAGGGATAGGATGGTTAATAAGGTAAGTAAATCAATATGGAATGGTAATAATAAGGTAAGCAAATAAAGATATCAAACCTCTTGGGATAGTAAACAACTAAAATGTTACTCCAGGTCACTTTACACTGGCTCTTCCAGTCACTGTTACGTGTCCTCACTTTTCTTCGAACAACTAGATGGATGGTACTTGTCATATAAACATTCGAAACAAATATACTCATGGTACCAAGATCATCTAGTGAATGCAGTTTTTCGACAGCAACACCGTTCCTTCCGAAGAGTCGTCGGAAAACAAACTTGGTTACATTTTAAAAATATGTCTTTTTCGGGAATTAACTTTGATGCGTACCACGCATACGATATCATTGCCTGAAAAATCGGTATTGAAAGTTGGTTATGAATTATGCTGTGAATAGTTATTGCATTCGTGCGGTTGTGCAATTCCCGCTGGGTTTCCAGAAGCACACTGCAATTCTGAAGCCTGGAAATAAATTTTTTAACCTGGAGATAGAAGTAAACATCACACGGCTGGCACACAGGTGTGCAGTTTGGCGGTATTACTTTTACTGTGCATGTCGGCTGACCCTCGCCATCTATAAACATTGTGTCACATATAGTAGTATTAATTTGTCCACTCCAGGGATCCAATATTAGACAAAACTTGTTATCAGAAATGTATGGTTTTAAAACATTCTCAATAAATGTTTTCTAAATAGAATTCGTCAGTTTCTCGGATTTGGAACAGTTAATGTAAACATTTTTCAACGAGTCGGTTAAACGACTGATCTCTTCTATAACCCGAGGATCAAATGAAACATTCGTTTCTTGTAAACACAGGATAACCTTAGGCAACACTTTTCCAGAGGCTGTGATGGCATATTGCGCCATGTACGAATGTGTTAGTTTATTTTTACTACCAACTGCGACAAGGGTTCGTTTTTCTCCCTTATGCGATAACGTGCGTCGAATGTTTACCCGATACTCGCATCCTGTTTGATCGGTGCTGATCACGTAATCGCGATTAAAACCGGTCATAAGTGACGCCATTTGCGTGCTGAAAAGAGGCGCCACATTCTGTATATCTTCTATATTTTTTACCTTCTTATGAGAGACTATTTAGTGACGTGCCGCTGTCGAATTTTATACTACGATTTGAAATTTCTTGCCCAATATAATAATGCAGCAAACGTAAAATCCTTGTTAGCCATATATTGAGGCGCTGCACCTGCAGCCCACTCCTGAAGTATTCTCGTTTTTACATTCTCGTTACGACAGTGAGATTCGACAAATCGGTCGTAAGTCCACTTATTTATCGCCTGGTATTTGTCGTATCTTGTCTCTCCTTTAACGATATCACTTTCCCACAATTTCAAGTCCTTCTTCCTTTTCGGGTCTGTTGTTGCTCCATTCTTTTGCAGTGTTTATATGTTCCAATTTGGATGATTCCTGGCTAGCGCTACCACCTTTACTTCAATGGGTATATTGCCGTAGTTCAATCGTTTAGTAAAGTAACCGGTTCGCAATACTCAACGGGGAACAGGTGAAGCACATATTCCCTGTGACTTAGAGATTTCCAAAGTATTATGACCATTTTCCGATACACTAGTCGGGATATCTTCCACTGATCCACTTCCTGCTTCGTCTTCGTGGTATAGTATTTCACTATTAACAAAAGTCATTTCGTTCGTACGCTCCAAAAATCGCTCGACGATAGCCGCTCCTATCAATCCGGAACGCCGGGAAACAGAACTGCCTGCTTCCGGTAGTGCATTGATAATACATCTGTCCTGAAACACTTTTACAAATCAAAACACAAAGTCGGTAACTTCCCGCTTGCAATCGTCTGTGACAGGCTCCCAACTATATATTACAGCGCTAGTCGAAGGGTGTACATCCTCCATTATTCATATTATGCACCTGGAAGATATAACACAACAAACAGTAACTAGTTACTACGGCATAAACAGACGAGCTAATTACTACAAACTACATACAGTACTCGTGAAAAAAATGGTTCAAATGGCTCTGAGCACTATGGGACTTAACAGCTATGCTCATCAGTCCCCTAGAACTTAGAACTACTTAAACCTAAGTAACCTAAGGACATCACACACTTACGGGAGAACACTGTATTGGTTCACACAATGTATTTCAGTCGGTGCGTTAACGGTGGAAAAATCACTACATGTATCTGCGAGCTTCGCGGCAGCCTAATGACGGAAAACAACTCTTTTCAATTGACTTCTATAAGGCTCGGGCTGGACACCTTCACTTTTCCAGGTTCACAACGATGACATGACGAAGAGGCAACCAGGACAACACAACTCTCCCCGCGTGCATTCTGTCCCGTGTCTCGCTGTAAACAAGCGTCGCGCGGTTGGCTATCTGTGATCCCCCGTGAGGAATTTGCACTTGTTTTCATGTGACAAGGCTTAAAAGTTTAATACTTTACTAACTCACGATGTTTGGGATATTAGTTTTCCTACCTTATTATTACCTTTCCTTATTGATTTACTTACGTTGTTAACCCACCTATCCGTATCAGTTGAGATATGAAAAATACAAACGAAAAGAATAACATCCGCTAGGTTTCTCAGAGATTCTAGCCCGAGTATTGCGATTCCCAGCCTAATACGTTGGCCGTTTTTATTCTTTTTTTCAGGAGTGAGGTTTTTTATTATTTTTTTATATTAAGGAAGGTAGGAGAAACAGAAACCTTTATTTTTCACAAAATAAACATAGTGCGTCCTGACACATGATAACTGTCCTCGAAGAAACCTCGCTGCCGTCCTATCATGCAGCATGAAATAACAAAATCAAAGTGGGCCACCTCCGGCACCCTAAAGAAAAGTATTTATAGATATGAAAACAAAATTTGAAGAACATCCATTTCTTAATTGTGCAAGCGTTAGTTTTTCCTAGGCCGCACATTCGCATAGTGTTCTTAGTCGATCACTTTAAGTGGTCGGTTTCACAACGAAAGCACCGCCGCTCATCTTTGCGCACACTGCACACCCCAAGTATATGGCAGGTCCGCAAAAACCGTTACTAGGAAACTGGCATACCAATCCTTGTACTTTTGAAGCCGTAATAGTTTTGTGTGTCCATCTTGCAAGTATTGCCAGTAATCCAGGACGTTCAGTAAGTTCGTACGTGTGTCTCTATAGATGTAATGGACCGTCATACCTGTGATCCACGCCACTGCGTTCGTCTTATGACGCGGAAAGTACGTTTCCTCTGGAAAAATACTTTGTCAGAACCGACTGCTGTATAGATAGTGCTCCGCATGGACACTATTATCTTTCTTGCGAGAGTCCAGACAGCCAATGCCTCGCCGCAGACCAGCCGATGGTCGTCCGTATGCAGCACGCCGCATTGCTGACACAAGGGCGAATCCGCCAAATGTATTGCGTACTTTTTATCATTTGTAGGGTATTTTCGGTTCACGACAATGTACCATGTTGATCTGACTGATGTAGGTAGGTGGGGGTGGTGGACCGTGCGCCACACCACGTGCCAATTAACAGCTGGATATTTCCGTTCCAACCTATTCTGGGCGATCTGTCGAAGAAGCAGATGGTACACGTCCTTCGGTGTCGACTGTCGGGTCGTCGGTAAACGCTCTCGAACGTAACTGAGTTCCACGATGAACGTGCGCACATACGTTAAAGGGGACGATATATGGCCGACACTGACTGGAGGAAGGTGTGACGTTGGTACGATTTCTTCGATGATCGTCCCCGTAAGCGAGTGATTCCTGTTTGAGCATAGTATTAATATACATGGCACGCGCCTTCTCGTGCACGTTCACTAAACCAACGCCCCCTGTCGCGCTGGGAGGGTAAGCGTGTTGAACTGTACCTTAAAGAGGTGTCCCAGGCATACATAGTACCCAAAAGCCTCCTGAATCCTCATAACCATCGTGCGCGTCAAGGGGAGAAGGTGTGCCAGGTGGCACATCATGGGCGCGAAAAAAATGTTGACGAGTAACACTCGCTGCAGCATATCCATCGACCGTAGGGTGTTTTGTCGTACTGCCGTGCGGTCTCTGAGTAACAGTCTGTGGTAGTTATCAGCAGCCGTTCCCGCTGTCTCTTTATGAAAGGTGATACCCAAACAGCGGAGGGTTTGCACCGCAGGTAAGGGTCCTTCCGTTACTGGTTCCAGTCCACGCCCCACGTGCATGAATTGTGATTTTAGGTAGTTGACCACACTTCCAGCTGCCATCCCATACGTCTGTAGCCAATCCAGTGCTGTTTCAGTCTCCCCCTCTTTCCGTACGAGTAACACAATGTCATCGGCGTATGCTCTGCATTTGAATGATAAATGCCGTAGGGAGATCCCGGTTAAACGGCGGCGAAGTCCTGCGAGGCACGGCTCTAAGGCGATCGCATAAAGGAGGATCGACAAGGGGCAACCCTGTCTCACTGATCTTAAGATCTTAAAATACTCAGTTCTCCCTCCGTTGACCACCATCGCTGATCTGGTGCAGTACAACAGTAGCATCACAGCATTGGTCAATAATGGCGAGACACCCATCCTGTTCATCACCGCCGCGATGTACACATGATACACCCGATCAAAAGCATGATAGAAATCTACTGCAACCATCGCCCGCCGGAGGTGGCATGCAGCCGCGAGGGCGACGACGTCACGATAGTCTGCCAAGGCTGTGCGGATATTACTGATGCCGCCAAGAAAAGTCTAATCGGCATGTATTCTATTCTCCAACGACTTTTTGATATGACTGTCCAGGATGCGCATGAAGATCTTGTAGTCACTATTAAGGAGGGTCGAGGGGCGATAATCACATGGCCGCTTGCCACCACGGGGCTTCGGTATCGGTATCATGAGCCCTTCCGTGAATTGAATGTGAACCGGTACTTCTTGCCGCAGAAGCTCATTAAACGTACATAGCCACATCGGTGTCATAATGGTGACAAAGGTACCGTAAAATTCCAATGGGAATCCGTCTGGACCTGGGGACTTGTAGCAGGCCCCTCGTGTAATCGCTTCCTCCAGGTCTTCACATGTAATTTCAGATAACCCATCCGCTTCCCCGTTCACACTCGTCGCGTATCGGATCTCTTCCAGCACGTTCCCCAGCTCCCTCTGTCCCTCCCCGTTTCTCGCATAGAATCTGCTAAAATGATCCATGAACGCCTGTGCTATCCCCCTTTGTGTTGTAAAACGACGGCCATCACTGAGATCGATATCATGTACTAAATTCCTGCGTCTTCTTCGTCTTTCCTTTATCACATAATGCATCGAGGGAACCGCGTTGGGCAGGAAATCCTGCGGCCTCACGCGTATGATCGTACCTGCCATCCTCTACGTCGCAAGTTATACCAGCTTCTCCTTAAATCGGTGGACGGCCGTCTGGCGTTCTGGTGTAGGTGGTTGAGCTAACAGTTCCCGGAGAGCCGTAAAGTAAAACTCAGTGGTCGTGTTCTGCCACTGAGAAACCTCCTTGTCGTAACCTATTAACGTCCTCCGTAAAGCGGGCTTCGCGCACTCGATCCACCACTGCAGGACAGAACCGAAAGAATTTTGTCGATGGAGGCAGCCATGCCACGTGTCCTCCACCATGCGTCGGCATTCTGTATCTCGCAGGTGGGAGACGTTCATCTTCCAATTACCCCTCCGTCTCCATACCTGCTGTCTATCAAAGTTAACCGTACAAATATATGCCTCGTGGTCTGTAAACGCTGTCGGCCATATTTCTGTGTCCACCGTCGACATTGCTAAAGCCCTTGAAACGTAGATCCGATCCAAACGGCTCGGGGAGTGGCTATTAAAAAATGTATATCCTGGTTGGTTGCAATACTTCAGGTCCCATGTATCGACTAATTCCGTTGACCAGCTCCCAAAGTTCTTGGCTAGTAGCATAGTTAGGTTGTTGGTCCTTTCTGTCGAGCACACAATTAAAATCTCCGCCGAGTATGCAACCATCTTATCGTCCCTGGAACAACGGTGTAACCTCATGGACGTAAAAATCTGCTCTGTCGCTTCTCTTATCCGAGCCTGACGGTGCGTATATGTTGATCAAACGTATTTCACCTATGGTGACGGCCGTACCACGGGCAGAAGGCAAATACTCAACTTCCTCTGCACGTATCCCTTCCTTTAATAATATAGCTGTGCCAACGCCTCTCTCGTCACACGGGGAACAGTAAATGTTGTAACCGTAATAGTCCGAGGGGGGAAAGTACCGGAACTTCCTGTAATAGTGCTGTGTCTAAATCCGCAGCCTTTATCAGGTCACTGAGCACCGGCGTCCCAATGCTATTGATGTTAACAGACCCTATCCGATAAGCTTGTTGCATGGCGGTCAACGTTGATAGGGTACCGTACGGTCGCTAATTTTGCCGTACATAGGCTGCTGTCGGACTAACGTCCCCCGCCGACCCCTCATATGGTGTGCCATTATTCCGTGCACTCTGCCGGTCTTACACCGGGAGAGTGCGTGGGAGCAGTTCCTCCGGCATCATCTGTTCCCCACGGGGGTGGCTCTTCCGACCAGTCCTCTGGTGTCCCATCGCCGTCGTGCGGTGCAGGCGCCGTAGCCTCCTCAGTAGCCTGTTGCCGTCTATCGAGCTCCTTCGCTGTGTCTGGAGCGTCGTCAGCGGTAGGTCGTGCCGCCGTCCCGCTGACCCCCGTTGCATCCACGCTAAGCAGTTCTTCTGAATCCATGGTTGTCTGTTCTGTACCCGTAAACGTCTCCGAATTGTCTGTTATATCAGAGTGGTCGTTCTTTACCGTGACGCGGCGCTTCTTCCGTCCGTTTTGGTGATCGCTGTTTACGTTGCCGGGCCTCGGAATCAGAGGTCAGCATGGTCTCCAGTTGTTCGTGGGGGGCGTCGGAATCGTGCGCCGTCGTATTATCGACGTCTCCAAGTGCCTTACCTGAAGGGGCCGCAAGCGGCACCGAAGAGAGGGCGTTCTGTGGCTGCTGCAGGCGGTCCTGCGCAACTTCGTCCTTCCGTGGCTCGCCACGATCTGCCGCTGTCTGTGTGTTCTGGCACGCGTCTGTCTCGCGGCCCACGTCATCGAGTAATGCGGCGACATAAGTCATGGGGAGCACAGTCGGATGCGGCGTGAGGGGCAGCTGTAATAACCTTCGTTGAGCACACTCAGAACGTACATGTCCCTCCTTCCCACACCCAGAGCACGTCCTTGGTTGTCCGTCGTAGATGACAATCGCCCTACAACCAGCGATGTACAAGCATGACGGAACGTGTTTTCGGAGTTCGATCCGTATTTGTCTGACGCCATTGAGGACAGGATACGTCTTGAAACTCACCCATTTTTCAGCCACGTGGGATAGGACCGTTCCATAAGGACACAGGGCGTCTGTCACCAATTCTTCTGGCACTTCGAATGGAAGCTCAACGACGCGGATCGTTCGGAGTCCCATGCCGGCGTGTTCAACTGTTACCGCTCAAAGATTCCCCTCCGAATGACAGAAACGAAGTCCTTGTCGGTGTCGAAGTAGTAGTTCGTCAAATGTTGCTTCATTTATGAGCTTGACATAAACCACGCTGCTGACGATAGATAAGTGTATTCCAACTAGAACTTCAGGTTCGATTTTCACCTCGTCCAGTAAATAACGTTCGATCTCGTAAGCCTTCGGTCGCGCATATTTGTTAACAAAACTAAACTTCAGTGTCGATTTGAGGAACGACAAGGCCATGATTCGTTCTATGTATACCAGCGGCACACCGCTACACACTTAACGTAAACACCTCTCACGCAGACGGGCGACTGGGACGTAAACACCGTCCGAACCGCTGCGCCGTTGAAGGCTTACTGCCGTTGCGCTATCGGCACTGTCGGTAAAAAGCGTTACCATGTGGGTACGGAAGCGGAAGTTGTAGAAGTTTCTCTCTTCCATTCCTAGAAAAGTTTGCGTTTGAGGACCCCATACCTGATAATGAAAAATGCTCTATTTTGCTGAACCTCAGTGACACTGTGGTTCACGTTTGATAGTGGACCACATCTGGTTAGACTGTCAAAATGTAGCCGCTTTGAGGCGTACTCTTAACCTTCCTGACACACTACCTATGGTGGTAGGTGACAATGCCTCAGCGGCTGATCTAGTTTTAATTTTTATTGGAGAAGGGGGTTTTGTCACACAATCTAAGGGTGGCCGTGTCTCCCAGGCCTTCACACTACCTTCATTTTAATCTGCTCCCTCTAGTGCTGTCTGTTCGATTTGGTGTTCGTTTTTCCACCATATGTGTTTCTCTTGCCTTGTGTTGTTAAGTTGGAGAACTTAGTGTGTCGCAGAGGGGCAGGCTCATCCTTTTTCATTCGTGTGGTCAGCCAGCCCAAGCCGTCATCTATATAGTTTTAACACCTTCTACCGCTTTTTTCCTTATAATTAATCTTTTCAATTTTGGTAATCTTTTCAGTTTTGGCGTCCTACTTTCATTTTTGCCTTCAATGCGGTTACACAATTAGATTTCCGCATTTTGTTCCTTCCTCGGATTTCTGGCGACAGGATTTTTTTAGTGCGTGGTTTTAATCTGAGACCTGTGTGACTAAGGAAAATTGGACTGATACCCATGTCAAAAAATGGTTCAAATAGCTCGGAGCACTATGGGACTTAACTGCTGAAGTCATCAGTCCCCGAGAACTTAGAACTACTTAAACCTAACTAACCTAAGGACCTCACACATATCCATGCACGAGGCAGGATTCGAATCTGGGACCGTAGCAGCAGTGCGGTTCCGGACTGAAGCGTCTAGGCCGGCCGCGGTGGTCTAGCGTTTCTAGGCGCGCAGTCAGGAACCGCGCGACTGCTGCGGTCGCAGGTTCGAATCCTGCCTCGGGCATGGATGTGTGTGATGTCCTGAGGTTAGTTAGGTTTAAGTAGTTCTAAGTTCTAGGGGACTTATGACCACATATGTTGAGTCCCATAGTGCTCAGGGCCATTTGAATCGTTTTGAAGCGTCTAGAACCGCTCGGCCACCGCGGCCAGCGATGACCATGTTGTTTGTTCCCTTTATCCTACAAACCAACTAACGAACCAAAGTGCTGTGGTTGTGGAATGGTAAGAAAACACAGACACAAACTACATGTCCAGATGGTGTAATGAAAAACAGCTCTCCTTAACTGTAAGATAAAGTCCGTTAGAAGGATAAAGAACACGATAGTATCTGATTACAAGATTAGTGGTGAACATCTTGAACGCGTCACATCATGTAATAACTTGTCTATAACATTAAGAACCGTTATGTAAAATTATTGTTAAAGGACCCAAATGATAGGAAAACTTTTCTTGGAAGGATTCAGAGAAAGTATAGCGCATCTGTAAAGGAAATTGTATACAAGATAGTATTGTGCCTAACAGTAGAGAATTGTTAGAGGCTTACGAGTTCTTATCAACAAGGCATGGCTACAGACATCGAATGAGCTTAGAGAAGCGCCAGCAGCATCACAGGACTTCGCTGTTGCCAATACGGAATTGTAGAAGAACTGCTGGGTGAACTTAAATGGGAGTCCCTGGAAGAACGACGACGTAGTTGAACTGACACAGGGTTGGGTAGCTGTCGCGAAGGTGTATCTCGGGCACAGTTCATGACAATATCATAAGAGACACTATTGCACGTACACGGTCCACAGCTGAGAAAAACAACACCATGAAGAAACCAAATGCCTGAAGGACGACGCCTCCGAAACGCTGCTGAGGCACAATGCGGTGCTCCAGTCACACTACTTGGCCCCCACAGCAGTCACAGTCACACTGACTAGTCTTTACCAGTAACAGAAATAGTGTAGGATATTGATTACTAGAAAGTAAATTCCACTCCGTCGCACCTTGCAGGCTACTTCCACTGGTAACCAGAGCTGACAGACCCCACCACATATAACCGTCACTTTCACATCCAGCCTTATCGGAAGGTGACCTGCGTAGCTTGCACCAGCGCACCGCCCTCCATAAACAGCCGTCCCTGCCGTTTTTCCACGGCGCTACAAGGATGCACCTCCATCGTTTACATTCAACGGCACACTGGCTACCAGAATTGAGCACCAGCCAACGCTACTTCCGCTTCTCGTTGTCCCAAGAGAGTACTCAGACACAATAGCACTTGCAGCAACATCTGTCTGGAATCGACAACCAGAATCGTTCCCCGAACGGCTCGTTGCTCTAGGTTCAAAGATAGAATTCACGAGCGACTGGCTTCAGTAATGCATCACTTCATGAATGTTCGGGGAAGGATTTATGACAAAAAATACAAATCAAAATAGTTTCCGCACAGAACGACTTACATTTAAGCTAAATGAGTGTCTAATAACCACTCATTTTACCTGCTACTCAGCATTAGCAGCAGTACTTTTAGCCTACTAAAAACTACTGGTACCTACGTAAATTTAGCAATAATAATTCTCTGGGCTATTGTACATACAGTTTTGTAGATGTTCGCAGTGTAATGACAACAAAAGGTAGTTCTCGCTTTCAGGAAACAACCACACACTGAGCATGCCTGAAATCACAGTAACCTCACCACACGACACTGGTCAGATGGTTCTTCGGTATGTAATACGACAGACAGTTCATTACACTCAACGCTCAGCTTATGGTTTTCACTGTTCACTTACTCGAATCACTCAACAGACCAGTATACTACTGCCGGTCACTAAAGGACACTTTTAGTGCTCTTCCTGTAATCTCGAAGTCCCTGCCGACTCTTCTATGAAATCGTTATTTTCTCATCCTGGAGAACGCACAGTGCGCCCTCCTGGTTTGTTTGTCTCCGCACACACTCCACGTGGACTGTTAGTGAAGTCCCAATCTCAGCTTCTCAACTTACCGTCTGCGGAGAACTCTTCACGTTAGTGGCTGTCTACTGACTGATACGTGTCTCTCCTCATTCTCTGAACCCCAACTGAAACTGCAGCCACTGCGACGTTTCCCGCCTGCTACAGTGAGTGAGACAAATCTTCTACTACCCCAATTCAGGCCCAGCGCCACGCTGCAACTTATTAGGCGCACGTGCAACAGCTACCGCTGGACGTTTTCCTTGTTGGCGCCGCATCTCCTACTCCACTGTGTCCACCTCCAACAGTAGGCAACTGCAGCATCCACAGTCGCTGCCTTCCGCCCGGTCATGCCACACATTAATCACCAGTGATAGCCGGCCTTCCCAGGCACTCACTCAAGTCATGGCATTCTCGTCCAGAAGATATGTTCACATTAAGACTGGAATATGTCGTAGCCTCCCTGCCATCACACAACACCTTAGATCAGCTAGGAAGGATGCTAGCTGTGGCAGAAAACTGTGTACATTATCCAAACACTGGTGTCAGTGCAAGCCAGTGTGATCGGCTGGAGAAACCAGGAAGAGAGATACACCGACAGCAACTGGTTACCACCCACCCAGCAGACAAGTGCAACACACACAGTCAGACAGTAAACATATACACACGCACGACACAAGGTACAGTAAACAGAGAATGCATTGTTGAAACATTTCATGCTGATATACCACCCAGCACACAAACGAGTATAGGAAAAAAAATGTTAGACACTGGGCCAGCTTTTCCTGTCTCAGACTGTGAGCAGACAACACCCCATACAGCAGTAAGCAGAAAGGAAACTCTCATCCAGAAAAAAAGAAACACGCTACAACTGTAGACAACAAAAGTATGATACAAGCCTGGCCTAAACTAAAACCCTTGATAAATCGGTCCGGTTGCCCTGCATGGGAGCAGTTGGTGACCACTCACAAGTAAAAAGTTCTATCTCCACCATTCTCTCCTGTAAACATTGAACACGAACCTAGTTTTCCTGTCAACTGCTGCCTACAAATCATTAATAAAATTTACATATTTTTTGGCTCTTTCTGGCCCTGGGAAGGTGACTCAGTTTTAAGCAGCTGCCTGAAAAGTTGGCCAACCAAATACTGTGAATCTCGCTATTCACGTCTGTATGCCATCCCAATGCCATCTACACCAGCATTTTCAATGACCACCAAAGCTGCTGACATAGCTCTGACATCGTGTTTGCAGTGGCCTGCTGACGAACCGTTACTTAATGTGGCACCTATTTGTTGCGCAACCACACTACGCCCAGCACATCTGTAGTGGCCACACATGCAAAAGCACAGGGGTACATAAGACACAATCTCTAGGGCACAATCTAGTAGTACACAGGCACCGCACCAGCGCAGCAACCAGGTCTCCAACCATTCACATTATAGTATTTGCCTGGAATTGGTTTGAGCTAGGTGGTGGTGGTGGTGGTTAGTGTTTAACGTCCCGTCGACAACGAGGTCATTAGAGACGGAGCGGAAGCTCGGGTTAGGGAAGAATTGGGAACGAAATCGGCCGTGCCCTGAAACGATTTAGGGAAATCACGATAAACCTAAATCAGGATGGCTGGAGACGGGATTGAGCTAGGTCATTGTGCAAGCATGGGTTTACTTTGAATAATAACTACTACACACAAAAGTATCATCCTTTACAGGTGCCTGTCCACAGATCCTCACTTCATATGACAGCTCCACATTGCAGAGCCACGATACATCCAGCATAACCCTAGCAACAATACACGGAACAGCACATGGGAGAGTAAGACACAATACATAGTTTGCAATCTAGTACTATAGGCATACAGATTCTATAGGCATGCTGGGAAGACACACAACCATGCTTTCATACCAGTTATGAGGTTGACGCTATGTGTGTACACATGACTCTTGAGTGTGGAAGAAGCCTTACAATTCGTTACACGTAATGTTCAGAATTTGCCCTTATGGTAAACAAACTTGTAGTCCTCAACTGACAAATGTACAACAGTTGGTCGCTAAAATATACTGTTAGTGCTTCTATTGTAATACCGAAGCACCTGTCTGCATCTCTTTTAGAAACGCTATTGTTGTGGTTGGCAGGAGAGCCTACCGTATAGCTAAAGGAGGCCGAAATGCACGCGTCTCAGCTCACGCAGGCTGGCGTGAGGTCGGGAATATGACAAGGGAATTAGAATTGAGAAAAACGGACGTAGCTGGTGGAATAATTAACTTTAATCCATTAATGGAGAACGTCGCTCTTTATGGTACATGATTCACAATATCAATAGTACGGATACTAACGCCTTGCTAGGTCGTAGCAAATAACGTAGCTGAAGGCTATGCTAACTATCGTCTCAGCATATGAGAGAGTAGATCTCAGTGAACCATCGCTAGCAAAGTCGGCTCTACAACTGGGGCGAGTGCTAGGAAGTCTCTCTAGACCTGCCGTGTGGCGGCGCTCGGTCTGCAATCACTGATAGTGGCGACACGCGGGTCCGAGGTATACTACCGGACCGCGGCCGATTTAAAGGCTACCACCTAGCAAGTGTGGTGTCTGGCGGTGACACCACAGCTATCTTTTCACCTACATTGACCATTAGTGAAGTCTCAATGTAAGTTAACACGTATCAACTGAACATCATCAATTCATTTACATTTGGGGCAATGGTAGTCACGTTGTCAAATGAGCATCATTGTTCCAACGCATTTGACTAATGACCGTCACCTTTACATCATCATTGTCTGAATTCCACCTGGGGTAATGATAGTGATCATATATCAATCGATTAACATTGCCAAAATTGCAGTTGATGTAGTGTTAGACATCATATGTGAACTTATCATTGCCCGCAATTGCATTTCATGAAATTGGAGTCCCCTTGTCAGCCAACAAACATGTCCCAAACTACATTCAGGGTAATGTTCGTTGCCATATGTCAATCCACTGAGTTCTGTGTAATGGCAATCAGCTGGTCAGCTAACGGTCTCTGCTACTAACTGCATTGCCCCCTTTCAGTATTATCCATGGTGACCACAGTCACCATATTACCTGACCATTATTTCCCAGTAGTATCCACCATGCACTTGTAATGCACAGGGGAAATTAGATACAATTTTGTGTAACAATGGTGATGTATGGGTGGATTACTGCAGTTTTTATATAACATGTGGAAGGGGGTCATAACATGATGATGTGTGGGCCAGTTTGTTACAGTTTTGTAACTTGTCTGTAAATGAGGTAATTAATTTCAGCCGGTCAGAGTGGCCGTGCGGTTCTGGGCGCTACAATCTGGAACCGAGAGGCCACTACGGTCGCAGGTTCGAATCCTGCCTTGGGCATGGATGTGTGTGATGTCCTTAGGTTAGTTAGGTTTAAGTAGTTCCAAGTTCTAGGCGACTGATGACCTCAGAAGTTAATCCGCATAGTGCTCAGAGCCGTTTGAACCATTTTGAATTAATTTCAGTTTTGAGGTAAAATACTGATACAGAGAGCAATTTGGCACAATTTGAATGTAAAATGATAGGTATATAAGAGGCAAAGTGTCATGAAGCCTTCACTGTGTTAGCAGAATTATGATTTTCTGAATAAGAATACTAACATATTTTTATGTTACAGGAGAAAGTAAATAACCTAGTATGAGGCCATTGTAATATATGAGTGGCTTTGGAAAGGATCATAGGGATCCTAATTTTTCCCCTATACTAACGTATGTTGCTTCTGTTTAGTACAATATTTAATCAAAGTGTAGTGTAGTTTCCATTTCTGATAACATGATTTACCATTATCAGCAGAATGTGACAAAAATTATGTAGTGTAAGGTAAACACCCTAGCATGGGAAACACGATAATGTTTGGCAGACTTTGATTTTGATTTTAGGCGACGTAAGCCGAATATTTGAGAAATTGAGATATGTGGGTAACATTGTTTGCTTTGGTAAATAGTTCAAATTATTCTTATCGAAGAGTGCACTTTGAGCTGTAAGTTAGGTCTGATTATGTATATCGTTTCTTTACTACATGGCATGAACATCGAATTAAGCTCATAAAATAATCTGAAGTGTTATCAAAGGTGTCAGTAAGCAAAGTTGAATGAAGTTTTACATGCAATAGAAAAGATGTCGGTTATACCGTCAGTGAGACAGCACCGCTAGTTCCTGCTGCTAATAAGGCGAGTACATCGTTTGTGTATTACATATCTTTACCAGCTTCAAACAGGAGCGACTGCTTTTCAGTCACCTTGGTAGCTACTAATATAACATTCTTCCAGTCCATATGTGGCATAACAGCAAACCAGTGCTTAATAATATTGGTAAAAAAAATGTCTTGGTTGCAATTTTAGCCTTTTTTATTTTTCAACCACGCGTTTCGCCTTAATTAGGCATATTCAGGTTATCTTTTCTAGATGGACGCGAGTAACTTGACTGTTACTCGCTCCTGTGAACGGGAACGCGTTATGTAGATCTTGGTGCCTCTCGCGTCCATCTGGAAAAGATAACCTGAAGATGCCTAAATAAGGTGAAACGCGTCGTTGAAAAAAAAAAGAAAAATTGAAACCAAGACTTTTTTTATCAATATAGCTACTAATATATTTTTGTAATTGTTGTGGTTGGCAGGAGAGCCAACACCGTATTGCTAAAGGACGCCGAAATGCACGCGTTTTAGCTCACGCAGGCTGGCGTGAGGTCTGGAATATGACAAGGGAATTACAATTGAGAAAAACGGACGTAGCTGGTGGAAGACTTAACTTTAATCCATTCATGGAGAACGTCGCTCTTTATGGTATATGATTCACAATATCAATAGTAGGGATACTGGCGCCTTGCTAGGTCGTAGCAAATAACGTAGCTGAAGGCTATGCTAACTATCGTCTCGGCAAATGAGAGCGTAGATGTCAGTGAACCATTGCTAGCAAAGTCGACTGTACAACTAGGAAGTCTAGGAAGTCTCTCTATACCTGCCGTGTTGCGGCGCTCGGTCTGCAATCACTGATAGTGGCGACACGCGGGTCCGACGTGTACTACTGGACCGCGCCCGATTTAAAGGCTACCACCTAGCAAGTGTGGTGTCTGACGGTGACACCACAGTAATTTCTTGCATGACTGAGCGATTACTAGGAGCAACCTTTCATTTAAAAACAGAGTAGCGTACAGTACCGCCATTGCTATCGACCGTTGTACCGCCCCTCGTATCATACAGGGTTTCGTTTGTTTTGCTTAGAACAGCTCCGTGTTGGTTAGACCATCAGTGAGAGAGCACTGCTGCTAATAAGGCTAGTACACCATTGGTTTAGTACATATCTTCACGAGTTTCAAACAGGAGCGAGTTCAGAAATGGATGGGCACTGTGATTGCTGTGTAGAGATGCGAGCTGAGTTGGTGGCCCTTTGTTCACAGTTCCAGGCAGTGTGGGCTTCTGTCACACAGCTGGAGGCTGCTGCCAAGGGGCATCACTGTGGGGGTCGGACGCGGTGATGTGAGGGACGTCGAGCACGACCCACATGTCCCTGATCGATCCACTGCTGTGGTCAGCCCGGGTACTACCTGCACTGAGGTAGACCCCTCACCCATGGTTGAGTGGGAGATCATTCCAGAGTCTGGTAGGCAGCGAAAGACTTTCTGTGGGGCCGATTGTAGGGACTCCCTGGTTCGTATGATGAACAGGTTTAGGCTGACGAAGTCTCTGAGCTGGAGTCGTCCAACCTGTTCCAGAGGAAGCTTCTCGGCCCCCAAGATCTGGGCATTCACGGAGGGTAGGTTTCTGGTAGTTGGGAGCTCCAACGTTACGCGCGTAATGGGGCCCCTGAAGAACATGGCTGCCAAGGAGGGGAAAGAAGCCAGTGTCCACTCTGTGTGCATACTGGGGGTAGTCATTCCGGATATGGAAGGGCTGCTTCCATATGCCATGACGAGTACAGGGTGCAGTCAACTGCAGGTGGTGGCCCATGTCGGTACAAATGACATGTGTTGCTTTGGATTGGAGGAGATTCTCTCTGGTTTCGGGCCGCTAGTGGAAATGGTAAAGACTGCCAGTTTTGCTTCTGAGATTAAGGCGGAGCTCACCATCTGCAGCTTCGTCGACAGAACCGACTGTGGTACTTTGGTGCAGAGTCGAGTGGAGGGTCTGAATCAGAGGATCACGCGTTTCGGTGACCACGTAGGCTGCAGATTGACAAGTGCCATCGAGTGGTGGGTTCCGCGTTACGCTTAATAGGTCTGCAGTCCACTACACACAGGAAGCAGCCACCATTGACCAGACGTTTTCAAATTGTGAGAGATCTGGAGAATGTGCTGGTCAGGGAAGCAGTCGAACATTTTCTGTATCCAGAAAGGCCCGTACAGGACCTGCAACATGCGGTCGTGCATTATTCTGCTGAAATGTAGGGTTTCGCAGGGCTCGACAGAAGGTAGAGCCACGGGTCGTAGCACATCTTAAATGTAACGTCCAATGCTCAGAGTGCATCAATGCGAACAAGAGGTGACCGAGACGTGAAACCGATGGCACCCACGCCGGGTGATACACCAGTATGGCGACGACGAATACACGCTTCCGATGTGCGTTCACTGCGATGTCGCAAAACACGGATGCGACCATCATGATGCTGTAAACAGAACCTGGGTTTATCCGAAAAAATACGTTTTGCCATTCGTACACCCAGCTTCGTTGTTGAGTACACCATCGCAGGCGCTGCTGTCTGTGATGCAGCGTCAAGGGCAACCGCAGCCATGCTCTCTGAGCTGATAGTCCATGCTGCTGCAAATGCCATCGAACTGTTCGTGCAGATGGTTGTTGTCTTGCAAACGTCCCCATCTGTTGACTCAGAGATCGAGACGTGGCTGCACGATCCGTTACAGACATGGGGATTAGATGCCTGTCATCTCGACTGCTAGTGATACGAGGCCGTTGGGATCCAGCACGGCTTTCTGTATTACCCTCCTGAACACACCTATTCCATATTCTGCTAAGTCATTGGTTATCGAGGAACACGAGCAGCAATCCCGCGATACGATAAACCGCACTCACGATAGGCTAAAATCCGACCTCTATCAAAGTCGGAAACGTGATGGTACGCATTTCTCCTCCTTAGACGAGGCATCACAACAAAGTTTCACCAGGCAACGCCGGTCAACTGCTGTTTGTGTATGAGAAATCGATTGGAAACTATCCTCATGTCAGCACGTTGTAGGTGTCGCCATCGGCGCCAGCGTTGTGTGAATGCTCTGAAAAGCTAATCATTTGCATATCACAGCATATTCTTCCTGTCGGTTAAATTTCGTGTCTGTAGCACGTCATCTTGTTGGTGTAGCAATTTTAATGGCCAGTAGTGTATTAATTGGATCGTTTTACCGACTTCCCAATTCAGAATATACAGTTGCTGAACACTTCAAAGAAAACTTGAGTATCAATTCAAATAGGTATCCCACTCATACACAATTAGATTCGGTGGCGACTGCAATGTTCCCTTTGATATGCTGGAAAAATTATACCCATAGAGCCGGCGCCAGCCATAAAACTTCATCCGAAATTGTATTGGATGCTTTCCCAGAAAATTATTTTGAACAATTTGTTCATGAGCCTACTCGAAGCGTAAATTGTTGCCAAAGCATACTTGACCTCTTAGCAACAAATTATCCTGGACAAATAGGGAGTATCATGACGAATACAGGGATTAGCTACCACAAGGAAGTTGCAGCTAGGCTGAATACCATAACACCTGCAACCATCAAAAAGAAACGCAAAGTACATCTATTTAAAAAAGTTTACAAAATGCTATTAACGCCTTTTCAAGAGACAGTCTCCACTCCTTCCGATCTGATGACGTAAGCGTAGAAAAGTTGTGGAATGATTTCCAAGAGATAGTATGGACGGGAATTGACAGATATATACCACACAAATTAGTAAGTGATGGTACTGATCCCCCATGGAACACAAAACGGGTCAGATCGCTGTTACAGAAGCAACGAAAAAAGCATTCCAAATTTAAAAGAACCCAAAATCCCCAAGTTTAGCAGAAGTCCGAAAGGTAGCGCGTACTTTAATGCGAGATGCTTTTAATAATTTGCGAAACTCTCTCCCGGAATCTGGTAGAAAACCCTAAGAGATTCTGGTCATATATAAAGCACATCAGTGGCAAGACGCAATCAATACCTTCACTACGCGATAACAACGGTGAAGTCACTGATGACAGTGCCACCAAAGCAGAGTTATTAAACACGGTTTTCCGGAACTCCTTCAGCATATAAGACGAAAAAATATTCACGAATTCCAATCAGGAACAGCTGAGAAGATAAGAAACATAAAAGTAGATGTCCTCGATGTCGAGAAGCAGCTGAAATCATTTACTTAAGGCAAGTCTTCCGGTCTACATGGTATAGCAGTCAGGTTCCTTTAAGAGTATGCAGAAGCAGTACCTCGCAAATTTTCAAATGTGTGTATAATCTTATGGGACTTAACTGCTAAGGTCATCAGTCCCTAAGCTTACACACTACTTAACCTAAATAATCCTAAGGACAAACACACACGTCCATGCCTGAGGGAGAACTCGAACCTCCGCCGGGACCTGCCGGCAGTAGCTAAATATTTAGCAATTATATACAACCGCTCGCTCACAGAAAGTTCCGTACCTAAAGACAGGAAAGTTGCTCAAGTCACACCAATACCCAAAAGGGGAACAGGAGTAATCTGCTGAATTACAGCACCATATCACTAACGTCATGTTGCAGTAGGGTTTTGGAACATATACTGTATTCCAAGATTATGAAGTATCTCGAAGAAAACGATTTAGTGACTCATAGTCAACATTGATTTAGAGAATATCGTTCTTGCGAAACACAGCTAGCTCTTTACACTCATGAAGTAATAAGTGCTGTCGACAGGGGATATCAAAAAAATGGTTCACATGGCTCTGAGCACTATGGGACTTAAGTTCTGAGGTCATCTGTCCCCTAGAACTTAGAACTACTTAAACCTAACTAACCTAAGGATATCACACACATCCATGCCCGAAGCAGGATTCGAACCTACTACCGTAGCTGTCGCGCGGTTCCAGACTGTAGCGCTTAGAACCGCTAGACCACCACGGCCACCCTGGCCAGCAGGGATGTCAAATTGATTCCCTATGTTTAGATTTTCAGAAGGATTTCGACACCGTTCACCACAAGCGTCTTCTAATCAAACTGTGTCCCTATGTAATATCGCCTCAGTTGTGCGACTGGATTCGTGATTTCCTTTCAGAAAGGTCACAGTTCGTAGTAATAGACGGAATGTCCAGTAATAGACGGAATGTCCAGCCTTCCCCAAGGAAGTGCTATAGGCTCTCTATGGTTCCCGATCTATATTATCGATATACGAGAAAATCTTAGTAGCCCTCTTAGATTATTTGCAGATGAAGCTGTCACTTACCGTCTTGTAAAGTCATCAGATGACGAAAATGAATTGCAAAATGATTTAGATAAGATATCTGTGTGGTGGGAAAAGTTGCATTTGACCTTGAATAAAGAGAAGTGGTAAGATATTCACATGAGTACTAAAAGAAATCCACTAAATTTCGATTACGCGATAAGACACACAAATCTGAAGGCTGTAAATTCAACTATATACTTACGGATTACAGTTACAAATAAGGTAAACGGGAATGATTACATAGATAATGTTGTGGAGAGAGCAAACCAAAGCCTGTGATTCATTGGCAGAACACTCAGAAGGTGCCACATATTCTGCTAAAGAGACTGCTTAGGCTACACTTGTCCGCCCTATTCTGGAGTATTGCTGTGCGGCTCGTTTTGTATTATCGCGAAATAGGGGAGATAGTGCCACATACATGATACGTGAATTGGAGTGGCAATCATTAAAACAAGTGCGTTATTCGTTGCGACGGTATCTTCTCATGAAATTTCCATCACCAGTTTTCTCCTCCGATTGCGAAAACATTCTGTTGGCGCCCACTTACATAGGGAGAAATAATCATAATGATAAAATAAGAGAAATAAGGGTCCACATAGAAACATTTAAGTTCTCCTTTTTCCCAAGCGTCCTTCGAGAGGGGAACGGTAGAAAGACAGATTGGAGGTGGTTCATTGACCCCTCTACAAGGCACTTAATTGTGAATAGCAGAGTAATCGCGTAGATGTAGATGAATATTTAGTTTGAGGGCAAAGTGTGGTACAGATGCTGCTTAATCTGTAAGTTTCAGTAGTGGTGCCAATATGAATGCCAAGTGTATCTTTTTTTAATGTTTCGCAAGAATTATGTTATGACCGTAGTAACACATGTATTTTTCACTCGAAATCTAGCATATGAGTGAAATGTAATCCAGTATTATTGTGGTGAAGATGCGACGCTGTTGTTCGCGATCAGATCTATTATTGTACATTTCTATTATCATGGGCAAGTGGCATATGTTTTGTGCTCCAAATCGTTATGTGTCTTGATTAAAAAAATATTTTGGTGCAAGCTCATATTTTCAAGATATCGAACTTTCCTCTTACTGCATGGGATCTTGTCCGTTATAGACGACTGCTCACATAAATCAGAAAATCTGGGTTCAAATCTCGGTCTTCTATGAATCTTCAACTTCCTTTAAAGTACCAGTTAAACGATTTGGAA
Organism: Schistocerca gregaria; assembly: GCF_023897955.1. Lineage (NCBI taxonomy): Eukaryota > Metazoa > Arthropoda > Insecta > Orthoptera > Acrididae > Schistocerca > Schistocerca gregaria. Next base: position 79,493,321 of record NC_064931.1, read on the forward strand.
ATTGTGTTGTCTTTAACGCAAAAGGAAATGTTAGCCGGTCATCATCCATGAGTCAAACTAACTGGTGCATTTTTGTGCCACATAGCGAGAAAAAGAGAACACTCTGTACTGACAAGGCAAGTATCCATGTTTCTTATTGGTGTAGCACGGAATTTCATCTGACGCTGATGAAGTCTGTGAGTTCCGGAGCAAACTTTGGCGGTGGAGGAGAAGACGTGACATTAATATCGGTCCTGAGTCTGGCCGGCAGCTGGCGGCTGCAGCCCGCGATCCGGAAACTTCTGACGGAGCCGGCAGAAGAGAACACGGCGCAACATTGCGGCAGGCGCGCCCTTTGATGTAACCACCGGGAGCACAGCTGCAGGCAGCCGGAAACCGCTTCCCAGCAGGCAACACTGTTCAAGGATTTTGCTGAAATTTGTTAAAAACTTGGGTTCAGAAGTGGAGCACCCGTTGTCTGGACATGCCTTAATACTCTGTGAGAAGTTCTAGAAAACAGTTACAGTTCAGGTCTCACGGCGTTACTTTCTTCCTACCATGAATGATAATATTTTGTGTTGGTTTTCATTCAAAATTCTCAATGTTTTTTCCACCGACGTTATCGTTACCCCTGACCTTTTTCAGATCATCTGTAAGTATTTCACGGATTACGTTTGCCACTGTTGATCTAGCTTCCAGTGTACTGATGACTATCTACAGTCTTTTTATAAGATTGTCCTATATTTCGATGGTAGTGATTTTCAAAGAGTCCAGGGGACTTCAGCTAGAAGTACGCGGGTCGCGTCTGCAGGAAACCGAGCTCAGTCGGGCATTGCTTCCACTTACTTGTGTCAGGCTCCTTCTTTCTGCTTCCCTGTCGGCCTACCTTGGCCAACTCTAGCGTTTTCGACGCAAACATCATTAGGTTTCGAAGCCCGGGGGTGTCTTTACAATTTTCTTATTCCTACTTGTAACACAACTCTGGAGGGGAGCCTACCCCTTAAGTAAAGCCAGCAATCCTGTAAGCTGTGAGGATAACGCCGCAAGTTGGACGAGAGGCCAGCACCCTCTCTTCGTAAAAAATTAAACATGCTTTGAAGACTACAAGTAAGCATCCGTACATTACTGACAAAATTGACGACCTCAATGGCAAAGAAACAGTATACGATTTGGAACGTGGAATGTAAGGAATCTGTACAAGACAGGAGCTGCAATCAGTGTTGTAGTAGAAATTCAGAGGTACGAACTAGACCTAGTTGTACTACAAGATATCCGGTAGGAGGATGCTGGTAGCATTGATGTTGAAAACTGTACTATTCTGTATGGAGCCTGTGAACGAGGTCATCTGTTAGGCACTGGCTTCTGCGTCAGTAAGACTTTGGCCATTGATGTTTCAGAGTTTGTTTCCGTCAACCCAAGAATATCTGTTCTAACACTGGGCGTAAAACATATTAAGGCGACTTTTGTGAACTGTCATGCTGCAACGGAGGAGAGCGAAAGTGAAGTGAAAGACGAGTTCTGTGCACAGCTACAGGCAGTGATGGACGCTATACCAAATGGACACCTGAGGATCCTCCCTGATGATATGAATGCCAAGGTTGGGAAGGAACAAATATTCCAAGACACAACAGGGAGGCACAGTCTACACAACCTAAGCAACGACAATGCTATATTAACATGTATATGTTTTGCATCATTACTCGAATAAACAACGAGCGGCAGACGTTCCAATGTTACTCCTTAAACATACCTCACCACAGTAGGTGCTGACACTTCTAATATACATTATGTTGTTATGGTTGGAGCTACCCATCATTGTTCATGATGTTGGAGCATTAGATTTAAACCACACAATCTTTGTGCCTTCTAGGAAGATTTATGCTATTTGTATTCGGTGTTACAGCTTGCTGGTGAATGGAATCTATTTAGTGTTCAGGCCTTTTATCCGTAGAGAATGGGAAGACATAGAAGCTGGCCTTGGGGAAGATCAGTTTGAATTCCATGGAAACGTAGAAATACAGAATCAATTTTCAACTTGGAAGGTAGGCTGACGAAAGCCAAACCCATGTCTATAGCATTTGTAAATTTCAAAAAAAGTTTGACGATACTGACTAGAACAAACTCTTTGTATCTTTCAAGTTAATGGAAATAAAACATAGAAAGCAAAAGACTGTCTACAACTTGCACAGAAACAAAATTGCATTGTAAGAGTCGAAGGATGAGAAAGAGAGACTGTAATCAAGAAGGAAGTGAGGCATAATTAGCAGGCTATCCCCCATGTTAATGAATACGTCAGCACAACAATCAGTGAAGGAAGGCAATAGAAATTTGAAAACGGAATTAAAATGAAGGAGAGGAGACAAAAATTTTAAGGTTTGCAGTTAATATTGTAATTTTGTCAAAGACACCAAAGGACTTGGGAAATCAGCTTAACAAAACGAGCAGTGTCTAGAACATAAATAAAACACAGAGAATAAAGTTTATAGGAGAAAAATCAGGTGGTGCAGAGGAAATAGTGATAATTTAATTTTTGAAAAAGATGGTAAGGAATGCAGGGATCCAAACGATGTCAGCAATAAAATGGCTTTACACACTATAGGACCTATCATCTATGGTCATCAGTCCCCTAGAACTTAGAACTACTTAAACCTAACTAACCTAAGGACATCACACAACACCCAGTCTTCACGAGGCAGAGAAAATCCCTTACCCCGCCGGGAATCGAATGATGTCAGCAATATTGGGGGTTAGGTTCATCAGCTTCGCTACATCATTAGGATTGTTCATCTCCAGCAAAACTTCCAGTGGAAAAAATACACAAAAGAACCAAGGTGTCACCAGATGGGAGAACTGTAAATCAAATAGACCATGTTGCCATTGATCTCAGAGCCAGGAGATGGGTGCTAGACGTTAAGACAGCGCGGGGTGCCGAAGGTGGGAGTGATCATTTCCTGGTCAGAAGCCTTTTAAACATACAGTGTAAAGGAAGAACGGGGCCTAAGTTAAAAAGATGAAGCAATGAAGACCGGATACCAGGTGCTACTTAGGAACCGCTTTGAAGCACTCAGTGAAATGGACACTAATCAGGACCTTGAACTAATGTGGGGAAACATCCAGAGCTCAGTTAGGGATACAGCAAAGGAAACATTGACGGAAGACACAGTGGGTAAGAAGATCTGGATTGGAAAGAAATGTGCATATGCCATGGAAAGGAAGAACGAAGCCAGGAGCAAGTGGCTGAAGGGGAGAAATCTGGCATAAGGCAAAGCACAATTTGAGGAAGTCCGAAAGACTACACAAGCAACTCTGAGAAGAGCAAAGAGGAAATACATAAGGGATATCATCACTGAAGCAGAAGCAGACTTCAGAGGACAAAAGACTTGGGAAATGTTTCTGAAAGTGAAGTACCTCTGTAAAGGTCACCAGGCCAATCAGAAATTTGTCAAAGGTTCCCATGATAAGATTTCGACGAACGATAGCGAGACAGCTGAGAGATGGAAAGAGTAATTCCGACAGCTGCTAAATTGTGATGAACCCGAACTGCAGTTTGATTTCCAGTACCCAATTACAGTCGATGCAGATTATCCCCCGTCTACCCTAGATGAGATAAAAACCAGAATCAGACACCTTAAGCAGAATAAGAGCCCAGGTGAAGTTGGACTACAGGCTGAAATGATCCTGGCAGGAGGAGGGAAACTTGCCGAATGAATACATCGACTGATACAGGCAATATGGACCAAAGAAGAACTACCAACAGAATGGAAAGCAGCTCGGTCTTGTCCAATACATAAGAAGGGCGACCAACTGAAATGTGACAACTATCGAGGAATCGCCGTGCTTAACGTCTGCTATAAGATCCTGTACAATTGCATCATACATAGAATTCAGCCAGTGGCAGAATCGGTGATTGGGGAGTACCAGGGAGGTTTCCGGCCAGGACGGTCGACAGTAGATCACATCTTCAGTACCCGCATCTCGTGGTCGTGCGGTAGCGTTCTCGCTTCCCACGCCCGGGTTCGATTCCCGGCGGGGTCAGGGATTTTCTCTGCCTCGTTATGGCTGGGTGTTGTGTGATGTCCTTAGGGTAGTTAGGTTTAAGTAGTTCTAAGTTCTAGGGGACTAATGACCATCGATGTTAAGCCCCATAGTGCTCAGAGCCATTTGAACCATTTTGAAAATCTTCAGTCTCTGGCAGTTCACTGAGAAACTGGGTGAATATGGTAAAGATTTGCATATTTTATTGGTTGGTTTTAAGAAGGCCTATGATTGCATACATCGGAAAAACCTGCTCAACTGTTTAAGGGGGTTTGGCATGGCAGAGAAACTCATCAAGCTGATAAAGATCTGTCTGAGCGAAACACTTGCAAAAGTAAAGATTGGAAATCGCGTAACTGAGGAATTTGAAATTGTAACAGGGCTCAGGCAAGGAGATGGGTTGCCCCTATCCTGTTCAACTTTGCCCTCGAGAAGATCGTGCGCGAGACCTTCCCAGAGAATGAAGGTGTTGAAATCGAAGGAAAGAGACTGGTATACTCGGAAGAGGAGTTGGAGCAAATGACCAAAGCACTAAAGGAGGCTGCCAACAAATTTGGGCTAAACATAAACAAAGCCAAGACAGAGTACCCCTTTATGATGCGTGGTCATTGTCAGGCTGCTGGTCATCTACAATCACTCTAAGTTGGGGACCACTGCTGCATGATTTCAAATACCTAGGGGCCCTCTTCACTGAGAACTCGTCATGTGAAGCAGAGATCAAGGCCAGAACACAAGCAGGAAACCGATCTTACCACAGCCTCACACAACTGATTCGGTCCACATATCTCTCCAGAAAGTTCAAGATTAGACTGTACAAAACCCTGATCGAGCCTGTTGTTCTATATGGCATCTACATGACTTCCATAAGCTCCTTGCATTTGAGACAAAAGTGCTTCGGAAGATCTTCGGCCCGGTCCTGGAAGCAGATATAGGGGAATGGAGGATCAGACACAACCAAGAGCTTGAGGATCTATACCAGCAGCCCAACATAACAGGAACAGTCAAAGCCAAACGAATGCAATGGGCCGGCCATGCGGCCCGGATGGAGGTTCACAGATGGCCTCGGAAGCTCCTGGATATCTGTTGTGTACATAGTTCCGCGTAGTCAGCGCGTACACAACTTTCCCACTAGAGCGCGCCCCGCTAAGCACAACGGCGCAGGCGCAGCGCTCGTCCGTCTCCGCACTACGAAATGGCGCTGTCTTAGAGACGGACAAAATTCTGCTTCCGCCGATCCGCGTATTAATATGTAACGCAGCCAATGAGAATGCTGCTAACGTAGAACCTTTTCTCCTCGCGGATCACACTCGCGCAGTGATACCTGAACGCTTGAGGTATTATAACGAGTGTACAGAACTTCGATTAGTAAGTCTGCATCAGTCTGCATTAGTCTGCATTTGTCTGTACCAGTCTATAGTCAAGTTTCAGTCTGAGCCTAATAACATTACCATATTCCTGTACATAGCAATGAAGATAAATGTATAGACACTTTTGTCAAGTATCAGGAATATGTGAGTATAAGATTAACGTACCAAGACCAAAGGAACTTCAGATTGTCAATTGTATACAGAATCCAGTATCAAGTTACGTAATATCTATGCTTTCTTTACTTTAATAAATGTGTGTGAAAATTAATCAACTTCTGTTTAAAGTTGGTCACCGTCAATCTGCTACTCTAAGCGTGCAAGTGGCATTTCTATCGTCTGACCTAACGGCAGAAGATAAACATGCCACGATAAGACCACGAGACATACTGCTGACACTCGCCTACTTCGTTGGAGCGACAAGTCAAATAATCTGATGGTGTGTGTACCGAAGGTCTTACCGTACGCACACCACAATTTCACATCTACAAGAGACCCCCAGGGAGACCCAAGAAGCGTTGGAGGGATGGCCTCCATGAATGTTTAAACCAAGTGTCAATAGATGTGAACGAATGGCGGATAGCAGCAATGGGCAGAATACAGTTGAGGAGGAACTTGTAGAAGCGTGAGGTCCACTGGGCCTGATCAAGTAGCAGTAGTAGTAGTAGTACCAGTAGTGATTTTCAAAAGATCTTTCAACACTCATTGTTATCCTTGCTTGCTTTCTTTGTAGTTTCCATACTTCTTAGTGTTTAATCTTTCCAGAGCATTTCCATGTTTTCCAATTTCCTTCGCTACATCTGTTATTTCTTGCTGGAATACGCCAGTCATCCACGCAGTCTTCTTCGTAATAGCTGAATGAAATATATGTTTTTTTCCCATCGTTAATAATTCTGCACAATTCTTTTCAGTTGCCATGTTCAGTTATTTTAATTTTGTCTAAAAGTTTTATATTTTATGTCTTTATGCTGGACATATTAAGACGTAGTTATTTCTTTATGCTGGACATATTAAGACGTTTAGACTGTTCCTTCCGCAACAGAAGGGTTTCAAAAAAATTGGTTCAAATGGCTCTAGGCACTATGGGACTTAATATCTGAGGTCATCAGTCCCATAGACTTAGAACTACTGAAACCTAACAGACACATCGATGAAACTTTCTGGCAGATTAAAACTGTGTGCCCGACCGAGACTCGAACTCGGGACCTTTGCCTTTCGCGGGCAGGTGCTCTACCATCTGAGCTACCGAAGCACGACTCACGGCCGGTACTCACAGCTTTACTTCTGCCAGTATCCGTCTCCTACCTTCCAAACTTTACAGAAGCTCTCCTGCGAACCTTGCAGAACTAGCACTCCTGAAAGAAAGTATATTGCGGAGACATGGCTTAGCCACAGCCTGGGGGATGTTTCCAGAATGAGATTTTCACTCTGCAGCGGAGTGTGCGCTGATATGAAACTTTCTGGCAGATTAAAACTGTGTGCCCGACCGAGACTCGAACTCGGGACCTTTGCCTTTCGCGGGCAGGTGCTCTACCATCTGAGCTACAGAAGCACGACTCACGGCCGGTACTCACAGCTTTACTTCTGCCAGTATCCGTCTCCTACCTTCCAAACTTTACAGAAGCTCTCCTGCGAACCTTGCAGTACTAGCACTCCTGAAAGAAAGTATATTGCGGAGACATGGCTTAGCCACAGCCTGGGGGATGTTTCCAGAATGAGATTTTCACTCTGCAGCGGAGTGTGCGCTGATATGAAACTTTCTGGCAGATTAAAACTGTGTGCCCGACCGAGACTCGAACTCGGGACCTTTGCCTTTCGCGGAAGGTGGTGTTTTTTCTGGTGGTGTTATGAATCCTTAGTACAGGATGATAAATTTAGTCGCAATATTCCTAGTTCACAAAAGTCACCCCGCTTAACTCAGATTTTAAGTTTTCGCCAGTGGTACTTTTCAAATACGTAACACGTCATACCAATTTTCTATACGTAAAATAGCAATCAGGTCTTCAGATTAAATCCTTTTGTCTCAGCTGGGTAGACTAGTAATTATTCAAAGTAAGTACTTCACAAATAAAATTCACAATCCGGAGGTATAATATATTTCCAATAACAAATCCGCTACTATGATTTGTTACACAGCAGTTTTATTCCGTCACAGATAACCACATCTACCAAACTTTCTCGTTTGTATGCAGTATTAGTGACTGTATTCTAACAATGATCGATTTTATTTTGCATAGAAACATTTTTTCATTAAAACAACAACGTAAATTCATATTTTAATACAGCCAGAGGAAATGGTCACAATGATGACAGTCTCCTCACGGTGTGTAGCTTTCAGACGAGTGATAATGACTGCCAGCTTCGTTTCTTACAGCTCCTTCGTCGAGAATTCGTTCGTCATTGTGTCTGCTTCTTTCGGACCATCAAACAAGCGTGATTTCTTCTGATGGTTTGGGAGTCTGGCGCGCCAGCTCCATCAAATAGGCCCACGTTTTCTCGCAGATACTGTATACGTATGGAGGTAAGGCTAGAGCATCATCATTTTCTTTGAGCCTTTGTCCCACTTCAACGCGGGATCGGCCTTCTTACTATGGAATTGGCGGTGTAAGTGTCAGGTGGCCAGATGCCCTTCTGATCACCACCCCATACCCCCCAGTATGGAATTAGTGTACCCCAGCTATCTGCATATAGTGTAAGCCATGGAATAGTGCCCCGTTTTCTAATGTATGAGAGCCGTGTAACTGAGGCGGCACTTGGGGACCAGCCTTATATTGACATAGGGGGATGTGGAAAACCGCATAAAAACTACATCCAGGCTGGGCGGCACACCGGCCCTCGTCGTTAATCCGCCTGGGCTACCCGAGTCCAGGAAGCAGCGTATTAGCGCCCTTGTCTAACCTGGCAGGTTGTCTATAACATGCTGAATAGCATAACTAGCATTAAGTTCTAAAACGTTTTCTTGTAAATGCGTGCAGTCCTTTTTTCGTATAAGTTTTAATTGTGCCTGTAAGTCCACTGAGGGGACTGTACGGTCACCTAGAGTCACCAAGGGAACTTGACTAATAGCTTTGAACATGCTTTCACATAGGCAAATCCACTAATCTATGTATATTATGACTTTGGTATAACTATAACGACGATTTTCAATAAGCGTCACTGGTAAAAACATAACGAGAGATCATTCCCACACTATCATGTTTGCTGTCATTGATGTTTAAACTGGAGAAGACGATATATAACATAATTATAAAATGAGGTGGTTTCGTATGACCTAGAGGAACATGAAGGAGTGTGCATTAGATTCATTCATGTACGGTCATATTCAGTTTTACTAACTACCCGACGACTAATGCTTACTTGTCGCCTGCATTGAGCAGGTGAGCTGTATGTGCAGTTCGACATCATGTTTTAAACCGCTGTTAATATATACAACATAAGCATCAGTGCATGAAATATTAGTAACGAAAAACTTTCGTATATCAGGCATATGATGCTGCGTGAAGAGTTTGACAGAGCACTAAAAGACCTACGTCGAAACGAGGCCTCGAGAGTAGAGAACATTCCACTAGAACTATTGATAGCCTTGGGACAAAACTCTACCATCTGGCGAGCAAGATGAATTAGACAGGCGAAATACCATCCGACTTCCACAAGAATATAACAATTCCAATGCCAAAGAAAGGAGGTGTTGACAGACGTGAAAATTACCGAACGATCAATTTAATAAGTCACGGCTGCAAAATACTAATACGGATTCTTTACAGACGAATGGGAAAACTGGTACAAGCAGGCCTCGGGAAAGATTAGTTTGGATTCCGTAGAAATGTGGAACACTTGAGGCAATACTGACTCTAAGACTTATCTTAGAACATACACTGCTGCCCATTAAAACTGCTACACCACGAAGATGACGTGCTACAGACGCGAAATTCAACCGACAGGAAGAAGATGCTGTGATATGCAAATAATTAGCTTTTCACAGCATTCACACAAGGTTGGCGTCAGTGGCGACACCTACAACGTGCTGACATGAGGAAAGTTTCCAACCGATTTCTCATACACAAACAGCAGTTGACCGGCGTTGCGTGGTGAAACATTGTTGTGATGCCTCGTGTAAGGAGGAGAAATACGTATCATCAATTTTCCGACTCTGATAAAGGTCGGATTGTAGCCTATCATGATTGCGGTTTATCGTATCGTGACATTGTCGCTCGCATTGGTCACGATCCAATGACTGTTAGCAGAATATGGAATCGGTCGGTTCAGGAGGGTAATACGGAACGCCGTGCTGGATAACAACGGCATCGTATCACTAGCAGTCGAAATGGCAGGCATCTTATCACCATGGCTGTAATGGATCGTGCAGCCTCGTCTCGACATTTGTAAGACAACAACCATCTGCACGAACAGTTCGACGACGTTTGCACCAGCATGGACTATCAGCTCGGAGACGATGGCTGCGGTTACCCTTGACGCAGTATCACACAGAAGCGCTTGCGATGGTGTACTCTGCGACTAACCTGGGTGCACGAATGGCAAAACGTTATTTTTTCGGATGAATCCAGGTTCTATTTACAGCATAATGATGGTCGCATCCGTGTTTCGCGACATTGCGGTGAACGCACATTGGAAGCGTGTATAATTCATCGCCATACTGGCGTATCACCCGGCGTAATGGTACGGGGTGCCGTTGGTTACACGTCTCAGTCACCTCTTGTTCGCATTGACGGCACTTTGAACAGTGGACGTTACATTTCAGATGTGTTACGACCCGTGGCTCAACCCTTCATTCGATCCCTGCGAAACCCTACATTTCAGCAGGATAATGCACGACCCCATGTAGGAGGTCATGCACGAACCTTTTTGGATACAGAAAACGTTCGGCTGCTGCCCTGACCAGTACATTATCCAGATCTCTCACCAACTGAAGACGTCTGGTCAATGGTCGCCGAGCAACTGATTCGCCACAATACGTCAGTTATTACTCTTGATGAACTGTGGTATCGTGTAGAAGCTGCATGGGCAGATGTATCTGTACACGCCATCTAAGCTCTGTTTCACTCAACGCCTAGGCGTATCAAGGCCGTTATTACGGCCAAAGGTGATTATTCTGGGTACTGATTTCTGAGGATCTATGCACCCAAATTGCGTGAAAATGTATTGACTTGTCAGTTCTAGTATAATATATCTGTCCAATGCATACCCATTTATTATCAGCATTTCTTCTTGGTGTAGCAGTTTGAATTGCCAATAGAGTAGATTAAGAAAAGGCAAACCTAAGTTTCTAGCATTTGTAGACTTAAAGAAAGCTTTTGACAATGATGATTGGAATGCTGTCTTTCAAATTCTGAAGGTGCCAGGGGTCAAATACAGGGACCGTAAGGCTATTTACAATTTGTACGGAAACCAGATGGCAGTTATAAGACTCGAGGGGCATGAAAGTGAAGCAGTGGTAGAGAAGGGAGTGAGACAGGGTTGTAGCCAACCCCCGATGTTATTCAATCTGTATATTGAGCAAGCAGTAAAGGAAACTAAATAAAAATTTGGAGTAGGAATTAAAATCCATGGAGAAGAAATAAAAACTTTGACGTTTGCTGATGACATCGTAATTCTGTCAGAGACCGCAAAGGACCTGAAGTGCAGCTGAACAGAATGGACAGTGCCTTGAAAGGCGGATATAAGATGAACATCAACAAAAGCAAAACGAGGATAATGGGATGTAGTTGAATTAAGTCGGGTGATGCTGAGGGAATTAGATTAGGAAATGAGACACTTACAGTAGTAGATGAGTTTTGCTAATTGGGGAGCAAAATAACAAATCATGGACGAAGTAGAGACAATATAAAATGTAATTTGGCAACGGCAAGATAAGTTTTTCTGAAGGAGAGAAATTTGTTAACATCAAGTGTTAGGAAGTCTTTCCTGAAAGTATTTGTATGGAGTGTAGCCATGTATGGAAGTGAAACATGGGCGATAGCTAGTTTAAACAAGAAGAGAATACATGGTTCTACGGAAGAACGCTGAAGATCAGATGGGTTGGTCACATAAGTAATGAGGAGGTACTGAAAAGAAATGAGGAGAAGCGAAATTTGTGGCACAACTTGAATAGAAGAAGGGATCAGTTGGTAGGACATGTTCTGAGGCATCAAGGAATCACCAATTTAGTACTGGAGGGCAACGTGGAGGGTAAAAATCGTAGAGGGAGACCAAGAGATGAATACACTAAGCAGATTCAGAAGGATGTAGGTTGCACTAGGTACTGGGAGATGAAGAAGCTTGCACAGGATAGAGTAGCATGGAGAGCTGAATCAAACCAGCTTCTGGACCACAACAACAACATTAGGCATATAATAAGAAGCACTCAGAGAGTGCTAAAGTCAGTTCATCACATGACAAATGTTGAAGAAGATCGTGACACCAGACGCTAATTGCCATAAGAAGAGAGTCATTAATTCACGCGCGGGCGACGAATATGTACCACAAAGTCTCAGCACCTAGTGATGTTCCAACAGCCTGCCTCGGGCATGGATGTGTGTGATGTCCTTAGGTTAGTTAGGTTTAAGTAGTTCTAAGTTCTAGGGGACTGCTGACCTCAGAGGTAAAGTCCCATAGTTTTCAGAGCCATTTAAACCTTTTTTAATACAACACTCCGTTCTCTAGGTGTGTGTAACAAATCAGGATGGATGAACGCTGAAAACTTTATCCACTGATTAGAAAAACTCAAAAAAATGTAAGGTCTACCAAGGAAAACAACATTCTTTTGTTGATAGATAACCACACAACACATGTTACACGGAAACTGTCAGTTTATGTCGAGAAAAACGTACTACACTTTGTTCGTCGTAAGAATAAACCTGATGTAAACAAACACAAGCGCGATGATTGGTCAGCAGCCGTAACTCTCGTACACTGATTTTGTTCCGCTCTTGGAGGTATGTCCTACTTATGTATTAAATGTCTTGTTACAACGTCATTGTTAATTAAACTTCAAGACATTCTGATATATTAAAAACCATCAACGTTTATCGTGAACATACTTTGGTACGTAATTTTTATTTCAAAATTCGTGTATAGTCATAGTCTCCGTAAATGCTACCTGCGCTCTGATTGTCTCGCTCTTCATAAGTACCGTGAATGCAGCTGAGACTCTTTCCTGCTACGTAGTTGAACACGTGCGCGGAACACCGTTAATGGCGAGAAAAAGTTGTTCTGAAGGTTTTACACAAGCTTTCAGCTATGACGTTTTTCGAGAAGCACTACATAGTAAATAGTCATTCATATTCAAGCAATATGCGTGGCGTAATCTGTAGTGTCGTTGAATGAGAATCATGTACGCTTTGGGGCGGCAGTTCAAATTTCGTTGTAGTCCATATTTTTTCGGTTTGAATACCTAGATCATTTAAATAAGAAATTCATCAAATATATATTAATTAAATCATACTTAAACATCGCTTTTCAAGAAAAATGCACGTATTCTACTTTCTAATTTTATATATCACGCAAAATTCTGTATTTCATTGCAAACATAAATTCTTAAGTATCTACACTCCTGGAAATTGAAATAAGTACACCGTGAATTCATTGTCCCAGGAAGGGGAAACTTTATTGACACATTCCTGGGGTCAGATACATCACATGATCACACTGACAGAACCACAGGCACATAGACACAGGCAATAGAGCATGCACAATGTCGGCACTAGTACAGTGTATATCCACCTTTCGCAGCAATGCAGGCTGCTATTCTCCCATGGAGACGATCGTAGAGATGCTGGATGTAGTCCTGTGGAACGGCTTGCCATGCCATTTCCACCTGGCGCCTCAGCTGGACCAGCGTTCGTGCTGGACGTGCAGACCGCTTGAGACGACGCTTCATCCAGTCCCGAACATGCTCAATGGGGGACAGATCCGGAGATCTTGCTGGCCAGGGTAGTTGACTTACACCTTCTAGAGCACGTTGGGTGGCACGGGATACATGCGGACGTGCATTGTCCTGTTGGAACAGCAAGTTCCCTTGCCGGTCTAGGAATGGTAGAACAATGGGTTCGATGACGGTTTGGATGTACCGTGCATTATCCAGTGTCCACTCGACGATCACCAGAGGTGTACGGCCAGTGTAGGAGATCGCTCCCCACACCATGATGCCGGGTGTTGGCCCTGTGTGCCTCGGTCGTATGCAGTCCTGATTGTGACGATCACCTGCACGGCGCCAAACACGCGTACGACCATCATTGGCACCAAGGCAGAAGCGACTCTCATCGCTGAAGACGACACGTCTCCATTCGTCCCTCCATTCACGCCTGTCGCGACACCACTGGAGGCGGGCTGCACGATGTTGGGGCGTGAGCGGAAGACGGCCTAACGGTGTGCGGGACCGTAGCCCAGCTTCATGGAGACGGTTGCGAATGGTCCTCGCCGATACCCCCGGAGCAACAGTGTCCCTAATTTGCTGGGAAGTGGCAGTGCGGTCCCCTATGGCACTGCGTAGGATCCTACGGTCTTGGCGTGCATCCGTGCGTCGCTGCGGTCCGGTCCCAGGTCGACGGGCACGTGCACCTTCCGCCGACCACTGGCGACAACATTGATGTACTGTGGAGACCTCACGCCCCACGTGTTGAGCATTTCGGCGGTACGTCCACCCGGCCTCCCGCATGCCCACTATACGCCCTCGCTCAAAGTCCGTCAACTACACATACGGTTCACGTCCACGCTGTCGCGGCATGCTACCAGTGTTAAAGACTGCGATGGAGCTCCGTATGCCACGGCAAACTGGCTGACACTGACGGCGGCGGTGCACAAATGCTGGGCACCTAGCGCCATTCGACGGCCAACACCGCGGTTCCTGGTGTGTCCGTTGTGCCGTGCGTGTGATCATTGCTTGTACATCCCTCTCGCAGTGTCCGGAGCAAGTATGGTGGGTCTGACACACCGGTGACAATGTGTTCTTTTTTCCATTTCCAGGAGTGTATATTTTATAACAGATTGTTAAGGATTGCTTAAGTAAAGAAAACATTACACAATCAATATTTTTAGAGAAACGACTCAGATACTCTTTATTTGAATATACTCATTGTTTTGTAGGGCAAATGTGGTCTCACTCGAACCAACCAGAACTATAAGCGTCGTAGGAACATGCATAACAATAATTTTCACGCAGCGAGTGCACTATACAAATGATGCATTTTCATAGTTGTCACCACAACACTGCTATTTGAACCCAATAAAACATTTAAGCTTCGAAACGTACTGCAACTAATGCAGAAGCCTTGTGATACGTCACTGCCAAAGGATGGCAAAATGCAGAAAAGGACGTCATAGAAGAGAAGGAGGAAATGTGGACTTTTTGGTGGCTTGGATTTCTGTGTCCGATCGCCTCTTTATCAACGTAGCACTTGTTGTTCTTGTTGTTGTGGTCTTCAGTCCTGAGACTGGTTTGATGCAGCTCTTCATGCTACTCTGTCCTGTGCAAGCTTCTTCATCTCCCAGTACCTACTGCAACCTACATTCTTCTGAATCTGCTTAGTGTATTCATCTCTTGGTGTCCCTCTACGATTTTTACCCTCCCCGCTGCCCTCCAATACTAAACCGGTGATCCCTCGATTTCTCAGAACATGTCGTACCAACCGATCACTTCTCCTAGTCAAGTTGTGCCACAAGCTCCTCTTGACCCAATTCTGTTCAATACCTCCTCATTAGTTATGTGATCAACCCATCTAATATTCAGCATTCTTCTGTAGCACCACATTTCGAAAGCTTCTATTCTCTTCTTGTTTAAGCTATTTATCGTCCACGTTTCACTTCTATACATGGCTACACTCCATACAAATACTTTGAGAAACGACTTCCTGACACTTAAATCAATACTCGATGTTAACAAATTTCTCTTCTTAAGAAACGCTTTCCTTGCCATTGCCAGTCTACATTTTATATACTCTCTACTTCGTCCATCATCAGTTATTTTGCTCGCTAAACAGCGAAACTCCTTTACTACTTTAAGTGTCTCATTTCCTAATCTAATTCCCTCAGCATCACGCGACATAATTAGACTACATTCCATTATCCTCGTTTTGCTTTCCTTGATGTTCATCTTATACCCTCCTTTCAAGACACTATCTATTCCGGTCAACTGCTCGTACAAGTCCTTTGCTATCTCTGACAGAATTAAAATGTCATCGGCGAACCTCAAAGATCTTATTTCTTCTCCGTGGAATTTAATACCTACTCCGAGCTTTTCTTTTGTTTCCTTTATTGCTTGCTCAATACACAGATTGAATAACATCGGGGATAGGCTGCAACACTGTCTCACTCCCTTCCCAACCTCCCTTATAACTGCCATTTGGTTTCTGTACAAATTGTAAATAGCCTTTCGTTCCCTGTATTTTACCCCTGCCACCTTCAGAATTTGAAAGAGAGTATTCCAATCAACGTTGTTAAAAGCCTTCTCTCGGTCTACAAATGCAAGAAACGTAGGTTTGCCTGTTCTTATTCTTTCTTCTAGGATAAGTCGTCGGGTCAGTAACGCCTCACGTGTGCCAACATTTCTACGGAATCCAAACTGATCTTCCCCGAGGTCGGCTTCTATCAGTTTTTCCATTCGTCTGTAAAGAATTCGCGTTAGTATTTTGCAGCTGTGGCTTATTAAACTGATAGTTCGGTAAATTTCACATCTGTCAACACCTGCTTTCTTTGGGATTGGAATTATTATATTCTTCTTGAAGTCTGAGGGTATTTCGCATGTCTCATACATCTTGCTCACTAGATGGTAGAGTTTTGTCAGGACTGGCTCTCCCAAGGCCGTCAGTAGTTCTAATGGAATGTTGTCTACTCCCGGGGCCTTGTTTCGACTCAGGTCTTTCAGTGCTCTTGCAAACTCTTCACGCAGTATCGTATCTCCCATTTCATCTTTATCTACATCCTCTTCCATTTCTATAATATTGTCCTCAAGTGCATCGCCCTTGTATAGACCCTCTATATACTCCTTCCACCTTTCTGCTTTCCCTTCTTTGCTTAGAACTGGGTTTCCATCTGAGTTCTTGATGTTCATACAAGTGGCTCTCTTTACTCCAAAGGTCTCTTTAATTTTCCTGTAGGCTTTCTACTAGCCCTCGTCTTTTTACCTATTTGATCCTCTGCTGCCTTCACTATTTCATCCCTCAAAGCTACCCATTCTTCTTCTACTCTATTTCTTCCCCCATTCTTGTCAACCGTTCCCTAATAGTCTCCCTGAAGCTCTCTACAACCTCTGGTTGTTTCAGTTTATCCAGATCCCATCTTCTCAAATTCCCACCTTTTTGCAGTTTCTTCAGCTTTTATCTTCAGTTCATAACCAATAGATTGTGGTCAGAGTCCACATCTGTCCCTGGAAATGTCTTACAATTTAAAACCTGGTCCTGAATCTCAGTCTAACCATTATATAATCTATCTGATACCTTTTACTATCTCCAGGATTCGTCCATGTATACAACCTTCTTTCATGATTCTTAAACCAAGTATTACCTATGGTTAAGTTATGCTCTGTGCAAAATTCTACCAGGCGGCTTCCTGTTTCATTTCTTAGCCGCAATCCCTATTCACCTGCTATGTTTCCTTCTCTTCCTTTTCCTACTGACGAATCCCAGTCAGCCACGACTATTAAATTTTCGTCTCCCTTCACTACCTGAATAATTTATTTTACCTCATCATACATTTCATCAATTTCTTCGTCGTCTGCAGAGCTAATTGGCATAAAAAGTTGTACTACTTCGTGTCTATCTTGGCCACAATAATGCGTTCACTATGCTGTTTGTAGTAGCTTACCGTACATCTATTTTTTTATTCATTATTAATCCTACTCCTCCATTACCCTTATTTGATTGTTTATTTATAACCTTGTATTCACCTGACCAGAAGTCTTGTTCCTCCTGCCACCGAACTCCACTAAATCCCTCTATGTCTAACATTAACCTATCCATTTCCTTTTTTTTAATTTTCTTACCTACCTGCCCGATTAAGGGATCTGACATTCCACGCTCCGATCCGTAGAACGCCACTTTTCTTTCTGCTGATAACGACATCCTCTTGAGTAGTCCTCTCCCGGAGATCCGAATGGGGGACTATTTTACCTCCGGAATGTTTTACCCAAGAGGACGCCATCATCATTTAACCATTCCGTAAAGCTGCATGCCCTCGGGAAAAATTACGGCTGTAGTTTCCCCTTGCTTTCAGCCGTTCGCAGTACCAGAACAGCAAGGTCATTTTGGTTAGTGTTACAAGGCCAGATCCCCTGTTGCCCCTGCAACTACTGAAAAGGCTGCTGCCCCTCTTCAGGAACCACAAGTTTGTCTGGCCTCTCATCAGATACCCCTCCGTTGTGGTTGCACCTACGGTACGGCTGTCTGTATCGTTAAGGCACGCAAGCCTCCCCACCAACGGCAAGTGAGGTATATCCGATATGGATGTATTTCTGAGACTACGAGGCGACTGACGGTAATACCTTCAGTGGATTCAATTTTTAATTACATGGGATATCAGCAGTGCGCTTTTACGCCACGCATAGCTAATGCAGAAAAATTACCCTAGTTAAAGACAGAAATTTTCTTCTATCTTGTTTTTAATTAGAATACTCTGTTAGCTAAGATTGAGGGCATGTTATGTTTACCGTCAGGTGACCTAAGAAGCGTATCGCTTGAGTTTTGCCATATATAATTTCCTTTTGTTTAAAAATTAAATGCCAATCAAATCCATATTGTTCTCTGCTACTTTCTTTTTACGTCTTTACTAAAACTGCTCACATCGCTGCAGGTTAGTTGGATCAGTTCCCTGGCCACTGCTGTCAAAGTTAAATGCGGTGATAAAACTATCGCCTCGTGTCAACGCTGAGTCGATGTGAGTGCAACGCACAGGAGAAAACGTACGCGTATTATCGTAACTGACTGTACTCGAGACAGCTTAGCTTTCTCATCACGTGAATCGAAATTGAACAAGTTCCCGCAAACGTGGAAGAATACAAAGTATAATGTTTACATGAGGTTTATTCTTATGATGAACGTAGTACAGTTTACTGAGTTTTACCCCACATACCAGCCATCATATGAAACCTCCGGAAGCAGCTTTCTATGCCCTTCTGATGATTACATAATGGGACACCCAGGACAAATGATAACTATCAAAGATGTCGCTCTATTATGTAATGCAGCAGACAGTAGGATTGCTACAATATGTAATGCAGTAAAATGCTATAAAGCTACTCGATTAGTTCCACTGACTTCCCAAATATTCACTGAGTCTTTGAACTGTAGATGACAACAGAGAGCCCACATGATGTCTCAGTGGTTAGCCTGGATGAAGCGGAAGGAGTTGGACCGTGTGATGCCTCTGGAGGTGACGCAGATGACACTCATCAAACTACAATACCTGGACCATATTTTGTAGAAGCATCCCACTTTGCCCTTCCTCCTTAACCTAACGCTGCTCTAAAAGACAGTAAACAGACGATAATGTTGCCCTCATTGCACATCACAAACAGCCCTTTCAAAAGAGCTTCAGAAAACAAAGAAACAAAGAGAACAGCCAACGAGGGGAAGAAAGAAGAAAACCAAAAGACAAGAGCTGAAAAATGGAATGCTAAACAGGAGAGAAAGAGGAGAAGCCTCCTGTTTAGCATTCAATTTTTCAGCTCTTTTCTTTCGGTTTTCTGCCTTCGAGGCTTCTTCTCGTTGGCTTTCTTCTTCGGGGAGAAGAGGCATCCATGGTCTAGCTGTACCTTCGTTAGTAATCAAAACGTCATCGGTCCCGGGCTCGAAACACGCCACTGCATTAACGTTGATTAACAATCAGCATTTGTGGCCAAAGACTTCCGGCATAAGAAGTCAAAATCATTCTGCGAACGGCGTTTTCAAAGACGGTGGAGGTACGGATGCCGGCACTCTGTTGTCCTTCGGGAGAGAAACTGCCCCTAAAGGCGCATTTACCAGCAATGATCAACGGCATGATGATGCAGAAGGCAGCAGAAACCACTGCATTAAAGACACATAACGTGTATCCACAAGACATGTGGCTTGTAATTGAACAAGTGCCACGATGATTTCTCCAAACGTAAAAGATTCCGGTATAGTCCCCCATTCGGGTCTCAGACACAGGACTGTCAGGTAGTTGGTGACCATGAGAGTAAGATTGATTAACCAAGGTAAGGATAACGTTGTACGAGTTGGAGCGTGGATTGTCAGAAGCTTGAACGTGGTAGGGAAGCTAGAAAATCTGAAAAGGGAAATGCAAATGCTCGATCTAGATATAGTAGGCGATTGTACCCTGCCAAGTAAAGATTGGGATGTCTATGGGTTCATTGTGGGGTGTGCAGACAGACCGTCATGCGAAGTACTTTAGAACACGTTTTCTGAAAATTGCCTTGAGCTACTAGCTTGGCAGCCCACACGCAGTGGAAATATTTTAGTCCTCTTCGTTTGAAATAGGCCGGACGTTATCCACAATGTCAATATAGAAATGGGGATTAGCAATCATGATGTCATTGTAGCAACTATAATTACGAAAGTTAATAAATCAGTGAACAAGGCTAGGAGAGTCTTTCTACTAGACAGAGCAGATACGCAGTTATTAACATCTCATTTAGACAATGAATTAGCATCATTTAGTTCCAGTAGGATGGACGTAGAGCAATTATGGGCGAAGTTTAAGCAGATTGTAAATCGTGGTCTGTAGAGTTACATGCCCAGTAACTGAGTAAAGGGTGGGAAAGACCCACCATGATTTAATAACGTAATTCGGCGGATGCTGAGAAAGTAGAGGCTGTTGTACTCTCAGTTCAGGAAGGAACGCGTGAATGACAACAAGGGAAGGTTAGTAGGGATTCGTGTGTCTGTGAAAATATCTATGTGCGTAGCATACAACTACTACCATCACATCTTAGCAAATGAAGTGGCAGAGAACCCGAGAAAATTCTGGTCCTATGTAAAATCGTTAAGCGGGGATGAGGCTTCCATTCAGTCCCTTGTTGACCAGACTGGTTTGGTAGTAGAAGACAGCAAAATGAAAGCTGAATTTTTAAATTTCACATTCAAGAACTCGTACATACATACCGTCATTTGACCATCGGGCAGACCCTCGTATGGACGACATAATAAAAGCATACCTGACGTAGAGAAACAACTGAAAGATTTGAATGCAAATAAATTACCAGGTCTGGATGGAATCCTGTTCGATTTTACAAAGAGTACTCTGCGGCATTGCCCCTTATCCAACTTGCATTTATCGTGCATCTCAGGCTCAGCGTAAAGTCCCAAGCGACTGAAGAATAGCGCAGGTGATTCCAGCATTTAAGAAAGGTAAAACAACGGATCCGCAAAGTTACAGATTAATATCCCTAACTTCGGTTTGCGCCAGAATCCTTGATCTTATTCTCAGTTCGAATATAATAAACTTTCGTGACCCTTAGAAGCTTACTTGCACGAATAGTTCAAATGGCTCTGAGCACTATGGGACCTAACATCTGAGGTCATCAGTCCCCTACAACTTAGAACTACTTAAACCTCACTAACCTAAGGACATTACAAATATCCATGCCCGAGGCAGGATTCGAACCTGCGATCGTAGCGGTCGCGCGGTTCCAGGCTGAAGCGCCTAGAACCGCTCGGCCACACCGCCTGCTACCTGCACGAATCAGCATGGTTTTAGACAACATCGCTCGTTCAAAACCCAACTTGCCGTTTTGCCATATGATATACTGAGAACTTTGGATGAAGGGCAACAAGAAGTTCCATATTTCTAGATTTTCGGAAAGCCTTTGACACGGTGCCCCATTGCAGGTTGTTAACGAAGATAAGTTCACAGATATGTGAGTGGCTCCAGGAATTCTTAAATAATAGAACCCACTATGTTCATCAGAGGCAAGGGTACCGTCAGGAGTGCCCCAGGGAAGTGTGATAGGACCGCTGTTGTTCTCTATATACATAAATGATTTGGCGGACAGGGTGGGTAGAAATCTGCGGTTGTTTGCTGATGCTGCCGTGGTGTACGATAAGGTGTCGAAGTTGAGTGACTATAGGAAAATACAGGACGACTTACACAAAATTTCCAGTTGGTGTGACGAATGGCAGCTAGCCATAAATATGGAAAAATGTTAGTAAATGCGTATGAGTTGGAATATCAAACCTGCAGTGCTTGGATTCAGTATTACTAGTGTCCTATTTGACACTGTCCAGTCGTTTAAATATCTGTGCACAAAGTTGCAAAGCGATATGAGGTGGAACGAACATGTAAGAGCTGTGCTAGGGAAGGCGAATGGTCAATTTTGGTTTATTGAAAGAATTTTAGGAAAGAGTGGTTCACCTGCAAAGGCAACCGCACGTAAGATGATAGTGTGGCCTATTCTTGAGTACTGCTCGAGTGTCTGGAATCCGTACCAGGTCGGACTGAAGAAAGACATCGAAGCAGTACAGAGACGGGCTACTAGATTCGTTACCGGAAGGTCTGAACAACAAGTAAGTGTTACGGAGATACTTCGGGAACTCAAATGGGAATCCCTAGAAGGAAGGCGACGTTATTTTCTAGAAACACTGTTAAGAAATTTTAGAGAACCGGCATTTGAAGCAGACTGCCGAATGATTCTATTGCCACCAACAAACATCTCACTTAACGACCCCGAGAATAACATATGACAAATAGACATCCCCTCCCCCCCTCTTCCCCCTCTATTTGCGAGTGGAACAGGAAGGGAAATGACAAGTAGTGGGGCAGGTTACCCTCCGCCACTCATCGTACGGTGGCGTGTGGAGTATCTACGTAGATATGGATGTAGAGAGTAGGTGTCAGTGAAGTGAAATTGAAAGAAGAGAAGGATTTCAGGTCAGATGAATATAGGTTAACATCAACAGCAGTGGAAACTGGTATATCATTAGTAGGATTCTTTTTGAATGAGAAGGTAGGACAGAGTGTGTGTTACTGTGAACAGTTCAGTGTAGGGTTGTTCTCAGAATCCTCAGTCAACCAACATAGACCACGATAGTTCATGTATACACGCAGACGTAGAAAGCAGAACATGAAGAGGTAGAGGAAGTATATGAGTCTATTGAAAGAGTAATACAGTATATGAGGGAGATGGTGATCTAGTAGTCATAGACTACTGGTATGTTGTTGTAGCGGAGGGAGTAGAAGAAAAGGTTACGGGAGAATATGGGATTGGTAGTAGAAACGAGAGAGGAGAAAGACTAATCGAGTTCTGCAATAAATATGTTAGTAACAGCGAATACTCCGTTCAAGACTCACAAGAGGAGCAGGTATACTTGGATAAGGGGAAGATTTCAGTTTGATTACATCATGGTCAATCAGAGATTCCGAATTCAGTTATTGCACTGTAAGGCGTACCCAGGAGCAGATAAAGGTTAAGATCAAAATTTGGTAATGATGAAGAATAAGCTGAAGTTTAATAGAATAGTCAGGAAGAATTAATACCCAAAGAAGTGGTACACGGAAGTACTAAGGAATGACGAGATACCCTTGACGTTCCCTAAGGCTACGGATAGATCAATGAGTAGCTCGGTATTAAGTATATTTGAATAGGAATGAACATCCCTAAAAAGACCAATCACATAGATTGGAAAGAAAAACATAGGTACAAAGAAGGTAACTTTGGAGAAACTATGGGTAACACAAGAAATACTGATACTAGAGAGACATGTAGAGGACAAAAACTGTAGAGGAAGACAAATAAAGGGAGAAAAATGAAATGGGATAAGGAACTCTTTTTCGAAGAATCTCCATATTCTTCAACATCAGGCAACTACACTGAAGACGACGACGATCACGACTCGTTGCAGAACTTTGCGAAACTGTCAATGAATTAGGCAAATCAGAGGAAATAAAGGGTTCAAATGGCTCTAAGCACTATGGGACTTAACACCTGAGGTCATCAGTCTTACTTAGAACTACTTAATCCTAACTAACGTAAGGATATCACATACATCCATGCCCGAGGCATAATTCGAACGTGCGACCGTAGCGGTCGCGCGGTTCCAGACTGAAGCGCCTAGAACCGTTCGGTCACAGAGGCTGGCGCAAGTCAGAGACTTTTTATGCTTGATCTTGTTGTCATTAATGGGACCATCCTGCTTGTACCAGGCTCACGGTTTGTACCGCTCCGTTGTTGGTGTTACCTGCTGCTTGCAGGAGTCCGTAGAGAGAGTCAAGGTCCGTGTGTTCATCATTCTCAAGGCGCTATGGCTGGCTAGCCCATTTTGTCCCCTTGCTCTCCGGTGCATGTCTAGCATTTGTCTTTGTCGGCAAACTTTCTGGTGCCAGTTGGTAAACTTCACTGTCGACTGGAGTCCGATTTGCCACAGTGCCGTGCTTGCCTTCCATCTTTGTGTTGACCACGCTATGGAAAGACGTCTGCTGTATTGTTGTGCCTGTCCCGTGATGTTCTCAGCATTTCTGTGCAGAAACACAAAAGCTCTCATAGTTACATATTCCATACATTACAAACGTATAACTATTCTCTTGTGGCAAACCTTTAGAATTTCTTTAATACAAATTCCACTATGAATTAGACCTACTTTCATAAAAAAAATATATTAATTTACAGAACTGTGGCAATTTATAAGTGGTTGTGTGTATCACACAAACAAGATAGAAAATAACCTGCATTACCTGTACACACTTCACATGCCCAAAACAATATTCTTACAAACTAACTTCATCACTATACAGACCAAGAAGATATTACAAAAATAGTGGTTGAACTTCTTATATTTTTGTTTCCTACCACTGCACGCATTTGTTTGGGTTATATACGCACTGGGTAGTGGGTCGAGACAGTGAGACAGGCCAGTTGTACATGGTGCAGCACAACTTAATGCTACCCAAACCCGCTCAACTCATTATCTAAACACTGCTGCCTGCATAGTCTGATAACAGATGTGTATACCATCTGTCTATTAATGCATGCCATCTTCTGCTAATCTTTGTTCCATTCTCGTATCAAAATTCCCCATATTCACTTTCATTGTCTTTTTCATAATATTCTTCTGAGAGGAAGTTGATCTCTCCATGTCTATATGCACAGTTTTGTGAACTTTCCATTCTTCTTTTGTAATGATTTTATTTGTTTATATGGCTTGCACCTTAACTTATTATATTTGTAAGTTATTTTAGGAACTTCTCGGTGATAGTTTGATTTCCTGCAGAATTTTGCATTTGCATTTCTGCGGACCTGCATCCAAGAAATCAAATTTTGTTTACTTGTCATACCTGCATCGCCTAGCATCTTCCCGAAATGTTTGTCACGCCTCGTGACTGATAATCATCTTTTTCGACCTAGGCTACAATTCCCATTTAAGGCAGACGATTCTCTTCCATTCCACAGCTAACCCACACGTTTCAGTGCTCCCAAAAAAAATACGTGTGTCCTATTAATGTAACGAATTAAGATGTTACATCAAAATGTTCAAATGTGTGTGAAACTCTTTTAGGACTTAACTGCTAAGGTCATCAGTCCCTAAGCTTACACACTACTTATCCTAAATTATCCTAAGGACAAACACACTCACACCCATACCCGAGGGAGGACTCGAACGTCCGCCGGGATCAGACGCACAGTCCATGACTGCAGCGCCTTTTTTTTCCCGACACAGGAAACACACCGAAATTATACACTCAAATGGCAGTGTATTCCCTCAAAAAACGAAAATATTCACTCTTTTTTTGCAAAGTACTTGTTTAAGGCAATCAATTAAATTAAAGCAAAAGAAGTCACTTCGACAAAAACAAAGGGGTGAAATCAGAAAAAGGTATAGGAAGGAATGGGACGTCAATTGTAACATGCTCACACATGCTTTCTTCCTGCACTTCTACGTTGTGGAACATCTAAATCCATAGAAGTGTCCACAAAATAAAGAAAGATTAAAAAGGGGGGGGGGGGGGGGCATGGCGATTCATCCAACGCCTTGTCGATGAAAAACAAGATACAACATATTAGAAAAAAATTCAGGATAACGGGGCATCTTCAGCCACGTCCAATGTGCGGTGGCCATATATTGGGGAAAGGCACACAGATCTGCGTCATATCCAATTACCATAACGTAGTGGACATAATGACCAACAAGCCACATGATGGTATTGTTCTTCGCTCGAGGAAAGAAGGTTGAATCGGGACGCACGAGAATCTCCCCCGAAATAGTCCTGAGGAGAAAAGCCAGTTGTCGGCGAAGCCATCTCCAATGGTCACGAGCGCAGGAAATCAACCGATGAGATAATCTGTCAGTTTAATGGCAACGATTGCAGCGATCCGTTACACTGAGTTCCACATGAAAAAGTCGCACGTTGGTATAAAGAATATAAAGAACAACTTGCTACCACGAGGACGCGACTTCCATCGGGAAAATCGGGAGGCTGATGTTAGACCAAACAATCTTCCAGTTCGTTTCTGGCTACAGGGCTTCCACATGGGAAACACTATGAGAAACTGGCCAGCCGATTAACAGCATTTTTATGGAAAGATTTGCTTGGAAAAGAATATTTACTCCTAGATAACTGACCTCAAGAAAAATTTCCTGGACATGCTGTAATTTATAACTAATCCTACCAATATCTACTGGAGGCGTTAAACTCGCCGGCAGTCATAAAGGCGAGGTGTAAGTTGTTTGGGGGGGGGGGGGGGGGGGAATGGGGGCTTGACACGATAACACGGTGCGACGGAAGAATAAGGCAGAAGCCTTAACCCGAACGTCAAGCAGGCTAAAACCTCCCTGCAGACGTGGCATGTTTCTCTTGACGTTTGCAAAGATTATGTAACGAGGAGCTTCAAACATTCCTTCATCAGTTGAGGTTCAGATGCAATGTCGTAATCTTTGATGTTAAGAGAACGATCATCTGTATCGTGGGCAAATTACTTCCCGCCAATCGATTTGACCATTGGTGAATGGAATATTGGATTGATTGGACTGGAGACGTACAACAGCAACCCTTATATCACGGAGACTATAACAAACTGCACTTGGAAATTAACGGTGAAAAAGACATTGTGGGAGAAGAACCATGTGCATACGATATCGACGATTTAAACGAAGTCTTAAAACAGTCGTGAAAAGGTATTGAGCTACATGTGAACATCAATACATTTATATCTGAAATGAGGACTGTAAGTGCAACGATTGACTTTCACCAGGAAGGTTCAATAGGGCGCCTACTGGGTGTCACAAAAGGGCAGGTAGGACACTGACGTGATCTTTCTCCAAGCTGAGATCGACCAAGTACTCAACTAGAAAGTGAGCGTAATTCCTACGTAAATCATGAAAGAAGACGGTTATGTGCCGTGTTAGCTGGTATATCCAATCATAATTTGAGCTGCGCCTCCGAACATCCCTGTAAGATGACATTGGTCCTCAGATCTTCATTCTCTTTCGATTTGGTCGTGAGAACGTTGTCGCTGTAAAGTGTATCAACCTCCCATGAAAGTTTTTGAGCTCAATGAGCACCAAACCACCGTATTGTCCCCGACATAAGGTTTGTAGCAATTAAGCCTGGAATCATAAGATGAAACTATTTGGCACTCTCCCCCATATTATAATTGTTTTTCTGTAAAGGTGGTATGTAAAGTACACAAGCGGCAAGACGCAGTCAATACCTTCGCTGCGCAGTGCCGATGGTACTGTTATCGACGACTGTGCCGCTAAAGCGGAGTTATTGAACGCAGTTTTCCGAAATTCCTTCACCAGGGAAGACGAATGGAATATTCCAGAATTTGAAACACGAACATCTGCTAGCATGAGTTTCTTAGAAGTAGATACCTTAGGGGTTGCGAAGCAACTCAAATCGCTTGATACGGGCAAGTCTTCAGGTCCAGATTGTATACCGATTAGGTTCCTTTCAGATTACGCTGATACTATAGCTCCCTACTTAGCACTCATATACAACCGCTCGCTCACCGATAGATCTGTACCTACAGATTGGAAAATTGCGCAGGTCGCACCAGTGTTCAAGAAGGGTAGTAGGAGTAATCCATTTAACTACAGACCTATATCATTGACGTCGGTTTGCAGTAGGGTATTGGAGCATATACTGTATTCAAATATTATGAATCACCTCGAAGGGAACGATCTATTGACACGTAATCAGCATGGCTTCAGAAAACATCGCTCTTGTGCAACGCAGCTAGCTCTTTATTCGCAAGAAGTAATGGCCGCTATCGACAGGGGATCTCAAGTTGATTCCGTATTTATAGATTTCCGGAAAGCTTTTGACACCGTTCCTCACAAGCGACTTCTAATCAAGCTGCGGAGCTATGGGGTATCGTCTCAGTTGTGCGACTGGATTCGTGATTTCCTGTCAGGAAGGTCGCAGTTCGTAGTAATAGACGGCAAATCATCGAGTAAAACTGAAGTGATATCAGGTGTTCCCCATAGAAGCGTCCTGGGACCTCTGCTGTTCCTGATCTATATAAATGACCTGGGTGACAATCTGAGCAGTTCTCTTAGACTGTTCGCAGATGATGCTGTAATTTACCTTCTAGTAAGGTCATCCGAAGACCAGTATCAGCTGCAAAGCGATTTAGAAAAGATTGCTGTATGATATGTCAGGTGGCAGTTGACGCTAAATAACGAAAAGTGTGAGATGATCCACATGAGTTCCAAAAGAAATCCGTTGTAATTCGATTGCGTTTCATTGGCAGGACACTTAGAAGATGCAACAAGTCCACTAAAGAGACAGCTTACACTACACTCGTTCGTCCTCTGTTAGAATATTGCTGCGCGGTGTGGGATCCTTACCAGGTGGGATTGACGGAGGACATCGAAAGGGTGCAAAAAAGGGCAGCTCGTTTTGTATTATCGCGTTATAGGGGAGAGAGTGTGGCAGATATGATACACGAGTTGGGATTGAAGTCATTACAGCATAGACGTTTTTCGTCGCGGCGAGAGCTTTTTACGAAATTTCAGTCACCAACTTTCTCTTCCGAATGCGAAAATATTTTGTTGAGCCCAACCTACATAGGTAGGAATGATCATCAAAATAAAATAAGAGAAATCAGAGCTCGAACAGAAAGGTTTAGGTGTTCGTTTTTCCCGCTCGCTGTTCGGGAGTGGAATAGTAGAGAGATAGTATGATTGTGGTTCGATGAACCCTCTGCCAAGCACTTAAATGTGAATTGCAGAGTAGTCATGTAGATGTAGATGTAGATGTATGTGCAGCTGTATGATCACCTTCATAGCGGGTCACAAGGGTGACGAGGAATTCAAAGTCGGCATACACTACAAACGGACATCACTCCTGGTGGTGGGTATTCTTAAACTTTATGAATTTGTTTTCCTCAGTAGACATAATAACATGAACCGTGTCCTTGGAAGCAGAGTCTACTAGACGCGTCGCAAATACTATATCTAAGGAGAAACAATTCAGGCGCCCTAAGCAAATGTGTTTCACACGATGATCAGTTGATAGCTGGAACTAAAGGTGTCGGGACATCTCTTTGATCCAAATTCAATGACAATTACCAGCTTCAGACAAGAGCACCATGTTTACATGCAGATGATGGTCACCGGCAAATTTTGAGAATTGGAAGGCCCCAAAACAATGTGCTTGTCTTGCTCATCTGACTTGCTTTTCTTCTCCAGGCCATAAATATGAACAGATATTCCGGTATTCTGTGCCTCAAATTTAGGTACGTCCTAGGTCTTGATGAGAAAATCGATACCACCGAAGTTACAACATCCACAAATATAATCACCCTCATGTAATTCCAATTTCTCTCGCAATCCAGGATTGACCGTGGAAAACAAGCCTGATCTTTTCTGTTTTCGACGTTAATGCATGTCCAGCACACAGTTTTAATCTGCCAGGAAATTTCACATCAGCGCATACTCCGCTGCAGAGTGAAAATCTCATTCTGGAAACATCTCCCAGGCTGTGGCTAAGCCATGTCTCCGGAGTATCCTTTCTTTCAGGCGTGCTAGTTCTGCAAGGTTCGCAGGAGAAATTGTGTTAAGTTTGGGAGGTATGAGACGAGGTACTGGCAGAAGTAAATTTGTGAAGCCGAGGTGTGAGTCGTGCTTGGGTAGCTCAGATGGTAGAGCACTTGCCCGCGAAAGGCAAAGCTCCCGTGTTCGAGTCTTGGTCGGGCACACAGTTTTAATCTGCCAGGAAGTGTCAAAGAATACCGAGGATCACAAGGTTATAAGCGGAGGGAGTAATTACCTTTCACGCTCTGGCTCCAAGGCATTAAAACTTCATCGGGCGACTCCACCACATCCTCAAAGACGTCATAATCATCATCTAACAGAATGAGATTTTCACTCTGCAGCGGAGTGTGCGCTGATATGAAACTTCCTGGCAGATTAAAACTGTGTGGCCGACCGAGACTCGAACTCGGGACCTTTGCCTTTCGCTGGCAAGTGCTCTACCAACTGAGCTACCGAAGCACGACTCACGGCCGGGCGCCATCAGCTCGTATTTAGTTAATGAATAATATGACTGTCCTCAACTCACAGTTCAGACAACCCAGTTCACACACAAGGCAGCCAGGAGTGTACTTAAGTGCAACCCGAATTATCATGCGATTTACAGTCATTACTCTGTTACAATATACGTGTTTCACATTCGGTCCTTTTTCAGTGGATATCTAATAAAGAAATTGCTCGCCAAATATTCCATAAACGAATATGGAACATGCCACGCGGAACTTTACTAAAGGCCGGAAGTTCACACGTGGTTCTCTTTCCAACAAAACAATCCAGAAACTTGCAAACGTCACAAAACTGTCCCTAAATTCAACTGCTATTACGGCCACACAATCTGGACACAAGAAGCCAATTATGTCTTCATTTTACACATAATAAGGACAGAAGCGTTCAACATGAGTTGCACGTCCAATAGCTGACTAGCGACTCACTATGGCCGTTCCTTCCTGAGCCTATAACCGCTTTCAGTGCGCGGGAAATGCTTAACTCAGATTGGTTGTTCAAAATGACCAGCCAATCAAAACAATCCTTCTAAATCATTTTCGTGCTAAAGCTGTCCTACACCAACCATTCTTTTCTCAGAAATGTTACTTCACTTCACCATTTAAATATTAATAATATCTTTAACAAAACCAAACTAAGAGAAAACTAATCTTGAAATAACTTTATAAAACTATTACTGTACAACCGGCTATTCTGGCTGCCTTCTTACAAAAGCAAGTACCCTTGGACATACGTCATCAGCAAGGCGTGTAAAACACAGCTTTTCCATGACACAGTTATGTAATGCTGTACATCCTATAATATTGAATCTTTACGTATGTCCCACATACTCACTCTCTCATTCTCATTTACCCACACAACAGCATATTAACTAAATAATAAACTCATCTGAATTTTGTATTACGAATAATGATATGTAGTTAACGATTTTTTTTCATGAACATCTAAATAAATTTTTCTGCCATTTTGTGACCTTCAGTAATGATTCCAAATGATAGTGAAAGATAAACTGTTATGAATCCTAATTAACTTTAATCTTAGAAGTGTCGTTTTGGGGTGTTTTAGGTAATTGTCCCTAATTCTGAAAGTATGCCAGCTAGAAAGCTGAGATGTTTACACAATCTTCTTTTTAGTAACAAAGTTCAGTATGTTGACTTTTAATTTAATTGAATAGTATTTAATATAGTTTATTTAGATTCTTATGGGCTTAAATATTCTGTCGCTCAAATTGACACAGGCACCGCTTCCCACGGTTAGGCTAGCGTCAGGAGCGAATGAGTCACGATAAGATACAAACGGCTGTTTCTATCACCGCCAACGGCTCAGAAGCTACGAGCCGTACTGCAAAGTAGTGCAATAAATGCTATTGCTTATTTACTCGTGACGTTACAGTCCTCGTCAGAATCGGTACGTTGCAATTGATCTGTGTCGCCTACAACAACAAAAATGAGATATACAAGTATGAAATAAGAAAATTTAGGTTCGATACTATACAAGAACAAATTACAACGAAAATTATACTCACATGGCAATCCTGGCTGTGAAGCCAACCCAGGCGGCTGGACGTCAAGAGGCTGCCACGATCCAGCCCACACCCGTCTCTCCTAACTCTCTAAGATAAAATCCTGAGGTTGTACTATAACAACGAGACGGAATTAATAAGGCGAATTTAAAATACACACGAAAATGTGTACGCAAAGTACAAATCATTTACTCTTTTAGCAATCACGTCTCCAGAACACTACGTCTCTTCCCACTATACTGTGAATAATCACAACAAGGCGAACAGCACTGGACTGACGACAATGGAGGTTTGTTGTGGGTTTATATATAGACCAAGGCGACCAATGAGAGAGAGCTTCATTTGAATGGATAGCCGATGATAAGCCTTTAAGGAACGTCACTATTTCCTTGAAGGGCTTTATGCGACCACCGTCTCTCTTTCCAAATAACAAGAATGCTTTTATAATTGATGGTGTTTCCTCAAGCATGCACATATATGGTGAAGGATTTTAGCGGTGAGTGCCAGGAAGCTTAACACGTGATGGATGAGGTACCTCGTTAGGACCATCAGGAAGAATACATTTGGTGTTATTCTGGGATATTTTCGTAAACAGTTTCTGAAAGTATTGCAAAACGTTTCTATGGCGCGTCCAGAGTGAGACTTGACTGTTATTTACATAGACATGCGATGTCAACATAACACTGACAACCTTTCAGCTGTGCTTGAGATGGTGAGTCGCTACACAAACATCTTGCAGCTATGCATCAGCCACACTCGACAGGTAAAACCGTACACGCAGCCCAACGCATCTCGCATGTGGGACGGGGTGTCTCGTTAGGATCTCTAGGAACAATGCATCCTGTGTTATTCTGGGATATTTTCATAAATAGTTTCTGAGAGCACTGCAGACGATTTCTATAGCACATCCAGAGGAAAACGTGGCTGTTATTCACATAGACTTGAGACATAAGTATTACACTGACAACCCTTTAGCTGTGCTATCGATGGTGAACCACTATGCAAACATCTCGCACGGCTCTGAACCCAAGGTAAACATGTACAGTGATGCTCAAAAGTATCCAAACAACCTGAATTTCATTTCGCCTTATTGGCATGCAACCCGCAAACGTAGCTGTCTAGCAGGTCCTCTAAACGCTCCTTGGTACAATCGTTTGACTATTGAAAATGGTTCCAACAAGTCACCACTAGAAAACACTCCTCTGTATCGCAATAACTCAAGATGTAAAGTAATACCACTATAATACAAATACCAGAGAACACCTTATCACAGAAAAGACTGTCCTTAATGCTTGTAATCTCACATTTATTACAACAAATCACATATACCTGAAATGTTACCACTCTCATTATTAGGTCAGATAGGTAATGCACGTAGTAAGTTCGTCGTATTCATGATTTTCTCTTCAAAGTAACATACCGTACTTATTATTTAACACAAAATGACATTAAAAATTTTAGTTATTCACGAGCAGCTAGCTGAGAATATGCATGAACTTCATATGACTCGACGAACCGTCTCGTTCAGCATATGCATTCAAACCCAGGTTAAGCCGCCTAAGCAAAGATTTCGTGACTGACGGGAACTAATAGTCAGGAATGACGAGGCATACAGAGAGTGATATACCTCCATTTTAGGCAGTATCAGTTAGCAGATATCAACTTT
The DNA here is from genome assembly GCF_023897955.1 of Schistocerca gregaria. Classification (NCBI taxonomy): domain Eukaryota; kingdom Metazoa; phylum Arthropoda; class Insecta; order Orthoptera; family Acrididae; genus Schistocerca; species Schistocerca gregaria. The sequence goes on from NC_064931.1 coordinate 79,526,327, forward strand.
AAATTACATAATGTAAACATTTTTAATGGGCGGGAATTCCTACTCAGCATCTATTGTCCCTGTTAATGACTACGAGAGATGTTAAATATCGCTTCTTCACAAGTACCTTACTTGAAATGCCATGTGGTAAAGCTTTGTGTTGGACTGCGATTCGAACCCAAAGTCTAATCGGATTGATATCGAAGCACAATGAACTCTGACATATCGGATTTTCTCGACAGTATATTGATGTTTTAACTGAAATGACGAGACGAAACATTAATTTTTTTCCTTCCCAGGACTCCAGCCCGACACCAATCGCTGTTATATTCGAGAGAAAACGAACGTTAAACATGGGCTTCTTACACCAGCAGCGACATGCCAGCATGTTTGAACTAGATATAATATGACGAAGACTTAAGTGCTGACTGGGAATCGAACCCCACACACAGCGTTGTTTACTACACACAAAGAGACGTCAGCTACCGAATTTTTCTCCAACAGCAGCTCGGAATAACATCCTTGAACTTTCAATGATCTCGCAAAGAGTTCTGTGTCTCACTGGGAGTCAAAAACGTCAGATATCGATGGTGTTGACAACGAATGAAAATACACTCCTGGAAATTGAAATAAGAACACCGTGAATTCATTGTCCCAGGAAGGGGAAACTTCATTGACACATTCCTGGGGTCAGATACATCTCATGATCACACTGACAGAACCACAGGCACATAGACACAGGCAACAGAGCATGCACAATGTCGATACTAGTACAGTGTATATCCACCTTTCGAAGGAAATGCAGGCTGCTATTCTCCCATGGAGACGATCGTAGAGATGCTGGATGTAGTCCTGTGGAACGGCTTGCCATGCCATTTCCACCTGGCGCCTCAGTTGGACCAGCGTTCGTGCTGGACGTGCAGACCGCGTGAGACGACGCTTCATCCAGTCCCAAACATGCTCAATGGGGGACAGATCCGGAGATCTTGCTGGCCAGGGTAGTTCACTTACACCTTCTAGAGCACGTTGGGTGGCACGGGATACATGCGGACGTGCATTGTCCTGTTGGAACAGAAAGTTCCCTTGCCGGTCTAGGAATGGTAGAACGATGGGTTCGATGACGGTTTGGATGTACCGTGCACTATTCAGTGTCCCCTCGACGATCACCAGAGGTGAACGGCCACTGTAGGAGATCGCTCCCCACACCATGATGCCGGGTCGTATGCAGTCCTGATTGTGGCGCTCACCTGCACGGCGCCAAACTCGCATACGACCATCATTGGCACCAAGGCAGAACCGACTCTCATCGCTGAAGACGACACGTCTCCATTCGTCCCTCCATTCACGCCTGTCGTGAAACCACTGGAGGCGGCCTGCACGATGTTGGGGCGTGAGTGGAAGAGGGCCTAACGGTTTGCGGAACCGTAGCCCAGCTTCATGGAGACGGTTGCGAATGGTCCTCGCCGATACCCCAGGAGCAACAGTGTCCCTAATTTGCTGGGAAGTGGCGGTGCGATCCCCTACGGCACTGCGTAGGATCCTACTGTCTTAGCGTGCATCCGTGCGTCGCTGCGGTCCGGTCCCAGGTCGACGGGCACGTGCACCTTCCGCCGACCACTGGCGACAACATCGATGTACTGTGGAGACCTCACGCCCCACGTGTTGAGGAATTCGGCGGTACGTCCACCCGGCCTCCCGCATGCCCACTATACGCCCTCGCTCAAAGTCCGTCAACTGCACATACGGTTCACGTCCACGCTGTCGCGGCATGCTACCAGTGTTAAAGACTGCGATGGAGCTCCGTATGCCACGGCAAACTGGCTGACACTGACGGCGGCGGTGCACAAATGCTGCGCAGCTGGCGCCATTCGACGGCCAACACCGCGGTTCCTGGTGTGTCCGTTGTGCCGTGCGTGTGATCATTGCTTGTATAGCCCTCTCGCAGTGTCCGGAGCAAGTATGGTGGGTCTGACACACCGGTGTCAGTGTGTTCTTTTTTCCATTTCCAGGAGTGTACATTAAAAATTAAAATTATTATCCACCAGCACACAGGTGTTCTCCTTCTAGAGCTTGATAATACATAATGAAAGCTTTTGTGCCCGGCCAGGATTCGAACCCATTCACGTGCAATATGTGGGGATGTTGAGGAATCTGCATTCCCAGTTCAGAATCAATTTTACCAACATACAGAAGCACAAATAAAAGATGTAATAAGTGTCCTGTGACCCTACATAGCGTTTGTTTCATCACTAGAGATAAATAACTAGTATAAGAAAGGTTACTGGTGGCAGACTTTCTACATGTCACCACTCCTGACTTTATTGTGGTTCAATGTGGGAAAAGGGCTAACTTCTGCCCCATTTTGTTCTTTTTAGGTGTAATAGACGCTTAGGCAGCAAATGCATCTCGAAACTTTTGTATTATGTGTGGGGAATATCATGTTTAATGTGAATTTCAGACCACAATGCCACTATATCTTCTTCACTTGGCGTAGCCAGAAGAGAATAGAATCTGTCTCTCGCTATCAAAATCATCAGCAGAAGTTGGAATTGAAGCCAGACGATAAGTACCGGTTGATCCAAAAGTCATTATAAATTTAGAAACGGAATAAATCACTGAATAATGTAGATAGAGAGGTACAGATTGACACAAATGCTTGGAATGACATGGGGTTTTATTAGAACCCAAAAATTGAAAAGTTCACATAATGTCTGACAGATGGCGCTTCATCTGATCAGAATAGCAATAATTAGCATAACAACGTAAGACAAAGCAAATATGATGTTCTTTACAGGAAATGCTCAATATGTCCACCATCATTCCTCAACAATAGCTGTAGTCGAGGAATAATGTTGTGAACAGCACTGTAAAGCATGTAGGGAGTTATGGTGAAGCATTGGTGTCGGATGTTGTCTTTCAGCATCCCTAGAGATGTCGGTCGATCACGATACACTTGCGACTTCAGGTAACCCCAAAGCCAATAATGGGGTCTGGGAGGCCAAGCATGACAAAACTGCCGGCTGAGCACACGATCATCACCAAACGACGCCAGCAAGAGATCTTTCACGCATCTAGCAATATGGGGTGTTCTTTTTGGGTTCTAATAACACCCCGTGTCATTCAAAGCATGTGTGTCAATTTGTACCTCTCTATCTACATTATTCCGTGGTTTATTAAGTTTTCAAATTTATACTGACTTTTTGATCACCTGGTATATAAACATATCATGAATCCAACAAACCACCAAATCTTCGCCTCTGTAAACCACTTTTCTGTCATGACGGTGTTGTTCCACACTGGATGAGAATTCTCACACACGGGCTCCTTGAACTGGTTTGCTGCACGTTCAGTACATTCATTTACTTGGTTGACCAAATCGCCATGAACTAGCTGCTTCGGGTGCTCAGTTCATACATTCGACTCTATTTTGTTAACGCCGAAATAAATTCACGTAACTGACACCTACACAGATCTGCCTACAGTGTAGGATGCAGAAATTTAAATAGGAAGTGTTCCTTTCCTCTTGAGCAACTCTATTGCACCATCTATTAGTTGGAAACGTCGTGCAGTGCAAAAGAATAGCTGTAACTGTCTGTCTCTCAGAAGTCTAGATCCGGCCATATGCTTTATCTCACAACACTGGGGACTATGGAAGTTCTGTAGGAATTGTTGTTGACTTCTGGAGGTCCTGTAGTTATGTATCAGCTGGTAGTGTGACGGTGAATGTCGCACACCACAGATATCATGTCGTGAGTTCGAGTACATTCACTGCTACATTTTTTAAAACGCAATTCTGTTGTCTGCTGAAGTTATCAATCTAATGGAAATTTGAACATAATTCCCTTCACGTCTGAACCCAAAATAGTCGAATGTGGGAAAATGGCTATTGTTCTTTTTAGGTTTAATAGACGCCGAGGCAGCAGATACATCTCGAAACTTTTGTATTATGTGTGGGGAGAGGGCATCGTGCCAAAGTACGTCAGAAAAGTATTTTCTACATTGATGTCGTGTGGTAGTGGTATTTTAGTCTTCTTCAAACCTTGTTTGACAGCTTTAACACAAGACAAGTTTTCTACACGCATATAATCAAAACTGCATGTGCATTGTTATACTGTTATAGATAACGACAGAGAATTCGCATATATCGTTGATGATTAATTTCTCTCTCATGTTTACTATTGTTTTAACGACACTAAAAGAAACTTTACAAAAATTGCGCACTGTATTATAAGAAATGAAATATAACGTACACAATAATGTTATGACGAAAGTCTGTTTTAATAAAACTGTGTATCTGTCCACAAGCGTGCATCTATCGCCAAGAATTAGTAAAATACTACTCACTTAGATATCGATGGCGTCTGTGTTTAACTGGTATGCTGTGTCATGCCCAAGAGGTATGCAACTGGGGCATTTCATAAATAAAGTTATGTATTCCTAGAACCCCAACTTCTGCTTGTCAGCAGTGGAAAGAGGCGTTACCAGTTGTGCAGCACTGTAAGATTTTCACCAATGCACTATGAGCCAAAAGTGTTTTCTTGCGATTTCCTTATTGATGTTTCGTCTAACTACTTGTAGCTCTTTCACAGAAGGGATAAAAACGTTACACTTGGTGAGACTTGAAGCCCGAACCGTAACAGACCTTTTTCACAGGTCAGAACGTTACCACAGAGGTATCGAAGTAGTATGTGTGTAGACTTCCTCTTAGGAGGCCAATAGTGGCTAGAACTGGTAAACCGCTACTTAAAGGACGAGATTAGTTGCGATTTCCACGTGTAACGACTTTCCTGGGCTGTAAACCCTAAATTTACAATCTTTTGTTACACTTCAGGCGATAATAACTCAGCTTATTCAATGGAAATGACTAGAAATATCAAGTGAACTTTGAGGCTTCATTCCGTTCACACCAGGAAGTACCTCGTCAATTACAGAGTTGCCAAACATACCTTGCCTTGTTGCTAAATCTCAGCTACAGTACGAGCAGGAAGAAGACGAACCGATGTGATTATACAGTGGGCTGGGAAGTGAACATAGCCGGTGTCTCAATGGCGCGGCTGTTACAGCCTGGAATACGTAATGCGTCTGATTCGCATTTCTGTAACTAGATTCAGGGGCTGGAGCGTAGTTACTAATAGTACTCAGAACTGATTGCAAACTAAGCATCATAAATAAGTAACTTTCATAGTTGTTTTCATATTTCCTTCGTAAGTGTACTCAAAACTAAGAAACTCGTTCAAGGACGTTTTCGTGGCTCGCCGATAGTGGAGCACAACAAAAAAATAAAAATAAGTTAAGAATGTGTGTGTGAAATGTGAGTGGTAACATTTCATGTATGTTATTTCTTGTAATAAATGTCAGCTTACAAGCCTTAAGGACAGTCTTATCTGTGATAAGATGTTCCCTGATATTTGAATTATCGTTGTATTACTTTACGTTTTGAGTTATTTCAATACAGAGCACTGTTTTTTAGTGGTGACTTGTTGGAATCGTTTTCGATAGTCAAACGGCTGTACCAAGGAGCGATTAGAGGACCTGCTAGACAGCTGCGTTATACGGGTTGCATGCCAATAAGGCGAAATGCAGTTCAGGTCGTTCGGACACTTTTGAACACGACGGTACATGGTCAGAGGGGTCTTACATGTGGGATAGGCTGTCCCATTAGGAGTACTAGGAACAATGCATCCTGAGTTATTCTGGGACATTTTCGTAAACAGTTTCTGAGAGCATTGTGAAAGATTTCTATAGCACATCCAAAGGGAGACTTGCCTGTTATTCACATAGCCCTGGGACATCAGTATTACACTGGCGTTTTAGGTGCACTTGCGCTGGAGAGTAGCTAGGCAAACATCTCTCGCTCGGCAATTAGGTCTTTGCTGGACTGCAGGTAGAAAGGCTATGCCTCAGCAATGGTAAACACATGCACGGCCAGATACGTCTCGCATGTGTGACCGACGGGTTTGCATTGCCCCGGCTAGCACGTGTTGGGGCCTCTGTAGAGGACAGTTCGCTGACAATTCATGGTCAAATTTCGCACCGATAGTTCGAAAGTGTTTTTTACGTGCAATGAATGTTGGTGCCCTTTATTATTTTTGGTTGTTTAAGCGTTGTGAGCATGTTTGCATAGTGCTACACATGCAATATTTTCCGACAAATTCACTAGTAGTGATCATGTCTGTAGTCTATGAAATGCATTATTTCGACAGTTTATAATTAGTGATCGTGTTTTCAGAGTGTTTTACAGGCATTATTTTGACAATTTATGAGTTGTTAGCGTGTCTGTACATCACTCTACTGCATTGTTTTGTAAACAGGTCTGTAGGCTGTGGAATTAGTTATTTCTATAGTTAGAGTTTTACTCTGCAGCGGAGTGTGCCCTGACATGAAGTTTCCTGGCAAATTAAAACTGTGTGCCTGATCGAGACTCCGGACTTTTGCCTTCCGTGGGAAAGTTATCTACCATCTGAGCTACCCAAGCATGATTCATGCCCCATCCTCACAGCTGGAAGGTAGGAGATGAGGTACTGGCGGAAGTAAAGCTGTGTGGATGGGGCGTGAGTCGTGCTTGGGTAGTTCAGATGGTAGAGCACTTGCCCATGAAAGGCAAAGGTCCCAAGTTCGAGTCTTGCTCTGGCACACAGTCTTAATCTGCCAGGAAGTTTCATTATTTCTATAGTTTACAATTAGTGAGAATGTTTGCAGAACGTTATACATATATTATTTTGACAATTTACGAGTTGTTTGTACATCAGTGTATTGCATTATTTCGTTGGTTTACGAGTAGTTTGCGTGTCTGGAGGCTATTTACTGTGACCCCAAGCACTCCAACGCGCGTGTTTAGTGTCGGTGTGATAAATAAACTACGTGAAGTCCATCTCTAAATAAACTGTTAAAACCTTACACTGCAAATAAATGAAGTACACTCCATCATTTTCAGCAGCCCAGCGCAGGCTGAATCATTTTTCCGCCAATTCCAGGGAAGGGGTGGTGGTTGGATGAGTTAGGTTAATGGAGGTAGCCCAAGTGTCCTTTTCCCACCAAAATTTGAACTTCCTGCTATTTTATTGGGGACGGGAGGGGAAGGGGTTAGGTTAGTGGAGGTAGCTCAATTGACCTATTCTCCAGCCAAAATTTAACTTTCCACCATGTCATCATTGAGATGTTGCCACATATATCACCGCCATCTTTGATCCGCCATATTGAATAAATCTGGCAACAATGCAACATGGGGTGCCATGAAAGTTGTCCCACTACTACCTTTTATACTGGTAGTACTGGACAAAGGCTAGGCATGTTGCATATTGACTACAAGAAGGGTGGAGTTCACTCTATTAGAAACCAGAGTGAATGTCAATAGCAGAAAATACTGACACACCATGAAATTTATGCAGTAATTCCTCCAGTTTCTCTGGTGTCTCTGTCTCTGGGGCAATAATGGTATTAATTTGATGCGAATTTAGTACAATCTTAATCCACCCATTTCTTTCTTTCTACAATGTGTAATGGGCTACTTCATGACGATGAAGTGTGTTCACTTATGTCGTTCTTAGACATTTTAAGTATTTTCTCAAACACCTTTCACCTCATAGATAAAGGGATGGAAACAGATGAAACTTTCAACTTGTTGTGTTGTTTATACTTGAATTAATATTGAAGGTTCTTGATTGCCCCAGGTTTTGGCAGAAGCACATCCGAGTTATCACATATTACCATAGCTAAATCTCCCGTCCTATATTTTCGCACGCCTCTCTTTTGTTCTGAATTTTTTGATCAGCTTCACATCTCACTACTTTCTACCCTTCTCTCTATTCTCTTACTTATTCCATGCAGTCGCCCTCACCTCCGTTCTTAATTCTCTCATTTTCTATACAGAATCTGAGAAAATTTTTCGAAGTTGTGCTTTAATATCCAAATCGGATTTCCTTCTGTGTCCCCCTGTGTAAAGGTACTATACCTCTACTGATATCAAGGTTACATCGTTTTCATTCACGAAATCCATGCTGACGGTAAGCTGAGTTTCTAATTATGGTATGACTCGGAAGTTATCTTCTAAATAATGTCCCTGACATATAATTTCGATACTTGTTTGTTATGAAACGACCGTGTGAATTTGTCTATGATGGTTCCTCTTATCTTCAAACTTTTGACTTTCACTGGGAGCCATGAGCAATTTTCCGTGCAGTTCTCGAATGTTGTTTCTGAGATAACGGAAAGATGGCTTCGGTTGTCAACGGTTCCTTTTAGCGCAACGCTGTAAACTGATACTTTAATTATCAGACAAAGGTCTTCAGTAGAATTCTCCTCCATCTCGCCAAGCAATCCTGCGTTACGTGACCATAATCTAGCTTGTAGAGATCATTCAGTCTAATAGTTCTCACGGGCGTTTGTGTATCTGTTTCTGGATTCGACTCCAGTCATTGTTGTGAATGGCGAGGGTTTCTGTAGTCATCTTTCGGTTTTGGTGGCCTATCTCCAATACTTTCCATCTTCTGACCATCTCCACTTCCATTACGACAAGTGATTCATCTTCTTTGTGTAGTGTCGTATTGAGGATGGTTCCAGAGTCCAGCGCTATTTCGCTGCAGATTCCAGTTTTTGCTGTTGACTAGGTAGCGATTTTCATTATCCTCGTTATAAGGTTGTTTTCGGAAACTGCCGTTTGTCGTATTCTTATAACTGTCAGGGCTATTATTATGGCGTGGTGCTCCACTAAACTAGTCGTTCTGAGTAGTGTTTTGCCCCCGTCCTCTTCGATGCTCATCACCACTGTCTTCTCGAAATGCGAACAGTAATTTTTTTAATAGGTTCTTGAGTTCAACTGCATCATTACCATACTTTCATTGTTGGTACCGAGGTGGTTGCTTCAAACAACAGAAGGAAATTATTTCCCTCGCGCACACGATTCGTCCGAAAACTGGTTCTCTTTTACCATACTGAGTTTCATTTTTTCTGCTATGTTTCCGTCGAGGTGTCCACAAATGAAAGTTTAAACTGTAAGGGTCAGCCTTGTGGTAATGGTACATCAAACTGAGAAAGCCAAACCTTCGGATGCAGAGTGTTTCCGCTATGTTTATAATTTTGGAAATTTTGTACTGACGCAAAATGTCTGAAGTCAACCCTTCATTTCTTCCGCCACAGCCTTACGTCTCTAATCATTTGCGCCTACTAGTACTACTGTATCGTAACTTCTTGTCTTATTCGATCTCATTGGCATTTCGCCAACAGCCCTTAGCTATGGAATACAATTGTCTGTCATGTATTCTTCTACGATGTTCCAATTCATTTGAGGACTCCTGCCGTGAAAGTCTTTTATGTGGTTGTAGAGAACTTTCATAAATTCTTTTTGCCATTTACTACGTGCTTCCTGTGTCTTTTTAAATGCGTCAGATGTCGGACTTCTTCCATTTGGCCAACCACAACCAGCTTTGTGGTATTTGAACCTTACTGCACATTGCGAAACTCTTGCTCGAATATACCACGACTGTTTAACGTTAACTGCTCTGTGGCCTCACCCAGTCTGCTCTCAATGTGGTCTTCCATCCGGTGAATTTAGTTTTCGTTGGCTTTAATGCGCTGTCCGAGATGAGACCGCCCTCCCTATAACTCGCGAACGCCCTTCTTCCCCACCGGAGTTCGATCTGTCTGTAATTTCATAGCCGACATCGTGTTTCTTAAATCGGTGTTCTTAATATTACTTACATCGTATTTTTCTACTACTTTTTTGATTTATTAGTGAAAAACCTTTTTTGTCCGTTCCTGCAATTCTTTGATGTCTTTAGTTTGATCACATTTTTCCTCTACACGTTTTATCTGCTCCCCTAGTTGCTTTACAGCTTTGAATTTACGCTTTAAATATGATCAGTTATACATCTGTTATGTTCACCGAGGTCCTTGACAAAAAATCAAATAACAGCTGGAATTAATTGTTATCATCTGTAGCACTACCATTCCTTCTGATTGCCGAAGAACCGTGTCCACTCATAGGAACATTTTCAAGCTTGATGGACGGAGAAATTACCCTTCCATCATCGTAGCCCCCAAAATTTTGGATTTGCAACTACCACGCCAACATGTGGTGGAATTACTTTCCCGGATTAAGAATTATCCAGAGAATAAGATTGTTGATACCTCAACCAACGCTATTTACCTCCCATTAACAGTTCCGGCTTTGGACTATCTGGAACTGTATATTTTGGACCAGTATAATCAACTTGTCCATTTTCGTGGCGAGGAAATAACTGTACGGTTACACCTAAAGCGCAACCAGTAGCGAGTTTGAACCTGCAGTGATCCAGAAGCGGAGGCGGCGAGCTTCAACCACTCAGGGGATCGCAGCAGCCCGTATTGTCAACGAAGACCCGATGGGCGTAAGGTACAAAACCGAAGTACACAACGTGCAGCACCGCACTTCACAACAGAACAGCAAGGTGATAACACGTGCAAAACTACGAATTTCTTAAATCAGTGGGTCTGAAGCTTAGCAATGACGTCCTTCCATATAAATCTCCCTGTGGAATATGACCAGAGTATTATGCGCCAGGACTACTTCTCGCATAAACCTTCTTCATCGACCACATTTAATAAGAACGATGGAACTAGGATTGCCATCCAGCACCAAGTCGCCTTACCCCTCCCATTCAAGAGTTCCATATATCTTGATGGATCGTTTACGAAAAGAGATGTTACTACTACAACGGCATCGAACGTTACACGTAATGCCTTAGTGTCTTGTTTCATGAGATACAATACTAACTCTAACGGGTTCGCGAACTGACAGTATATGCAATGTAGGGATAAAGTCAACTGTTAAAATGTATGTCTGCTTCTCTCTCGGATTTGGACGATTTAGAAAATGCTGGATGGTTCACTGACAAGCCAACGGACAGAACAGTGGAAGAGTGTAAGATATTTACCTCCCGTACACCTTTAAAATTTCTTATGGGGCATTTGACGACATACAGCGAATTGATCTGAATGCTAAACAGGAACCTATTCTTGCACAGAGTGCAACGGATAACAACTAATACGTTCAGGGAGCTCAAGAGGAGAACGACATCACTATCAATGAAATAATACGGAAAATGCCTCACATTGCAGTATCCGATGTGCAGCGTTCGAAGCTTTTAAAAGCTTAAAGCTTAAAAGCTTTAAAAGCCGTTGTATTTCTATGGCTATCTTTCCATAAATGGGACGTTTTCGAGTACTCAGTGCTACCGACTGCAGGCAGACAAAAGTTGTCTGTTAAAACTTCCTCTTAGCTAGAGACTCCTAGATTCATTATACTTACGTTTCAGACCCATAGAAGAGGGAATATAGCAAACTACTCCACTGTATTCGACAAGTTCAAGTTAACTAATGCCAAAGTCTACCTGACCTCTGAATTCTACCCGTATGATAATTTACACTTGCAGTGGAATGAAACTGAGTAGCCGGCCGGTGTGGCCGTGCGGTTCTAGGCGCTACAGTCTGGATCCGCGTGACAGCTACGGTCGCAGGTTCGAATCTTGCCTCGGGCATGGATGTGTGTGATGTCCTTAGGTTAGTTAGGTTTAAGTAGTTCTAAGTTCTAGGGGACTGGTGACCTCAGCAGTTAAGTCGCATAGTGCTCAGAGCCATTTGAACCATTTGTAACTGAACAGTCTAATATATAACATGTAAGTGAGGTACTGTGATTCATACTACGAAGGGGAGGGATGCCTATTCAATCCAGGGAAATTCAAGGAGATGGAGTCAGTCATCGTAATAGACTGCTCAAAACCGAATGAGAGCATTAAATCTGGATCTTTAGATGTACTAATTGAATTTGAACCTTTGACAAATTTCCCGGAACACGCTGCAGCGTACTCTTTAGTTCTAATCGACCGTGTGATCAGCTGTTGCCGGCTCACGTGTGTTGGGCTACGAGCTGTATAAATGAACAGGTGCTGCGTCATACACAGAGCATTCGACAATAGTATCTCAAGGCGTCAACATCACTGCAGATGCTCAGGTGTTCTATGATGATTAGAAAGTTCATATGTTGCATTCCTAGCACACACAGAAGTGCAAAGCGGTTAACACATTTCTACCGTGGAATTTATTGGGATGATCCTGTCATACCCGATAAAGATACGGTGACGTCACAACGATTATTCGACCACACAGATACCATCATCTACGTGAAGGTGAAGGAGAAGATCTCACGGATGCGTCGAATCTTCAAGATTGCTGCTAATCAAAACATGGAATTCTACAGGTTTCCTGCCGTCAATCAGCTCCGAAAGAAGGTTAGCGAAAATAGTGTTACTGTGTCTGCTTCTGAAAATAATGAGAAATAAATGAATTCTTTCCTCACATCCTCTAGGTACCTTTCTTCCACCATGTTCCTCCCTTAATAGTATACAAATTTACCCAGTCCGTGGTTTTCTTCATGCACAAGAGATATAATTTGAGACATAACTGCTGTATGCGGACATGGTCACATCCTCCTCCTCCCATAATCCAGTTCGTGCTGCACGACAGGCGTAATCCCATGCAAGTTTTGTGTATAGACTGAGGCGCCAAAGAAACTAGTAAAGGCATGCGTATTCAGGTACAGAGGTATGTAAATAGGCAGAATACGGCGCTGCGACCGGCAAAGCCTATATAAGACAAGAAGTTGTTACATCAGATACTGCTGCTAGAAGGGTATGTAATCAAGATTTAAATAAGTTTGGGATTGGTTTTATAGTCGGCGCACGAGCGATCGGACACAGCACCTCCGAGGTAGCGATGGGATAGGGATTTTCCGGTATAACCATTTCACGAGTGAACCGTGAATATCGGGAATCCGGTAAAACAATAAATCTCCGACATCGCTGGAGCGGAAAAAGATCCAGCAAGAACGGGACCAACGACAACTGAAGAGAATCGTTCAACGTGACACAAGTGCAGTCCTTCCCTAAATTGCTGCAGATTTCAATTATGGGCCATCAACAAGTGTTAACGTGTGGCCCATTAACGAAACATAATCGATATGGGCTTCCGGAGCCGAAGGCTCACTCTTGTAACCTTGATGACTGCACAACATCAAGCTTTACGCATCGCCTGGGCCCGTCAATACCGACATTGGACTGTTAATGACTGTAAACATGTTGTCTCGTCGGACGAGTCGTGTTTCAAATTGTATCGAGCGAATGGCCGTGTACGGGTATGGAGACAACCTCATGAATCCATGGAGCCTGCATGTCACAGAAGACTGTCCAAGGTGGTGGAGGTTTTGTAATGGTGTGGAGCGTGTGCAGTTGGAGTGATGTTGGACCCCTGATACGTCTAGATAGTACTCTAATAGGTGACACATACGTAAGCGTTCTGTCTGATCACCTGCATCCGTTCATGTTCATTGTGTATTCCGACGGAGTTCGGCAATTCCAGCAGGACAAAAAAAAATGGTTCAAATGGCTCTGAGCACTATGGGACTTAACATCTATGGTCATCAGTCCCCTAGAACGTAGAACTAATTAAACCTAACTAACATAAGGACAGTACACAACACCCAGTCATCACAAGGCAGAGAAAATCCCTGACGCCGACGAGAATCGACCATCAGGACAATGCGACACACCACACGTCTAGCATTTGCTAGAGAGGGGCTCCAGGAACTCTTTCCAGAGTTTAAGCACTTCCACTAGCCACCAGACTTTCCAGATATGAAACATTATGGAGCATATCTGGGATGCATCGAAACGTGCTGTTCAGAAGAGATCTCCACTCTCATGTACACTTACGGATTTATGGAGAACACTGCAGAATTTATGGTGTCAGTACCCTCCACCAATACCTCATGCCATGCCGTGTTGCAGCACTTCTGCGTCCTCACGGTGGCCCTACACGATATTAGACAGGTGTACCAAGTTTCTTTAGCTCTTTAGTGTATTTTGTTGTCTTCCATCTTAAAGTTCACCTCTTTAATAGCACTCATCTTCAGTAAAAACAATGTCATTTGTGTTCTGCACATCCTTTATGTGTACACACATAATGCAACTATCGAGCGAGGTGGCGCAGTGGTTAGACACTGGACTCGCATTCGGGAGGACGACGGTTCAATCCCGCGTCCGACATTCCCGATTTAGGTTTTGCGTGATTTCCCTCAATCACTCCAGGCAAATGCCGGGATGGTTCCTCTGAAAGGGCACGGCCGACTTCCTTCCCCATTCTTCCCTAGTCCGATGAGACCGATGTCCTCGCTGTCTGGTCTCCTTCCCCAAACAACCGAACCCCCTCCCCCATAATTCAACTGGGAGTAGTTGCTTTGTACATAATAACAACAACAAAGTCGTATGGTAGCGAATATGTTCATTTATTCAGTTCACACAGATACAATTTGATTCCTGAGATGCAGTTCAGTTCTTGGGATATAATTCAGTTCTTGAGGTACAGTTCAGCTCTTATAGTACAGATCTTGAGGCACAATTAGGGTCTGCTATTCCAGTGAGGAGATACTTTCTAACTTACATACCACAACAGTAACGCTGGTTGAGAAAATTTTTCTGTGCAGTCTTTTTCCTATAGCAATGAAGGAAAATGTTTAAAATTTCCTGGGTATATAAATCTACACTAATTACTAATGTGGTGACACTTTTTATTATTACTACAGCTAAGTTCCACAGTCCCAGTAGCATAGCTTTCACAATAATTCTGACTGCCGATGTACACTTAGAAACTCGTTTCCAAAGCAAAATAGCAACGATTTCTTAGAATAATAATTCTGATGGACTCTGAGATATATGGAGATATACGCATAAAAACTAATCTGACTTGGATGTCCAGCGGCAGGTCAAAACTTAAAAATTCTTCCATTTACAGGACTCAAATGGTACCTAGATTTGCACATAGGGAGAGAGAGAGAGAGAGATGTGTTGATAGTAAACATGCACCATGTGATCAAAAGTATCCGGACACCACCCTGAAAATAGCTTGATGACATCTTACACTCTCGTAGACATACGTTCAATGAGGTGCTCGAAGCTGTCGTGGGGAATGGCAGCCCATTCCTCACGGAGCGCTGCACTGAGAAGAGGTACTGATATCGATCAGTGAGGCCTGGCACCAAGTCGACGTTCCAAAACGTCTGAAAGGTGTTCTACAGGATTCAGGTCAGGACTCTGAGCAGACCAGTCCATTACAGGGATGTTATGGTCGAATAACCACTTCGCTACAGGTCGTCCATTATGAACAGGTGCTCGATCGTGTTGCAAGATGCAGTCGACATCCCCAAATTGCTTTTGACAGTGGAAAGCTAGAAGGTGCTTCAAACATCAATGTAGGCATGTGCTGTGATGATGCCACCCAAAACAACAAGGGGTGCAAACCCGTTCCATGAAAACACGACCACACCATAACACCACCGCCTCTGAATTTTACTGTTGGCACTACATACACTGGCAGATGACATTCACTGGGCATTCGCTATACCCACAAACTTCCATCGGATCGCCATATTGTGTACCGTCATTCGTTACTCCACCCAACGTTTTTCCAATATCCCATCGTCCAACGTTTACGCTCCATATACCAAGGGAGGCGTCGTTTGGCATTTACCGGCGTAATGTGTGGCATATAAGCAGCCGCTCGACCTTGAAATTCAAGCTCCTGCTGGCGAAGCATGCCGCACAGGACTCCGTCTCGATGTTATAGGCTTCGCCGATCCTGGTATCCGCGCACTGCATATTGCGTGAATTGTTCCCCTGACGCATCCGCTTTAGAATAACGGAAAAAATATATCAAACACGACGTTCTAGGCATCACCTGCTCTAAGAAAAGCGCGCGAAGTGACTCATGGGCGGTTTCACAAGTGTGCCACGATCTTTTCTTTTAGAGTCTGTGTTTCAGTGCGGTGTTGGTATTCCTCGGAATTGTTTGAATATTCTTGCGTCATCTGCAAAGCTCTCTATCTCCTTTTATTCAGTGAAATCTTTAAGTTACGTATGTGACAATATTTCGTAAAATGTTTAAACATCGGATGTAATAAATCCTGAAGAAGTTCGCTTTAAACATAGCGTATCCATGTGCCAGGGGTGAGGTGGGAGTCTGAGGCTATCGTGCCCACCTTATATGCTCTACATCACGATCACATGACTGGAAATTAATTACTCAATCAATGTGTTAACCTCAGCAGTATTTCTGGATCGATTCTCAGTCAGGCATTTGCCTTGGAAGGAGTTCTCGCAAGCGTCGGTATTCTGCAGGGGTTTACTGGGGAAACGCTGCTTTGTTTGCTGTTCAGTCCGACCACGACCGATGGTTTATGCTCGTCCAGCAGTGGCACACTACAGGAGGAGAGAGATGGAGAGATAAAGAGAGAGAGAGCAGGTGTTTCGACAGGAATTTCTCATGTATTAAGTATAAAAGGGTTGCTGCCACGTGATGCTTTGGTTTGGGGATTTGTCTGACATCCGGTGTGTCAGTCTCAGGGCCCAAATGGACACTCTTGGATACCTGCGCGTGGCGCGGCTGTTTACGATCGCATTGCTTTGAGGGACCCGAGCAGCCTGCACGCGATGTGGCGCGAGCCGGCACTGGGTGCGAGGCGGAAGATGGGGGACATCAGACGGTGCCTGCTTCACGATCGAAAGATTTTTAACAGTGTAATTACGTGTGATGACTGTATCATGACAGTATCCCTTGCGCGATCTGACCAACATAAATCGATCGATTTCATTGCATCTTTTTTACGTATTTTAGAAGACCTGCATATTCCCAAACAGCAGAGTAAAAGAGATCCATCCTCTGCAAAACGAACTTTTTATAAACAAACAGTGAAACCTCTGCTATATAACTGAATTTCTTGTCGTGAGATCCTTCCGCCAGTTTCCAGATGGGGGAGGGCTGGGGGACATACTAGAGGGGGAGGGTTTAATTAATTGATAAATGTAATTAATTAGTCAATCTAACTGACAGAGTGGGAGAGATCTATTCCAGTAAATCAGGTCAGAAAGTGTATGTGTTTCAGCTGGAGAGAGGAGCAGGGTTGTGGGTTTCCAGAGGGGCTTGGTGGAGGAAGGGGTGGGGGAGGGGTGAGAGGAGGATTTTCGGAAGGAGAGATATCCCTAGTGGGTCAGAATCGGCTTAGCAGAACAGTAGGTTTAAGACCTGCCAATAAAAAGAAAAGAATAAAATTGCCCCTGCATGTATACATGGCCCTGAATTTAGGCAACTCGCGATGTGAAGAAATGCCACCCTCGAACCACTACTGATGTTCTTTCTGAAGTTGAGAGTGTGGCATATTTGTGGAACACTACAGTTAACCATCCTAGTTGTGAAAGTACCAGTTTGTTGCAGCCATTTTTGTCGGACGAAAATGTTACATGATTTATTAAATTCAGCAGAAACTGACGACAGCGCGCTCTTCTGTTTCTGTTCGTACTGTGAAGAGCGAGATTTGAAAGTGATCCTATCTTCAAACGTACCTTATATCCAAAAGGTACCATTCTGAAACTGGGTTCTTTCTGAAAAGTTTATCTGCAAAGTACCTTCTACAACCACTAGAAGCCTGTGACTGGAATTGTGCCACAACCAGTACAGACATAAAAAGAACTTTAGAAATAATTCACACGCTTACTGTTGTGTCTGCATCATCAATAGTCATAATTTGCCATTAGTTGAAAGGACGCAGACATGTAGACCCTTTCATTGTTTAGCATAATCTGCTCTAAGTAACTTGTTCCAAAGTTACATGCATATCGGGGGAGGGTACGCATTGCGCGACTTTCTTTGGAGTGACTCGTAGCAGGGTGACAATAATGTCTCACAGAGTTCTTTCGAGCGGCGCAAGTCAATAATGCCCAGTTTTTGCCATAAACATGGTGATGAACTTTCGATGCTGGGCGGACGCAGATGTAAACGAGATCGTATGCTGTTTTAATTGGTGAGATAGCAAAAAGTTCTTAAACCCATCTCTATTCTAGTTTTTGGCGTTTCATCTTCTTCTACTTCCGGTGTTTGTTACATGCAAGCAAAATAAGTGCATACCATTTACGCTGTCTTACAAAAAAGTGAAGCACCCAAAAAGCGAGGAGGGAACGAAATGAAACTTCGCAAGTTGAGTGAGTACGGGATGGTATTTCACTGATCACAGCACCGCGTCTCGATTGAGAAGGGTGTCGTAAAGCAGTCGTATTTTCTCCTGAAGGAAGGTGGCATACAACTGTTGTAACTGGCCGTCGATATCCTGGGCACTGGAGCTGTGACAGAGAAGTTGTACTTGCCTGTCTTACGCATGTTGAATTAAGAACAGATTTTGGATCTTGGTGGCCACGGTAGCACATCAATATCACGCACACCCTTCATAGAGTTGCCATGTGTAGACGAGAGGTACATTGTTCAAAAATAGCACCACAATACTGTCAAATGAGAGGTAAAATATGAGGATGCAGATTGTCCGCAGTATATGGGTGTGGTGTGAGACTTCCCTCAATCGCTACCAACCACGACCTGAAGTCAAACCCGATAGCTCCCCACACCATGACACCAGAAACAACGCGCTGTGGCTCTCCAAAACATTGAAAAAATGCTCTGCTCTGGTCGCTACCATAAATGCCGACGATGTTCGTATATAGTGGTGAAGAACGGTGATTCATAGCCGGATAGCAATGCGATGTTATTTATCAGGTATTCATTCTTCCTGGTCACAGCACGACTTCAAAATGGTTCAAATAGCTCTGAGCACTATGGGACTGAAGCGAAGGTCATCAGTCCCCTAGAACATAGAACTAGTTAAAGCTAACTAACCTAAGGACATCACACACATCCATACCCGAGGCAGGATTCGAACCTGCTACCGTAGCGGTCGCGCGGTTCCGGACGTAAGCGCCTAGAACCGCTGGCCCACTCCGGCCGGCGGCACAACTTCAGACACAACCGTTTGTGTTGTTGTGTTAACGGCAGCCTACTAATGGGACGTTAATTGCTTTTTCCGGCTGCTGCTAGATTCTGGCCAATGGTATTTCATGAGATATTATGTTGCAGGAAGGCCAATGCCTTTTCTTTCATCGCAGGCACAACTGTGAATGTGTTACACTGTGTCTGGTGCACAATACGGCAATCCTCCCTTGTGGTGGTCACATGTTATCGACCGGAACGCGCCCTCACGTTATCTTGCAGCCCAGTATCGGGTCACTGTGACATACAAATTGTGGTGTGCGTACTGTAGCGCCGTCGGTACACACACCATCAGATTATTTGAATTGTCGCTCTAACGAAGTAGGCGAGTGTCAGCAATATGTCTCGTGGTCTTATCGTGGCGTGTTGATCTTCTGCCGTTAGGTTAGACGATAGAAATGCCACTAGCACGCTTAGAGTAGCAGATTGAAAGTAAACAACTTTAAACAGAACTTGATTAATTTTGACACACATTTATTAAAATAAAAAAAGCATACATATTACGTAACTTGATTCTGAATTCTGTTTACAATTGACAATCTGAAGTTCCTTTGGTCTTGGTACGGTAATCTTATACTCACATATCTCTGATACTTGACAAAGTGTCTATTCATTTATCTTCATGGATATGTACAGGAATAAGGTAATCTTATTAGGCGCAGACTGAAACTTGACTATAGAGTAATGCGGACTAATGCAGACTGACTAATCGGAGGTCTATACACTCGTTGTAATACATCGAGCGTTCAGGTATCACTGCGCGAGTGTGATCCGCGAGGAGAAAAGGTTCTACGTTAGCAGCAATCTCATTGGCTGCGAGACATATTAATACGCGGATCGGCGGAAGCAGAATTTGGTCCGTCTCTAAGACAGCGTCATCTCGTAGTGTCTTCGAATCCTCCACGGTATCTCAAACTCTGAAGCTGTTTACGCTCCTTATATACTCTCCCAGATCAGGTAAGAAGAAAAATTACAAACAACACTAATGCTCACTGGTGGCCGTACTATCTGTTATGTAGAATTGCATATCTAATCATTTACACAGCCGCCGATGGTGTACCAAGTTATATTGAAATTCGACAATGCGTTCTGGCTCCTTCACTTTTATTGTCACGCAGTGTATTTACGGCTTGTTGGAATGCAAATTCGGTGTTGTGGGACGTTATTTGATCATTGCAAACGTGTAGATGAAGAAATCCATTGAGTTGTTCATAATACATACTTTTATAATGCTTAAGTAGCATCTCTCAGCTAGAAGCAAGTCAGTTAAAGATTATAGTAACTTTCTTCTCAATCTTGTTTGCAGGTGTTTGGAAATATGTACCAAACAATTCTCTTCCTTTGTAGAACACATCCTCGTGTATATATTTATTTTATTTCCCTGTGAACTAACATCATGAATAATGCCAGAGATTATCTCTTAACGTCTCACTCGCCTTGATGGATTTTGTGTGACGTTAATATTAGAGCAGTCCTTTATGTCGCAGAGGGCTGTAAACTTCTACAAACTAAATATAGTGACACTATACCAGATCTGGTGCCGGTATGAATAATTTTCCTCGGATTTATTTATGTTTTTCAGACTTTACACTACTTCCACGTCGCCAAAAGCCCACACCAGGCGGTGCCTTATATATTGTGTTATTTTTTACTGATCTTTCCATTACAAAGATATCGCTCGCGTATAGCGTAACTACGAATTTTAGTAATGAGGAATTTTCTTTTTCGCGAGGTAAGAAGAGTTTCATTGTATACAGTGACTTCATGCAGAACATTTCTTTGATTCCGAATCAAATCCATATAGCCTCTCTTCCCAACCTGAAAAAGTTTATAATTCGCAGTTAGTATGTATTTAGTTATGTGACGGTGTTTGTGTTGTCCTCATCATTTTATGATCATAATCATCATTCGTGACAGTGGCTGGATTGGACTGTGTAAAAATTGGACTGTGTACAAATTGGGACTTTGTACGGGCGCTGATGATCGCGCATTCGAGCGCCTCAGAAAAATGTTCAAATGTGTATGAATTCCTAAGGGATAAACTGCTGAGGTCATTGGTCCCTAGACTTACACACTACTAAAACTAATTTATGCTAAGAACAGCATACACATCCATGGCCGAGGGAGGACTCGAACCTCCAGCGGGAGAGGCCGCGCAATCCGTGACATGACGCTCAAACCACACGACCACTCCGGGTGGCAAGTGCCGCACAAATAAAACATCATCACCACTTAGTTTTGTGACGCTGTCGGAATCATATTTCTATAGCTTTCCACGTTATACTACCTGGACTTATATACGCCTTGCACAGATGACTCCTGTAAGGAATACTGCAGTTATAGTGATGTCCTCAGATGCAGTTTGTAAGCCGGATGCTGTGACCGTGGGGCTCTAGGCGCTTCAGTCTGGAACCACGTAACCGCTACGGTCGCAGGTTCGAATCCTGCCTCGGGCATGGATGTGTGTGATGTCCTTAGGTTAGTTAGGTTTAAGTAGTTCTAAGTTCTAGGGGACTGATGACCACAGATGTTAAGTCCCATAGTGCTCAGAGCCATTTTGCAGTTTATACATTTTAAAGATACTAAGCTTTTGCAGTATACTTTACGGAAGTTGTTCGCCGAGGCTCCTTTTCCTGTTACAGCTTGACTCCATGATGGGATTAAATGAACGCAATGTGTCAATAAATGAACGAATGCAGTATTTTTGTGGTTTGACCTGCATCAGTATCGCTTCCCGTACACTGTATCTG
The DNA here is from genome assembly GCF_023897955.1 of Schistocerca gregaria. Lineage (NCBI taxonomy): Eukaryota > Metazoa > Arthropoda > Insecta > Orthoptera > Acrididae > Schistocerca > Schistocerca gregaria. The sequence continues at coordinate 79,547,950 of NC_064931.1, forward strand.
CGATCCTCCTTCAGCCCACAGATATCCGACCCTTTTTTATATTAAAGGACTTATTCCTCAGTCCTCAGCTGTGGAAATCTGTCATGGGGATAAATGTACACAACATGAACATAGTTACAACTACATGACAGCATTTTATCAACCAAGCTCCAGCATCTACGGTTTATCGTTGTAGTTAATGTATATATTGCCTCATGTTTGATATACATATATTGTTTGTATAAAGAAACACTGAGCATCTCGTATCAGTGTAGACGACATGCAACAAATAGCGGTACGCAACACCTGTTTGATCTACTGTAGCTGTAAGTACACAGTACTTACATCTTGTTCCACCAATGCTACAGGTAGCACATCGGGCAACAAGTTTGCTCCAGCGAAATGGAGAGCTGCCAGGATACCAGCTTCTTCGCAATTGATGTCCATGCTTTGCAGATCCTTTGCGGAATTTCTTTTCCAGGTGTTAAGCGGCCTTCGTCCACTTCTGTATCCATTCGTTGGTTTCTGCAACAGTCCTGGTTTGGGGATTCTTCCATCTTTCATGCACAGAACATGTCCTATAAGATTCAGCTTTTTTTTTCAGGAACGACTTCGTGCATGATGTGTAGACCACTTCTTCTCAACACTTCATCGTTTGAAAGGTGATCGCAACAGCTGATCTTTAAAATTAGCCTCAAGCATCGTTCGAGAGAAACATTGAGCTTGTGTGCCTATTTTGTTGACATTTTTCAGGTCTCACATGCGCATATGGCCGTCTGTAGGATGATATAGGAGTACAGCCGGAGCATAGTAGACGTATTTATAGACTCTAAATGGAAAATGAATCGTATTCGTTGCAATACTGCAAAGGCTCTCGCAGTTCTGTTGGTTATGTCTGAATCTACGTCCCCGTTAGTACAGATACGAGGTACGGAAACAGGTCAAGATCTTGTGGTACCTTTTGTTGCGCTATAAACTTAGTAGATACATTTTCACATATTACACACTATGCTTTTATTTTATCACTATTTACTTTTAGCCCTACACAACTGTATTCCATCCACCTTGGTAGTTGTTTTTGTAAACTTCGTGGGGTTTCTGCCTGAAGAACGATGTCATCATCAAAATCCAGATCCGTATGCCTAGTCTGCTCATTTAGACGTATGCCCATGATGGAGTTATCCATAGTTCTTTGGAAATTAAAAAGAAACACCATCACCTGCAGAGTACTAAACATAAACTTATTTCTCACATGGCCTGCTGCTGTGAAGGGGTGACCGTGTTCTGGTCTAAAATCAAGAATGTAACACCATAATATTCCACTAACAGATGATGGTGTGAGCCATCGAAACTCTTAGTCAGAAAAATATAGAAAACTGACGTAGAAAAGTTATTTATACCTGATGACTTGGCAAACACCGTCCTTCCCATTTCGAGTACCTTAAAGGAGGGTTTGTTCTGCTTTGATTTCTGGCAGATAACGCCTTGATAAAGAAATCTGTCGTTAGTATGGTGTTTGGTGAGCACCACCAGAGCCTAACGCCTTAGACCCTTTGTGGGTTACAAAGACAGTAACAAGGCTCGACGCTGGATCGATATGTGTGTTAGTGAAATTGACGAATTCTCGAAGGCTTAAAATTAAGATAATTATTGGATTGATAATAAAAATTTAGTGATTTACTGATAACAGTCCGAACTTTTCTCCCAAGGAGGATTTCATCACGACACTTTTTGAAACACAGACGATGTGTTCTGATGAAGGACGTCTTTAATACCCAAAAACTTGTAACCGTTCCTTCGTCCTCTTTGTCATCATGATTGGTTGAATTTGGGTGATTTCTTACATAGAAATTCTTCGGCCGGCATTGCTGGTTACTTTTATTCCAGAATTTATTAGTCATTGCGATCTAAACCGGTATCCAGGATGGTTAGATAAGTAGCCAACGGCGACACTAGTGATCAACGATAACGGCCATATTATAGCATAAGCTAGTTATAGCCTACGTTATGTAAAGTTAAATACCTTTGGCTTCATGTCTTCTCATACTCTCAAAACACAAATGTAAAGACAGGCAACTGGGCTTCGCCGAAACACGCTTCACGCTGTTATACCTAAATGGTCACTTACAACCAGTGACGGCGCATTCCTGGGTCAAAAGCCACAAAGAAACAAAGCGAAAAGAAACAGTGGTTGGCTGTCCGGCAGTGCGGATATGAGGCAGTATTTATGCTCCCGATGATAACATCCAGTAACGAGATGCATTTTTTTTAACGTAACTGTATCCCACAATGGCGCATTGTGCTGCGTGCACAAATCACAAATGTCACCATTGTGCACACCATCGTAGCAGCTAATTTCGGATAAATCAAAACGCAAAACGAACAGAAGTAGTTAATAACGCTGGCGGCAATTCACACGATGTGTTGCTCGCTGCTGGTTGTTTCGCCGTTGATATCAGCGGAATTAATACACGCCGCACTGTTGCCGCAGCGCCAGCAGCCACCGTTACGGCAGACAGTATCGCCGCCTCGCCTGCACCGCCGCTCCCTTTTTCCTTCTGATGTTAGCGCAAATAACCGGGCCAATACTGCTGGAATAGGAGCGAGGAGTGGCTACCTTCTGGCCGAAATTCACTGCCTGATAGCTGCCCGTGCCGTTGCTCTAGTTTGTGAGATTATGTAATAAATCTGGTATTCGGATGAACAAGTCACTACATTTCGAAGATATTATTTAATACCATACAACTGTTTTCTTTTTTTCTTTATTTTTCTTTTCTTCTCACATCAGAGTGTTTCAATGCCTCAGGTTTTGAGTTAATTACCATGTACTTTCTATAATTGTCGTCTATGGAATTGTTATTTTTCGTTTTCTGCCGTCACGTGTTTCAAATATTTCTACGTGCATAATGTTATGTATTAATTTAAAATTGTAATACCGCTTAAAACATTAAAATATTGTACTGTTTTCCGAGAGACGAGGTTTAAAAAGTATCGATAAGCCGCTATGTGCAATGCATGCCACGAAAACCCGGAACTAAGAATTTACTGAAAATCCAGCTGTTAAATTTGGACGGCTTTTCAGCCAATGGACTAGAGAAGCTGTTTACAGTTGACAAAACAAAACTGTTTGTGTCGAAAGTGGCTGAGTCTCACATTAGGTATTGCCGCTGTGTCACAAATTGTGGCAACACTTTCGCCCCGTCAATGTGTCATCTTATTGACATACTAAAGAGATTTACTATATACAAAACTGGGAATTAATACCAGTTAAACATTATATACGAAACTAAAGACTGTCAACATGTAGTGTGTCCCTCCTGTTCAAGTCACATTTTATTCCCTTATTTTCTAGTTTTACAAAATGCAGGTATCATGTAGCAGTGAGGTAAGCGTTACTGCAGGACGCACACAGTCGGGAGTCTCACACGGTGGCTGAAGGAGCCGGTGCACTATATGGACGGTGGTGTGAGGCGCTTTGGCTAGACATGAAAACGCCCGTTACGTCAGTAGCGAGGTACGTGGGAAAAGCTGAGTTGTTTTGGTGCGTATATTAGGAGAAGCCTACAGTGCATAAGTACCTTTTAGAACAATATTATAATGCAAGAAATCCATCATCTCAATGTATAAATTAATAGTGTTTAAGATAACGAAAATATTGAACCGCTACAAGGCACAGGTTGCGCGCCACAGTCGTGAGTCGCCTATAAGCAGGGCTTCCCAACGTGTGGTCCGCGGACACCTTAGGGGTCCGCCGGCTCTTTCTAGGGGGTCCGTGACCACCTTTCACCTAATCGTGTAAAATAATGAGTAAAATTATTGAATAAACATGTGAAAATCAAATTCATCACTTTTTTTCGTGTGGTCGTATTCCCAAGCAGCCTTTGCGGTTCCTAAGTGAGAACCCGTACACATTTTAGTGCCGCAGAATGCGGCTTTTTTAATCGACTGTTTCGCAACAGTACGGGGGTCGTTTTTGAGCCAGCTCACGGCGCTAGATGCGCTGAAACATTTTACGCATACTCGGAGCGACCTTTGTCGACCAATCACAGCGCTCGCTGGCACATATTCAGCCCCAGGCATCATTAAATGTTAAACTTGCTTTGTCAGTGCACTACCTATTTCATAAGTCGATTTTTGACCAGTTTATTACTTCTAACATGGATCGGTGGCTGAAGTCAGGACCATTGAAGAAGGGAGCAGTTTCTCCATCGCCTTCACAGCAAGGGAAGTTTCCAGTTGAAATAAAAGAGGAGGGAGGACGACCAAAGGAAGAACAATCACAAGAAGCTCCACAGCCGGATTTATTATGTGAAAACGCTGCAAGTACTCCGTTGGTTGCAATATTCTGTGGAAGTGGAATAACCAAGAAGCGTAATTACAACGAAAGCTATTCAGAAATGGGCTTTATGGACACAAGGAGGGTAAAGCTCAGTGTGTAATTTGTGCGCGAGTCTTTCCGAACAGTTCAATGGTTCCTGTTAAGTTGCGCCGTCATTTTGAAGGTACTCACCCGGATTTCCAGGCTAAATACAACGATTTTTTTCAAAAGGAAGAGTGCTGAGCTATCTACTTCTCAGCATTGCACGAAAACTCATGCAAAAACAATTACTGAAAATTCATTAAAAGCTTCTTTTTTGGTTACTTATCGAGTGGCCAAAACAGGCAAAGCTCATACCTTCGCAGACAATCTCATAAAGCCGTCTGTTAATGATATTGTTTCTTGCATGCTAGACGAAATGGCAGTAAAGCTTGTATCTTCGGTGCCATTATCAAACAATACTGTCAAGAGACGCATTGCTGACATGTCACATGATGTGAAAGACACTCTCTCGCATCGAACACAATTCATTTTCTCTGCCGATAGATGAATCCACTGATGTTGCAGGATTAGCGATTTTATTGGCTTTCTTCCGTTATGAATATTCTGGATGTTTTGAGGAGGACCTCTTATTGTGCAGACCACTACCTGCCAACACAACAGGTGCTGAAATATTCCGTCTATTGGATGATTTTTTAAGAACTAACGAAGTTTCATGGTCAAATTGCATAGATGTGTGTACAGATGGTGCCAAAGCTATGACGGGCCCTACAGCCGGAGCAATAACGAAAATAAAAGAAAACGCCAAGAACTGCAGCAGTAGTCATTGTGCTCTCCACAGATACTCTTTAGCTACGAAACAAAGGCCCGTTTCGTTCAAGCAAGTTTTAGACGAATCCATTCAAATCATTAAATACATAAAATTAAGGCCGTTGAAGTCAAGACTTTTCACAGTACTGTGCGGAGATATGATAAGCCTTCATCGTTCCCTGCTTCTCCACACAGAAGTGAGGTGGCTCTCACGTGGGAATGCACTCACTCGGTTGTATGAATTAAGATTAAAAGTCTTAGCTTTCCTTTTGGAGCATAACACCAAATTAGCAGACCTTATTAATGATGAAAATTGGCAGTGTATACTTGCCTATTTGTCAGATATTTTCTCCAAAATGAAAGAAATGAATATTTCACTCCAAGAACAAAATGAAACAAAGGTAACTGCTATCACCAATGATCGAGCATTCAAGAGGAAAATCAATTTTTTGGCAGAGAGTGTCGAGAAAGGGGAGGTCGAGTGTTTTCCTCTTCTCAAAGAAGTTTAGAAAAACAAAACATTAGCGCTTCGGAAGAATTTGTTTCATCAAATCCTGGAACATCTCCGAAGCTTGATGTCTTTGTTGGAGAATTATTTCTCAACAGCTGAAGATGAAAAGCTGCAGAAATACGACAGGGTGGTAAACCCATTCACTGTATCCGAAAAGCTGAAAATTCTATTATCAAATGAATATGAGTTGTTGATAGAAATTGCCACGGACTCTACCTTGAAATCGAGTATTGACATTGACTGTTACTCACACTTTTGGATCCGTTTGGGTAATAAGAAATACTACCCCTTGTTGGAAATTCAAAACGTGTACTTCTTCCGTTTGCCACAACATACATGTGTGAATCTGGATTCTCGATGTATGTTGCCCACAAAACTAAGTACCGATGTTGTCTAGATGCGGAATCAGACATCTGTCTCCAGCTGTGAAGAACTGAACACAACTTTTCAAAATAATGTCAGCAGAAGCACCCTCAACCATCACATTAGGATTTCAATATTATTCCTACAGACTCATCCATGGTAAAGAAGAAAGCATTTTTCTTCGTAGATGCTCAGTGAACGTACATGAACTATAACTCTGTAGGAATTTTGTTTCTGTCTTCTATCATTTACAAAAAGATTATTAATTGAATTCTGTTGGCATTGATACTTTTGTTACGAAAATTAAAGTCATTTCTAAAGCTAATTTCTTTTCTTTATAATATATTCCGTCCTCTCAGATAAAAATATGGCCTGCCGATACTTCAATTACAACTACTTGCTATTACTCTGACACTATAGTGTGTCAACTGGCTGCGAGCGTAAACAATTGAGAACTTTTCACATGCCACCTTGTAATAGGTAAACTTCTGCCTGAATTGTTTCCTTTGAGAAAAAATGTCTTACGTTCTGTGAAATGCTTTGTCTTGTTCTAGAAAATAAGAGAGTCTATTTGTTTGTTTTCCTAATTTGTTTACAGTCGAGGCTGACTGACAAGATATAGTGTCCTAGCAGTAGTTGAAATTGTCAGCTGTGGCTAAACTGTTGCCACGCCGCCTGCCAGTTGCCAGCTACCAACTGACAGTACACTGTAGCAACGCCAACTGCCAGCTGCCGGCTATGGACATACAGCTGCCATTCCGTAGATACGCAAAGACGTAAAAATAACTAGGCTTTCAGAGCGGTTTACATGGTATTGAAAATCAATTGAGGAACAGGAAAACGGCTTAATAAAAGCCTGTGGTCTAGGGGTAGTGTCTTTGATTCATAATCAAAAACGTCTTCGCTCCCGGGTTCAATCCCCGCCACTGCCTAGATTTTGATAAATAATTCGCATTGGCGGCCAAAGACTTCCGCCATAAGAAGTCAGCCTCATTCAGCCAACGGCCTTGTTAAAGAGGGCGGAGGAACGGATAGAGGTTCAGGGCACTCTCTTGTCCTAGGGGTGGGACATTGCCCCTAAGGGCGGAAGAATCAGCAATGATCAACGACATGAGGATGCAGAAGGCAATGGAAACCACTGCATTAAAGACACGTAACGTGTATCCACAGGACATGTGACCTGTAGTTGAAGAAGTGTCATGATGATCTCTCCATTGGCAAAAGATTCCGGAATAGTCCCCCATTCGGATCTCCGGGAGGGAACTGCCAAAGGGGAGGTTACCATGAGAAAAAGATTGAATAATCAACGAAAGGATAATGTTCTACGAGTCGGGGCGTGGAATGTCAGAAGCTTGAACGTGGTAGGGAAACTAGAAAATCTGAAAAGGGAAATGCAAAGGCTCAATCTAGATATAGTAGGGGTCAGTGAAGTGAAGTGGAAGGAAGACAAGGATTTCTGGTCAGATGAGTATCGGGTAATGTCAACAGCAGCAGAAAATGGTATAACACGTGTAGGTTTCGTTATGAATAGGAAGTTAGGGCAGAGGGTGTGTTACTGTGAACAGTTCAGTGACCGGGTTAGTCTAATCAGAATCGACAGCATACCAACACCGACAACGATAGTTCAGGTATACATGCCGACTTCGCAAGCTGAAGATGAAGAGATAGAGGAAGTGTATGAGGATACTGAAAGGGTAATGCAGTATGTAAAGGGGGACGAAAATCTAATAGTCATGGGCGACTGGAATGCAGTTATAGGGGAAGAAATAGAAGAAAAGGTTACAGGAGAATATGGGCTTGGGACAAGGAATGAAAGAGGAGAAAGACTAATTGAGTTCTGTAACAAGTTTCAGCTAGTAATAGCGAATGCCCTGTTAAAAATCACAAGAGGAGGAGGTATACTTGGAAAAGGCCGGGAGATACGGGAAGATTTCAATTAGATTACATCATGGTCAGACAGAGATTCCGAAATCAGATACTGGATTGTAAGGAGTACCCAGAATCAGATATAAACTCAGATCACAATATAGTAGTGATGAAGAGTAGGCTGAAGTTCAAGACATTAGTCAGGAAGAATCAGTACGCTAAGAAGTGGGATACGGAAGTTCTAAGGAATGACGAGATACTTTTGTAGTTCTCTAACGCTATAGATACAGCAATAAGTAATAGCGCAGTAGGCAACACAGTTGAAGAGGAATGGACGTCTCTAAAAAGGGCCATCACATAAGTTGGGAAGGAAAACATAGGTACAAAGAAGGTAGCTGCGAAGAAACCATGGGTAACAGAAGAAATACTTCAGTTGATTGATGAAAGGAGGAAGTACAAACATGTTCCGGGAAAATCAGGAATACAGAAATACAAGTCGCTGAGGAATGAAATAAATAGGAAGTGCAGGGAAGCTAACACGAAATGGCTGCAGGAAAAATGTGAAGACATCGAAAAAGATATGATTGTCGGAAGGACAGACTCAACATACAGGAAAGTCAAAACAACCTTTGGTGACATTAAAAGCAACGGAGGTAACATTAAGAGGGCAACGGCAATTCCACTGTTAAATGCAGAGGAGAGAGCAGGTAAGTGGAAAGTATACATTGAAAGCGTCTCTGAGGGTGAAGATTTGTCTGATGTGATAGAAGAAGAAACAGGAGTCGATTTAGAAGAGACAGGGGATCCAGTATTACAATCGGAATTTAAAAGAGCTTTGGAGGACTTACGGTCAAATACGGAAGAAGGGATAGATAACATTCCATTAGAATTTCTAAAATCATTAGGGGAAGTGGCAACAAAACGACTATTCACGTTGGTGGGTAGAACATGTGAGTCTGGCGACATACCATCTGACTTTCGGAAAAGCATCATCCACACAATTCCGAAGACGGCAAGAGCTGACAAGTGCAAGAATTATCGCACAATCAGCTTAACAGCTCATGCATCGAAGCTGCTTACAAGAATAATATACAGAAGAATGGAAAAGAACATTGAGAATGCGCTAGGTGACTATCAGTTTGGCTTTAGGAAAAGTAAAGGCACGAGAGGCAATTCTGACGTTACGGCTAATAATGGAAGCAAGGCTAAAGAAAAATCAAGACACGTTCATAGGATTTGTCGACCTGGAAAAAGCGTTCGACAATATAAAATGGTGCAAGCTGTTCAAGATACTGAAAAAAAGTAGGGGTAAGCTATAGGGAGAGACGCGTCATATACAATATGTACAACAACCAAGAGGGAATAATAAGAGTGGGCAATCAAGAACGAAGTGCTCGTATTAATAAGGGAGTAAGACAAGGCTGTAGCCTTTCGCCCCTACTCTTCAATCTGTACATCGAGGAAGCAATGATGGAAATAAAAGGAAGGTTCAGGAGTGGAATTAAAATACAAGGTGAAAGGATATCAATGATACGATTCGCTGATGACATTGCTATCCTGAGTGAAAGTGAAGAAGAATTAAGTGATCTGCTGAACGGAATGAACAGTCTAATGAGTACACAGTATGGTTTGAGAGTAAATCGGAGAAAGACGAAGGTAATGAGATGTAGTAGTAATGAAGACAGCGAGAAACTTAACATCAGGATTGATGGTCACGAAGTCGATGAAGTTAAGGAATTCTGCTACCTAGGCAGTAAAATAACCAATTACGGACGGAGCAAGGAGGACATCAAAAGCAGACTCGCTATGGTAAAAAGGGAATTTCTGGCCAAGAGAAGTCTACTAATATCAAATACCGGCCTTAATTTGAGGAAGAAATTTCTGAGGATGTACGTCTGGAGTACAGCATTGTATGGTAGTTAAACATGGACTGTGGGAAAACCGGAACAGAAGAGAATCGAATCATTTGAGATGTGGTGCTATAGACGAATGTTGAAAATTAGGTGGACTGATAAGGTAAGGAATGAGGATGTTCTACGCAGAATCGGAGAGGAAAGGAATATGTGGAAAACACTGTAGGGAAAACAGAGATTGGAATACATCCAGCAAATAATAGAGGACGTATATTGCACGTGCTACTCTGAGATGAAGAGGTTAGCACAGGAAAGGAATTCGTGGCGGGCCGCATCAAACCAGTCAGTAGACTGACGACAAAAAAAAAAAAAAAAAAAAAAAAAAAAAAAAACCACAAGAGCAGAACTGGGACATCGGCTTACGACATCCGATTTTGGAAACACATGTAAACTGAGTGAATGTATTCCTAAACATTGCACAACAGATGTCACAATAGTCCTTTAAAGGCAATTCCTTAGCCTCTTTTCCTCCGTGATGTGTTTGTATCCCGAATCATGTGTCTGCCTCTTTTCTTCACAGCCGCGCGGAATGGCCGCGCAGTCTGAGGTGCCATGTCGTCATGGATTGCGTGGCCGCTCCCGCCGAAGGTTCGAGTCCTCCCTCGGGCATGTGTGTGTGTGTCTGTGTGTGTGTGTGTGTGTGTGTGTTTTCCTTAGCGGAAGTTAAACTTAGGTTAATAGTGTGTAAGACTAGGGATTCATGACCTCAGCAGTTAAGTCCCATAGACTTTACATACATTTGAACATTTTTCTTCGGATTTCACGAAAAACCACACACACACACACACACACACACACACACACACACACACACACACACATGACTGTTGCGAAATATGCATGCTCCTTACACAACAGCAGCTAAACAGTGGAAATGAACATACCCAGACCACAAGCGCCAGATTGTCAAAAGCGAACAGTTTGACCGTGACGTTGATTGCTCTTGGAGGAAGACAGCTCCAACGTGTGAAATGTCAATTAGCAAGTAATTTTAATCAGGCTATAGTGTGTTGAACAAAGGGAATAAATCCACTAGTAATTATCTGGATACAGTGGGAATTCAAATTGGATCGCTAATTTCAAGTTGCAAGTTGGTTTCATTCATCTCTAAACCAAAGACAATTGATACTTCGGAGAGTAGGGGGGGGGGGGGGGGGGGGGAGGGGCGGTCATTGGGAACATGGCACTTGCATTAAGAAGGTTTCAGTTCCCATGGGTTTCGCTGTGAAATTTAAAGTTACTGTGCTCTTAACTGACTAGGGGTCTGCCATGGATTTTCCACTGAAGAAGGGGTCCGCCAGCTGAAAAGGTTGGGAAGCCCTGGCCTATACGATGCATTCCGATGTAGTTCTGTCTTAAGCTCATGCTCACAGGAAATTGCTAGTTTTCTGTTAATCATTGTTAATTGTTTCTGTATTATCAGCTTACGGTATTTAGTAAATAAATACGTCATAATGGCACCCTCTTGGAACGTTATTCCGAATAAAACAATTTCCCGCTTCATTACTTAAAATCACATGAAGTAGAATAACTCTTTCAGAGACCTGACGGCGCTGATACTGTTTCTGCCAGGGACATAAACTTCGAGAACGTCTTGGAAAAGCAGGTAGACGGAATGTTACACGATGACTCTCTAAGATAGACCAAGGACAGATTGTCTTAATCTCCGCAAAACTAAGATGAAAGAGCACGGCTTGTCACACTAAAATGTGATACAACGGTATCCTAATACGCGAGAGTATCTAATATTAGGAGATGCTATCTCATATTATGGTTACGTCAGATTGCCATCCTAGTAGCTTGGTTCGGACTCATCGCATTATTAAGTAGTATGCTTCTTATTCAACTTATTGCCACGTTAACTCTGGAAATATTACACTACAGTTGGCTTTGACAGTTCAGAACATACATTAGTCTAAGTCGTTCTCTAGCATGAAGTTAATTTTTTAAGCTGTGTGAAGCCACCAGGAGATTTCCCTAAGTCGCTCCAAGCAAATTCCGGGATGGTTTCTTTGAGAGGACACCGTCGATTTCCTTTCCCGTCCTTTACAGAATTCCAACTTGTGCTCCACCTCTAATGACCTCGATGTCAACGGGACGTTAAACCAAATCTTACTTCCTTCCTACCCTCCTAAATCTGTTAAGTAGCTAAGTTGGTCTCCATTCATGGAATGTTTGAAACAATTTAAAGAGAAGAAAGCCCTAGCGGAATTGAAGGAGGCGGAAGCGAAAATATTTTTCTTGGGAAAGAAAAAAGGAAAGTACAGGAAAGACACTCTCCAGTCATTCAATGTTGAATGTAACTGAGAAAAATGCTTCAGATGTGCAATCTGAAAAAGATACTTAATTCATATACTGCAGTGCTCGTTTCTCTGAACACTAACGCAGAGAAATGGGCACAGTGCGTGGACTGCTGCCTGTGGGCTATTGAAGAATGATAACACGAAAACGAGCTTTTGTATGCCCCTATGGACTTCTTTTGATCAATAAATTCAGAAATCGTTGTAGGGGCAGTACGGGAGAGAATATTATTATTTTAGGGTTTACCTGTCCTTTCCAAACGGTTCAAATGGCTCTGAGCACTACGGGACTTAACATCTGCGGTCATCAGTCCCCTAGAACTTAGAACTACTTAAACCTAACTAACCTAAGGACATCACAAACATCCATGCCCGAGGCAGGACTCGAACCTGCCACTGTAGCGGTCGCGCGGTTCCAGACTGAAGCGCCTAGAACCACTCGGACACTTCGGCCGGCTCCTGTAATTTTATTGGTCAGTATTAAGTGTTTTCTCTTACTGTCTCATATTAGAAGATCATTTATATTTCGATTCAAATTCACTTGCTTGTGCTTCATTTATACACTCCTGGAAATTGAAATAAGAACACCGTGAATTCATTGTCCCAGGAAGAGGAAACCTTATTGACACATTCCTGGGGTCAGATTCATCACATGATCACTCTGACAGAACCACAGGCACATAGACACAGGCAACAGAGCATGCACAATGTCGGCACTAGTACAGTGTATATCCACCTTTCGCAACAATGCAGGCTGCTATTTTCCCATGGTGACGATCGAAGAGATGCTGGATGTGGTCCTGTGGAACGGCTTGCCATGCCATTTCCACCTGGCGCCTCAGTTGGACCAGCGTTCGTGCTGGACGTGCAGACCGCGTGAGACGACGCTTCATCCAGTCCCAAACATGCTCAATGGGGGACAGATCCGGAGATCTTGCTGGCCAGGGTAGTTGACTTACACCTTCTAGAGCACGTTGGGTGGCACGGGATACATGCGGACGTGCATTGTCCTGTTGGAATAGCAAGTTCCCTTGCCGGTCTAGGAATTGTAGAACGATGGGTTCGATGACGGTTTGGATGTACCGTGCACTATTCAGTGCCCCTCGACGATCACCAGAGGTGTACGGCCAGTGTAGGAAATCGCTCCCCACACCATGATGCCAGGTGTTGGCCCTGTGTGCCTTGGACGTATGCAGTCCTGATTGTGGCGCTCATCTGCAAGGCGCCAAACACGCATACGACCATCATTGGCACCAAGGCAGAAGCGACTCTCATCGCTGAAGACGACACGTCTCCATTCGTCCCTCCATTCACGCCTGTCGCGACACCACTGGAGGCGGGCTGCACGATGTTGGGGCGTGAGCGGAAGACGGCCTAACGGTGTGCGGGACCGTAGCCCAGCTTCATGGAGACGGTTGCGAATGGTCCTCGCCGATACCCCAGGAGCAACAGTGTCCCTAATTTGCTGGGAAGTGGCGGTGCGGTCCCCTACGGCACTGCGTAGGATCCTACGTTGTTGGCGTGCATCCGTGCGTCGCTGCGGTCCGGTCCCAGGTCGACGGGCACGTGCACCTTCCGCCGACCACTGGCGACAACATCGATGTACTGTGGAGACCTCACGCTCCACGTGTTGAGCAATTCGGCGGTACGTCCACCTGGCCTCCCGCATGCCCACTATACGCCCTCGCTCAAAGTCCGTCAACTGCACATACGGTTCACGTCCACGCTGTCGCGGCATGCTACCAGTGTTAAAGAGTGCGATGGAGCTCCGTATGCCACGGCAAAATGGCTGACACTGACGGCGGCGGTGCACAAATGCTGCGCAGCTAGCGCCATTCGACGGTCAACACCGCGGTTCCTGGTGTGTCCGCTGTGCCGTGCGTGTGATCATTGCTTGTACAGCCCTCTCGCAGTGTCTGGAGCAAGTATGGTGGGTCTGACACACCGGTGTCAATGTGTTCTTTTTTCCATTTCCAGGAGTGTATTTACATTTATTAGGTGTTAAGTTGAAGCAGTTCAATGAATAAAATTTAAAGTACAATGATGTCACATATACCTTTAAGCTAACAATAAACGTTGTAATATAAAGTGGAGTAATGTGAGGCGAGAAACTTTTACATCAGGCATGAGGCTAATATGAGGTCCACGGAGATGAGTCATACAATAAGGCATGGAGGAGGTCAACGTCTGGAAATATGCCTCATAATTCGCTAGATACTCGCATGTATTCGACACTAGGTCCCACAGTTGCTCACGTATGCTGGCGTCGGTCTCGTCCAGTGTAAGTTAACGAGGCGCTTCATTTTGGCCCACAAACTTTCATTGGGATTCCAGCCCGGTGCTAGGACAATCCAATCGATCAGGTCCACTTGAGCCCATAAAGAAAACCATTGCAGCGCTGTTGACTCGTCTGAATCGGTGAGTGGTCTTGCTGGAACTGGAGCAGTCCATTACGATAACGCTTCCTCACACTTGGCACCATAGTATGTTTCATGATGTGCACATACTGATCCGCGGAGAGATGATGAAAAGTTCGATAAGGCATCCCTGCCCAGTCTGATGGAATCAACCCCAGCACGAGACTGTGATGCGGCCATCACGTGGTGTGGGCCATAACGTGCTCCTTGTAGACCATCACCGGACCCTAATACTTTGAGCTAATTACTGACTGATCTGGAAAGATGACGTGGTCCACGTTCAGCTCAGCGAAGGCAAGCCTATAAAGTTTGTGATACTCAGAGAGAGCCTAATTTTACCTTAGATTCTGTGCCGTGACGGAACAATGGCACAATGGCACAACAGTTATTGACATTTTCTGTGGCGTCAGATTTAATGTCCACTTTACTAGGACGCATTTTTTAATACGCATTTTGGTGGAGGGCTCATAGTGTTAGTTTCGCGATCAACCAGCCTTCTTGCTGGCTTCCATTGTCTTATTGTTTCAACATGTGACAATGGTGTGACCACACCCAGTGAAACTTCTATGTGGCATTTTCTCTTGCTGTGGCTAACGTGGTATGGCATTTGCTTTTCGTTTAAACAACAGTCCTCCTAAGTCACCAGTACCACAGCCGCTCGGCTTGAGGCACCATGTCGCGGACTGCACGGCCCCTCCCGCCGGAGGTTCGAGTCCTCCCTCGGGCATGGGTGTGTATGTTCTTCTTAGCATAAGGTAGTTTAAGTAGTGTGTAAGTCTAGGGACCGATGACCTTAGCAGTTTGGTACCTTAGATATTAAAACACATTTGAACATTTGAACCAGTACCAACTCCTCTTTTGAAAGGGCACTGAATAGCAAGCTGTTTCATACCCAACAATTTTAAATCCATCCGTCCATATATTAGCAGTCTTATGAACTGTGAGACCGGCATACTGTAAGCAGTTGCGAACTGCTTGCGGACATCCTGAGAAACTTGTCTCATTCTTGAGTTTGGCGGTGTTTAAATACGGATGTTTCATATAATTGTCAACTAGCATGTCCTCTTACTGAGCCTTCAATAGCCTTGAGCCCGACCCTCGAAGCCGGTCAGTTACTCCCGTATCGCACCGCCACTTTATCCGTTTCTGGGCACAGCGAGGTTGGTTGCAGCACCTGGGTGCTGTCGCTTGACACGCACTCAAACCATCATACTGCACGAGTGCCAGGGCGCTATCTCTTGTAGCCTGCGTTGAAGTTAACTACCCTTATTAAATACTCTTTTATAGTCAAATAGTATGCTTTTACGAATGTTTTCTCTTTTGTCATCGTCTTAATTCTTTCATTTACAGAGCTACTAAACTTTTATTTTATGTTTTGAACAGAACACGAATCCTTGCCTTCCACTCACATATCTTCAACCGAGCTTTCAAAGTGCCTTCTCCTGCCCCTCCCCATACACTGCACTTCTCCTCCTTCCCCTCCCCCCCCCCCCCCCCAACCCGTCACCCGACACTCCTACCTACCATCAGGTATGCCAGTAACTCCGCTTCTGTCCTAAACCTCCCAGGCGCCCAGGCGCTGCCCTGCATCGCTTGTGGGACTAACATTCGTAGGATAATGAGTACCGTAGAGGAACAACTTACACAGCTTACGGATTGTTTCTGAAAAGAACTTCGGTGGAGTATGCAAGGCAGAAGATAGGTTCCTTGGCTTCTCACTTGGAAAGAGTTATTTACATTTAGCCCCGCGGAGTTACTCTGTATGCAGACAGAAGGGGTACATGGATTCTTCTCCGATGGAGTTGGAGATAAGGCAGTAGCTTTAAAAAGGTGTTGACAGTGGTAACTCCATCTATTTTTCATATATATAGGTATGGTAAGTCCTCCGCGAGAACTGGAGAAGTCGCATACCAGTGCCGACCTAGCACTGGCTGGATAAGCGACACCGAAAAGAAAAGACGGACAGCAATTACTTTGTTTATCATATTTATGTATCTCATTCTCTTTGCCACTAATTTTGCGCTCGTAGTCCCACTGTCCTGCCCTCAACTAAGATGTCACATTGGGAACCGGGATTATCACTGACACAACCAGACTCTTTTGCATAAAAATGACTAGCGGCAAATAACGAAAGATGAGCAAATATATTAAAAGCAGTGTAGCTATGTAGCTACGGATACAGTGTTCAGAGGACAGGAGGGAGAGGGGGTTTATGGGAGCGTATTGTGAACCGTGCATTAAAAGCCCGTAAAATTTGAGAATTCATTTGCGAGACGTTGTGAGAGGTCATGTCAATTTCGTCCATAGTATTACGTCTTTAAGGACACTCGAAACCATATCTTTAGCGAGTAATGCTGCTACTTGGTGACCTGTCCAGAAACCCATCGCCTACATAGCTTCGCACGCTCCAGTGCCTAACTTCACAACTTATTCTATATATCTATGCTCTCAGTTTAGTTTCGCAGTCTCTTTGCGAATCACTACTTATCTTTATACAAACATTTTTTCGAATTACCTAGACACTTTGTTGGCTTTCAAATTGTGTAACCTACGGTGAACTTTTGGATGTGTGTCTTCTTGAGTGTGTTGCAGATTTGCCATTGTTGTGCATGACAAGCTGTATTTTTGTTCTTCATGTACATCCACGTTACAATAAAAGGTTATTTATTTGTCATATGACCGGTTTCGGGCTTGCGCCTATCCTCAGGTGTTTATACATTCATGTACATGTTTATACTGACAGAGATCAATAAAGATGAGCACTATCATCACAGCGTAAATATAATAATGGTGCTTCATCTTTATTGATCTCCTGCATTATAAACATGCACATGTAAGTATAAACACCTGAGGATGGGTGCAAGCCCGAAACCGGTCGTGTGACAAATAAATAACCCTTTATTGTGACTAGTAGCGGATATTTTTCTACACCCTAGTATGGATTTCTGTGATGAGTATTGGCTTCGTTTCTATCTTGTGTACACAAATGCTTTCACTGGCCATTCATATCAGCTTACCTGCATTCCTGTTTTCTTATTCGTTATTAGACCTGCTTTTGCTTTCTACACCTACACCTACATGGATACTCTACAAACCACATTTAAGTGCCTGGCAGAGGGTTCATCGAACCGCCTTCACAATTTTCTATTATTCCAATCTCGTAGGGGGCGCGGGAAGAATGAACACATATATCTTTCCGTACGAGCTCTGATTTCCCTTATTTTATCGTGGTGATCGTTCCTCCCCATGTAGGTCCGTGCCAACAAAATATTTTCGCATTCGGAGGAGAAAGTTGGTGATTGGAATTTCGTGAGAAAATTCCGTCGCAAAGAAAAACGCCTTTCTTTTAACGATTTCCAGCCCAAATCGTGTATCATTTCTATGACACTCTCTCCCACATTTCGCGATAATACAAAACGTGCTGCCTTTCTTTGAACTTTTTCGATGTACTCAGTCATTCCTATTTGGTAAGGATCCCACACCGCGCAGCAGTATTCTAAAAGAGGAAGGACAAGCGTTGTGTAGGCAGTCTCCTTAGTAGGTCTGTTACATTTTCTAAGTGTCCTGCCAATAAAACGCAGTTTTGGTTAGCCTTCTCTATAACATTTTCTATGTGTTCCTTCCAATTTAAGTTGTTCGTAATTGTAATACCTAGGTATTTAATTGAATTTAAGGGTTTTAGATTAGACTGATTTATCGGATATCCGAAGTTTGACGAGTTCCTTTTAGCACTCATGTGGATGACCTCACACTTTTCGTTATTCAGGGTCAACTGCAACTTTTCGCACCATTCAGATATTTTTCTAAATCGTTTTGTAGTTTTTTTTTTTTGGTCTGATGATGACTTTATTAGTCGATAAACGACAGCGTCATCTGCACACAACCGAAGACGGCTGCTCAGATTGTCTCCGAAATCGTTTATATAAATAAGGAACAAGAAAGGGCATATAACACTACCTTGGGGAACGCCAGAAATCACTTCTGCTTTACTCGATGACTTTCCGTCAATTGCTACGAACTGTGACCTCTCTGACAGGAAATCGCAAAACCAGTCACATAACTGAGACGATATTCTATATTACAGAATCTATAAGGACGCAGTTTCAATATGAGCCGCTTGTGTGGTACAGTGTCAAAAACCTTCCGGAAATCCAGAAATACGCAATCGATCTCAAATCCCTTGTCAATAGCACTCAACACTTCATGTGAATAAAGAGCTAGTTGTGTTTCACAGGAACGATGTTTTCTAAACCCATGTTGACTGTGTGTCAATAGACAATTTTCTTCGAGGTAATTCATAATTTTCGAACACGATACATGTTCTAAAATCCTGCTACATATCGACGTTAACGATATGGGCCTGTAATTTAGTGGATTACTCTTACTACCTTTCTTGAATATTGGTGTGACCTGTGCAACCTTCCAGTCATGGGGTACGGATCTTTCGTCGAGTGGACTGTTAAGTATGGAGCTGATGCATCAGCGTACTTCGAAAGGAACCTAATTGGTATCCAGTCTGGTCCAGAAGACTTGATTTTTTTAAGTGATTTAAGTTCCTTCAATACTCCGAGGATATTTACTTCTACGTTACTCATGTTGGCAGCTGTTCTTCTTTCGAATTCTGGAATATTTAGTTCGTCTACTTTTGTGAAGGCATTTCGGAAGACTGTGTTAACTAACTCTGCTTTGGCAGCACTGTCTTAGATAGTAAATCCATTGCTATCGCACAGAGAAGGCATTGATTGTTTCTTGCGCTAACATACTTCACATACGACAAGAATGTCTTTGGATTTTCTGCCAGGTTTCGAGACAACGTTTCGTTGTGGAAACTGTTATAGTCATCTCGCATTGAAGTCCGCTCTAAATTTCGAGCCTCTGTGAAAGATACGCAATCTTGGGGATTTTGCGTCTGTTTAAATTTGGCATGTTTGTTTCGTTGTTTCTGCAACAGTGTTTGGTATAAATCTCGGAATAGCTGCGATACTATTTCTTCGAATTTAAGCCACATCTGGTGCACACTTATATTATTAATTTTTGGAGATTGTCTCTCAGTAAGGCGTCAAGTCAATTTTTATCTGCTTTTTTGAATAGGTATATTTTTCGCTTTTTTCGGGGATTTGGGGATTACAATATTCAATCTCGCTACGACAACTCTGTGTTCACTAATCCCTGAATCGGTTTTGATGCTCGTTATTAACTCAGGATTATTTTTGCTAAGAGGTGAAGTGTGTTTTCACAACTGTTTACTATTCGCGTGGGCTCTAGAACTAACAGTTCGAAATAATTTTCAGAGAATTTACTCCTATTTGATTTTGTGTGATAACCCTAGACAGCTTTGACCGTAAGTCATGTTCTTAATGGCACTACACTTGACTAAATCCCCCTGTATCTGTATCTAAACTCCACCATTTTAAATGCTGTAATCTAGCTACACGATTATGGGATCCAGCACAACATGCACTGATCTGTATAACGCCAGGCCTATGTTACCTGATGACAGCATCCTCCTAAGTACTTGTCCCAAGCTCGTGGTCTCGTGGTCGCGTACTCGCTTCCCGAGCATGGGGTCCCGGATTCCATTCCCGGTGGGTCAGGGATTTTCACCTGCCTCGAGATGACTGGGTGCTTGTGTTGTCCTCATCATTTCATCGTCATTGATGAAAGTGGCGAGATTGGACTGAGCAAAGATTGGGAATTTGTACGGGCGCTGATAACCGCGCAGTTGAGCGCCCCAAAAACCAAACATCATCATCATCATCCTAAGTACTTCAAGCCTGGAGATCCGAGTTAGTGATTATTTTAAAAAATGGTTCAAATGGCTCTGAGCACTATGGGACTTAACTGCTGTGGTCATCAGTCCCCTAGAACTTAGAACTACTTAAACGTAACTAACCTAAGGACATCACACACATCCATGCCCGAGGCAGGATTCGAACCTACGACCGTAGCAGTCCCGCGGTTCCGGACTGCGCGCCTAGAACCACTAGACCACCGTGGCCGGCAGTGATTATTTTACCTCTGGAATTTTTTACACAAAATGATGCCATCATCACCCAGCAAATATAACACTGTAATTTTTCCTTGCCTTTAGCCAGCAGTACCAGCATAGCAAGACCATGTTGCCTAAAGCTAAAAGGCTAGATCAGACTATTGCACCTGTAACTAGTGAAAAGTACGAAACATACGACTGTCTGACCTCTACACGCTGTGGATATGGAATGATACGGTATGAAACTATATTTTACGGTAAGTCAGAGACAAACAAGCCACCTTCTCTCCGCCAAGTGCATGGTTCTGGCATATACTAACTGGTAGAGTCAATGCTCACTACGGGGCTTACCCTCGACGTCTGCACGTTTTCTGTGTTGGCAAGTCTCACCAGCTGGCACTGAACTGTGTCAGAAGCCTTGGTAAGCGGTGTAGTATGTTTCACTTCCATCACGTTTGAAGATGAGGATGTTTGGTTTGTGGGAGACTCAACTGCGCTGTCATCAGCGCCCGTACAAAGTCGCGATTTTTACACAGTTCTTTTTTCCCACAGTCCAATCGAGCCACTGTCACGAATGATGATGATGATGATGAAACGATTAGAACAACACAAACACCCAGTCCTCGGGCTGAGAAAACCCTCAACCCTGAAGAGAATCGAACCCAGGACCCCTTGAGCCAGAAACAGCAACGTTAACCCCTAGACCACGAGCTGCAGACCATGTTTGAAGAAGGATATTGCCGAGGCGTTGTTTACAAGTTCGTTATCCGGAATTCGTGTTGACACACACCATAAACCACTTCCAGCGTGTCTACTGGATTCTCTGTACTTATCCATTGTTATGCAGTGAACTCACGAACGCCATACCGTGTCCCAGCCTGCGACGCCGTCAAATTCCCTTCCTCCACAAGAGCAATGATGCGTTCACGAACAGGCTGTGTATAATGAGGCATGGTTATTAAAGAAACTGTGTGGACGGAAAGCGAGGTGGTTCAGGTATCTGACTATGTACGTTGGCAGAGATAGATCGACGCGTCATTCAGTGCAACAGAATACTGCCACCAAATGCGAGGATAACGCCTAACGTGACAAATTACTCCAGAATGAAGTTCCCCTCTAGATTAGGTGATTCCATGTATAAGTAAGTTAAGCAGTTTAATTTCTAGGCTCTCTAAACACACCCATACAGGGTTTAGGTCACTAGCTATTAGTATGAGCGCATAACTACTTTCAACTGGAACGTTAGCGCCTAAATTAGAGCCATTATTTTCCTATGGCGGCGCTGTGAATGCTGATATCGTTGGATATGTTTTTATAGTTCACGTGGATAGTTAAGAGTATTTAATAAAATGAAAATTAACTTTACTTTTCTTAGCAGTTATAGAACTATGTAATAATACAGTTAAGAATTATATAGTATCCTAGGACGTATCGTCCCGTATCATTCACCTTAGAGATCAGAAACGAGCTCCATATTCTATCTTTAAACTCGGCAATAGGTCTTGTGACGCCATCTCCAAATTCGGTGTCTCCGTACGCTCAGAGATTCGACTAGTGAGTCTACGTCACTGACCACTCAGAACCATAAACTCGTCGCTTTAGTCTTGCCTGCTAGAAGTGAACTCTACCATCGTAGAACGGAGGACGAGTGCTCCAGTTCGCAGGTATAGCCGAGGATTCAAGTCACTGTCACTACATCAGCAACCGTTTCGCATTACGATTACTGCGTACCAGCGCAATGACCTAGCGATTAGCACTGAATATCCTTTTCTTTGTACATTATTTTTATTAGGTGTGATTGGTGTTGTGTCGGCTACTGTAGGAGACAGCACTGACACAAACAAGGAAGGAGCTAAGTAGCGATGGCCGACACCAGGAATGCAAAACTTCTGTACAAAACAGTTGTGGATTAACTGAACACTTTATTTCTACAAAGAAAATAACCATTACTTAACTTGTTGTACAGGTTTGTGCTTCTCTTGCTTGTACGTGCAGTTACTTATACAGACTGTTACTACTCGTAGACTGCAGACTAAGTATCGTCTTCCTATTACTCACTACTGATGTTCTCGAAGTCTGCGACCGACCAGGACCCGACCAGAGATGAGCGGCTGGTTAAGTCAGCATCGACAGGGGACGCTGAACTCTGTCTTCCTAGAGGTGTGGCGCAGCCCTCTCTTTCCACTGGCGCACGCGTCAGCGCCTTCTTCATGCCGTTTCGCGGTGCTGCGCTGGTCAGTGTGCAATCGAAATTATATGAGTGCACAATTGGGCTATCGGATCATGCAAAGCTATAATATTTCAATCTTCAATGTTTACAAATAGCTCTTTTTCTTTCACCAGTTCGCTTTGCCCCTGGTCTGATACTGATTTCATTCTCTGGCAGTACTCATCATTTGCAATTTTTTTATTTATAGGAATTTCTATACCAAATTTCTGATGGACATACAAACATCAAAATAGTTTTGCATGACCTCATTTCCAATAGTTCCGGAACCTGTACAGAAAATTGGAATAGAGATCAACATAAACATAATTTCTGCCCTTTCTATTGCTCATGAAAACCATACGTTGCATGTTGTACCACCTTACAGTAAGACCTTCAGAGGTGGTAGTCCATATTGCTGTACACACCGGTACCTCTAATATACAGTAGCACGTCCTCTTGCATTGATGCATGCCTGTATTCGTCGTGGCATACTATCCACAAGTTCATCAACGCACTGTTGGTCCAGATTGTCCCATTCCTCAACGTCGGTTCGGCGTAGATCCCTCAGAGTAGTTGGTAGGTCACGTCGTACATAAACAGCCCTTTTCAATCTGTCTCTGGTATGTTCGATAGGATTCATGTCTGGAGAACATGCTGGCCACTCTGTTCCGTGAAGACGAATGCCTCGCCAACATGCTGCTGATATGGTTATACTATCTGCAGACGATGGCATTCAAGTATCGTACAACCGTTAAGGCGCGTTCCATGACCACTAGCGTCGTACATTGGCCCCACATAATGCCACCACAAAACAGAATGGAACCTCCGCCTGGCTGCACTCGCTGGGCAGTGCGCCTAAGGCGTTCAGCCTGACCAGATTGCCTCCAATCATGTCTACGACGTTCGTCTGGTTGAAGGCCTATGTGACACTCATCGGTGGAGAGAACGTGATGCCAATCCTGAGCGGTCCATTCGGAATGTTGTTGGGCCCATCTGTACTGCGCTGCATGGTGTCTCGTTTCCAAAGATGGGCCTTGCCACAGACTTCGGCAATTAAGTTGAGCATCATGCTGCCTGTTGCGCACGATTTGAGTCGTAACACGAAGACATGTGGCTGCACGAAAAGCATTATTCAACATCGTGGCGTTGCTGTCAGGGTTCCTCCGAGCCATAATCTGTGGTAGCTGTTATTCACTGCAGTAGTAGCTCCTGGGCTGCCTGAGCGAGGCATGTCATGGACAGTTGCTGTCCCTCTGTATCTCCTATGTCCGAACAACATCGCTTTGGTGCACTGCGAGACGCCTGGACACTTCCCTTGTTGAGAGCCCTTCCTGGCACAAAGTAACAATGCGGACGTGATCGAACCGCGGTATTGACGATCTAGGCATGGTTGAATAACAGACAACACGAACCGTGTATCTCCTTCCTGGTTGAATGACTGGAACTGATCGGCTGTCATACCCCCTCCTTCCAATAGTCGCTGCTCCTGCATGGTTGTTTACATCTTTGTGCGGGTTTAGTGACATGTCTGAAAAGTCAAAGGGACTGCGTCTGTGATACAATATCCACAGTCAACGTCTATCTTCAGAAGTCCTGGGAACCGGGGTGATGCAAAACGTTTTTTGATGTGTGTATATGAGCCTTTTCTAAATTCTTTTTGACCTTAGCGTTGCAGAATATGTTTTTGAGTAAAATGCATAAATGTTTATGTGTATGCATGTACTTGTGTATATGAATGTTTGCATGTGCAAATCTGTACCTATAGAAATATCTGTGTTTTTATATATGCCTGTGTATTTATACATTTATGTTTACTACTAGCTAGGGTACCCGGCTTTGCTCAGGGAGTTGATATGAAATTGTGTGGTAGATGGAATAAAAGGCTAAACTTTATGATATAAGAGTTAAAAAAAGTTACTGAAAACATATTCTAACTATTTACAATTATTATTTCTAAATGTTCACCCCCGGTAACTGAGTGTCTGCCGGCACGGTAACTCAGCGTGTTCGGTCAGAGGGTTAGCTGGCCTCTGCAATAAAAAAACTGGGTTAATGGATCAACGACGAAATGAGACGGGTGTCTTGAGACATCCGCCCCGAGCAGATACAAAGAACGAAAACGAACAAAATGGGATTAAAAAAAAGTTGTCAGGGCGGCAGTATGTCAATCCAAAGGGCACGAGTACGATTCCAGGTAGGGTCGGATATTTTTCTCCACTCGGAAACTGGGTGTTGTGTTGTCCATCATTTCATCCCCATCGACGTGCAAGTCGCTGAAGTACCGTCAAATCGAAAGAATTGCACGCGCTGAACGGTCTACCCCACGGGAAGCGCTAGTCACACGCCATTAACATTTATTTATAAACAACATTTTAATTTTGTTGTCTGCGGTACACATGTAAAAATTTTTCGAATTTCCTACTCGAGAGCAAGCTACATATAGCTCATCGTGAGAGAAGTAGAAGTCCTGAGACTGATGCAACTATATTTTAAAGTTTGTCCTTGCACTTCGTTAATTGTAAAACTGTAGGCTAATTTGATTTGAAGTTGCAGTCTTTTAAATTGGAATGGCAATTCATTTGAGATCAGTGTTACAGTTGCAGATCTTCTTAGGGATTGGGAAATTCAGCTTGCATGATTTTGTCGATAACCGCGGGATGAATTCTGTCATGTAGCCGTATGAGCTGCTGCGAGTGAAGCAGTCTTCGCCTTTGCCATTCGATTGTGTACAACCAGCCTCTAACGTCTCCAGAGATGTGGTATCTTGTGATGACTTCAATAAATCTTATTTGTTTTTGTCGGAAAGCTCGGGCTATTATGTCGTGTCGAAGCATAGAGGCTTGTCCGTATCTTATTAGTTTTTCTTTGATTTCAGGCCACGACGAGTTGCATGTGAATATTGTGAAGATTTCAGGCTGTCCATATTTTTTAAGCGGGTCGTTGTATATTATTATGATGAGGGTAAGAATGCCATTGTTATAATGTGTTCTGGAATGTTCCACAATGATCTGGGTTGTACCGAGATGTTCCTGAACATTCTGGAATCTTACCGGATGTTCCAGATTATTCTCGAACATTCCATAACATCCCAGACTATTTTGGAGCATTCTGGAACATTCTGGAATGTTGTGGAATGCTCTGGAATACTCTGGAATATTCTCGAATGTTCTGTAATATTCTAGAAATTTCTAGAGGGCGGGATTTCTCAGTTCTTATATCTTTAAATGCGCGTCCTTCAGGTAAAAAAGGGAACCTCCTTCATGGAGGCTACCACACCATATAACTCCCTTGATCGAACCCGGTCTCGTTTACGAGTCTTAGCTGCACGTACATGGTACAATTAGTTTAAAAAAAATATTTTTATTTAAGCACTATTCAGATAACGCCTATCAATTATATTGGGATATACAAACTTTCGATACGGTACTGAGTGTGTGAGGACAGTAAATGAGACAGGACACAAAGATGAATTGTATGCTGTAAATGGTGAGCAATTATTACAATAAATTTACAGCAGTGTTTGAAAAATTTACAGAAACGAATGATAAGCTACACAAGGCCATAAATGCAAGTTGTCGTGACTGAAAACATACATGAACAGGGTGCGCTTTGGTCGTAGGAAAGCAACAGTGACGTTGCATCGTACCCTGTATTTGTTTGAATGAGCACATACGATTTACCAAGGTGGAGGTGGAATAAATAATAACCCACCCATTTTGTTTGTGTTGTATTAACTTTGTGTCTTTCTAGTCTGAAACTACGAACTGTTTTTACACGTCAGTCTTACTGTAACAGTGAACAGTTGCAGTTGTATAAGGAGCATCACTTAATTTTCGTTTTGCACTCTACACAGCCTGACAGCTTCTTTACAGGCCATCTGATTCCGACAGTGAGTCGTATTGCCTTGTCAGTGATACATTACAACAGCAAGATGATGCACTCAACTAACGTACTAAGACAAGACTTCCCTTACACCCTTGCGCGCTTCAGTAATAGAGAACGAGATGACGTGTAGGAAGCGATAGCAGTGGTATGGTTTTCAGACTCGACATACCAGCGGATCTACTGTGAGAATAAAGAAGTGTCAACGGCGCCTTCATATGTAGGGTATGCAACCCTCAACGTTAGTATCTTACTCACTCCATTCCTGATCTCTGAGCCAACATTTTACAGTTAAATTATTACATAAACAAGAGTATTCATGAAACTAATCCCACTTTATTTCCTTAGAACTATTACATAAAATAAATGGAAATGAATGAAGGTGTATTTTCTTCAATATGCATTGTGCATAAGACGTAAGTGTTTTGGATACTTTTGTGACAAATGTATCATGACGGATTGTCGAAGCAAAGACAGGGAAGGAACCCCTGGACAAAAATATCAAACCATATTCTTTGAGTGGTCCCACATCAATGTGTTAAAGAACATGAGAAGTCGGTGGGTCCTGTGATGCAGCCTTCCTGGACAGAATCCTGTTATTTACTCATAAGAAAATCCTAGCTGTAGTAGAAACTGAATAATAAGCTTCTGATATCTTCACTCTTCTCTTGGACTGTGATGGAATTAAGTTATTGCCACTATACCTTTTTACCTTCTTATTGACTAACTACAATAGTATAACAATATCAATTTCCATCTACCGTTGTTACTATCCATTTTTTTCAGTACTAATTCTTTTCTCTTAATTTTGTCTCTTCCTTTCTTAGGTTAACGTTGTTCCGATTTCTTGTTTTTTCTGCCGTCTAAATTTGGTATTTTACTCTTAAAAGGCTTCCTTTGTGTTATTTCCGATTCCTTGACTTTTGTCTAGTTTTTTTTCTTATTTGTGTAATTCAGGTTATTGTTGATTTCTTGTCCAGAAATGCAAGAGTATCTGTTTCATTGCCCTGTTGTTGTTCATTTGGTACAGGTATCCAAATGAAATTAAAATTAACCTCCAGTTTTCCATTAGTTCTGATATTTTACATTATTTCTCGTTTTTCAAGCATCTGATTTTGTATTGCAACCATTATATTTCTAATAATCTGTCTTTCAGGTATCTCTCTTTTACCTACATTATATTTGGTCATTAAATATTCACATGCATATGAAAATTCTAGTCCTACCTCTGGTCTTATCAACGTGGTACAGAGTTTTAGTTCTGTATTTAAAAATGTGATTTGCTTGTTGTAGATATTTTTTGTCAAACTATATGCTTTTCCCGTTTTATTAACTCTTACAAATATTGCCAATTTTTCTAGTCCATTCTGATGTGTGACTTTGAGAAGATATTTAAATTTATAAAAGCGCTCTGTTTTACCTATTTCTGTTTCATGTATTTTCTTGCTTTTTTGTATTTACCTGGAATTTTGCTTCTTGGGCTGAACCAATGAGATCTATTCGCTGTTGATACCAGAATGTCTCAGTAACTGCTACTGTTATATTTTGAGAAAGTATAACACAATTGTCTACAAAATTCCGCTGATTTAAAACAAAATGGTTCAAATGGCTCTGAGCTCTATGGGACTTAACTTCCGAGGTCATCAGTCCCCTCGAACTTATAACTATTTAAACCTAACTAACCTAAGGACATTACACACATCCATGCCCGAGGCAGGATTTGAACCTGCGACCGCAGCGGTCGAGCGGGTCCAGACTGCAGAGTCTAGAACCGCTCGGCTACTCCGGCCGGCTCGCTGATTTTCTTCCCTGCATTATTGTTCAGTTTTATGAGATTTTAGCTCCGAATTTTAAATCGCAATAATTGTTTCTAAAATAAAGTTAAACAGTACGGAGGCATACCTTCTCCTTTTATAGCAACAGTTCTAAATACCAATGGTTGAGATATTTCTCCCAAAAACTTCACTTGAGAGAAGCCGTCTGATTTCAGTGAGCTAAAAGCAAATATTTCTGGTACTTTTATCATTCTTGTCACTAGAAGTAAGCCTCCTGGGTTTGCAACCTAAAATCTGCCACATTTTCTATGGGAAATTAACTGCATATTGCTGGAATGTACGAGGGCATGCTGAAAAATAATGCCTCCGACGTTTTATGTGGAAGCATTTAAATATTTTTAAATACAACACATTTTATTAACATTCTACACCTTTACTCTTCATGTCTGCATGTTTATTTGTCAACACAGTCACCCTAGCGACGATCACATTTCTTTCAACGAGAGACCAGTGAAGTTTGTGGGAGAAATATCTCAACCATTGTTGACGGGGCCACAGCCTCACCTCTGCATGCAGCGTTTCATCGTTATCAAAGTGAAGTCCCCGAAAGTGTTCTGTAAGTTGTGGAAACAGATGAAAATCGGATAGGGCCAAGTGGAGCGATGATAGTGAATCCAAGGCGATGGATGTTTGCAGATGTCGTAGCGCTCGTGTGTGGTCTGGCATTGTCATATTGAAGAAGTCAGTCCTCAATTGATGGCCTGCAGTTGATGAACGGCGGGATCGCGCTATTGAAACTAGAAGTCTACGGATATCAAGCTGGCCCCTATTTCATCTGCAGATGAGGTTCGATTCCTTCTACACGTTGATTATGGGTCCTAAAGATGGCGTAGTGAAACGCCGTAACTGATCCCTTGTGTAAATAATATTCAAAATATAGATGGCAGAAGGTGTTTTTAAATTTACATTTTATAATGAACAGCCGAAGTCTCTAAATCATCTTGTACCAAGATTGACTAACAGAGACTTGATGAATGAGTGGTTCCTGCATTTGTGAACTAGTTCGAATTCGTGCTTTCAGTATTATGAGGATCTCTCACGCTGTGTTACACGCCGCCACGTTATCCGCCATAATTCGTAGCCCTCTAGAGGCAGAGGGTAGCAGCTTGGGTCAATGAATCGGGAAAGCCGACCAAGTAATGTGCGTGGCATGAACTACCTCAGCCGATATTGAGTACAGAGTGAGATATTCGGAGGCACTACTTTCCAGCACGCCCTCTTTATAATGTTTTATGTGTAGAACACGTTTCTTACAGCAGCGGATAAAGAAAAGTGAAGCAATATTGAAACATAACATGAAGTAAAATGTCTCCGCCCCTTTACGGAGGAAGCCTACAGTTTGATCATTTAGCTATTATGGCGACGACCAGCAAAAACTCCTTTGTTAAAGTACACAGCGTGTTTTAGGAGGAATACCAAATACTAGGAGGATTTAGCCTAATAATGTTTACTGTAATTAGTTTTCATTTCGCCTTATTGTACTCCGCTTGCTAAGGGTCTATTTAGCATTTGTCCAGTTGAGCCCGATTTTACGTAGCTGAATTTTTCTATTGACGAGTTTCACAGTCTCGCTGAGACATGCCGCTCGTTTTTACAGATGCTGAGTATGCTGAAATGGTGCTTGTGTACTGGCCTTGTAATGGAAGCAGACACTACTAGAGACGATTTTGTAACGGTGGCGTATCACATGCAACAGTGTTTAGTTGAGTTTTCAGTGAGCTGCGCGGGACTGGTGCTGCACCCACAACTCATACATGATCTGAACGCCCAAATCAACCGACAGCGGACGTAGAAGAGATATTACTCGCTTGGAAGAACTTACTGCTTCAACAAGCACACGCATAATCTCTACGCGTATCGGTCTTCCACATACAAGAATAACACAGACATTACGTATGCATGGCCTCTGTCTTCATCATTTATAGCAGATTCAACACCCTCGAGACGAAAATGGAGATAGCTGATTGGAATTTTATCGTACGCTAACTGAAAACTGTGCCCTAGTCTCATTACTACTGTTTAGCAATGAAGCCATCTCTGTCTCAGTAACACACGTAACTCACATCGGTTGAGCGACCAAAACCAACATACCTTTGTGAGGACACAATTCCAGAAACACTCGTCTGTAAATGAATGGTGTGATATGAGAACTAATCAGAGTTGATTTGTCGTATTGCGTTAACGATTCTTCTTACAAGGACCCGTTATCTAAAATTCCTTGTAAACGGGTTTCCAGCATTACAAAAGGAGGTTCCTCTGGCAACACGGATGGATATCTTATTCCAGCGAGACGCGATCCCCGCACATTTTAGTCGTCAGCTACCACATCATCTAAACCCAACGTTCTCCGGGAAAAGAATCGGAAGAAATAGTCCCCTTTTTGGGCACCAAGTTTCCTGGACGTCACCCCTTTAGAAATTCCGTGTGCTAGTGGTTGAAAGGAGAAGCATACAAAGGAAAATTAAACACAACAGGCGATTGATCATTCCGATTGCGAATAGTGTTATCCTAGTAAAAAAATTAAAAAAACCAAGACGATCTCAGAAGATGTGATGACAAGGAAGTATGAAAGTGTAGATAATGAAAATAAATTTTGAACTCAATCGTTTGCCTCCGCTTAACACCTAGTGTTGGTAATTGCTTGGGTTATATTCTAATAGGTGTATCTGCAACCTGTAACCAATAAACATTTTACACATGTTACACGGATTGTCTTATCCGAATTAGTCAACAGGGTTATATTCTAATAGGTGTATCTGCAACCCGTAACCAATAAACATTTTACACATGTTACACGGATTGTCTTATCCGAATTAGTCAACATTACTAACTCCTAAAACATTTACTGTTCCTCTTGAGGCAGCTTGTATGTAGTGTATGTACGGCTAATAACAGGGATTCTTTTACGGGGAGTTTTCTCTTATTCATGGAATTGGTCTAGAAAACAGAAAGGATCATTACTGCCTAATGTATCAAGTAAAAATCCAACTCTTCTCAACGCTATCACATTTTCTATTTAATTCGTGTTAGTAGTGTACGGGACTGCGATCTCAAGCAGTCACGTTTTGTGTTGGAAAGTCTACCAGGCAACAGGGATTTGGTGTCTGCTTTCTCCGAGCTGTGAAAGAGTACCTTGGATGCCCTTACACGAGGTACAAAGTTCATGCCGTCTTTTTCTGTTTCGCTGCTCTTTTTCTGGGAGCTTCTGCTGTGTAACTGGAGCAGAGAGAGAAACAAGGACCGTGGAGAACTGACTGGACTCCAGGATCAACGCTTCTCCGGATTACACCGTGGCAGCAGCTGCGACACGCAATTTCTTCACCTAATTGGATGTCACCGACCGTGCGACGTGATTTGATACCCTCCGCCTTTCGCTACAGGCTGGAGCTAATTCCAATGGGCGGTAGCTCGGTTTTATTAAAAGAGAGAACGTTTAAAAATTAAAGAGGCAAATAAAGGCAATATTCCAAAAAATGTTCAGTACATGACATGTTATACACCTGTTCCATTTATCTTGATTATTCAAATTAACTTTTTAACAAGAAGCAAAACAAAAATGTTATAAAAGAAATGTTTAGCTACCCTGTGGATGTGAACCAGCATTTCTCTGTTTCTTGTAACTTTGGTTGTTACGAAGATACGAATGAAAGTACGTCTGTTTTTAAATACCACCCTGCATTTTTATGACAGTGTATCACATTCATAAATATGACGTTTTCAAAAAGTTAACATAAAACTGACGTTACTGGCACACTCCTGCACTATCACACGATGAAGGTATTCGAGGTGACATAACTCGTCCACTTTGTAGAGTTGATAGTAATCAAACGAATGCAAAACGAATATGCTGACTGGTCATTCAGTCAGCTATGTTCAGTTGACCGTTTTCCTGAGTACAATTTACATTAACGAACGAAAGGTATTTATGGATCAAAAATTTATATGCATACAGGTAGCGACAGAATATGCAAAATTGTAAACTTTGGTGGCTGATGGATGAATTTGTGACGCTACAGCTCAATTTCATCGCACAGCTGTCAAGAATAGTAGGCAGGGGACGTGTTAATACAAGGGCATAAAATCTTTGGGAATTTCATTCCGTGTACACAGTTGGACTGTAACTGTGCCTCACACACAGGTGCATGAACAATATACACAGATATGAAACTTTGAGAGAGTGTGTGGTTGGGCCCAAAGAAGCCGGGCCGGTCGGTGTGTCTGAGCGGTTCTAGGAGCTCCAGTCTGGAACCACACGACCGCTACGGTCGCAGGCTCGCATTCTGCCTCGGGCATGGGTGCGTGTGATGTCCTTAGGTTAGTTAGGTTTAAGTAGTTCTAAGTTCTAGTGGACTGATGACCTCAGATGTTAAGTCCCATGGTGCTCAGAGCCATTTGAACCAAACAAGTCGGTGAAAGACTAACATTTGAACAGCCACGATACCCCTAATCGACGATATTTGCAAGAATGAGTGAACCATGGCCGAAACGAAAACAGTGTCAAGGAGGAAGCGGTCTACCTAGAGTCACAACAGAACGTGAAGACCAAGCAGTCGTCAGATAGCCGCTCAGAGCCCCTGATTCGTAATTACCATCGATCCTATGCCGAACTGGTGCTTCAGTGACCACAAGAAGCATTAATAGGCGACTCACAGGAATGGCGTTGAGCTCACGTCGTTCCTCGCACTGGCTATCATTGACCTCTGCGCACCGATAAGCCCGACTGCTGTGATGTCAATCACATTTGGCCTGAGATGTCATTGACTGGAATAAATTTGTCTTCAGTGATGGATCGCGCTACAAATTCAGCCACGATGGCCAGTGAAGACGAGCCTGGAGACGCCACGGACAGCGGCAAGGTACCAACCTGATCGTCCCCCGCCATGAAGCTCGACAACTAGGAGAGATGGTCTGGGACTCCATTTCTTTTCACAGCAGGAACCCTTTGGTTGCCATCCGCGGCATCCTTACAGCGCAGTGGTTCGTCTACGAAATTCTAAGCCCCAATTTGTTGCCCTTCATGGTAAGCAAACCTGGACTTATATTTCAGCAAGATAATACCCAGCCGCACACGGAAAGTTTCTACTGCTTGTCTTCGTGCTCGCTAACCGTACTTAGGCCAGAGAGGTCTCTGGATCTATCACAATTGAGAACGTTTCGAGCATCTTAGGCAGGGTCCTACAATAAGCGTGTGGTTTTGACGATCTTATGCGCCATTTAGACTGAATTTGGCCGATGCCCTTATTTATCAGGAGGATATTCAACAACTCTATTAATTAATGCCAAGCCGAATAAATGCTTGCATAAGGGCCATTTGCACAACCCTATCAAATTAAATTTTTAACAATTTACAGGAGTCAAATAGATCGCCTGAAACACTCACCTTCACCTTATGATGATCCTGCTTCATAATAAAACATGTTTTCATCGCTTGACTATGACACGCAAACAATATGCAATTGAGGTGTTGAAAATTCCGTCACTAATATATCGTAGCGCTAAATATGTGCGAGCTCTTGTACGCACCGACATTTGATAACGCATGTACCCTACTCCACAACAACATTTCAACTAAACATATCTGGTGGAAAAAAATAAATCCTGTAGAGCACACAAACTCGCGATCACGAAACGCGTCGTCCGTCGACTGCACGGTAGCCCCGTCCGCGGCGGCCGCTAGAGAGAGAAACACACACACGCGCTGCCCAAGCTTGCCCGTACGGAACTCATGTGTACACGCAATGCAACCATAGCAAACAATACACTGATCAATCGGGAATTTGACTTCGCGATTGGAGTTTTAAAGGGATATACACAGAAGCGAGAAAGAAACCGCTATAATGGTTCTAATGGCTCTGAGCACTATGGGACTTAACATCTGTGGTCATCAGTCCCCTCGAACTTAGAAGTACTTAAACCTAACTAACCTAAGGACATCACACACATCCATCCCCGAGGCAGGATTCGAGCCTGTGACCGTAGCGGTCACGCGGTTCCATACTGAAGCGCCTAGAACAGCTCGGCCACACCGGCCGGCAAACTAGTATAAGCATGTGTATTCATATAAAGAGATACGTAGACTGGCAGAATACGGCTCCGCGGTCGGCAACGCCTATGCCAGACAAGTGTTTGGAGTAATTTTAGATTGGTTACCACTGCTACAATCGCAGGTTATCAGGAATTAAGTGACTCTGAACGTGGTGTTACAGTCCGGGTGGGACGCAGGATCTCCAAGGTAGCGATGAAGTGGGGATTTTACCTTACGACCATTTCACGAGTGTACCGTGAACATCAGGAATACGGTAAAACACCAAATCTCCAACGCTGCTGTGGCCGGAAAAACGCTTGCAAGAATGGGACCAACGACGTCTGAAGAGAATTGTTCAACGTGACAGAAGTGTAGCCCTCCGCAAATTGCTGCAGATTTCAATGCTGGGCCATCAGAAAGTGTCAGCGGAGGAACCATTCAACGAAACATGATCGATAAGGGTTGTTGGAGCTGAAGGCCCACTCGTGTACCCTTGATGACTGCACAACGCGAAGCTTTACTCCTCGCCTGGGCCTATCAACACCGACGCTGGACAGTTGATGACTGGAAACTTGTTGTCTGGTCGGACGAGTCTCGTTCCAAATTGTATCTAACGGATGCATGTGTACGGGTATGGAGACAACCTCAAGAATCCATGGACGCTGCATGTCAGCAGGGGATTGTTCAATTAGTGGAGGCTCTCTAATGGTGTGGGGCATGTGCAGCAGGAGTGATATGGGAGCCCTGGTACGACTAGATACGACTCTGACTGGTGGCAAGTATGTAAGCATCCTGTCTGATCACCTGCATCTATTCATGACCATTGTGCATTCCAGCAGACTTGGGCAATTCCAGCAGGAGCATGCGACATCCCACACGTCCAGAATTGCTACAGAGTGGCTCCAGGAGCACTCTTCTGAGTTTAAACACTTCCGCTGGCCACCAAACTCCCAAGACACGATCAAAATTGCCCGTATCTGGGATGCCTTGCAACGTGCTGTTCAGAAGGGATGTCCACCCTCTCGCACTCTTCAGGATTCATGGTATCAGATCCCTCCAGCACTACTTCAGACATTAATCGAGCCAATGCCACACCATGTTCTGGCACTTCTGCGTTCTTACGGGGTCCGTACACGATATTAGGCAGGTGCACTAGTTTCTTTGCTCTTCAGTGTAGAATACATAAATTCGTTCTCTCCGCTACATCCGGAAGTAGGAAGACCTACTGCGTGATAGAATAGAGACAACAGCAAATACAGCTGAAGGTAGAGTCTACAGCGGTGTACTGAGAACCACTAAACATGACACACATAAACCTCGACCCAGTCCATAGGTAGTTGCCGTGGGTAGATGCCGGAGATCACTGAAACACTTGCACATCACGCGCAATCACTTCCCACATGAACACACATAGCGCGCCCATCCCCTAGCACACCGCCAGTATCGACGTTCAGGGACCAGAGATAACTACCTCAGTTGCCACAGCAGCAGTCCTGGATGATGGTATATGCCCGATCGCACCAGCCCCGGCCATGGAAGGCATATACGGGTGAAGGGAATGGTAGGAATTCGGATGTTATCAATATGTCTAGTGCAAACTTCCATCAATTTGAATCTTCTCTCACGAAACACACACACGTTTCCTTCAGCCCTGCTCAACCAACAGACTGGTCGTTTCGCTAGCCCTCACTGCTGT
The DNA here is from genome assembly GCF_023897955.1 of Schistocerca gregaria. NCBI lineage: Eukaryota > Metazoa > Arthropoda > Insecta > Orthoptera > Acrididae > Schistocerca > Schistocerca gregaria. The sequence goes on from NC_064931.1 coordinate 79,584,063, forward strand.
GGGCAAGATCAGACAGGTGGGAGCATTCTTTATGCCCACCCCTCACTGAGCTAATCCGTTACATCCGGTTGCCGACTCCTCGCGACTGTCGCAGCAGGCAGCCGCAGTGCACTGCCAAACAAACAGCTTCATCTTGGACGTATACAGTAGTTCTAAACAATTCTATGCCAACATAGACCCAAAAGTTAATAAAATCCAATTTACCCTGTGCGAGGCAGTGATGTTGTTGACCATATAGCTTAGATTTCTCGAGAGAAATGTAGATTCTTTCGGTTTATACATGTTATTTTCGAAGACAGACGATACTGGACAATACACGAGTTTTCACATTGCTGACCTTTTGTGAAAATCCTCTACAGCACTATGATCATTATCTGTCGTGAAAATTCTCTGCAGCACTATGATATAGGCTATATTCCCTCTGAGTATTCTTTCATTAGGTAGAAAGACTAGAATATGAAAACTCATTTTTGGCTGATGATAGAATGATAAGATCTACCACTGTCACAAGAAGCCTCCTCACTTTCGAACTCTCTCTTAAGGTAACAGCACAGAGAAATTATAAATATAAGCTTTATATACATATAACATTACAAATTCGGCAATACATCTGATTTTATTTCGATGGCCGTCTCTCCCTGCGTAGGTGAATATTCCAATATCGTTAAAATAGATCACCACATCGAAAAAAAAACGTCAAGCTAACAATCATATCCGTGGTGCCCGAGAAATCACCTCCACCCACCAGACAGCATATAACTCATATCAAATTGTGAGGGTAATTGATTAAACTGATCATTAGAGTCTCTTCGCATGGTGAGTAATTTCTCTTTTTATGTAGTCAGATTCCATTCACCAAATAGTTCTAAACGGAACCCGATGAGTGAAGGCGATGTTGTTTTCGAGGAACGCTACTGAGAACGGACATTTGAAGCTGACTACAGAAGGCCTTCACTGCCTGCAAAAAACTTTTCACATAAGAACTGGGCTATTAAACGCACAATCACAAATGTGTTACTGCCACCCTTTGTTCTACTGGCACACACAATAGTCGCTGATAGCATTACGCTTTCTGGTGGAAATGCTTTCTGCGATTTGGAATCAAACCTATCCAGTGAACCACTTACTTCAGTTGGATCCTATGGAGTCGTCATTTAATGATTACGGCCACTGGTGCATCATACTCATACCACTGTCATATCTCTAAATAAGTCACCCTTTTCGAATCTATCTGCTACAGTAAAAGTCCATCAAGGATTTAGAGAGCCCCTCTGCATCTTGTAACTGTTCCTCAGTCTTTACCTTTCCCTCCCTGGGACTTCGTCCTTGTCATCTTCCCAATTGAAGTCAGAGCTGAACAGAAGTCGGACAGCGCTATATCTGCCACCTTCTGCATCCCATGGATAAACGGGTTGAGCGGAGTTAATGCGTCAGAACGGTCTTTTCGACTAGTCTGTGAAAACTGGGACATTTTGTTGTAGCTCCGCCAATGGTGTACAAAGTGTATGGCCGGCACCAAAACGAAGCTTACTTCTGCAACTCTAGGTAGTATAAGAGACAGTACGCAAACTGAAAGAAGGACGAATGTTTTACTACTGCATTGTTATCCGGTTCGAAAATACATATAGGTACTACAGTCCGAAAGAGATGTGCATTCCACGGGGTTTGTTTACTTCGGTCACCCGAACATTCTCTCTCTCATCGTCCTTTTGTATTATGCTACAGAGAAATCTATGAACTATAAAAGTTCCTCTCAATTTGTCTAACGGAGAACTTGATGGGATTTTATCACAGCTCTCTCTTCCGATATATCGAAAACAAATACCGTATGTGAGCTGGCACCAAGCATATGTGACGATGGTATTAAATATACTGGTATTGATTCATTGGAGCAAGTTGCCAATGATAGATGTCAAAATAGCGAGTTCTGGAGGAAGAGGGTAAACTGATGCTAGATATACAGACCTTACGAATGGAGACAGGAGGCAGCCTAGAGATATTACATCAAGAAGAAATGGTAACATTGTCCAGCAGATGAGCAACACTGCCTAAAATCGGACCATGACTTCTGTGTGCAAGAGGAAGGTTAACACAGAACGGTGGTAAAACTGCGATAAGACTGTTAAATCTCCTCAGGCTACTGATCGTAGTGTTTATTTTCTTCTAAGATGTTACTGTTTATTGTATGTATGTTCGACTGTCGACGATCATTTTAGAGGGGTGTTGTGAACGTGTTATAACTTCCGAACCATAATCGGGCATGAACTTCATAAACAGTATGTCTTATACACTTCTAGAAACCTATGTAGTGTTTGTGTTACAAAGAATCGGTGTTTTCTTTGGTGTGATAGGTAGTAGTTTTATCAATTGGCACTTTGTCACCATAGTTTTTCGTGGACAAACTTACATGGAGAATGTTTATCATGGGCTGGCGATATATTTCTAACATTACAAAATTTATAGCATTGTATTCCACACAACTAATAGGTCGGAAGCCACACCGCTCTAACAGTATAGCATGTTGTGAAGTGCAGAACCGTGTAACATTAGGAATGCATGTATTTATGTTTTCTCTTTCCAATCTTGGTGATACTGACCTCAGGCACTAGAACAACACTTCCGAATTGATAGTGCAGTTGATTTACGTAAAATGCGTCATAGTACATCCTGGTGGAGCTCCATAATCTCTAAATCACTCGTTTCTTCTTCATAGCGATCTGTTATACTACCATGACACTCTCATATCTGATATACATCGATATGGGCTGCTAACCTCCTCGACATGCGCGCATCTGGAAAGATATTCTGTACTTGGATGGTGCCATGATCAAGACTGATGCGGAACAGTGGTTATGGACTCGGCTTGCTCTGTTCCTTCACGAGACGTGCAATGTATCGGTCTACTTCCGGTCAGGTGCAAATGAAATCGGCAACATTGCTGCAGGATGAATTTCTCAAAGACATTCCGGGGATATCTTTCAGTCTGTAACATTATCATAAGAATACAAGAATGCTGTGTGACGCCCATCTGCATAGAGAAAGATCGGCAATTGCAATCGTAAATTACGCCCTATGATACTTTGGTGTGTATTTTCCAGAATTAACAATGAAAGAAGTTACAGCACAGTCATCACTCTACATTCACAATCGTAGTACTCGAAAAGTAGAGGAGGGGTGGTTTAGCGATGATACAGAAACTGGGATGCATGCTGCCATGTCATTAGTCGGTGCTGAAATTACAGGAAGAACTGGTAAAATTGCTAAAATAGATCGCACTACCAACTGTGATGCTTGTTGCAGTACATCGATGGTCTTTTTCCGCCCCATCTGTCCAGTGATAAGCTGAACATTACCACATAATCACTGATTGACATCAGTTGCTCGAGATGGAGAAAGAGTCTTGGTGGAGGGGCAACATCTTCTGTGGATGGCCAGCACCAAAATAGCGATCGTGTACATAACTAACAAATGAGGAATCAGTCGAAAAGGAAAACTGAGTCATAAGCTACCCCGTCAGTATGAAAGGTGAGTTAAAATGTAAAGGTCATCAATCACCTTCACACAGTTGTTGGGAAACGAACCACAATGCAAGAAATCTCTTTCAGTTTTCCTTATGATGTGACTGTCTTTTATTTAGTCATCCATTGCATATGTGTGTGTGTGTGTGTGTGTGTGTGTGTGTGTGTGTGTGTGTGTGTGTGTTTTGTGGGAGCAGCAGCAACATGATTTACACCATGCGATGTCAAGTTTTCAGTGAGAGCCAATAAATTCAAACGCATTAATGTCAACCTACAACCTCACATAGACCTCAAAGTCGTGGTGGGAAAAAATATATATATACGGTTGTACAAAGCTGTTCTAATATGCTGCTTGGACATGTTACAGCAGATAAAACAATGTATCAGGCAACAAACAGGAACCCTCTTGCAACTGATAGTCTGTTTTATATGGCCCTCCTACAGTACAGGCGATGTCAATCTGTGCAAGCGACTTTGATCACTGGCTGCGTGCTACAATGGATCAGTACCTGTATATTTGATAAAATCGCCACATATGCTCCGTGCCTGCACACACATGGTATTCGTTTTCGATATATCGGAAGAGAAAGATATGATAAAATCTTATCGAGTTCTCTGTTGGATGAAGTTAGTGGAGCTTTTATAGATTGTAGTTTTCTCTGTTCGATGGTACAAAATAACGATGATAGAGAGAACATTTGGGTAACAGATGTGAATCCACCCTGAGGGATGCATATCTACTTCAGACTGTAGTACCTGTATGTAGTTTGGAAATGCATCACAGTGCAGCAGCTAAATCCTCAGCCTTCTTTCAGTTCCTGTACTTTCATTGTAGTACTTCGTGTTGGAGAAGAAAGCTTCGTTTTGGTGCTGGCCATATGCATAGCTACAACAAAATGTCACAGTTTCCACCAAGTGGTCAAAAGAGACCCTTCTGTCGCATTAGCTCAGCCCAACCCGTTTTTCCACGGGTTGTAAATGATGGTAGATATAGCGCTCTCCGACTTCTGTTCAGTTCCGACTTAAACTGGGATGATGACAAGGATGAAGCTGTGGGGAGGACTGGGCAGAGATTGATTAACAATTAGAAGATGCAGAGGGACTGTCTAAAGCCATTACGGAGTTTTGGCGTAGCAGATAGGTTCGAAATAGGTGAATTATTTCGAGATATGAGAGTGGTATGAATATGGTTCACCAGTGACTGTAATCATTAAAAGACGTCTCCATAGGATACACTCAAGTAGGTGGTTGACGGGATAGACTTGATTCCAAATAGCAGACAGAATTTTTACCAGAAAGCATAATGCTATCAGAGACTCGTGTGTGCCAGTAGAACAAAGACCGCTTTTTATGCACGGTGACAGTAACACAGTTGTGATTGTACGTTTAATAGCCCAGACATTATGTGAAAAGTCCTTCTGTAGTCAGCTTCAAATGTCCGTTCTTAATAGTGTTCCTCGAAAACAACGTCGCCTTCCCTCATCGGATTCCGTTTAGAACTATTTGGTGAGCGGAATCTGACTACATAAAAAGAAAAATTACTCATTATGCGAAGAGGCTCTAATGATCAGCTTAATCAATTACCCTCACAATTTGATACGAGTTATATCCCGCCTGCTGGGTGGAAGTGACTCCTAGGACACCACGGATATGATTGTTAGCTTGACGTTTTTTTCGATGTGGGGATGTCTTTTAACGATATTTGAACGTTCATCTACGCATGAGAGACGACCATCGAAATAAAATCAGATGTACTACCGAATTTGTGATGTGATATGTAGTATAAAGCTTATATTTATAACTTCTCTGTACTGTTGCCTTAAGAGAGAGTTCGAAACTGAGGAGGCATCCTGTGGCACTGGTAGATCTTAGGATTCTATCAGCAGCGAAGAATGAGTTAAATATTCTAGACCTGTGATGCAGGATGTACGTATAAGAAAAGATGTATTTCTATTTGATGAACGACAGGAATATCAATTTTCAAGAGAAATTCGAGGTGAGGGTCAACAATATCACTGCCTCCGCCTGGGTAAAGCGGAGTTTTTAAACTGGTGGGTCTATGTTGACGTGGAGTTCCTTATAACTACTGCATACGTCCAAGTTGAAGCTGGTTGCTTGGCAGTGCACCGCCGCTACCCGCTGCAGCGGTCGCGTATATTTGGCAAACCAAGTAATGGATTAGCTCAATCTGGGCAGGGGGGACAGACAGCATTGACCTGTCTGAGGTTGCCCACAGCAGTGAGGCTGTCGAAGTGAGCAACGTGCTTCGTGAGCGCTACAGAAACCGATATGAGTGTGTTGTGTGAGAGACGATTCAGAATGATGGTGTTTGTGTTGGACATATTGATAACATCCGAATGCCTACGACTCCATTGTTTCCTGAATGCCCTCCGTGGCCGTGGTTGGTACAATCTGGCATATACGAGCGTCCAGGACCGTGGCTGTGGCCACTGCATCACTTTTCTCTGGTTCCTGAACGTCGGCGCTGGTAGTGTACGACGGGATGGGTAGGCTGTGTGTGGATGTCTTTGAGATGAGTGCGCTGAATCTGCCAGTGTTTCTGCGACCTCTGACATCTACGCATGGGAACGACCGCTATCGACTGGGTCGTGGTTTATGAGTGTCATGTTTAGTGCTTCTCATACATCGCAGTGGACTCTGTCTTGCAGTGGTATATGCTGTTGTCTCTGATCTGTCGTGCAGTAGGCCATCCTGCTTCCGAATGTAGCAAAATTTAGGGAACAGTACGATAAGGATCGGTCACTTAAAAAGAAGGATTACCCCAGCATGTCATCAACCTCTTAGCAGAAGAATAGGTTAAGGACTTGGCAACCAAAGGGTGGATTATCCCCAAGGGGTCATAATTCTCTTAGCAGAACAATAGGATAAAGGCCCGTCAATCAAAAGAGTATAATAGATTTTCCCTTGAATGTGTACTTGGCCCTGATATGGGCAACCCTCAAATACACCGTGATGACTGATTTGTCCCCCTACTCATTTGTTCTATGAATTCACTTACAACCACTCATTGACTTCGACCCAAAATATTTTCTTACGCTGTTATATTCTCGTAGTTGAGTAAAAGGGAAAGTTACTCTTGGTATGTTCTAACGCACAATTTGCATTGAGACCATGGCTAAATGGAAAGGGAAGTTATTCTGGGTATGATCAAACATACGATTTTCAGTGAGACCGTTGCTAAATGGAGTCACATAGCCATTTCTGATATGACTTGCGTCTGATATCCCAGTGATGCAGGCAGCTTTGGCTTCCCACATTCAGAGATCATGGTTTCCATCATAGCAAGGAGCCTATTCATCAACATAAAACAACACTGCATGACTGAATGATACGGTGAGAGTTCAAATATTGGTTGAAGGTAAAGCAAAATTGTTCGGATCGAAATTTCTGTTGCTGATCTTTCACCACTGAATATAATTTGATGTATTATAGTAATGTACAATGTCTCATGGCGGTTGTGAAAAGTTACTAAAAAACTAATGATTGGAGACTTTTCATTGATGCAAAATAGGACTCGATTCAGAGACCCTGGTTTCCATCATAGCAAGGAGCCTATTCATCAACATAAAATAACACTGCATGACTGAATGATATGGTGAGAGTTCAAATATTGGTTGAAGGTAAAGCAAAAATTGTTCGGGTCGAAATTTCTGTTGCTGATCTTTCACCACTGAATATAATTTGATGTATTCTAGTAATGTACAATGTCTCATGACGGTTGTGAAAAGTTACTAAAAAACTAATGATTGGAGACTTTTCATTCATGCAAAATAGGACTCGATTCGCTCTGTTTCCTCACAAAAAGTCGAATGTAGCGATCTACTTCTGGTCAGCTGCAAATGTAATCGGTGACAGTGTTGCAGGGGGTGCTAGTCAAAGACGATGCTGGTGCCCTTTTAATCCCTGACTTTATACTAAGAGTGTGAGAATGCCGTGTGACTCCCATCCGTGTAAGGACAGATGGGAGACAGCAATCGTAAGTTACGCAGCATGATCGAAGGGTTAGAAATATATAGATCGTTGTCTGGTATACTTTAGTATGCATATTTCGAGAATTAACAATAATGGACGTACTGCCCAGTCATGTATCTACATTCCCAATCGTATTCGCAAAGTAGAGGAGGGCCGATTTAGCGATGATACAGAAAGTGGGAAGCATGCTGGTGTGTCACTTGCCGGCGTTGTAAAAAACTGGTAAACTTGCTAAAATAGATGGTATTATCAACTATGATGCTTTTACATTACATCGACAGTATCTTTTACGTCCCATCCATGCACTGATACTGACTGACATCACTTGCTTCAGATGGAGAAAGAGCGTTGGTGGCTAGCGCCAAAACAATGATTACATACATGACTGCAGTATGAGGAATCTCTCGAAATGTAACATCGAACCATCTGCCATCCTGTCATAGTGAAAGATTATTTTAAATGTAGAAGCTGTTAGTAACCTTCAGACAGCTGTTTGGAAACACTCCACAACGCTGCAAAACTCTTTCAGTTTCCATATGATGTGATTGTCTTTCACTTAAAATCATCCTGCGTGTGTCTTGTGGGAGTAGCAGCAACATGCTTTAGACTGTGCAATGTACAGTCTTTAGTGAGAGCCAATGGATCAAAATGTGTTAATATCAGTTAAGAACCTGATTCAGTCCTCGAAGTCATGGCGCCGAAAACAAGATGTCTGATGGTGTACATCGCTGTGTCATATGCTGCTTGGACGTGTTGCAGTAGGAAAAAAAACAATGTAGAAGAGCCAAAGAAACTGGTACACCTATTGACTGTCGTGTAGGGCACCCGCGACACGTAGAAGTGCCGCAACATAACATGGCATGGATTCGACTAATGTCTGAAGTACTGCTGGAGGGAATTGACAAAATGAACCCTGCATCGCTGCCAATACAACATTCTCAATAATGTTCATATCTGGGGAGTTTGGTTGCTAGCGGATGTGTTTAATTTCAGGGGAATGTTCCTGGAGCCACTCTGTAGCCATTGTGTACGTGTGGGGTGTCCCATTGTCCAGCTGGGATTGCTCAAGTCTGTCGGAATGTACAATCGATATGAATGGATGCATGTAATCAATCAGGATGCTTATGTACATGTCACCTATCAGAGTCGTATTTAGACATATCAGGGGTCCCATATCAGTCCAACTGCACACGCCCCACACCATTACAGAGCCTCGATCAACTTGAACAGTCCCTTGCTGAAATGCAGCAACCATGGATTCAAGAGATTGTTTCTATAGCCGTACAGTCCGTCCACTTGATAAAATTAGAAATGAACCGACCAGGCAACATGTTTCCAGTCACCAACAGTCGAATGTCGGTGTTGACGGGGCTAGGCAAGGCGTAAAGCTTCACGATGTGCAGTCATCAAGGAAGGCCGCACCCTTTAGTTTTCCAGGTTGCGGTGGCTAGGTGATCGGCTGGAGCTTCTAAACGGCGATGGAGACCTTGATCCGCGTGTTGGAGAGGCTAGCGGCTAGCTGGCGGCAATGGTGATCTACGTCGTCCTGCAACCACTTCTTCTTAATCATCTTCGTCGTCCCGGACTTGGCGTCGGCTAAAATCGGTCTGCTGTCTTCTCGCGCGGGCATCATCAAATACCCGCCCCTTTCTCTACCACATCGCACCACATCTCCCGGTCGTCCGCAGTGGAAACACACTGGTTGGTTATAATGGATCCTCCAGACGTCAGTCTTCCTTGGTCCCCAAACAGATTCCTCATGCGCCATTGTAGGAATGTAACTTCACCTGGCTCTCGACTTTCTTGACGTTTTAAAGGGAAATGAAGGACCAGAGATTGGGTTTTCCTCCCTTAGGACCTCTTGAAGCGTCTAGCTTTTTTGCTCGTCGGGCAATCCAAGCGCCCTCTGAACTTCCGATCTCACTATCTGACGAGGAACACGTGTGAAATCAGTTCCCTCCACGGCGTTTGGAAGCCGTGCTAAAGTCTTGCGTGTAATTCTTTTTTGATGCATCGTCTCAATATACTGGCACTATTTTGTGAAGTTGTCTGCTGTATAAACCTCCTTCAGGAGTAGGGCTTAATACATTTCCTTAGCAATGCCCTTCATGAGATGTGCAACCTTATTTTCCTCCTTCATTCTAGGATCAAATATTTTACACAGCTCCAAGATGTCTTGAATGTAGGATGCTGTAGTTTCTCCTGGACGCTATGCCCTGCACTTAAATTTATCTTGAGCCTTGCGCTTACGTCGTTGTGTGGTGCCGAAATACTTGCGCAATTCCGCCTGGAATACTTCCCACCCTGTGAACTTCTCCTCGATGTTCTCATACCATTGTTTGGCAGTGCCCTCTAAGTAGAAAAATACGTTGCCCAAACGCACGGTGTCATCCCATTTGTTAAATTTGGCTATGTGCTCATATACCTTCAGCCACTTGTTTGGATCTTGGCCATCGTCACCAGAGGACACGGAAGGATGTCTCATGTGGTGGCACACAGTTGCCGTCATCGTAACGTCCTCTTCTTCTTCTGTCTCTTATAGATTTCGATCTGTTGAATATGGCTCGAACTCGGGATTTTCGCCACATAAATGGTGGCTCTGACGTGGCCTGATGGGAGCCACTGTATCGTCGATAATGTGCACTATCACAAGTTCCAATACGCAGCATCTCCACCAGAATAACGTCACGTAGAAGAAGGAGTAATAAGATGAATGACGAACACTAACTGCACTTAACGAAGGTTTATTCCGCACTAGTACGTAAAAGAGCGCGGAGCTAACTGCCTCCGGCCAGAACAAGTACGGTATAAATACAGTTACAGAACATTCCAGTACAATGATTCTTGACATTTGTGGATACTTCTAGAATTTACTCGAACCGAATATAGAAGTCAAAACTTTATTGTTCAGCTGAGATTTCAACTCACGACTCTCCATGCAACAGTTTAGTATCATAAGGAAGACATCGCGGTTACTGTGCTACTCAGCTTTTTCGGTGACAATATATTCAAATGAATTTAGTAGCTCCTGCAGCAGCTCGTGCTCGAGGAAAAGGGTCTATCGCACAAAAGCGCGCGAAGTGTCTCAGGAATGGTTTCACAAGTGTGTCACGATCTTTGTATAGTCCGTGTTCAAGTGTGGCGGTGGTGTTATTCCTCTGAATAAAACGTGTATTTATTTAAATATTCTTGCGTCATTTGCAAGGCAGTCTCTCTCTCTTTGTTCAGTGGCATATTTAGTTCATGTGACATGTTAAAGCTATTTATGTAACAGTATTCCACAACATCAGATGTAGTAGTTATGACAATGGGTATCCGTTTGTCAATGATGGGGGGGGGGGGGGGGGGAGGAGGAGGGTGAAGGCCTCACTTATATAAAACGCAACAGGAAGTGCTTAGCGCGCTGACCTGCGGCTACCACGTGGCCATGACATAAGCCAGTATGGAGACTCTTGGGAGAGAGAGCCTGGCACGTTGCCCCACTTCCAACAGGGCGCAGAGACTCTGGGTGACCATCTTTCCTCTTGAGTTTCAGAGGATTGACTGGACTCTTATGAAATGATCTACAGCTACAGCACACATATTTATCAACATGAGTTGTTAAGCGGAAATTAGCCACATTGTGCTACAATTTCATTATTTCATGAAGCGTATTCATCTTCACCAAGTATAACTGCTATCAACACAGTCCCCAGATGCATTATTACAGCTAGTATACTCCTCCTTCTCCAGCCAGATATCTCGTCCATTGAACACAATAAACAATTGCGTCCGTTCTCCCAGTCCAGCAGCTAGACGCAGACTGAGTCCTTTTTCCACCATTTTTCCCCATGCCGCCATCTAGGATCGTGTCGGAAGAGGGGTGAGGGGGAGTGTCGACAATACTGTCTGGTGGCGGTGATGTGAACTAGGTCAGCTGGAATCCAGACTTCATGGTGGACAGAGCTACCGTCTGTGACAACTTAAATTGCTTAAATGAACAATGCATACTTATTCCATTCCATCTGGCTGCCTACCACAGCCTGAGTCCTTTTCCCTCCAATGCCAAATGTAGGAGGGGAGAGGTGTGAAAGGAGAGGGGACGGAAATGGTAGGGGAGGGGAGAGGTGGCGGGGGAGGCTTTCTCAGAGGGATCCACGTGCTGACTCTGGAAAGCCCAAGATGTCATCAGTTGGGCTGCTGTAATTAACTGATCCGATTAATTAATTTGATATCAATTTGATGTAAATTGTCCTTGTTCCCACATTGACCAACTACTTATGCATAGTAAACTACCTCTTGCTAATGTCTGCTGACCTTAAACGAAGTTCCATAGTATTCTGCTTATAAGAGGGTTACATGCAGGTTCAGTGCTTTGTGCATTTGTGTGGTAGCCGAGTTTCATACTGAACAGGAAATGTGGTCTATACTTCAGCTACGAACACACAATAAGTTAAGGAACTGTTTACAGAAAATAACAAATCTCCCTGTTTATGGGAAACTGAATCATATAAGATTATCATATGATATGCAACACGCTGGACAGTATCCTGTTTTTGTAGATAACATTTCCGCTCACCGAAGCCTAAATAAATGGATGGGTTTCCTTGCGCCATAACTGATCGAGCTGTTCAGGGACGAAGAATTCGTTAACGTTCTCTCAAGTGATGGGACGTTGACCTTGAATTACTTTGTTCAAGAGGATACCAGTTTGTCTAAAAGTACAATACAAAGTATACCAAAACGACCTGACTGTAGGACCGCAGTGCTATAAGAGCTGTGGGTAACATTTTTTTTACATTTCTGCTTGGACTTCCTCCTTCAAACCATTTGTACCCTGAACAGCAAGCATGGGAAATACGAACAGAAATGTATCACCAGTTCACAAATACTGATTACGGTTTCAGTAACTTTCAGACAATCCTTTGGATATTAAGAATAACTCTGAAACTGTGAAGTATTTAAAAAAGTACAGCAATATACTACCTTAACGACCAATTCTGTTCCAGTCTTTCAAATATGTAATATTTTTAGCAATGATGTAGGTATAAAAATTTCTTTGGTGCCATAGGGTAGTTGCTGATTTTTGTCACATTCTTCAATACATAAAATTCGAGCAAGCTTATTGTGAATTTAATGTTAATTTCCTTATATTTCCCTATATCTCCATTATACACTCCTGGAAATGGAAAAAAGAACACATTGACACCGGTGTGTCAGACCCACCATACTTGCTCCAGACACTGCGAGAGGGCTATACAAGCAATGATCACACGCACGGCACAGCGGACACACCAGGAACCGCGGTGTTGGCCGTCGAATGGCGCTAGCTGCGCAGCATTTGTGCACCGCCGCCGTCAGTGTCAGCCAGTTTGCCGTGGCATACGGGGCTCCATCGCAGTCTTTAACACTGGTAGCATGCCGCGACAGCGTGGACGTGAACCGTATGTGCAGTTGACGGACTTTGAGCGAGGGCGTATAGTGGGCATGCGGGAGGCCGGGTGGACGTACCGCCGAATTGCTCAACACGTGGGGCGTGAAGTCTCCACAGTACATCGATGTTGTCGCCAGCGGTCGGCGGAAGGTGCACGTGCCCGTCGACCTGGGACCGGACCGCAGCGACGCACGGATGCACGCCAAGACCGTAGGATCCTACGCAGTGTCGTAGGGGACCGCACTGCCACCTCCCAGCAAATTAGGGACACTGTTGCTCTCCTGGGGTATCGGCGAGGACCATTCGCAACCGTGTCCATGAAGGTGGGCTACGGTCCCGCACACCGTTAGGCCGTCTTCCGCTCACGCCCCAACATCGTGCAGCCCGCCTCCAGTGGTGTCGCGACAGGCGTGAATGGAGGGACGAATGGAGACTTTTCGTCTTCAGCGATGAGAGTCGCTTCTGCCTTGGTGCCAATGATGGTCGTATGCGTGTTTGGCGCCGTGCAGGTGAGCGCCACAATCAGGACTGCATACGACCGAGGCACACAGGGCCAACACCCGGCATCATGGTGTGGGGAGCGATCTCCTACACTAGCCGTACACCTCTGGTGATCGTCGAGGGGACCCATCGTTCTACCATTCCTAGACCGGCAAGGGAACTTGCTGTTCCAACAGGACAATGCACGTCCCCATGTATCCCGTGCCACCCAACGTGCTCTAGAAGGTGTAAGTCAACTATCCTGGCCAGCAAGATCTCCGGATCTGTCCCACATTGAGCATGTTTGGGACTGGATGAAGCGTCTTCTCACGCGGTCTGCATGTCCAGCACTAACGCTGGTCCAACTGAGGCGCCAGGTGGAAATGGCTGGGCAAGCCGTTCCACAGGACTACATCCAGCATCTCTACGATCGTCTCCATGGGAGAATAGCAGCCTGCATTGCTGCGAAAGGTGGATATACACTGTACTAGTGCCGACATTGTGCATGCTCTGTTGCCTGTGTGTATGTGCCTGTGGTTCTGTCAGTGTGATCATGTGATGTATCTGACCCCAGGAATGTGTCAATAAGTTTTCCCCTTCCTGCGACAATGAATTCACGGTGTTCGTATTTCAATTTCCAGGAGTGTGTTACAATTCTGCTTAATGTTAGTTTTATACCGTCAGCTCCAGCATGAGAAACGGGAAATGCACGATGTAATTCTCACATATACAGACAACAGAATGCTACAGACACTTTTGTGAAGAAAAAGGATAGTGTTCTTTTTTCCAGTGGTAGCCTTCTTTTGATGGCCACCTAACTCCCTCCGTCATGTGTTATTTTGGTACCTAGGTAACAGAATTCCTTAACTTCACCTACTATGTGACCATCAACCGTCATGTTAAATGCCTCGCAGTTCTCATTTCTTCTACTTCTCATTACTTTCAGCTTTCTTCGATTTAAACTCAATCCATATTCTGCACTCATTAGACTGTTCAGTCCATTCAGCACCTCCTGTAATTCTTGTTCATGTTCACTGAGAACGGAAAGGTCATAGGAACCTTACAATTGATACCATTTCACTTTGAATTTTGACTGGACTTTGAAACTCTTTTATATTTCCATCATTGCTTCTTCGCTGTACAGGCTAAACAATAGGGACGGAAGAGTACATCCATATCTTACACCCGTTTTAATCCGAATACCATGTCGGCCGCATGGTCATGCGGTTCTAGGCGCTTCAGTCCGAAACCGCGCTGTTGCTACAGTCGTAGGTTCGAACCCTGCCTCGGGCATGGATATGTGTGATGCCCTTAGGTTACTTATGTTTAAGTAGTTCTAAGTTCTAGGGGACTGATGACCTCAGATGTTAAGTCCCGTAGTGCTCAGAGCCATTTTGAACCAGTCCGAGTACTTCGTCCTTGGTCTTCCACTTATTATTCCATCACGGTTCTTGTACAAATTGTGTGTTACCCGCGTTTCCCTATAGCTTACCCCTATTTTTCTCAGAATTTCGAAGATCTTTCACAATTTGAGATTGTCAAATGCTTTTGTAGATTGACAAGTCCTATTAACGTGTCTTTATTTTTCGTCACACTTCGTAATGCCAAATTTATTGTCACCTAACATTTCTCAATTTTCTTTTCCATTGTGCTGTACATTATTCTTACGAGGAACTTGAATGGAGCAGCTGTTAAGCTGATTGTGTGAAAGTCAGATGGTACATCGCCAACTCATATATTCTTCACACCGACGTGAGTAGTCGTTGTGCTGCCACTTCGGCCAATTGTTTTAGAAATTCCGATGGAATATTGTCTATTCCTTCTCCCTTTATTGAACTTCAGCCTTCCAAAACTAAACTAAACTTCGACTGAACGGGCCTTGAGGGCTCAGTGGTACCGACCGACCGCCGTTTCGTCCTCAGACACAAGCGTCACTGGATGCCGATGTGGAAGGGCATGTGGTCACCACACCGCTATCCTGGCCATTGTCAGTTTTCGTGTCCGTAGCCGCCACCTCCCCAGCCAAGTAGTTCCTCGACTGGCCTGCGAAGAGCACTCGGCAGGCCAGAGCTCACCCATCCAAGTGTTAGTCGTGCCCGTCAGCGCTTAACTTTGGTGGCCTGATGGGGACCAGTATTTCCACTGTGGCAAGGCACTTGGCTAACTATTCCAAAGCTCTTTCGAATTCTGATTATAAGACTGGATCCCCTATCTACCTATCTATTCTATGTTGACTGCTCCACAGGGGCCTTCAGTGAACTCTTTATGCCTAGCCACT
Organism: Schistocerca gregaria; assembly: GCF_023897955.1. Taxonomy (NCBI): domain Eukaryota; kingdom Metazoa; phylum Arthropoda; class Insecta; order Orthoptera; family Acrididae; genus Schistocerca; species Schistocerca gregaria. The sequence goes on from NC_064931.1 coordinate 79,599,745, forward strand.
CTCTCCTGTGCATTTAACACTGGAACTGCCATTGAACTCTTAATGTTAGCAGAGTTCCTTTTACTTTTCCCGAATGTTGCTTAGACTTTCCTATCTGCTGAGTCAGTCCTTCCGACAGTCATTGCTTTTTTTATTTCTTCGCATTTTTCATGCAGTCATTTCGCCTTAGCCTCTCCGCACTTCCTACTTATTTCATGCCTAAGCGACTTGTATTTCTGTATTCCTAAATTTCGCAGAACTTGCTTGTACTTCTTTCTTTCATCGATCAGCTAAAGTATTTCTTCTGTTACGCATGGTTTCTTCGCAGTTACTTTCTTTATACCTATGTTTTTCTTTCGAACTTCTGCGATTGTCCTTTTTAGAGATGTCCACTTCTCTTCAGGTGAACTGCCTACTGAAATGTTCCTTATCGCAGCATGTATGACCTTGGAGAACTTAAAGTATATTTCTTCGTTCCTTAGTATCTCAGTATACCACTTCTTTTCGTATTGATTCTTCCTGACTAGTGTCTTAAACTTAACTTACCCTCCATCACTAGTAAATTGTTTTCTGAGTCTATATCTGCTCATGATTTACAATCCAGTATCTGATTTCGGGACCTCTGGCTGATTACGATGTAATGTAACTGAAATATTCCCGTATTTCCGGCATTTTCCAAGTATACATCCTCCTCTTGTGATCTTGAACGGAGTATTCGTTATTACTAGCTGAAATTTATTGCGGAACTCAATTAGTCTTTCTCCTCTGTCATTCGGTATTTTCAAGCCTGTATTTACCCGTAACCCTTTCTTCTACTCCTATACGACTTCGGTAATCCGCTTATGCACGTACGTTATATAAACGGTAATCTCGTGAAATACAGAAATAATTTGAGCTGCGGTGGAGCCAAAACAGAAATACTTGCTTTTTAAGTAAATCGGTCAAAACATAATTAAAACTCATGTTTAATTGAATTTCAAAATAACGTAATAATTAACGTTTCGTAAATATATTTATGTTGATTAAAATCACAGATATAAATGTATTTGCCAGTTTCGAGAGAATTACGAAATTAATTCGACTAATTTAGAGTTAATGAAATAATTAGAACAGCACATTCATTGCAGTTAAAAGGACAGATAAATTAATGATGACTAATTGAAGACTATACTTAACGGATTAGCATTGTTCAGTCCAGAAAGTCGAAATTATTTTGGAAATAATTCACAATTATGTACTGTACTATGTTGTCCGCTTCGTGGCTTTTGTTAGAGATGTTTATAATAACGGTAGATATAGCGATATCTTTTGCCAGTTGTTGTCTGGCATATAATCTTTAAAATTCTGAAAGTAACAGAGATGAAACAAAGGCAGCCAAAGTTTCTTAGAACTTGCAAGGTAAACTGACTCCACCTGTAAGTGTCGGAAGATATGCTAGGGAGCAATGGTTGGCAAGGGAGTTAGACAGGGTTATGGCATATGGACGATGTTCCTGAATCTGTGCAATGAGCAAGCAGTAAAGGAAATCAAGGAGAAATTTGGAATTAGAAGTAAAATTTAGGGGAAAAGTACGAAAACTTTAACGTTTGCCGGCGTTGTAATTAGAGACGACAATAGAGTTGCAAGGTCAGCTGAACGAAAGGATAGTGTTACAAAGAGAGGTTACACGACAAACATCAAGTAAAGCAGAACAAGGGAAATGGAATTCAGCAGAATTAAATCAGCTAATACAGGGGGATTCGTATTGGAAAACGAGGCACTAAAAGCAGTATATGAGACTTGCTGTTTTAGTGCCTCGGGCATGGATGTGTGTGATGTCCTTAGGTTAGTTAGGTTTAATTAGTTCTAAGTTCTAGGCGATGATGACCACAGATGTTAAGTCGCATAGTGCTCAGAGCCATTTGAACCATTTTTTGATTTGTTTTCCTAAAGTTATAAAGTAACTGATCATGGCCAAAGTAGAGCGGATATGAAATGTGGTCTAACAAAACCAGAAAAGCATTTCATAAATTGAGGAATTTGTTAACATGCAATAAAAATACAGGGTGTTACAAAAAGGTAAAGCCAAACTTTCAGGAAGCATACCTCACACGCAAAGAAAGAAAATATATTATGGGGACATGTGTCCGGAAGTACTTACTTTCCATGTTAGAGCTCATTTTATTACTTCTCTTCAAATCACATTAATCATGGAATGGAAACACACAGCAACAGAACGTACCAGGGTGACTTCAAACACTTTCTTACAGGAAATGTTCAAAATGTCCTCCGGTAGCGAGGATACATGCAGCCACCCTCCGTCGCATGGAATCCCTGATGCGCTGATGCAGCCCTGGAGAATGGCGTATTGTATCACAGCCGTCCACAATACGAGCACGAAGAGTCTCTACATTTGGTATCGGCGTTGTGTAGACCAGAGCTTTCAAATACCCCATAAATGAAAGTCAAGAGGGTTGAGGTCAGGAGAGCCTGGAGGCCATGGAATTGGTCCGCCTCTACCAATCTATCGGTCACCGAATCTGTTGTTGAGAAGCGTACGAACACTTCCACTGAAATGTGCAGGAGCTCCATCGTGCGTGAACCACATGTTGTGTCGTACTTTTAGAGGCACATATTCCAGCAGCACATGTAGAGCATCTCGTAGGAAATCATGATAACGTGCTCCGATGAGCGTAGGTGGAAGAACTTGGGGCCCAATCAAGACATCACCAACAATGCCTGCCCAAACGTTCACAGAAAATCTGTGTTGATGACATGATTGCACAATTGCGTGCGGATTCTCGTCAGCCCACACATGCTGATTGTGAAAATCTATAATTTGATCACGTTGGAATGAAGCCCATTCCGTAAAGAGAACATTTGCACTGAAATGAGGATTGACACATTGTGGGATGAACCATTCGCAGAAGTGTACCCGTTGAGGCTGATAGTACCTGCACACGCTGTACATGGTACGGAAACAAATGGTTCTCCCGTAGCACTCTCCATACAGTGACGTGGTCAACGTTACCTTGTACATCAGCAGCTTCTCTAACGCTGACATTAGGGTTATCGTCAACTGCACGAAGAATTGCCTCGACCATTGCAGGTGTCCTCGTCGTTCGAGGTCTTCCCCAGTCGCGAGTCATAGGCTGGAATGTTCCGTGCTCCCTAAGACGCCGATCAATTGCTTCTAACGTCTTCCTGTTGGGACACCTTCGTTCTGGAAATCTGTCTCGATACAAACGTACAGCGCCACGGCTATTCCCCCGTGCTAATCCATACATCAAATGGGCATCTGCCAACTCCACATTTGTAAACATTGTAGAGCAATGAGTCGCATGTCAACACAAGCACTGAAGTCAACATTACCTTCCTTCAATTGGGCAACTGGCGGTGAATCGAGGAAGTCCAGTACATACTGACGAAACTAAAATGAGCTCGACATGGAAATTAAGCGTTTCCGGACACATGTCCACATAACATCTTTTCCTTATTTGTGTGTGAGGAACGTTTCCTGAAATTTTGGCCGTATCTTTTTGTAACACCCTGTAGAAGTGTTATGATATTTTTGTAGGTACTTGTAGGGAGCGTAGCCTTGTACGGAAGTGCAACATGAAGGTAAGCAGTTCAGACAAGAAGAGAATAGAAACCTTTGAAATATGGCGCTACTGAACCGTGCTGAAGATTGGATGGATATATCTAATAATTGATGAAGATGTGAATCGAACTAGGATAAATACATTTATGTAACAAATTTATTAATAGAACAGGTTGGTTGTCAAGACATATTCAGTTTGTACTTGACGGAAGTTTGGGGAGATAGGGAGGGGTACATAGTGTGGACAGACATCAAAGCGTGAATACTTTAAGCAGATTCAAATGTATGAAGGTTACAGTTGTTATTCAGATATAAACAGGCTTCTTTGCATAGGATAGAGTGGATTTGAGAGCTGCATTAAACCCATCTTCGGACTGAAGACCACAACAACAGTAGAAACAACAAAAACAAATGCTAAAATAGATCGGCTAGTTCTGTAAGTTTTTCCTGTTGTATTTTATGTGTATAAAGGATAATAATCACGAGGAGTGTTTACAATTACACTACAGTACCATAAAAGCGCCTACAACTTTAATCGTATGTGCTGCACAATACGTATCACTTTCGGAAAATGAGCCACTTACATCCACGTTTCCTACAACTCACACATTTTAATCACCATGTATCGACCGGTAGAACCAGCGTCTGTAATGCAGGGAATTCAGAAGAAGTACCCCATAATGAACACTTTTTGTTTCTGTGAGTAGCAAGCACCATAAGGCAGGATTACAGTAAGTTCCTGTGTAAGGGTTAAACTTTATACGTAACGTAATGAGACGGGGTTTGAGGGGGGCGGGGGAGGTGTTGAACGAACTACACGTCTGCCCGCAGCTGAACTACGTACAGACGCGCCCTGCTGCAGATGCTGTTGGCGTAAGGCGGAGTCGATATGGCGGACACGTAGAGAGCAGCGTTGTTTATGCTGGGACGCCTTTGCGGTCCACTGATAACAGTTGCCGGTCGTGTAGCCACCATATTTCGCTTTCTTTCAGTCCAGTGTAGAACTCACGTTCAGTCACCCCTCACAACCTACAAAGGTGTGACGACAGCCGACTACTTTCATCGCTCCTTCGACACACGCTGCTGAAGTTTCCTATTTTTTCACGAGAAGCGGGGTGTATTCTTTGTGTGTGGACTACTACAGAAGCATTTTTGTGCATTAATAATCACCATCAAGCCACCAGCAAAAGTTAAAATGGTACTTCTCGTTCCCTTGTTTCATTAGTATCACAACAGTTGCAATGTTAATTTCAAAATTATCCCTGCGAAGCGAATATTCAAATAAATGTTTGACTTGCTGCCGGTTATCGTTGACTTCACTGCGCGATCCTTCTACTGAATACTTGCTAGTCATCCTGAGGCGAGCCGTCTAAGACTAATGAAGACTTCTATCCTTTATTGTTATTTCAGTTCCCCACGAAGAGGTGAGCTGGCAGCTAACAAGATCGCTCTCCAACCAGGTGTATCACAAATTTTAAAGATTTTTTTTAAAAATACGTAACAAACAGGTGCAATAAATTATGTTTAAAACAAATAGTAATCATATTAGAGGACAATATTCACGATTTTTAAACTCTTTAAATGTTTTATGTGGAAGTTACGATAATGCTATTAATGCTACGGCATAATGGTCTTGCTGGTGGTGTGTGAAATTGATCATGATCATAATGGAGGTCGAATGATGGACCCATGTGGTACTGCAGGTAGCGATTAAAGATGAGTGTGATGATGGAAGGGGAGGAAGGAAAATTGAAATGTGGAGTAACGCTGTGATTAGAACTGGGAGGAGTGGTACATCTTGGGATGGATTTCAACGTTTTGTAGTGAGACAGTGTTGAATTTCCGGAGGGAGAGGATAAATAACTCATGAAGGTGCGTGAAAGATGGAATAAGGATGTAGTTGTGAGGCAGAGTACGTGGACTGGTAATTATTGGGTAGGATATTGTGTGCTGAGACGAGATTTCGCGATTTATGCGTTGGATTCGAAGGTATCCAAGGAAAAGAAGAGGGTGTGGGAAATGAACGAGTTGGTAGAAGATACGAATTAGGGAAGGCAGACGAATTGGAAAGGTATGATTACTTTCAGGGACTTCCAGGGACTTAAGGTATGTAGGGGAGGCAGATTGCGGGAAATAATAAAGCACTTGAGTATTGAGCGGATGAGCGGTTTATAGGTGGCAATAATGATAGAAAAATGTCAAGCAGAAGTGCAGCATGTTGGCAGTTACAGTCTGTTAGTTTTTTGTGGGATGGTACGGAGGTGTGCATTCCATGCTAGGTTTTCTCGACGGTTATTCCTAAATATTTTACTGTATCAGTCAATGGTGTGGGCTGATGCTGACAATAACAGGCTGTGAGATGAGACTAAAGATGTTGGCTTTGCTTTTCTGTGAATTAGATTGATGTTTCCTTGTATTACACCATTCGACCCAGAGATTAATGTAGTGTTGGAGGGACGAATGATGAGCATGAGAACGAGTTTGGTGTTGTAAGCATACTGAAGGAGGTAGATGAGGGGATGAATACTCACTGGTGTAATTGTGGAAATTTGTTGTCTTTATGGTTGCCACTTGGAGTGGCCATCAGTTATTCTGTCGTATTCGATTGGAGCAATTCGTTGTTATGATGGGGATTCACACACTTTCGAACACGTACTAACTATCATGATTCATTACATTTTCCGCCAAGTGTATTTCTTCGGATTTTCTGACAACGGAATCCCAAAACCAAGCTTTTTGTGGCCAGAATTACTAGTTTAAAATAGGCTATTGCATGTCTGTTGCAGATAAATCATAGTTATGTTTATGTATGAGTTAACCAAATATGGAAGGACTAGTAACTTAGCAATCAGTAAGGTTTTTGCCTAAATGACATGTAATGAAAGTTGTGCTTGTACACTGATTGTTATGTGAAATACTATGTTTGTCTCAAAAAAAAGATTTGCATCACCTCGGTTCCGAAAGATACGGAACCTGTACAGAAAATTGAAATAGAGATCAACATAAACATCATTTCCGCCCTTTATATTGCTAATGAAAACTACACGTTGCATGTTGTACCACCTTACAGTGAGATCTTCAGAGGTGGTAGTCCATATTGCTGTACACACCAGTACCTCTAATACCCAGCAGCACGTCCTCTTGCTCTGATGCATGCCTGTATTCGTCGTGGAATAATATCCACAAGTTCATCAAGGCACTGTTGGTCTAGTTTGTCCCACTCCTCAACGGCTATTCGGCGTGGATCCCTCACGGCGGTTGGTGGGTCACCTCGTCCATAAACAGCCCTTTTCAATCTATCTCAGGAATTTGCGATAGGGTTCATGTCTGGATAACACGCTGGCCACTCTAGTCGAGCGATGTCGTTATCCTGAAGGAAGTCATTCACACGATGTGCACGATGGGGCCACGATATGTCGTCCACGAAGACGAATGCCTCGCCAATACGCTGCCGATATGGTTTCACTATTGGTCGGAGGATGGCCTTCACGTATCGTACAGCCATTTCGGCGCCTTTCATGACTATCAGCGGCGTACGTTGGCCCCATATAATGCCACCCCAAATCAGCAGAGAACGTCCACTTGCGTTACTCACTGGACAGTGTGTCTAAGGCATTCAGCCTGTCCGGGTTTCCTCGGAACACGTCTCCAACGATTGTCTGGTTCAAAGCATATGCGTCACTAATCGGTGAAGAGAACGTGATGCCACACCTGAGCGGTCCATTTGGCATGTTCTTGGGCCCGTCTGTACCGCGCTGCGTGGTATCCTGGTTGCAATAATGGACCTCGCCACGGACATCAGGAGTGAAGTTGCTCATCATGCAGCCTGTAGCGCACAGTTTGAGTCGTAATACGACGTAATGTGGCTGCACGAAAAGCATTATTCAACGTTGCTGTCAGGGTTCCTCCGAGCCACAGTCCGTAGGTAGCGGTCATCCACTGCAGTAGTAGTCCTTGGGCTGTCTGAGCGCGGCATCTCGTCGACAGTACCTGTCTCTCTGTATCTTCTCCATGTCCGAACAACATCGCTCTGGTTCACTCAGAGACGCCTGGACACTTGCCTTGTTGAGAGCCCTTCCTTGCACAAAGTAACAATGCGGACGTGATCGAACCGCGGTATTGACAGTCTAGACATAGTTAAACTGCAGATTAGACGAGCCGTGTACATTCTGATCGATTGATCGACTGTCGGATCCCTTTTGAGTGATAGGCGCTGCTCATTCATGCTTGTTCACAGCTTTGTGCGTGTTTAGTGACATCCCTGAACAGTCAAAGGACTGTGTCTGTGATACAGTATCCACAGTCAACGTCTCTCTTAAGGAGTTTTGGGAACCGTGATAATATATACACTCCTGGAAATGGAAAAAAGAACACATTGACACCGGTGTGTCAGACCCACCATACTTGCTCCAGACACTGCGAGAGGGCTGTACAAGCAATGATCACACAAACGGCACAGCGGACACACAAGGAACCGCGGTGTTGGCCGTCGAATGGCGCTAGCTGCGCAGCATTTGTGTACCGCCGCCGTCAGTGTCAGCCAGTTTGCAGTGGAATACGGAGCTCCATCGCAGTCTTAAACACTGGTAGCATGTCGCGACAGCGTGGACGTGAACCGTATGTGCAGTTGACGGACTTTGAGCGAGGGCGTATAGTGGGCATGCGGGAGGCCGGGTGGACGTACCGCCGAATTGCTCAACACGTGGGGCGTGAGGTCTCCACAGTACATCGATGTTGTCGCCAGTGGTTGGCGGAAGGTGAACGTGCCCTTCGACCTGGGACCGGACCGCAGCGACGCACGGATGCACGCCAAGACCGTAGGATCCTACGCAGTGCCGTAGGGGACCGCACCGCCACTTCCCAGCAAATTAGGGACACTGTTGCTCCTGGGGTATCGGCGAGGACCATTCGCAACCGTGTCCATGAAGGTGGGCTACGGTCCCGCACACCGTTAAGCCGTCTTCCGCTCACGCCCCAACATCGTGCAGCCCGCCTCCAGTGGTGTCGCGACAGGCGTGAATGGAGGGACGAATGGAGACGTGTCGTCTTCAGTGATGAGAGTCGCTTCTGCCTTGGTGCCAATGATGGTCGTATGCGTGCTTGGCGCCGTGCAGGTGAGCGCCACAATCAGGACTGCATACGACCGAGGCACACAGGGCCAACACCCGGCATCATGGTGTGGGGAGCGATCTCCTACACTGGCCGTACACCTCTGGTGATCGTCGAGGGGACACTGAATAGTGCACGGTACATCCAAACCGTCATCGAACCCATCGTTCTACCATTCCTAGACCGGCAAGGGAACTTGCTGTTCCAACAGGACAATGCACGTCCGCATGTATCCCGTACCACCCAACGTGCTCTAGAAGGTGTAAGTCAACTATCCTGGCCAGCAAGATCTCCGCATCTGTCCCCCATTGAGCATGTTTGAGATGGATGAAGTGTCGTCTCACGCGGTCTGCACGTCCAGCACGAACGCTGGTCCAACTGAGGCGCCAGGTGGAAATGGCATGGCAAGCCGTTCCACAGGACTACATCCAGCATCTCTACGATCGTCTCCATGGGAGAATAGCAGCCTGCATTGCTGCGAAAGGTGGCTATACACTGTACTAGTGCCGACATTGTGCATGCTCTGTTGCCTGTGTCTATGTGCCTGTGGTTCTGTCAGAGTGACCATGTGATGAATCTGACCCCAGGAATGTGTCAATAAAGTTTCCTCTTCCTGGGACAATGAATTCACGGTGTTCTTATTTCAATTTCCAGGAGTGTACATATGAAGGTAAGTCAATAATGATCCACAATTTAGTTACATTTCATTTTATTTTGGTAATACTGTCGTTCTACATTGATAACGATTGCTTTCTTTATTTTTTGTTATATCTTTTCAAGTTGCTTTATCGCCGTCGTGCTATTATTTCTGGCTGCTTCGCTGTGTATTTGCACCAAAGAAGAGCAACGTTCAGTGATCAGTTTTTTGTCGTCTGGAGGCATATCAGGATCCGAAATGAAGAAATGAAGAAATCATTGAGCGTTCACGTGAAATGATTCTCTTAGACCATTAACTGTTGACGAAGTGGCACATCGTCTACTAATTAGTCACGGTTCCCCCTAGTAAATCATTCACAAAAGACTTGGGTTTCATAAAGTTCGTGCAAGACGGTTCCCTAAACAATTCACACAGTTGCATAAACAAACGAGCTTGGACATATGCAAGAAACATTTGGATCGCATGGTAACGAAGGGGACAACATCTTAGATAGGATTATTACTTGTGACGAAACACGGATCCATCATTACGAGCCGGAGAGTAAAAGGTGGAATATGGAATGGGAACATCCAAATTTACAGTGCAAGAAAATGTCGAAGACCCAACCGTCCGCAGGAAAATTGATGCTTACGGTTTTTTTGGGAGGCACAACGTCCAGTACTTGAACATTATGGGGAAAGGGGCACAACAATAAACAGTGTTCGTTACAGTGAAATGCTTACTGCCAGGCTGTAGCCTGCAATTCGAAGCAAACGCCGATGATTGTTGTCAAAAGGTGTTGTGTTGCTGCACGACAATGCTCGTTCGCATACTGCTGCCCACACTGCTGAAACGCTTCAGAAACTCATGATTTGAAGTACAGAATCACCTCCATATAGTCGCGATCTTGTCCCTTCTGACTATTAGTTGCTTGGTCCAATGAAACAGGCATTAACGTGCCGTCGATTTGCCTTGGACGAAGCAGTGAAAGAAGCGGTGCATTCCTGGCACGTAGCTAAAACGAGAAGCTTCTTTTATGAGGGGATCAAGAAGGTAGTACAACGATGGACCAAGTGCGTTGAAACACAAGGAGACTATGTCGAAAAATGATGTTCTTGTAAGTTTCCTATTTGATAAAAAAAATTTATAACTACTTTGTGCATAATAATTGACTTACCCTCGTATATATGGGAACATGTTCCTATCGCCAAATAATTCGAAACAAGTTTCTTTGTATGTGACACTCACACAACAGTTCAGATAGCACGTAAGTACCTCACTTTCTTGTCTACATTTCATTTTGTGTCGTTGTGTAAAATTAGTCTGTGACGCTGTAATTCAGAAAAGCTTGTTTATTTGTCGTTAACTGTCTATATTTGTGTCCTACATTTTATGTAAATTACCTTTCCAATTTGAGGCAACAGTAATTTACTCTTGTGACTTCGTAGGCTTTCCCGGCGTAGTAAGTCTTGAAAATATCTTCGGGTTTGCTGCCGGATCCTAAAATCAACTTGACTCAATATTTCGGCGATCCAACTGGTCGCCATCTTCAGGATAGGGCTGCTTGCTGATGAGTCCCGCTGAGAACTAACGCCTGGCTGCAAAACGACGTCCTATATAGCCCACCGTGCAGTACACGGCGCGTGCGCCGACCGTCACAGTTGCTGCCCTCCAAGACAGGGAAGGGGCGCCGCCCCTGGTAGAACTTTGCGGCAACGATATATCGCACTCATGGTCGCACTGAAGAACGTTCAATTTTGATGCGGGATAGTACCGGATTCCACGTGCTGCTAAGAGGAAACCCCTTGTCTCTATTGATTAAATTATCCGCCAACCTAATTTCAATTGCCTCTTTATAAACACTATTCCAAAAACTGGAAATGTTGGCAACTACCACCGTTTCGTCATATTTCATGCCGTGTCCCTCATTTAAACAGTGTTCTGCTACTGCCGATTTTTCCGGCTGTTGTAGCCTCGTATGGAGTCGGTGTTCCACACACCTGTCATGAACTGTGCGAATCGAACGACCAATGTAAGTTTTCCCACACTGACACGGAATTTTGTATACACCGGGTTTCCTAAGCCCCAGATCATCTTTTACAGAGCCAAGTAGTGCCCTAATCTTAGAAGGCGATCGGAACACACTTTTGATGTTAAAATTCCTTAAAATTCGTCCAATCTTAAACGATATACCTCCTGCATAGGGAAGAAAGGCCACCGATCCATGTTCCTCTTCATGCACCTCCAGAGATGGTCCAAACTCCATAGCCCGACGAATCTGCTTCTCGGAGTATCCATTATCCTTAAAAACAGCCATCAAATGCGCAAGTTCTTGGGTTAAGCTGTCCGCGTCGGAAATGGCATATGCTCTCCGTACCAAAGTCCTGAGGACGCCACTGCGTTGATAGGGTGGATGACAACTTGTAGAATGCAGATACCGATCTGTGTGCGTCGGCTTTCGGTGAACACTGTGTCCCAAAGTACCATCTGGTTTTTTTGTAAACCATAACGTCTAAAAATGGAAGCATCCCATCACTTTCGACCTCCATGGTAAATTTGATGCGGGGATGAAGACAGTTGAAATGGTCCAAAAATCTATTAAGAGAGTCACGTCCATGTGGCCAAACGAAAAACGTATCATCCACGTATCTCCAGAAGCACGTTGGTTGCAAAGCTGAAGTCTTTAGTGCCATATCCTCGAAGTCCTCCATAAATAAATTGGCGACTATAGGTGATAAAGGACTACCCATAGCCACTCCGTCATTCTGTTCAAAAAAGTTGCCGTTGAATAAAAAATATGTGGATGTCAGCACATGACGACAAAGCTTCACCAACTCTTCATCCAGTTTTCCACTAATCAAATTAAGCGACTCTTCTAGAGGAACTTGCGTAAACAGAGATACCACATCAAAACTCACTAATAGATCTGAAGGACTCAACTTCAAAGATTTCAATCGACTAATAAAATCCACCGAATTGGAAATATGGTGTTCACACTTGCCAACATATGGACGGAGAACAGATGATAAATACTTCGCCAGGTTATAAGTGGGTGCACCCAAATTACTAACAATTGGGCGTAGAGGAACCCCTTCTTTATGAACCTTAGGCAGACCATACAACCTAGGCGGAACGGCAGCACCAGGATGAAGTTTCTTACATAAATCGTCAGACAACGAACTCTTTTTCAACAGTGAAAATGTCTTGCGTTTAATCCTTTCTGTGGGGTCACTAGATAGTTTTCTGTATGCCGGGTCGTTGAGTAATAAATCCATTTTTAGGACGTAATCATCCCGCGTCATTACAACCGTGGCATTCCCCTTGTCAGCTGGTAAAACTACTACTTCATCATCATTCCTAAGGGAACGAATGGCTGCTCTCTCTGCGGAAGAGATGTTATCCCGCGGTGGCCGAGCCCGACGTAATGTGTGGGACACTTCTTGCCTTATTTCTTCTGCTTGGTCCTCAGGTAGGCTGTGTACTGCTTGTTCTACAGAGCATATGAACTCTGTGACAGGAAGACTCTTGGGAGTGGGCGAAAAATTTAAGCCTTTCTCCAACACCGCCACTGTGGGCCCATCCAACGCCTTGTTAGAAAGATTAACCACAGCGCGCCGACGTTTATCCCCTTCTGATGCTGTAGAACGAGAAAGAAGCCGTTCAAATTTCGAAGATTGTCTGGTAACGGCGCTCTTATGAGCCCAATCCGAAATCGCCCATGTGGAATCATCAACCCACTGCCAAACATCACTTGAAAACTGCGACGACAAGTTCAAATGTAAGTAAAGTAAATCTTTGGAAACAATATCCAGCTGTCTGCGGGTAAAACGAATGCGTTCTCTTATAAGTGCTAGGCTTGCAGGTTCCTTAATCCTATTAGCTCTCTTACTACTAATAAAATGAACAAATCTGGCGAAACTAGGAAGCAGCATTCTCCTGAAGATGGCGACCAGTTGGATCGCCGAAATATCGAGTCAAGTTGATTTTAGGATCCGGCAGCAAACCCGAAGAGATTTTCAATTTACTCTTCCTTTCCCAAACGTGCCTCTCGCCGCTGTGGCCGAACAGTTCTAGGAGCTTCAGTCCTGAACCGCGTTGCTTGTACGGTCGCAGGTTCGAATCATGCCTCGGACATGGATGTGTGTGATGTCCTTAGGATAGGTAGTTGTAAGTAGTTCTAAGTGTAGGAGACTGGTGACCTCAGATGTTAAGCCCCATAGCGCTTAGAGTAATTTGAACAATTTTGAACCAAACGTGCCATAAGTTTGAGTAGCAGCATCTTTGACAGACATGTATGTACCTGTATTGTTTTTAATATCAAATTAATCATGCAAACTAGGTAATTGATCAATTAATGACTACCCAACCCCTGATAACGTCATGGGTTTCCCCAGGGTGTCTTCCCACACCACCCCTCACCCGTCCCTCTCCCCTCTCCCCTCCCCCAACACACAAAACCACCAACCCAACCACTGAAAGTTGCGGGAAACTCATTCAGTCTGTGTTGAGCTGTCGTACTGGGAGGATCAATACAGTATTCATTTAAACAGTTTCACCCTGTTTATATATTCAAACAATTAGGAGTACCACCACCAGAGGATGTCCCATCCCTCCAAGAACATAATAGGGGGTCAAGACAGTAGGCTTATATGTCGTCTATCACATTGCATTAAACAGTTTAAGGCATTAATCATTATTCAAACAATTAACAGGAGACAAGCAGTACAGAATGTTATTTTTAACTTGTTTGCAAGGATGAGTTTAACACAACTTGTGCTAAAAAAGAAAAGAAAAGAAAATTGCATTACTATTCGAATAAAGTAGCATACAGCCTCAAACTCTACATACAACGCCCCTTCACCTACAAGTTGAAATAAATATCTCTCCTTCAAGTACAAGTCGATATAAATCTGAAGATACTCCTACACTCAATAATTCACCTCGTAAATCAACTAACGACACTTACACATATCGCAAATGGGCTCTAAACTACACCTGCATCCAATAAACACATCGTTAAATACATACAGGGTGTTACAAAAAGGTACGACCAAGTTTTCAGGAAACATTTCTCACAGACAGATGAAGAAAAGATGATATGTGGACATGCGTCCGGTAACGCTTAATTTCCATTTTAGACTTCATTTTAGTTGCGTCAGTATGTACTGTGCTTCCTCGATTCACCGCCAGTTGGAACAATTTAAGGAAGGTAATGTTGACTCCAGTGCTTGGGTTGACACGCGACTCATTGCTCTACAGTACTAGCATCAAGCACATCCGTAAGTAACATCAACAGGTTAGAGTCCATCACGAACGTGGTTTTGCAGTCAGTACAGTGTTTACAAATGCGGAGTTGGCAGATGGCCATTTGATGTATGGATTAGCACGGGGCTATAGCCGTGGTGCGGTACGTTTGTATCGAGACAGATTTCCGGAACGAAGGTGTCCCGACACGAAGACGTTCGAAGCAACTGATCGGCGGCTTAGGGAGCACGGAACATTCCAGCCTATGACTCGCGACTGGGGAAGACGTAGAACGACGAGGACATCGGGAATGGACGGAGCAATTCTTCGTTCAGTTGACGATATCCCTAATGTCAGCGTTAGAGAAGTTGCTGCTGTAACGTTGACCACGTCACTGTATGGAGAGTGCTACTGGAGAACCATTTGTTTCCGTACCTTTTACAGTGTGTGCAGGTACTATCAGCAGCTGATTGGCCTCCACCGGTACACTTCTGCGAATGGTTCATCCAACAATGTGTCAATCCTCATTTCAGTGTAAATGTTCTCTTTACGGATGAGGCTTCTTTCCACCGTGATCAAATTGTAAATTTTCGCAATCAACATGTGTGGGCTGACGAGAATCCGTACGCAATTGTGCAATCATGTCATCAACACAGATTTTCTGTGAAAGTTTGGGCAGGCATTGTTGGTGATGTCTTGATTGGGCCCCATGTTTTTCCACCTACGCTCAATGGGGCACGTTATCATGATTTCATACGGGATACTCTACCTGTGCTGCTAAAACATGTGCCTTTACAAGTACGACACAACATGTGGTTCATGCACGATGAGGCTCCTGTACATTTCAAATGGAAGAGTTCGTACGCTTGTCAACAACAGATTCGGTGAACGATGGATTGGTAGAGGCGGACCAATTCCATGACCTCCAGGCTCTCCTGACCTCAACCCTCTTGACTTTCATTTATGGGAACATTTGAAAGCTCTTGTCTACGCAGCCCCGGTACCAAATGTAGAGACTCTTCGTGCTCGTATTTTGGACGGCTGTGATACAATACGCCATTCTCCAGGGCTGCATCAGCGCATCAGGGATTCCATGCGACGATGGGTGGATGCATGTATCCCTGCTATCGGAGGACATTTTGAACATTTCCATTAACAAAGTGTTAGAAGTCACGCTGGTACGTTCTGTTGCTGTGTCTTTCCATTCCATGATTAATGTGATTTGAAGAGAAGTAATAAAATGAGCTCTAACATGGAAAGTAAGCGTTTCCGGACACATGTCTACATAACATGTTTTCTTTCTTTGTGTGTGAGGAGTGTTTCCTGAAAGTGTGGCCATACTTTTTTGTAACACCCTGTTTAAATGTTTTATACAAACGTTACATAAAGACAGCTGTAGTTTGCTTTGCAGTTGACACACTTTCAAATATTCACAGGAAATATGTCGTCTCAATAGACGTTGGAATTCGAAGCACTGTCCTACGGAGGAGAAACTGGTTTGACTAATTACCACCACGACGCGCTCTAAGATAAACCGACTGTATTAATGTTAATAATCACGCACCCCGTCGCGGTGCACGCGTGTTTAATGAATGGAATGGAGGTCGCAGAGCCATGCGCTCGCTGGCCCCTTAATGAACCTATGCCGGAGATCAGGTCGCTGTCCGGTGTGACGGCCACTGTGACGTCAAGGATCACGCCACCTTGTCCAATACAAAGCCCAGCGGAACACAGACCGACTCTAACAAAGAAGTGTAACGTCACGCCACCTTACAGTGGGACAAGAGATTTCATGAATTTTCCAACTGCCCTTCCCGATTTGGTACCCTTTGAAAATGTAGCCCTCTGATTAGCTGCCTGTGCAGTGTGGTGATTCTATATAAGCGTCCCACCAACACGCATCATCCTCACAATTTACACCCCTCCGAGAGAAGTGATCCCCACAGGCATTTTTGACTATGTGTGCGATGTTGGACAATGCCTAGTCATGGGAGACCTCAATGCCAGTGCGACATCATCATGAATCGTTGCGGACACGATCTCCTGTCATACCTAGAGGACGACGATACAAATTTAACAAGCCTCACCAATGACGCACCAACGTTCATCAACCACATGGGCTCCTCGATACCTGACAACGTTTCATGCAGCAATTCACTTATCGGCCAAATAAATCTTCCCTGGGTCGGAGATAGCGTGGGGAGTGACCACCATCCCCTTACATTTCAAACACCATTTTTGTCTGACCCACAAGCACAAAACCAGGGCCAATTAATAATTGATACCAGCAAACTAAAAACAAAAGTTTATGAGGAAAACATCGCTACCCCCACCACAAGACATTACCAACATCGAAGAACTGAACGCATTGAACGACACCATAAGCCATGCCATCAAAAACGCCGACAAAGACAACGCCCTGACGAAAATCATTAAACCACACGCCGAAATAATTCCACCAAGGATACTAAACACCCTCAAGGACAAAAGGCAAATATACAAACTATTCAAAAGAACAGGCTGCATCCAATACAAACAGGAGTGGAACCAACTGAATGCCCTGGTCAAACGCCAGTTAAAAGATTACAGATCAGAAAGATGGACACACGCTTGCCGACACCTCCACCACAAACAAGGCACGAAGTTCTGGAAAACATTCAAACGGATCAGAGGCCTCACACACACAACTGAGCCCTCTCTACTTGACGACGGCAACATCACTGCAAACGATAAAGAGAAAGTAGAAATATTCAAGGCAGTTGTAGCAGAAACGTACCAACACCCGACAAACACATACTTCAACGCCGATCCCGGGAAAAACGTGAAAAAAAGCATAGCCCCAATACTACAGACATTAAACGGCCACACAGAAGAAGAGGCAAAACTAACGAACAATGTCACACCAGAAGAGACAGACCAGTCCCTACGAAAAGGCTCTAACATTGCACCCAGCATAGACAAAATAACGTGGAGGCAACTAGGACTAGCCTCAAGAAAACAACTAATAGACCGCTTCAGCACCCTCTATAATGTCACCCTCAGACTAAAAACAGTACCGAACAAATGGAAAGAGGCAAAAATAATCACGGTTTGGAATCCAGGAAAATCGAAAATCATACAGGCCGATCATCTTACTCTCAGTAATCGGAAAAACATTCGGGTCAGTTATAAACAACGAACTGCTAACCTTCGCTGAAACAAAACAGCTAATCCCCAAAACACAGGCTGGCCTTCCGAAACACCGCGCCACAATGGAACCCACACTAAGTGTCAGCAGCGGACTAACAGAGGGAGTAAACTTGACCAACCACGCCGCAGACCTCTTCCTCGGCATAGAAGGGGCGTTTGAAAGAGTGTGGCAAAAAGGGCTCTATTACACACTCCATGAGATAGGAATACGGACCCACCTAGCTACACTCCTTTCAAACATAGTAGACTACCTACCATCTAGGGTCTACGTTAAAGGAAGCCACACAGAAGCATTCAACCCTGAAGCACGTATACCACAGCAAGCGATTCTCTCGCCTCTACTTTACATATCCGACATCGTTCACCCGACAAGCTGAAGCGAAGGACAAACAGCTACATCAACAGGCTGGAGCTGTGGCTACGAAAGTGGAGAATGAAAGGAAATGCGCAGAAAACACAACTAATTATCTGCAATCACAAACACTTCTCGCAAGCAACAAATGGGGCACTACCACAAAAGAACATTCATCTATGGGGAGAAACAATACAACCTAAAAACACAGCCACCTACCTCGGAATAACAATAGATAAATCAATGACATGGACAACACATATACAAAACACAACAAACAAAGCTAATAACAGACGCCATATAATTAAAGTAATAAGAGGCAGGGCAAATTGGACAGGCAACGAAACCCTAATTCATATCTACAAAACCGTAGTACAACTGGTACTAGAATACGCCGCCCCAGTCTGGATGTCAAGTAAAAACAACACACTAAAATTACTGGCGCTGGAGAGGAAAATCCTAAAAATAGCTGGACGGCTGACCAGAAGAGCAAGGAACGAAATAGTGTATCAAAACACGAAAGTCCTCCCAATGGAGCAGACATGGATTACACTAACAGCGAAAGTAGGTAAAAACAGAACAACCAAAAAAACGTTATCAACAGATCTTCTAAATTATACACCCGCAGAGTTCAACTTCCCGCAGCACAAGCAATCTTTTCCGCCAAATTCGTTAAAGAGTGCATGGCAACCGAAGATTATTCCACAGAAAACAACAGAAGAGACATTCTAAAGCATCTGACAGAAGACGAAAGCTAAAACTAAACAAAGGCAGAAGCATAACAAGGTTTTTGAGAGGTTTCCCTCTAGCACCTGAGCGAGTGCCAGGTTCTTGACATCCTCTTACAAGACAAGAAAATATAAGATTACACAGGAGTAACAGGAAAAGTCCCAACTGATATAATAAATTGTCTACCAACAGCAATACATAAGTTAAGCTAAGGCACCAAAGAGCATTAGGTTCTCCATGTGCCCACCTTCTCCCATTAGGGGAAGAAACGAAAGGTGAGAAAAAAACTCTGAGATCATCCACGCATTCTGTCACTCTGAGTTCAGGCGGTAACTTGGACGGATTGCTGTTGCACTGCGCCGAGAGCATCGAGACCTAGACAAAGAAGAAAGTTGAAATACCCTTCAAGGGAGTGTAAACCGCATTATCGCTATCCTTTGTTCACAAAAAGCAGAAGAAATTCTCTTGTTTCCCTTACAAGTAGGCGAGATATTTCGGAAAGCCGAAACGTAGGGGAACGTTAATCAGGGACTGTCGCAAGCCAGGGCTCTGTCTGAGGGCAGACCAGCCCGCGTTTGGAGCGCATAGGCCAAAAAGTAGAGCTAAGGCTCAAAACACACAACAGTAATAAATTACCTCACATAAACGGAGCTACATTACTATAATCCCACCACTATCACGTGAAGAGTTTGACAGAGCACTGAAAGACCTGAGTCGAAACAAGGCCCCCGGAGTAGACAACATTCCATTACAACTACTGACGGCCTTGGGACAACCAGTCCTGACAAAACTCTACCAGCTGGTGAGCAAGATGTATGAGACAGGCGAAATACCCTCAGACTTCAAGAAGAATATAATAATTCCAATCCCAAAGAAAGCAGGTGCTGACAGATGTGAAAATTACCGAACTATCAGTTTAACAAGCCACGGCTGCAAAATACTAACGCGAATTCTTTACAGACGAATCGAAAAACTGGTAGATGCAGACCTCGGGGAGGATCAGTTTGGATTCCGTCGAAATGTTGGAACACGCGAGGCAATACTGACCTTACGACTTATCTTAGAAGAAAGATTAAGAAAAGGCAAACCTACGTTTCTAGCATTTGTAGACTTAGAGAAAGCTTTTGACAATGTTGACTGGAATACTCTTTTTCAAATTCTAAAGGTGGCAGGGGTAAAATACAGGGAGCGAAAGGCTATTTATAATTTGTACAGAAACCAGATGGCAGTCATAAGAGTCGAGGGGCAGGAAAGGGAAGCAGTGGTTGGGAAAGGAGTGAGACAGGGTTGTAGCCTCTCCCCGATGTTATTCAATCTGTATATTGAGCAAGCAGTAAAGGAAACAAAAGAAAAATTTGGAGTAGGTATTAAAATTCATGGAGACGAAGTAAAAACTTTGAGGTTCGCCGATGACATTGTAATTCTGTCAGAGACGGCAAAGGACTTTGAAGAGCAGTTGAACGGAATGGACAGTGTCTTGAAAGGAGGATATAAGATGAACATTAACAAAAGCAAAACGAGGATAATGGAATGTAGTCAAATTAAATCGGGTGATGCTGAGGGAATTAGATTAGGAAATGAGACACTTAAAGTAGTAAAGGAGTTTTGCTATTTAGGAAGTAAAATAACTGATGATGGTCGAAGTAGAGAGTATATAAAATGTAGACTGGCAATGGCAAGAAAAGCGTTTCTGAAGAAGAGAAATTTGTTAACATCGAATATAGATTTATGTATCAGGAAGTCGTTTCTGGAAGTATTTGTTAGGAGTGTAGCCATGTATGGAAGTGAAACATGGACGATAACTAGTTTGGACAAGAAGAGAATAGAAGCTTTCGAAATGTGGTGCTACAGAAGAATACTGAAGATAAGGTGGATAGATCACGTAACTAATGAGGAGGTATTGAATAGGATTGGGGAGAAGAGAAGTTTGTGGCACAACTTGACTAGAAGAAGGGATCGGTTGGTAGGACATGTTTTGAGGCATCAAGGGATCACAAATTTAGCATTGGAGGGCAGCGTGGAGGGTAAAAATCGTAGAGGGAGACCGAGAGATGAGTACACTAAGCAGATTCAGAAGGATGTAGGTTGCAGTAGGTACTGGGAGATGAAGCAGCTTGCACAGGATAGAGTAGCATGGAGAGCTGCATCAAACCAGTCTCAGGACTGAAGACGACAACAACATCACACGAGACCACGTGGAAAGACGACATGTCAAAACACAAGACCACGAACACGGAACAGGACCCGTCACTACCAACACCACAGCGGAGAAAGTGACACAAACACCAACACCGACACCGCTTCTTGCATCGATCTATGAACTGATGTTACCAGCGACCCACAAGCTTATGCCACCATCGGCCTACGAACTGATGCCACCACCGATCCCCGGAACGATACAAGTTACTGGCAGATGAAAAATTCACATCACAGTGGACGAAAGCCTGCCAACAGATGACCGCAAATGGATAAGGAAAGACCCATCCAATGCAAAGCCGAAGTCCAAAAAGACTTCAGAGACCAAACCACAGCTGGAGAAAACGTCACCAGTAGTAGACAAGAACGCACCAACTAAAAAGAACCTCACACAGGACAAGACTGCAATACATGAAGAATCAAGGACCCCACACAAAGGCGACAATGTACGTAAACAAAAGGGACGAAGAACAAGATTCAGATGGATGTGAGTGGGAGATAAAGAAGAACAAAAAAACTGAGCGCAATAATGCAACAAACAAAACAGACACCATCACAAATCCCGAAAAACAAGCTGAAGATAAAAAAATCTTAACACCAGCGGAAAGAAAAAATCTCTCTTTGAGCAGCTAAAACGCCTAAATGGACTCCAAAATGTCACAAACATGGAGGTGCACAGTACTCACACATCCACCATGACAAGATACCACCCAGACATCGAACTAATAATAAACAGAACCACATGCACTCACTACAGACCGGAGGCAAAAGTCTCTAGAATCAACAGTCCCAACAGACCCACAAAAATTAAACAAAGCTGTGAGACATCTCTCAGTGTTGTTATAACGAAGGTTGCATTTTAAGTCACCGAAAACGACATTTAAGAGGAGCTCACAAACTTAGGACTAGAATTTAAGAAGGTAAAGAGAATAATAGCCTTCAGAGAATATGGCAAACCAATCCAAAAAATGCTGGTCATATCGAAGACCAAAGACAACATCGACCATCTGCTCAATAATACTTTAGAATCTTCTGTTAATTCCACGCAGTAGAACAGACACATTTTCCAACACCACAGCCAGCATAGTGCACCAAACGCCATACGTACATCACATTACCGAAAACTACAGGAACTAAATTCTATACAATAGATGCAGAGGACCAGACATGATCGCAGCGTGTCCCCAAGAACCTAGTAAGCCAATATATGTCAACTACTCAGGCGACCACTTGTCAACAAATATTAAATGGCCAAAAAGGCCCAAAGCCTACTCTGTCGAGGCGATCGCTAAGATCAGCACAGACGAACCCGTGACCAACACAACTGAAACCAAGGAACCACAAGTAGTAGTGTGCGAAGATTTCTTCGGAGCCACAACGCTGGTACTAACTAACACCCTGCCAGACACAAAAAATCTCCTACTCGACGCGACAAGGGACATATCATGGACATTTTCCAGACGAGAAATCTGTATATCACGGGCCTGGAACAAGATACATTTTAGTGTCTCACCAATCAGAAGCGCACAGACACAACACGTGGAAGATGGCAAACCCACAGGAAACCAGTAGTGGATACAGGAAAACCTCAAGAAGGGGGCAATAAAGGTATCTTGTAGCAAAGTTACAGAAAGTTTTATTTAAACTGACTATACACATATGGAAGACAATGCCATCTTACGATATAAAAAAGTTACAATTGTGGTTCTCTTCCTTAAATGATGCATTCTATGCACCTATACTTCCTGGCAAATTGGGTATCGTCAGTAGGACTATAAATGTCAGGGTGACTCTTCAACACAGTCGATTCTCCTTCATTGTCGACTTCAGCCAAGCCTTTGTACGCCGAAATGTTGACAAACTTCTTTCCACTGTATCAATGGATCCAGGTAGACAAGCAGATATTTTTTACAGCGTGTGTAAAGTAGGATAGTCAGATCCAGGACAAAACAGCCAGTTCTTGCATAACGGAATCACGATTACTAAGGGCGCTTATGCTCGTGGCTTGTATTGAAGAATCTCTACCATTAACCTCTTTTTAGTCACAAAGAGTGATTCTTCTTCAAAGAACGGTAGTTCAGTTGTAAACTGGTTCAATTTATGCGCCATATCATTACCGTCATCTTTCAGTAGTTCTGAGGGCAAAAGTATATTGAATTTTAAATGATAAATATTTTCTTCAGCAAAAAGCTCTCTCATGTTACTCGTAACATGGTCCAACATTGGAATAAAAACAGTTCTTCTCCAATATGTCATAGCATCATCATTATGATCGAAATTTTTCCTGTGTCTTTGTCTGTCTGTAAGACGAGGAACACTCATCTCCATGTCTAGCTATTCCACAACTGCCTTCGCCTCTTCAACAAAATGAGCAAAGTGGCTATCAGGATTAGCTCTCGTGCCATCGTGCACTTTGAGCTTCGAATCTAATTTTGCTTCTGCCATCGCGACGTCCAAGCTAGGGTCTTGTAAGATTTTGCTGACTGGATGTGTTATGCTCATAACGTCACTCAGTGTAAACAAAGTGATAATAAACTCCCAATTAAGAGACAGTGCGCGTGCTACATAGGAAAGTACAACTACTCGATAACTCGATTCAGTCGAGTCGACCGACGTAAGAAACGAACGTACAGCGTATGGCGCGGACGGTGTGGATGGCAATTCGGCGCTCCCCATATGTGTTTCCGCCACTGCTGGGAACCAGTCAGGTTCGCAGGTATGAATAGAAAAAAAAATACAAAAATAGGCTTAGTAAATGCAAATGGAGTCAACACAAAGAAACCACTAACTGAGCGACTGTTAATGAAAGGAGTAGTGAATTTTTAAGGCATAACGGAAATGAGGGCAGGGCAGGCACCAATAATTATGCTAGACTATACGTGCTACAGGAAAGACAGCACAGCGGGGGCAAGACACATGGCAGGGACTCATGGAGGAGTGGCAGTACTGTACCACCAGAGCATAGCAGCAATAGTAGTACAGTTTCCAGAATGCTATGAAGAACACCAAATCATATGATAAAAGTAGCTGCAAAAACCATTAAAACGCTACACATAGCCATATTATACTTTCCACCCACCGAAAAACTGCCACTACAACTAATAAAATACATCTGTATACGAGGTACAATCATAATATTTGGTGACTCTAATGCCAGAACATCAATTTCACAAACTAAAGAACAAACGGAAACGGGGTGACGCTGGAGGAATTACTACAAGAAAACAATCACATACTATGACTATCCAATGAAGAACCGACCTTCATCAATCACACCAAATCATCAACACCGGATCACGTACTACTTAGAACAAACCTATCACGATTAGTAGGCAACAACGAAATGGGAGAACGCTTTGGCAGCGGCCATCTCTCAGTACTTATAAACACATCGCTGCTTACACCAAAAACTATCAAAACAGTAAGCAAGACAAATAAAGACAGGAATAATATAAACATTACAGGAAACCTGACAGTCACATACGAAGGAATAAACAGGCACAGCGCTATGGAAGAGCTAAATAACCACATAATAACAGTAATTCACGACGCCATAGAAATAAGTGCTCCCATAGGAACAATAAGGGAAGGAACAGAAAGGATCCCAGCGAACATTTTAGTACTAATGGAACAAAAAAGGCAGGTCTACACACATTTCAAAAGAACTAGGGAATCCACAATAAAAACTCAGTGGAATTGGCTAAACGACCAAGTAAAGCACTTACTAAAGGAACACAGGGCCAAGACAATAAACGCCAAAATACAAAACTCAGCCCGAAAAACCCAGCAGTTTTGGAGAAAATTCATAAGGCTAACCGAGCAAAAGCAGAACCAGGGAGCACCGCTCATCGACAGTGACGAAATGACAATATGTGAAAAGAAGACAGCGGATGCATTCCTGGAAGTGTGAAATGAAGTACACACACGTCCACTCGACGACAGATTCGACGACGAACACGAGAAGAGAACAGATGCAGAAACAAGAAGCACTCTGGAACAAACACAATACATGACGTATGACGAAGACCAGAAGACTCTCATAACGGACATCTCGGTGATCGAAATTAAACAAGCAATAGCTAACGGCAAAGTAACGGTGTCAGTGGCAGACGGTATCACACCTAAGACCAATTTTAAACAGGAACTATTGTGCCTCCTCTTCTGAAACTGTTCAATGCCGCATTCAAGCTACAAAAAACATCACAACAACGGAAACACTCCCAAGTCAAAATGATGCCTAAACCACAGAAACCGAAAGAAGACGCCAAATCATATGGGCCGATACTCTTCATCCAGTCATCGGAAAAACATTTTTGAAGCCGTTCTCACGGATAGACTCCAAAGATACACGGACAAGAGAAACTTATGACCAGACGAACAAGCAGGATTCCGTAAAGATAGGACTGTAGACCCCATACTGCGATTGGTCAGTAGTAGCGTAGAAACAGTAAACACAAGAAATTTAGCAGCTGTACAACTGCTCGACATTGAAAGGGCTTTCAACGAAATACGGCATAGGGGGCTACTCAACAAATTAATAAAACACTATATACCAACAGAGACAGTCAAATTGATCAAAAACATAAATACAGAAAGCTCTATAAAAATAAAAATAGGAAATGAATTCTTAGGAGCCCACACACCAGCAGCAGGAATACCGCAGGGGGAGATAATATCACAGCTACTATACAACTTATACACGGCATACATACCAAAACCAACAGCATTAAACGAGGAGCTAGTCCTATATGCCGACGATACAGCCTTCCGGTGTCAAGCTTCCAGCACAGAATTTATATCTACAAAAACGAATAGTCGTGTCAAACACTAGAAAAATGGATGGAAACTCCTCACTATAAAACATAGTCACATGACACAGTACAAACCACACAACCCATGCAATGCACAAATCACTGTATGAGGAGAAAGAGTAGAGGCAACGACGACAGCAAATACCTCAGGCTAGAAACAGACAACCTACTAAATTGCGTGACAGATACAACAGAAAAAATGTGGATAGCAAGCACAAAAGTATCACGAATGAATCTAATACAGCACCACCGGAGAATGTTGAGAACAGTCGCAAAACTGCCATAAGAACCAACAGCCACACTAAACACCACACTTGCAGAAGACTCAATGGAGGAAGGACTACTAAAGCAAATGGCAACATATGGAGACAATAGGATGATCACTAGCAACAACATCAGGCAACTCTTCCAAAAAGTTCCATACCATCTCAATATACCAAGATAAAAACACTCATATCCACCACACGTCATGGCCACAGCAACAAAAACCATAACCAGAGGAAACAGGAAGAAATCAAGACAATCACCCAAGACAGACAATTACCACAACACCTTCGAATGCATTAAACTATAAATTAGAAGACTAGACTAACCAAGGAATACTACTGGAATGCAGATGGTGTTTTACGGGGTTTCCCTCAGCCGTAAAGCCAATGTGTATATCCTCCCCAGCAACAACAAAAACCAAACGGAACAATAAGAATTACGAAAATAATACAAAAATACCAAAAGAAAACAAAAATCCAGATTAGATACCTATCCAAACAGAAAAATAAATTGTGCCACAACAGCAATACATAAGTCTAAGCTAAGGCTCCAAAGCAACATTAAGCCCTCGACGAGCCCGCTCCGCCATTCTGGTGGAGGAATGAAAGTTGAAGAAAAAACACTGCTGCTGTCTACTGTGGAACTTACAGTTCAGTGTCTGTCCATCTCTGTTTAAAAAAATAAAATGAAGCGTGCCAGCACGAATACCATTGAAAGTGGTGCCGACAGAAGCTGTAGAGAGTTGTAAGACATAAGATTACCCTTAACTAGACATTCAAAAGTGATTTTCGTAACATGAGTTCATAAAAGAGTTTCACAACATGTGCTGATTTTTTTTTGCGTATCTGTGTGCGTATTGTAAATATTTATTTATATATTTATTTATTGACACAGTATGTCTGTGTTAGGAAAAGAGGTTTTAAAAATGTAGAAAGCATGAAAAACATATTTCAGCACCTCTGTTGCTCTTGTTCTAAGTATTTACTTATTTATACACGTCATGTTCTGGGTACACATGCAAATATATCTGCACGTCATCAGCATCAAGTAAATAGAAAAATGTTTTTATGTTTCACCTACAGCTATCCATTCAGCCCGTTTAATTTTTAAGTGTGGATGTATATACATTGGTGGTGTAGATCCATGTAGTTTATTGTAAATCATTTCGTCTGTTTGGGTGGAATTTCTTTAGAATTGGTGCATGAGGAAATATAAGTGCCTTTGAATTAGTTATAGTCCTTTGTATCTATGATGCGATCCAAATATTTCAAGCAGTACCACTTCAAATCTGTGGTGCGAGTCAAAATATTTCAAACAGTGATACTTTTAATCTATATTGTGTAGCAAAATAACGCTGTCGGTAGAGTATTTCAAACAGCTCTGATCTGAACCAAAAATGTGTCTGTTAAATTTTTGAAACCTTGCCACTTTAAATCTGTTACGTGAGTCAAAATATGTCAATCAGAGTTACTTTGAATTTGTAATGCGGAGCAGAAGCACTCTGTAAAATATTTCAACTTATTTATACATTCCTGTAAGGAGGAATTCTTTACAATATGTGTTCGTTGTTACTTTACAAATCCCAACCCTCATAAATGTATATAAAGGCTGTGCAAGGCGCACAGGGTACTAGCTTAAAGCATGAGAGAGGTTAGGTTTTAGATGGAGAATAACAGAATGCAAGAAATGTTGATATTGGACATTACCTGTCGGGCGGCCCATATTTGGTTGTGGGAGCAGATAGCATGTGACCATATCTATTTCCAAAGATGTATAGTAAACATGACTAAAATTTTATCGATAGTGCTTGAGGAAAATTACAGACACAGAATCTGGACTAAACTACATGGATCAAGATGAAATCAATAGAAAAAATGCACACATGTTAGGAGGCTAAATTTCATGTATTTCTTATCCAACTTAAAAAGAAATTTTACATGTTCATAAGCATTACACATCATTTTCTCACATTTTCCTGAGTCGATTGATAGCAGGACTCCAGTAGAATTCCAGGTCTTGAATAGTAGCAAACTTGAGATTCGACGCATCCATGTGTTCTTACCCTTCCCCTTCACGTAGATGATGGTACCTGTGTGGTAGAATGATCAAAGCGACGTCACCATATCTTTATAAGGTGTTCCAACATCATCACAGTGAATTCCATGGGATAAATGTGTTAACCACTTTGCACTCCTCCATGTTCTAGCATACATAACATCCTTGAGGTAAAATAACAACAAAGATGTATGGTAACGAATTCATTTTTTATTCTGAAATATATACA
This sequence comes from Schistocerca gregaria, assembly GCF_023897955.1. Taxonomy (NCBI): domain Eukaryota; kingdom Metazoa; phylum Arthropoda; class Insecta; order Orthoptera; family Acrididae; genus Schistocerca; species Schistocerca gregaria. The sequence continues at coordinate 79,628,122 of NC_064931.1, forward strand.
ATTGTGTGAATTATTTTACGGGGTTCTTTTGGTTCACATCACAGCTATTTGAAATGTTTTGCAGACAGAGTTCATTTGGAGCACGTCACAGATTCACGGTGTCACTGATTGAAATAGTTTGATTTACATTACAGATTTAAAGCAGAAGTCTTTGAAATATTTAACAGACAGATTTTTGTTCAAATCAGAGCCGTTTGAAATACCTTACAAACAGGGTTATTTTGGTACACATTACAGAATAGAAGTATCACTAATTGAAATATTTTGTCTCACATCACACATTCAAAGTGGTATTGTTTGAAATATTTTTGATCACATCACATATGCAAAAGACTATAACTAATGCAAAGGTACTTTTTTTCTCTTACACTAATACTAATACTAAAGAAATTCCACCAAAACAGATTAAATAATTTACAATGAAGTGGGTGGATCTATGTACATATACACTTAAAAGCTAATCAGACTGGATGACTAGCTGTTCTTGAAGCCTAAAACCTATTTATATTTATATGATGCACATGATGTACAGATATATATGCACACATAGGCAGTAACATTATGTGTAAAAGTAAGTAAATATTTAGAAGAATAGCAATAGAGATGCTGAAATATTCGTTTTTACGCTTTCTATACTTATTAACTTTTTTCTCAAGCACACACATATTGTGTATACAAATAAACGAATAAATAAATATTTACACACACACACTCTCTCTCACTCATACTCTTCCTCTCAATCATTCAGAGTCCTCAACCCCTTCTCTCACTACAAGTGAGTAGTGTGAGTAAGGGAGAGTTTCAGTCCCATCATCACAAATGAACCATTTATCGCCATGAGGTGGCAGGTCGATTTCTGACTGCACCACAATGTACGCCACATATCCTCTCGATCGAATACTGGATATGTGGCGGCTGCATTGCAGCACCGTGAACACCGCTGTACAGGCACTGCAAATAATGTTTGATAAGGGCGCTCGCGATGCCATGCGATGCACACCCTTAGCCCACCCCTGCGATGCATCTTCCAATGCGTGATACACACACGTTTTCGATCTCAGACATACAAATTCCACAAAGGGGAATCCATTTGCGTCGTCTTTCGTAACGACAATAACCTTCTTGTTCTGTGAAACAATACCATACGGATTATTGGCCGCGTTTGAGAACGTATCGAATTCTTTACCATGGTACCTCATTACTTCACATGGATCTCAGTTCTTCGCCCAATGGAAAAAGTTATCTGTATCCACATAGGATAATTTTGGATCTGCGGAATGAGTTTCCGCAAACTCATAGTGAAAGCAGTACGTGTGGCGTTTGGATAGGTCTAGTATGCACATCCCTACATAAATAGGTTTCTTAAACTCTACTGCAGACTTCAACATCTCCACAGCTAGAATGTTCTTATTCAATATGGTGATCCGCTTAGAATTTTGGGCTGGTGATGCATTTTCTTGCACCCCAATGCACATCGTATTCGGCTATAATCAAAGTTTCTCGCCGTTCCCTCAAAGTATCCATTGTTCTAACGAAAATTGAATTATTCATCAATTTGTAAAAATCTTTCTCAAGGTCACACGTCAGGATAGATCTCTGTCTCGTATTGAAATCAATATAATCCTTCAACCAGGGGAGTTGCTTGAAGGAGACAGCCCAAGTGATTCTAAGTAGCTTGACCCCAACCTGAGACACTACTACAAATTATGAGAACGAATAATGTGCCTCCGTTTATTGGCCAGCATTGTCATAATTTGTGAGGGGGTGGTTCCTCCCGGGACATGGTGCTCCAGACACAGCGAGAAATAGGCGTGCGCCTGATGAAAACTTACAGGGTATGTGAGTTCTACCTGCACCACATATCTGACATCATAATTAGCCGTCATACCCTTTTTTATGTGTGCCTGTAGTAGCATACATTAGTTGGAATTGGTAGCAGGACGTGACCGGAGTGTGACGTAAGATCTGATGGCGTGAAAAGGTTAGTCTCAAAGTAAGGCGCCAGTGATCAGGAACATTACTTATCTTTATTCTCCACACTGAAGCAGGCACCGTCTATTGCTCTCGTAGCAAGTAGCTACGTAATTAAGTTCACAATACAATTCACAAACCCACAGTGCAATCCAAATCGTAACTATGTTCTAAGCCCAAGATTGTCACATAAGATCTAGAGAATAGCATTTCGATATTAACACAGCTAGCGAGCAAGAGCGAGCGGCCGTGGCGTCAGGTCTGCGCTCCCGTTATATCTTGTGGCCATAGAGGGCGCTCCAGGCAAGAACTATTGAATGGCTTGACGTCTTCAGCCGGAGATAACGCCACGAACCGCCGGCGGCTGCGACGTGAAGCTGAGGCCAACCACCGTGCATGTGCGGCTGGGTTAAGCGGCAGCAAGGGCGAGCGTGATTCGGTTAGGTCCTCGGACATAGCACCCTTGATTTTTCCGCCTGATACATTGCAACTATGTAACTCGATTTGAAGTGTCCTTTGAACCTGTCACCAGTCCGTGGGTTATATGTCTTGGCGTGGCTATGGAAACATTGGAAAAGTCATCCACGGACCCCTCACTCAAAGAAATGAAGCATATCAGCATCAGTCAACAGTTCGATGTAGCACTTTGTTTCCTTGAGCATTGTGTCCCAGAGCAATCCAGGTGCCGCGTAATAAAAGATGGTATCCAGATATTCAAGCACACGTCTGTGTTAATGAAAAGTCCTGCGTACTCGCCTAAGTGAAGTATCGATACTCACGGCATACTCATACTCTGCATCTGTTATTGCATCGCCTGTTCGGTTGCTGCAGAATATAATGAAGTCGGGTAGCCCGGCCTTGTTGGGTTTTGCCAAATTATCCAGATACTCGTAAGGGAAAATCCATTCCTAGTCACAAGTTACAACTTTTCCTCGTCGGAAAATACAGCTCACGTGCGGTTCATATCCTCTCGAGGTAAGCTTTCAACGATTTTCATGAGTGTCGTCTGCATGAAACGTTGCAGGTCAAGAAAGCGGAATGTAATTCCTGGCGCCATTCGCTTGAAAAATGAAATATAATTCTCAACCTCTCAGATAGGACACTGACCTGATTTTTCTCCATGCCAAGTGCTCAACAAGAATGTGAGCGTCACACCCACTTCAATTTAGGAACAAAACATGTTTGCGCCTTCGTAGCATGTACTTCAATATCCAGGTGTTGTGAGCTGCGCCACGGAGCTTCCCCGTTAGATTATAGAGATCCCTACGAGGAGTTTCCGCTTTTCTGTATAATCGCAGGACACAAATATGAAAGTAAGCCGTGCAATTGTACAGATCTTCAATCTCCTTCGATCTGGTCATGGGAAATTTGTCGCTGTGAAACTTACCAATCTCCTATGTAAGATTTTCGGACTCAGTGAGAAGCCAAACCTCACGACTTTCCACAAGATACGATTTGTAGTGCCTGAGTCTTGTATCATACGACGATAGATTTTGGTACGCTGCCACATATGGTACGCGTTTTTCCCTAAAGGTAGTATGGGAGGCTGTAATATCTCCTTCACAGCGGGTCACTTGGGCTAGGAGGAATTCAAAATCGGTATACACCACAAACGGCATCGCTCCTGATGGTAAACATTTTAAAAATCATTTTTAAATATTTATTAATTTATTTTCCTCGGTTGGCATAATAACATGCACAGGGTTCTTGGAAAAGCAGACTACTAGATGCTTTGCTAAATACTCGCTTGTCGGAAAGGTTCAAATGGCTCTGAGCGCTATGGGACTTAACTTCTGATGTCATCAGCCCATAGAACTACTTCAACCTAACTAACCTAAGGATATCACACACATCCATGCCCGACGCAGGATTCGAAACTGCGACCGTAGCGGTCGCGAGGTTCTAGACTGTAGCGCCTAGGACCGCTCGGCCACTACGGCCGGCGTCTGAAATGTATTGAGGCACCTTAAGCAAATATGCTTTTTCCATTTGTGATTACTCAATTTAGAGAACAGAAGTCGGGGCATGTCCTTGATCCAAACATAGTGTTAATTGCATTTCTCGTTATTTCTCTTATCTGAAAATAAAAGCATGTTTACGTGCATCTTAGGCTCACCGTAAAATTTTGAGAAATGGTGGGTGCCGACGACTATATGCTTGTTCTGCTCATATGACTTGCATATCTCCGGATCATAAACATGAACCGATATTCAAGTATTCTGCACCTCAAATTTAGGTATGTCCTGGATCTTGACGGGGATCTTTATACCATCAAAGTTATAACACTTAAAAAATGTCAATACCTACGATGCATCGAAATGTGCGCTGCAGATGTTTTCGTAATTTCTTTTGGAAACCAGACTTGCAAAACAGGCACGATCAATTTGGTTTTGACCATTAATGTCTGCCTTTTTATCAGCATTTTCTTTAACTAGTTCTGTATAGTTGGACTCTCCATTTACTGGATTAGAGACATGTGTCCGGATTTCCAGGTGAACTATTCAGTTGAGTGCTTCAGCTGACCTCCTAACTTCCGTCTTAGACAACTGTTCCAGTATAGCTCTCGAAATGGATTCAGGAAATTAATTAGTGATTCATGTGCTCCACGGTAGTAATAGGACAGTGGCGGTATCAGTGCCATTTTGATGTCAAATTGGTATGCAAATTAATTAAATTGAACAATTGATCCCCCCCCCCCCCCAGACCACGTCGTCCTCCATCCCCGATTACACCCACCCTACCCGGATGACGTAATGTGTTTCTTTCATGCTTTCACGTGGGCCCCACTCCCCTCACCCCATCCCCATTCTCCCCTTGCCCCTCCCCTCCCCCCCCCCCCACATACCATATTAACCATAATTTCGAGTGTTTGGTGGGAATTTGGAATTTTGGTGGGAATTTTTTTGTCATAAGGATCAGGCCTACTTACACAACTATATTCGGATGCACCTTCGGATCCTATCCCGAACATACTGAATTACTGGTACCCCAGAGAGAGGACGGGATCAGGTCATCCTCAACACATCCGTAGGCATAGACACACAGAAAAAAAGAAAAAAAGTTGATTGCCTTTGTAGAATATTTGGTTGTGAGTGACTGGGCGCATTCAAGTACAGTACTATACTGTCCGACTAATGTATTTCTGTACCGTACATAACATTAATACACCTGAAGGATTGTCGCCCTCCATCCGATGGACATCTAGCACACAAAATAGCGGAATGGGTATGATTATGTTCCAGCATTGTGTGTCTTTAAGAGTGTAAATATAGGCGTGATAGGCATAGCAAGATCCCATGATTTGTTATTACTGGCGAATCTCGACAATATTGTTACGATATATCGGTAATATGACATGCAACAAAGATGTTATGTTCTTTACCAGGATATTTAAATACGCTTATATTCCATACAATTTGAGGTGCTGTAACACTCTCGCGAAAAACGTGACACGGTTGAAATCGAGACGTCGCGATTGGTAATATCAATGCATAGTCTCTAAACATATGTGTGTAATGCAGTCAGCATTGGACGGTTGTGCTTCGAATGTATATTTTGCTAACTGTTAATCTACAAAATACGCTGCCGGGCGTGCGAACTCTGTAGGTCTGGGGAAGGAAAACTGTCATGGTCCAGGATGATATGTGCAGTCAACAAACTGTCAGATGTCCTGACGTGGTCGTGGGGGCCCATCGCAATTAGGTGATGTAAAGAAAAGGTGGCGAAGCTCATATGGTAAGCGATAAGAGCACATATGAGGAAAAAGAATGTCAGATCGGCAGCAGAAATCACTTCTGTACACATGTCAAGTCCGTGTAGCAGATCCCTGCACGCTATAGTGGAAGTCAGATGAAGGTATAGAAGTCTGTCAGACTATGAGGTTCTGCGTGGCTTCATGAGTCTGCAGACAACCTCTCTGATGTGCCGTAACAGTGAAATGATTTGTTACCAGACTACGAGTTTAGAATCTTCAGCACTCCTTGAGTCTCATCAAGGTATGAGGCGAGTGTTACTATACTTTTCATGACCTATCTATTCGAAATGCGTGTATGTAGATCATCAGGATGGAGGGAATTCTTCGAGTTTTTTAAAAGGCATGTCTATAGGACAGGCAAATATTCCCGTATAAAATCAAACAACGCATGGGCATGTCTGCAATAAGATCATATACCTATGGTAAAATATTTTAAAAAATGAAAATGTTATAAAATCCATAAAAGTCGACGAAAATCTTGTAAAATTATGACAAATAGATGGAAAATACATAAAATTGAGGTAAATACGACGAAATATGGAGAACTGCTAAAAAAATTGGCAAAATTACTTAAATTGACTGAGAATACATAAAATTAGAGAAAAAGTACCACTATATGCGGGGAACTGAGGACGACTGGAGGGGGGTGGGGGGTACCTGAGCACTCAAGACCGAGAAAAGGTTAAAAATTATCTTCTGGCTGCATTTACTCTGTAAATTTCCTGGGTTTTTGTAACACAAACTCCAACAAAGGCGACATATGTATTACACAGAGGCGTCATATAAAACCAAGTAAGACATATGGACCCCAATACATAATTGCTTTCTCACGCATGCAGTCGAATATATGTATTTCCGAATTACACAAGCTGTGTTATTCCTTAAGCATTAAATAGAAGGATCATTGCGTATATCAGACTTAAACCATTCCCTAGAGTGTTCTAGACTAGACTGGATCGATGTCACATACACTCCTGGAAATGGAAAAAAGCACACATGGACCCCGGTGTGTCAGACCCCCCATACTTGCTCCGGACACTGCGAGAGGGCTGTACAAGCAATGATCACACGCACGGCACAGCGGACACACCAGGAACCGCGGTGTTGGCCGTCGAATGGCGCTAGCTGCGCAGCATTTGTGCACCGCCGCCGTCAGTGTCAGCCAGTTTGCCGTGGCATACGGAGCTCCATCGCAGTCTTTAACACTGGTAGCATGCCGCGACAGCGTGGACGTGAACCGTATGTGCAGCTGACGGACTTTGAGCGAGGGCGTATAGTGGGCATGCGGGAGACCGGGTGGACGTACCGCCGAATTGCTCAACACGTGGGGCGTGAGGTCTCCACAGTACATCGATGTTGTCGCCAGTGGTCGGCGGAAGGTGCACGTGCCCGTCGACCTGGGACCGGACCGCAGCGACGCACGGATGCACGCTAAGACCGTAGGATCCTACGCAGTGTCGTAGGAGACCGCACCGCCACTTCCCAACAAATTAGGGACACTGTTGCTCCTGGGGTATCGGCGAGGACCATTCGTAACCGTCCCCATGAAGCTGGGCTACGGTCCCGCACACCGTTAGGCCGTCTTCCGCTCACGCCCCAACATCGTTCAGCCCGCCTGCAGTGGTGTCGCGACAGGCGTGAATGGAAGGACGAATGGAGATGTGTCGTCTTCAGCGATGAGAGTCGCTTCTGCCTTGGTGCCAATGATGGTCGTATGCGTGTTTGGCGCCGTGCAGGTGAGCGCCACAATCAGGACTGCATACGACCGAGGCACACAGGGCCAACACCTGGCATCATGGTGTGGGGAGCGATCTCCTACACTGGTCGTACACCTCTGGTGATCGTCGAGGGGACACTGAATAGTGCACGGTACATCCAAACCGTCATCGAACCCATCGTTCTACCATTCCTAGACCGGCAAGGGAACTTGCTGTTTCAACAGGACAATGCATGTCCGCATGTATCCCGTGCCACCCCACGTGCTCTAGAAAGTGTAAGTCAACTACCCTGGCCAGCAAGATCTCCGGATCTGTCCCCCATTGAGCATGTTTGGGACTGGATGAAGCGTCGTCTCACGCGGTCTGCACGTCCAGCACAAACGCTGGCCCAACTGAGGCGCCAGGTGGAAATGGCATGGCAAGCCGTTCCACAGGACTACATCCAGCATCTCTACGATCGTCTCCATGGGAGAATAGCAGCCTGCATTGCTGCGAAAGGTGGATATACACTGTACTAGTGCCGACATTGTGCATGCTCTTTTGCCTGTGTCTATGTGCCTGTGGTTCTGTCAGTGTGATCATGTGATGTATCTGACCCCAGGAATGTGTCAATAAAGTTTCCTCTTCCGGGGACAATGAAGTCACGGTGTTCTTCTTTCAATTTCCAGGAGTGTATATCACCTTTAGTAGTTTGAGAGGACTGTACTTGACAGATGTGGAGTAGGATGAAATTTCTGTATTATCCTACACATGATCAAAGCTATCTAACATGATACCAGGACTTCTTTGTGCAAGAAGAATGCTACCAGAGCTGTGGTGATGCTCCTGATAACGACAAGAAGAGTGTTACATGTCATTTTCTACTGATGTTGTGCTTACTCCCTCGTAAGAAGTTGTTGCTTCTTCGCGTGTATTTTCCTGCAGCAGCCTGAGTGTGGTACCTAAATGTATCAGATATCGGAAATATTCAAGTCGGTTTTCCTGCACTCTATTTCCTAGTGAGACATAACCACATCCGTCAAAACCGGTACTGCTACTATTACTAATGATATACCCAACTGACATGGGAAGTATGATAGAGGGTACGTACGTTTCCGACTTAAAAAGGCGTGTAAATACTTTAATTTCTGAAGAGACCGAACAATAGTCTCCAGACTTTGGTTTATAAGCAGCACGAGCTGTGGGTACACGCTGACGACGCCTTCCTAGGATACCAGAATAGTGTAGAAGGAAGTAGTTTTATCATTTTAAAATTGACACGTTAGTGAATGGGGTAACATATTTGCGGGGTGGTTGTATGTCTCATGTTGGACAAATATATCCTCCATAAGAGTGTTAAGAGCGTAGCAATACGCACGACTAACGCTTCGGGAACCACATGTCTTTAACAGTACAGCATTTTTAGGTGCAGACCCGTGTAATCATCGGAGTGTGCGTTAATGATCTTTGGTAATTTCCCTCATGCCGGTACCTTCCTGGTACTGACCAGCTGATTTACGTGAAACGTTTCGAATTCCATACGTCTGGGCCTCCATCATGTATAAAGCGTCTGTTATAGCATTGCTACACTCTCATGTCTACTATACACAGATAAGATATGCGACCCTCCCGGACACGATCTGGGGAGTTCCTGTGCTTTTGGATGGGTGTCGTGCGTAAGATTAATGTTGCAGCAAGGATTGGTCAGGGACAATGTGGGAGGGATCTGTCTGTCTCCGACTTTGTCCTACAAATGCGACAATACTCTGTGGCACCCATCCACACAGGAAAAGATTACCAGTCGTATTTGTAAATTTTGCACTATGACCGATCTGCTGGAAATATGCAGATAACCTCTTTGTATCGTTATAGGACGCTGTCTGGTATACTTTGGTGTATATATCGACTGGATGTAATGCACAGTCATCTAACTTTATTTACAATCTAGTATGTGGTGCTTTCAGAGTAGTGGAGGGGTGATTTAGCGATGATGTAGAAATTGGGAAGCACTCTGTCATGTCACTGCCTGGCGTTGAAATTACGGAACAACAGGTAAAATTGCTAAAATTGACCTCGCTATCAACTGCGGTGTGTATTACAGAACATCGTCCCATATCAACGGTGTTATTCACATCCTGATGGGGGAAACCTTGGCAGAAAGAGGTCATCACCTTCTTTAGTTGTTTGGAAGCGTTCTTCAATGCTGCAGTATCGGCCTATTTCCATATGCTGCGATGCCCTTCACATTTTCTTTTTTCACCAATAAGAGAACAGTACCTCTTTTTATTTGTGCTACCTCGCACGTGTTGTGAACAATACCTTACGGCGATGATCAACGCCAGAACAGTAATCATGTACATGACTGCAAAAGCGACTTCGATCACGTGCCACCTGCTCAAGTGAACCAATATCTGTATATTTAATAGGATCGTCACATATGGCCAATGCCGGAAGGCAGACTGTATTTTTTTTAACAGGTATATCATAAGACAGGGACGTGGTAATATCTTATCGGGCTCTCTGACAGATGACGTTAGCGTAGTTCCTATAGTCCATCTGTTGGATGATAAAAAATACCGAGGTGGGAGAGAATGTTTGGGTAATAGACGTGAATACACCCTGAGAGACGCAGATCTCCTTCGGACTGCAGTACTTGTATGCAGTTTGGAGATGTGTCGCAATGCAGTACCAAAATCCTCGTCCTTCTTCCATACTGTGCATGATGTGGAGTCTTCGTAGCTTTCCCAACATGACACACCTCCGTAACTGCTCATGCTATCTTTTCTACTACCTAGTGCTGCAGGAGAAAGCTTCATTGGGCGCTGGCCTCACACAATGTACATGGTTGGCGGATCAACCAGCAAATCTTCCCATTTCCAACGAGTGGCCGAAACGCACGTGCTCGTGCTGTTTCTTCATGAGATGCTGAATGTCTTAGATATAGCTCCCTCCGAATTACGTTCAGGTCCAAGATACATTGGGACGATCACATGGACGAAGCTGCAGGGGGCAGGGCAGAGACTGAGGAGCAGTTACAAGATAGAGAGGGACTGTCTAAAAAACAACACTGGTGTTTTTGCTGTATAGGATCCTTAGCAGATAGAAAAATGTGACTCGTTTCGAGATATGAGAGGGGCACGAATATGATTCACTAATGGATGTAATCATTAAAAGACGTCACTATGGGATAAGACGGAAGTATGTGGTAGAATGGATAGACTCGATTCCAAATTGTGGATTGCATTTCTACCAGAAAGTGTAACGCTGTTAGCGATTCATGTGTGCCTGTAGACTCAAGACCGCTTTTTATGCAGGGTGATGGTAACATAGTCGCTACGACTGTGTTGTTAATAGTGTGGTCCTTACGTGAAATGCATTGTGTGGGCTGCAGAATCTCTCTGCAGTCAGCTTCAAATGTCGCTTCACAGTAGTGTCACTAGACAGGAACATCGTCTTCCCTCCAGGGATTCCCATTTGACCTACCTGATGAGTGTCATCCGGCTACTAGAAAGAAAAATTAATCACCATGCAAACATACTCTCATGATCAATTTAATTACTTAGCCTATCAAATTGATATCAATGACGTGCCGCCTGGTGGGTGGAGAACATACCTAGGGCACCATGGAATGATTCCTGACATGCGTTTTTTTTTCGTTGCCACGATATCTTTTAACGAAATTTCAATCACGCAATTACACAGGGCCAAGCAGGTCTCACGATTTGTTTCGTAAATTCTAGTATGATATAGCATTGCATTAGTAAAATGGGCCCTACCACAGTGTAGAAAACAGCTACGTCCTGTTAAATTAGAGCTGGTTGTTGTCGAACATAAAATTAATGTGTTTTTTTTCCAACATATGCATGACAGTTTATTTATAGACAGTGAATACGAGAGACGCTCGCAGGTCGTGTAATTTGTCCGTCAGGCTGAAAGAAATTGAATAATGTCGATTTTTTTTCTTTGAAGTTTAAATTCTCGCTTTTTCTTTACTCCGATGACAGTTTCGAGATAACGAGGACATTCTGCAGGGATCGGTAATTTTCACACCAAAATAGTCGAAGTTTTTTCTTAGTATTATGCAGGTTGGTCATGTATCTCCGGATCATTTGGGATCGGTGGGAGTGCACTTCGTTGTACGTCATAAAAAAATAAGATGCCAATTATATCCTGTAGTCGAACATAAGAAATTATACCGATTTTGCTGACGAAAATGAAAGAAAATGGACTGCACCTATTTTCGTGGAACACGGACATTAATTATCATCGCGATTGTGTCCTCCTTTTTTAACAGATGCTCGAATGTAAGCGATGCATTGATGTTAAATGCTGTTGTTCTCCATCACACAATGGCTGGCGCGAGGGGGGGGGGGGGGGGAGGCAGCCTATTGTGGGTGGTCGCTATACATAGCCGCTCTCCGACTAGGGGTGTAGCAGTGCTGCTAAATTTCGCTTCTGTACTGGTGAACAGCCATCGCCTCAAGGCAAGCCGCATACCGCGAACGACCGTGGAGGGTAGCGGAAGGTGTGACACCAGTGACCACAGAGGGGTGACAGTGGGCCACAGAAAAAGCGCTCACTGGAGCAGCTATCCGTTTGGAAAAGCGATCTGAAATGTTCACCAGAATGTCATTGTGGTTCCAGAGGAGTCCAGTCTTTCCATGAAATACAGATTGCAAGAAAGAGTTGCATTCACAATAAGCATAACTGTTCTCCATCGCAGAACGGCAGGCTGCTGGGGCGAAGGTTGGCGTGTCAACTGTGAGTGGTCGCTGCACACAGCCACAGAGTGTGGGGGCTGTGTTGCTATATTTTAGACAAACAAGTTGCACTTGGGATGGCCGTCATTTTATCGCCTGTTGTTTAGTTGAGTATACAAGTTATTGTGTTTGCGAAACAGCATCGGCTCATGGTGGCTAGTGACGACGCAAAGCATGGTGGAGCAGCTGACTGTGTGAGAAAGCCTGTGTCCTCCCCATAGGTGGGTGGATGGAGGGAGGAGGGAAAGAGGGTAGGCATAATGGGACGTAAGAGGGCCCTGATTTTCGACAGTTTGTCAGCGCCTATCGATGAGAACGCATGTTCGCCCCCTCTGCAGTCTTTTAGGAAGACGGTGTTCCCCAGTACTTGTATTATGACCTCTTCATTACCAGTCCTGGTTTCTCATGACAGTTACGAATTGTGATTAGAACTATGATGCATTTTTTTTCCATCAGCTGTGGTAGCATGTATTGGCTTAGGTTTCCTGGGCTCCACTATGGTTTTTGAGCAGGTGTCTGAAGTGAACTCTTACGTCAAACAGCTATATAGATATTGTATGCTTACAGGTAATACACTTTTTAAACTCCTCTGTGTTCAACACCAGCATCTCATCACCTGACCATATTTCCAACGAAAAAGTATAAAAGTATAAAGATAGTACCTTACACCCTGCCTTTTTCCTGCCAGCTTTTAGGTGAAGGGTAGAGTTTGAGTGTGTCTGTCACTAGTTTGTAGTGGTATTGCGAAGTTTTCTCCCGGCAGGATAAAACCCGTTGTATGGTATCGTCTTTTTTTGACTTGTATCGCTATTTTATTCCATCCTTGTGTAGCCACCACACCCCCTCTCCCCCAAAGCGACGAACTGCCGTTGTATATGAAGTAAAATAACGGGAGGTGAGGCAGGAACGCGGATGCTCGGACGGACCGGAATCTGTGGCTGCAGGGGACGTCAGACTTCTGGTCGTACCCTGCAATCCGGTATTCGTTCTGGTGGAAACTTCCTCCGGAAATCGCCCAGAAGGGTACGCACCCACCTCCTGAGTCCCCTAGCAAGCAAGATGTTGAAGGTGTCGTCTGTGGCGTGGGCGGGTCCATTTCCATCAGTAGGACGAAAGGAGGCGAAGGCTCCGTCTCCATGGAGTCGTGATGACACCCTCTTGTGGCTGCTGTGACCGCACCGCCCTTGGTATCCGTGAATGTGGGGGAAGAGATACAGAAGCATCACCGTGCCCATGATAGTGGCGAATTTGATTGTGATGTCAGAACTGCAATCTGTATGGGCCTGAAATGAAATACATGCATGTGCCAAATGGATGAAGGATCTCGCCTTACCTCCAAAGTCTGCTGCCGCTAAAAACCCTGAAAAGCACTATATCATACGGGGTAAAGCGATACTTGCCACCCTCCGGAGGCACCGGATGCTGAGCAGGAAGGAGCAGGTCGAGCAGTTTCCGAAGGCGGCGTCCGTGAAGTAATTCCGCTGGCGATGGTCCATCTCATGTTTGCAAATAATAGGAGGGCAGAAACAGTTTTAATGCTTTCTCCCTAGTGTGTGGTACGAAGTTTGGCCATCTGCTGCTTGAAGGTCCTGCCAAACTTTCCGCTTCGCTGTTTGACTGTGGATGCCATTGCCATTGCCTTCACAGAATGTTTCAACTTCATCTAACATGAACTGAGGGCCACTGTCCATTACTTTCACTCGAGGCAAACATTAGAGGCAAAAATCAGAGGATAACACCTGAACTGTGCTACATAGCATTGTTCACTGGCACAGCAAAAAGAAACTTGCTGTAAGTGTCTACCACAATCAACCAATGAGTGTTCCAAAAAGGTCCCGCCAAGTCTATATGTACACGTTGCCATGGTGGTTCCGACTTACGCCAAGCAGACAATTATTGTGGTGGAGCGGACCGATTTTGTACATATGCGTAACACTGAGTCGTCATCTATTCTATTTGACTGTCCATATCCTGCCAAGTATAATGTCGGCGCTTTAACTGTTTCGTACGAACAATCCCCCAGTGTCCCTGGTGAAGTAACTGCAACACTTCTTTTTCAAAGCCTTAGGGATCAACACACGTGACTACCCGCTATCATTTTCAGCAAGAATCACACCTTGCTGTATAGCGAGGCTATACTAGCATACGAAGTTCCGGCGCACTACAGAGTTATTTGCGCTTTGCAGTGAGCGAGGCCAATATGTGCGAATGTGATTTAGCAAAATGTTCAAATTTTAATCAGCTTCTCTGGTCTCTATTATTTTCCAACAGTTCAGAGGTAAGGATTTAAGCAATTCAGAATCCTGAACATCGATGTTACAAGAAGATCCAGAAGAAGCCTCAAAGTAGGTATCAGGGCCAATCAGAAGACGTGAAAGTGTGTCCCCGTTAACACATTGAGCTGTCGGATGATACACAATGTCGTACTGGTTTTGAGACAACAACAAAGTCCATCATTGCAATTTTTTGGCAGTTCGTACAGGAACCGGTTTCGTTGGATGAAACAAAGACTGCAGGGGCTTGTAATCCGAGAATTTTCTGCCATACATATAATGGTGGAATTTGGTGACACCGTACGCAATAGCCAATGCCTCTTTCTCTATTTGTGAATAGTTACACTGAGCTTTGGACAAGACTTTTGATGTGAAAGCAATAGGCCTGTCCTTATCACCAAATCTGTGCGAAAGCACCAATTTCGTAAGAGGAAGCGTCAACTTGCAATATAGCTGGTGTGTCAGGACAAAAGTGAACCAAGCAGCGATCGCTGTGCAACGCATCTTTAATTTTTTGAAAACCTATTTGGCACTCATCTGTCCAAACAAAGGGGACGTTCTTGTGACACAAGCGATGCAATGGAGCTGCGATTTGTGCAGCACTCAGTATGAACTGAATATAATAGTTCATTTTCCCTACATCTGACTGTAGTTCTGTGAGATTGCGAGGAACTAGCAGGTCACGTATGGCTAATTAATGTGACTGAAGAGGATGTACACCTTGACTGTTTATGACTTGACCAAGACATTGCAACTCTAGTTTACAAAGATCCCACTTGTCGAGTCGACACTTCAGTCCAGCATCAGATAACACATTAAACAAAGCACACAAATTAGCAATGTGTTCTTCAAGTGTACGATTTCCTATGTCAGTATCGCCCAAACAGTTTGAACATTTTGGCATCTGAGCAGTCAACTGTTTCAAAAACCATTGGGAAATGACGGGTGAGGAAGCACTACCAAAAGGCAAATGCAAATACTTAAACAAGTCCAAATGAGTGTTCACAACACATTCGGTTTAGGATTCTTCATCTACTGGTATTTGAAGATAAGCATCGCGCAGATCAATTATTGAAAAGTAGCTACCAGCGCCTGATCTGCCCAGGAGATCTTTGGGGCATGGCAATGGATAAGTATCAATCACGGTTTGTTGGTTGACTGTAGACTTATAGTCAACACAGAGGCAGATGAAGTTTTGGGGAGCAAAACCAGTGGACTTGCCCACTGACTACCTTGTATGGGCGCAATAGCTCGCTGTCTTGCAATTTTTTAAGTTCAGCAGCCATTTTGTCCCGTAATGCAGGAGGAACAGATCTGGCCAAGCAAAATTTCGGCTGAGCGTTGTCTTTCATACTAATATGTGCAACAAAATAGTTAGCCTTGCCTAAACCTTCAGAAAAGAGTTCAGGGAATTCTTTGAGCAAGCGAACTACACTGTTGTTGGCATTGAATGCAGTCACAGACAAGACATTGTCCTAAATTTCGAAGCCAACGAATCAAACGAATCAAGGCCAAATATGTTCTCAAAATCTCGTGATTGTAGCACAGTTAAAGTCACAGTTTGTGTATGTGAGTGATGTATGGCAGGCATAACACATTTTCCGAGAACAGGGATGTCGTGTCCATTATAAGCAGTCAGGTGCATGCTAGTTTTAGGTAGGTTTGGGAACCATAACAGTTCATATGTGTTACGATTCAGCAATGTAACAGAGGCACCCACGTCCAACTGAAACGTCACACGTTTGCCACTAAATGAAAATGAAACCTTTTCGTCAAACTTGTGGTATGGCACTAAAGAAACTGCTTGCTTGCAAGTTTTGCGAATGCATGGAGCAGGTTTGGAATGCACTGCATTGATTACGTGAGTCTTGTTACTAGATTTTAGTGAGTTCCCAGAACTCATTTGTATGTTCTACTGCAAACATACGGATTGTATGTGATCTTTCTTGCCACAAGTATAACACCGTGCTAGTCTGGATGGGTGGTCTTTGTGTTTGTGCCATGAATAGCACCGAGGGTATGACATAATTCTATTCACTGATGTAGCCGCCTATGTAGTGAACTGTTTACGCAGCTTGGTGCTCACGTGCTGTTGCTGCCTACTCGTCCGTTCATGGCCAAGGGATGACTCAACTCCACAAATTGGTGCCTGCTCAAATTTATCAGCCTCTACGGCACCTAAATCATACTAATGTAGAATTTGCACTATATGATGGAATGATGGATCCGCCTGTTTCAAAATCTGTTCTCTAATTTTGACATCAGTTGCACTATTCACGATCGCATCACGCAACGTAATATCTGCATAGCACCTCAAACACATCAGAATTTGCATTTCCTCGTGATACCCTGCTAATCTGTTACTCCCTCACGATAAGATTACCGTGACTTTTTTTTTTTTTACAATGAAATAATTTCTACCTAGTTGCCACCACATCCACTTGTTGGTCATAATAGTTAGAGAACCAACAACAAGATCGTAATAAAGTTCACTCGGAGTTAGGTTAGGGAACAATTTTTGAACGTGTCAAATTACTGCACTTCCTGCTGTTGACAGACATTAATGTAATTTCCAACTACCTGAAACTTTGTGAGCGATGATGTAGGCTTCATACTGCTGCAACAAATTGAGACATTCCTTCTCTTTTTCGTCAAACTGGCGGTATGGCACTCGGAGCTACAGTTGTTGCATGTTGCGTTGCGTTAGTGGTGTCGTTCACAAGTAACTGCTGTATCCTACTGAGAAGGGCTGCAATCTGCTCCGTCTGAAACTAAAACATCTGTGTTAGCTGCATTGCATCTATCAATTGCAGCTGAGGCGTATGAGCATAGAGAAGGAGAGGTGGGCTGCTCATTTTGGAATAGACAACTGCAATAAACAGACAATACAAGCAATAAAAATAAACACACAAGCAAAGAAAATTTCTGCAAAGCACACCTGAAAACACTGAATAGCAAAAAAAATGATAAGTGACACTGTTAAAACATATAAACATACCGCTGCAAAGAAAAGACATGGTAGAAGTAAAGCGCCAGCAAAACACAAAATCCCACAACAAAACAGAAATGTGGCAGCCAGTTAACAGGTTGTCGCTATGGTATTCATTCACCACGTCACCAATGTTGTCATGTCTAGGACTCCTGCTCCTCTGTTCACTAGACAAATCATCAAGCAACTCGTATTAATGAACTTTATTACAATTAATCAAATACAATTACACAGATGTGTCGCAAGTTAAGGACGACATACTAAACAACCAGTCTTTGCAGTGACTGCTGATCTGTAACTGACAAAAGCCGTTCCTGAACTACTATCGTAATGCCTAATGTTGATGCTGTTATCCAAACCACTAATCTTGAAGCTCCTATCGAAGTAGAGCGTCACCAGTCGGGCACAGCGTTTATCACCTCAGCGTCGACTGGAGGGGGAGCGGAGAGGGGGGGGGGGGGGGGGGGGCGGGGGTCGAGGTGTGACAGTTCAATGCACAGCACTACACCGCATTTAATGGTGGGATACCGTGGATCGTTAACAACACTGGGCGGCTCCGTTTCGAGTGGTACTCTGAAGTTCTTTTAACACCTGTTGTGTGATATTGTCAATTCCAAGCTGTATTGTGATGTCTAGAAAAAAATAAATACACTGCATGAAATCCCTGCAAACTGGTTGAATAAACGATATTCACCACTGTCTTTTCTCCCGAAAATTGTTTAAACAGTATTCCAGTGCCTTAAATTATTTAATGCAATGTCATTGATGATATATTACCTTACTGTCATGAGTTCGTCGCAGTCCACCTGTCCAACATAAGCTGAGTGATATTCCCACTATTTTTTCTGGAAGGGTTGGGATGTCCTCTGGTGGTTGCATTCCTGATTTATTTTATAAATAAACAAGCAGAGTGAAACTGTTTGAATAAAGACTGTATTGACCGTCCCAGTCTGGCAGCTCAACGCAGGCTGAGAAAGTTTCCTGCCATTTCCATGGGTCGGGGGTGGAGGTGTGAAGGGATGGGGTTGGGTACATGGCGTGAGGTATGGGCAAGGCGTGGTCGGGAAGAGACCCATGTGCTGGCTGGGGAAAGCTCATGACATCATAAGGGTTGGCGTATTTATCTGATAATGAAATTAATTGGCTTCATTAATTTCAATTACAAGTGGGCCTGAACCCCGATTACATTACTATTTGTATTTGTTTTCATATATTGTAATTCAAAATATGTGGTGCTTGCTGGAAATTCGTTTTGTGACCAAACCGAAGAGTTTTATAACGCAATCCAACGTGTGTGATGGTGAAAATACGAACATCTTTGCGAACAGATTTCGTTGGAAGGAAACTGCAGAAACAAATGCGCCACATTCAGATTCATGTAAGTTACATTCTAACACGACCCTGTAGCGCAATAATTTTTGTTCCACTAAGCAGCTGTGAATTATTCTTTAACCTAGGGCAAATGACCAGTAAACCAACGCATCATTTGTTTTGACGATAGCTTGAAAGCCAGCTGATGACGAACTGTGCTAATTTGAAATGCGTAACGGTACTTTTTGAACAAAGTAACCTAAAACTGATAAACTGCCTATTGACTTCTGTCTCGGGTTCTTCGGCCGACGTTCACCTAATGATTTTAAGGACGTTTCGCCAGCACGAGTGGCTGGCATTGTCAAAGCTTCACCCTCCATTGCCAGTGTTGAACTGGAGCCGAGCTCGCGGCCGCAGACTATATGTACCTGGCGCGCCAACATCCGAGGACTTCTCCGCGGTCATTTCCGGTGCCGTTCTCCTCGTGCTACCTGCGACGGTCGTTCGCTGCAGTACGGGAAGCCAGGACCCGTTTACCTTAAGGCTTTCCTCTTTCTTGTTGAAACTGTTCGCGTGTTTTTGTATTTCTACAGCTTTTCTGAACAAGAGCGTGTGATAATGCTTCTGTACAACCAAAACTTCCGTGTCAGTGAATTTCATTACGTGATCGGTCTCACTCAGTGTGTGCTCTGCCACGGCCGATTTCTCCACCTGCCCCAACCTGCAATCTCGCTTATGCTCTTTGATCCTGGTGTTAATTGATCGTTCAGTCATTTCGGAATGACTGCAACGAACGACCGTCGCAGGTAGCAAGAGGAGAACCGCACCGGAAATGGCCGCGGATAAGCCCTCGGACGTTGGCGCTCCGGGTACGTACTAGTCTGCGGCCGCGAGATCGGCTCCAGTTCACTAGCGGCAATGGAGGGCGAAGCTTTGACAATGCCAGCCACTCGTGCTGGCGAAACGTCAGTAACATCATTAAACGAACGTCGGCCGAAGAACCCGAGACAGAAGCCAATATGCACTTTGTCAACAGCTGGCCACGGAAGCCTGAACAACTTTGTAACCTAAAAGTAATTTGTGACTGATTGCAGTACACGATCAGCAACTGGTAATCTTTGTACATATATTGGGAACAGCAGCCATGGCAAAGAACTAGTAACGAAATTTTATACAGAACAGTCTTGATCGCATGAAAACACTTTCATTCAGAGATGGTGCCCGCTTGCGATCTGATGTGTATCATCCCGGGACCATACTCCATTGATGCGTGAAGACGATGGTATGGAGTAGGAATTATGGACGCTACCCATTAATGTCGACACCAGTGGCTGATATCGACAGTTCCAGACCTGATGTCGACACCAGTGGCAGCTGTCCACAGTTCTTGCTCCCTGTCGTAGTCTTCACAGATCACTGGAGATGATAAATGATAAATATCAGGTTGGAACAAGGCACACCGGCCGGCGTGGCCGAGTGGTTCTAGGCGCTATAGTCTGGAACCGTGCGACTGCTACGGTCGCAGGTTCGAATCCTTCCTCGGGCATGGCTGTGTGATGTCCTTAGGTTAGTTAGGTTTAAGTAGGTCTAAGTTCAAGGGACTGATGACCTCCGAAATTAAGTCCAATAGTGCTCAGAGCCATTTGGAACCAGTCACCACATGTAAATAACAATGTTCTGTTCTGTATAATTTTTTATTAATGATGCAGTCGCTTGAAGAGATAGTTACAGTTGCCAGAACAGAGCAGAGGTGGGCTCTGTAAGGAAGATACCGCATGTCGAAACATCTGCCATGTTAAGGACAGTATGTTGAGACGATTTTAAGCTACTGTTTAGCGCAAACGTGAAAGAAATTGCTAGTCATTCAGCTACTGACTTCCTTTTGCTAATGATGTTGAATGGAGGATCGAGGTGTCTGCTGGCACGCCATGGATATGTGGCCAACTTATGGAGTTGATCTCAGGCAGTGAGATTCAGAAGCACTCAGTCCTTGTTGCGAGCATCATGGTTACACACGGGGCGATCAAAAGCTTCCCGTTCGAGGCCCACACTAACGTCTTACCCACATGCCTGTGTTTATATACCTGTATCAGACTCGCGCTGGGTTGCATATACGCTACAGCAACGCCCGAAAACGGAACTTTCTTGGTCGCCCCTTATACTATAATAACGTTACAAGATGTCTGCCATCAAGGAGCGAAGTATACTGTAAGTGGAATGTGCCCTTTACTCACACGAAACATGAGCCGCCAGTTCTTAGCGACAAACATCAACCGTTTCGTTGTCTGCCATCAAGGAGCGAAGTATACGGTAAGTGGAATGTGCCCTTTACTCACACGCAACATGAGCCGCCAGTTCTTAGCGACAAACATCAACCATTTCGTTGTTAGCGTGACGAATGGCGAATGTTTGCTGTTCGGTTGTAGCGTCGGAGGCAGTCGAGAAGTGCAAAAGCTGCGACGACTTTTACTGGCGTGGGAGTAGTAGTTCCGCAAGTATTTAACGTTGTGTACTTATGAGGGCTGTTAGGATGATGGAGGCCTCACTGCAACCTGACATTTCCAGAGTCGTTCCTATTCCAGCGCAAATGAAATAGTATTGGGAGTAGCAGACATTGAAGACACGGAACGGCTGTATTCGATGGTATATCATCAGATACGTTTGCACTCGTACTTCGTAACAAGACGTTTCACGTTCAGTGATTGTTTTCGCTGAGATTAGATCATCTTATGTTGCCCACTATTACGTAGACTCGGTTATGTAGATATTTTCAAGTCTGAAGCATAAACCATTAAATGACCACCTTGAGCTACAGTCAAAGTACTTATCTCAGTCACACAATTTCAGAAGCAGATACAATGGAGTACTCAACAACTAAGGCGTCACCCGCTTCTAAAATCGTGTGGTATACAAAAATACATTGAACCAAGGGATGACGTCTAACAGTTTATACTTTGGACATGATAGGATCTACACAACCGGAACTACTTAGTTGTAAATAGTAGAAAATAAAAGGATGATTTAATCTTAACAAGAAACATCCGTGCAGCAATCAAATATCATCCAAGGATTTTATCATGCCTGCGGAACCTACTGTAACTAAAATGTAGTAAGTTTTGAAAGCTACATATATGGTGAGAATTGTAGCAAACAATGTAACAGTCAGCAGGAATAGCAGTTTATTCGGGATGTTTGCCACTACCAGCATCTTTCTATGCCTGAGCACAGGCATGGCATATGTTTTGGCTACCAGAGGTTGTATTATTGGATGGAGTGAGACAGTTGAGTTGCCGCTGTCCTCAGCAGATGTCCGCCAGGGAGAGAGAGAAGGAGTGCAGTGTGCTTGGATTGTGGAATTGACGCACAAAGATAGAATTTTCGTTTGAGATGCACCATGGTATGCTACTGAGGACAGAGGACGATTTGGCGTTGTTCATTTGGATATAAGTAATCTGCATTAAGCTCTAGTTGTAATTATTGTAGTGTAAAAGTTTCATTATGTTGAACAAAATCTACTATCTGTCATCCAGAGAGTATTATCAGCCTTGGGTTAAGTATTCAAATTATCTGACTCCCCAACCATTAGTTGAAACATATTCCATTTGGAAGAGAAAGCGTAAATCGAAATGTATAGGTTTCATTTAATTTAATAGTATTTAAGTGTTGCTATCTGGGAAGAATTATCAGTCTTGTGTTCGGTATTTTTAATTAGTCTCTCCCCTTCACTGTTACTTAAAGTCTTTTATTGAAAAAGCAAAGTCTAAGTCTCATGTATCTTACAGGTCGTATACAAAACTACTTTTTATGATGTGTGACAATGCTAAGGAAAAGTCGTAATTTATGTTATTAAGTGTTATGTCGGTCTCTCTAAAAATATGCTATGCAAAATACTTTCCTACTTGGAAGCTTAGCCCCATTACAGGTAAAATGTAGATTTGATAAAACCTGCACTGTCACGGCTTGCACTATTGCGTGGACAGTGAATTGTATTTTCAAATAGAGAACAAAAGCCTAACTTGTTGCTGCAGCCTGATAAAATAAATACAATAAGAACGTAAAGTGACGTGCAGTGATTTATTACATTTCATCATTCAAATCAATATTTTCTTTGTACAGACTGAACAGAGCCTTGCAAGTTATCAGTTTCAAGATAAGAATCTTTTGTAGAGGCTAAATGAACGTGTACAGATAGAATTGGCTCAGGTTTCATTAGAAATTTTTAGATAAATTCAATAGATGTACATTGGAAGTATGAGTTAACAAACTACTTCCGTCACAACTACCCATTTCGGACCCTGTGGGTCCATCAGCAGATGTATTTATCTTATTAGATGATTTATTTCTTTCCTTGAATGAGGTGAAATACACATTCCTGTCATGAAAAGGTTTGGTGTTAGGTTATGAATTTCCTAAGTCAAACGCGGAAAATATGTGTAAAATAGTGGAAAAGATGAAGAGTGTAAACTTACCACATAATCCAACAAAAGCTTTTTTATCACTTTAGCACCAGTATACATTATTTTCTCCATGTTTTCGTACACATCACTTCATTTAAAAGGCACATTTGCATACACAATTTTGTAAACACCTCACATACGTTTTTATACCGATGTGTTTTATTAAGAGGACACATTTACATTTGCTGTAAGTCATTGTGTGTGACAGTTTCACGATAAAATGAAAAAGTTTTCTTGTGAACCATACTTTATATAGAAACTAATTTACATAAAGTCAGACGCGTTTCAGTTGAATTAAAATCACATTCGAAAAAAGTAATTTTCACAGATCTTTTCGTTTTCAGAAGTAAGGTAGCAAAGATGATTTTAGATTGGATTCTGTAGTCGGAACTTAAGATCATTTCCTTCAAATTATTAGCGAGAGGTTTAGTTACACACACAGTTTTCCAGTCACCAATTAAAAGCGTATTACTTTCAGTGTCACTGAATAAACAACAATATGGACTTCAGACTAACAGACTGATTGAGTCATGGGTTAAAAGGATATAACAACAAAGACTTCATTGTATTCTTTCATGAATCAAAGCCTACGGCATTATAGGAAGAGGTTCAAATGGCTCTGAGCACTATGGGACTCAACTGCTGTGGTCATCAGTCCCCTAGAACTTAGAACTACTTAAAACTAACTAACCTAAGGACACCACACACATCCATGCCCAAGGCAGGATTCGAACCTGCGACCGTAGCAGTCGCACGGTTCCGGATTGTGCGCCTAGAACCGCGAGACCACCGCGGCCGGCATAGAAAGAGGAATACGTTGACGGTCAGTTTTATTTACGTACTTTCAGATGAGAAACAGAACTGCCAAAAATTACTATATTGCTTTTAGTCTCCTGAATGTTTAGGATTGTCCCCTCACGACTTGCTCTTCTGTTCCACCTTCATCTCAGCGTATCACAACCAACGCTATACATTATGAGTTGGATATATTCCAATGTGTGTCTTCCTCTACCAGCTTTGTCATCTACAGCTTCCTCTAGTACCATGCAAGTTATTCCTTGATGCCGTAACCCACGTCCTATAATTCTCCCCTTTCTTCTCATCAGCGTTTTCTACATATTCTGTCCTCACCGAAGTTGTGGGAAACATTTTGATTTCTTATATTATTAATATATCTAAATTTCGATATTCCTGTACAGCATCGCGTAACAAACGCTTCGACTCTCTTCTGTTCCGGTTTTTTCACGATCCATGATGCACTACAATGCTAGTCTGGAAAAGAACTTTTTCCCGAATTTCTGTCTAAAATTAAAAAGAATGTCTCACAAGTGTTCTACTCTCGTTTGTACGTCCTCCTCGCTACGTCTGTCATGTGTTTTTTTCCAAGATGTGATAAATTAAAAGAAGAAATGGAAACAAGGACGGGCATAAAGGAATAACGAGGTGGAAAAGGCCATGTGTCAGGCCCATCTGATCTTTGGCAATTGTTAGACAGTCAATTCAGACTTTAGTCATGTCATCAAATGTGTGAAATAGTGGGAGAGGAATATGGAGACTAAAACAGTTATAAAAGTTCGGAAATCCATCGAGGTAATAAAAAATATAGCCTAATTGAAGCACAGTGAGTAACAATACGTTGTCTACAAGCGAGATGCCATACAGACAAAATATAAGATGAGGTCTAGTCAGAGAGAGAGAGAGTAGGAGTGCAGCACAGTTAAGGGCGGAGTTCCACAGTGGCTCTGAGCCCGTGTTGACCCCACACGTACTAGAAAAAGAATTGTGATCCCTGGGGGATGAACTTTAGAATCAGAGCTGCTTCTTCCACAGCGTAATTTACACAACTTTAATCAGAACACCGTTTAATGGAACTGCAAGAATAGCTAGATGATACTAACGCATCCACATATGCAGACTGAAGCTTGAAATGAAAATTTGTTCTAAGGCTGGGGTTCAAAGCTGGGTCTCCTACACGCTAGACAGATACGCTAAGCACTACACTACCCTGGATCAGTGACTTTCCACAACTGCACAGACTATCCTGTTACTCCCACTTCGATTCTAATTCCCGTGTACGCCTCAGCACACTTGCCACTGTGTCATTGCGCCAGGGTGGCGTAGTGGGGAGCAAGTCTGCCTAGTGAGCAGGACATCCGCGTTCTCATCCCGGATTTGGTACAAATTTACATTCGTCCATTCACTCTGCATATATACACTGTAGATATTTGAGACTAGAAAAGGTTTCCGGAATCATATAGTTTCATACCAAAGCATGTTGTGTGTAGCCTGCCGTTTTGCAGGGGCTGCAGCCGCTGTCTGGCGACGTGTAGATCGTTCGTTGGTTTCGCACTTCATGCAGTTATTTGTCATTCACCATTTATGTTTTATGGTAGGTTATGGGACTTATTTATTAATGGAATACAGGAATTTTTCACATAATTATACGTATGCCTAAATAGCATCTATCAACTGTGTTATTTAATTCAGCTCTTCCTATACTGTGGTGCGTACTTTCAGTGTGAAATGCCAGTTCTTGTTGACAAACGTGGCCTTGTAACTGCTAGTCCCATGCGAGTTCTACGTGATTCGTTATCAGAAGTGTGATGAAGAAAAAGATCATGGAAAATGAAAGTCATATCATATTTTCCACTACCGGGGGGCTGGGAGACAATTCCTGCATGTAACTACTACAAGTAGAAAATTCGAAATAATATTGCAGATATAAATAAGACATTGCATGGAAATTATTTAAGTTCATGTAGTAATGTTCTCACATTCTGATTAATAGGTAAAAGAAGTGAAGTAAACCTTTTTTACGAACCGCCCGCTTTTATATCTCCGTTCGTAGTAACATTTTCTAACCGACCACCGGCTCCACAGTAATGATGAATTATTATAGTGAGGAAGTAACTACTTTACAAAATTTACAAAGAAGAGTTACAGGCCTGCCGGTGGGGCCGAGCTGTTCTAGGTGCTACAGTCTGGAATCAAGAGACCGCTACGGTCGCAGGTTCAAAACCTGCCTCGGGCATGGATGTGTGTGATGTCCTTAGTTTAATTAGGTTTAAGTAATTTTACGTTATAGGGGACTGATGATCTCCGAAGTTAAGTCCCATAGTGCTCAAAGCCATTTGAACCATAAGAGTTACAGCAAGTTAAAGTTAACAAGTAACTTACGTCCAAATTTCATGAAAAAATAATGAAGATGTTTTTAACAAGCCTACCACCCACTGTCCACTATGAAAGCTGGAATGGCCACTACTGGGCTGTGGCTAAGCCATGTCTCCGCAATATCCTTTCATTCAGGAGTACTAGTTCTGCATGGTTCGCAGGAGAGCTTCTGTAACGTTTGGAAGGTAGGAGACGAGGTACTGGCGGCATTAAAGCTGCGAGGACGGGGCGTGAGTCGTGCTAGGGTAGCTGAGTCGGTAGAGCGCTTGCCCGCGAAAGGCAAAGGTCCCGAGTTCGAGTCTCTGTCCGGCACACAGTTTTAATCTGCCAGGAAGTTTCATATCAGCGCACACTCCGCTGTAGAGTGAAAATGTCATTCTAGTACGGACCAGGTTGACTACAGTGATCCAGACGTATGCAAAGAGGTACAGAAAACGATGAATGTAATAAACCCCCAAATGAAGCAATAAAGAGGTAATTTAATGCAACTATACGACAAAAGCTTTCGAAATGTGTTGCTACAGAAGAATGCTGAAGATTAGATTGGTAGATCACATAACTAATGAGGAATAGGATTGGGGAGAAGTTTGTGGCACAACTGGACCAGAAGTAGGGATCGGTTGGTAGGACATGTTCTGAGGCATCAAGGGATCACCAATTTAGTATTGGAGGGCAGAGTGGAGGGTAAAAATCGTAGAGGGAGACCAAGAGATGAATACACTAAGCAGATTCAGAAGGATGTACGTTGCAGTAGGTACTGGGAGATGAAGAAGCTTGCACAGGATAGAGTAGCATGGAGGGCTGCATCAAACCAGTCTCAGGACTGAAGACCACAACAACAACAACAACGACAAAAACTGAATAAAGAACCCCCAGAAAATGATACTGTCCATAAACTAGTAAAATTTGCTGGGAGCAGCTATATGTATGTTCTTAAATTAAATTTTGAGCCGGAGACAAACAGCAAGTGGAATTGGAACAATTAAAGGAAACTAAAACCCCAGCTGATTTTAGTTAATTCAGTAACACGGAATTTTACGAAGGATGAAGATATTAAATCGTTTTAGAATTTCAAGCCGTACTAGACCGGTCAGATGAAGAGTAAAAATTGACCCAGCGCTAGAAATTAAAAAAAAGGCCTCATCAGACCAGAAATATAAATAATGAGAATTTATTCAACTACAGGTTACATTATGCAACGTGTTAAGTGTCTTAGACAAGTAAAAGTGTATCAACATAGATGAAACGGAAAATTCTTTACCAGAGGCACTTAACAAGTATTTAAAAAAAGTCGTTCAGATACGTAGAAGGCTAAATATTTGAAAATTTTCAGTAAAATAAGGCCACTATTGAAGAGGAAGAGAGACTTTCGAATAAACAATGAGATTATGGTATACCATAAACTAAACAAAACTATCCAACATTGTCTATCAGAAATTTGAATATCTGAGGAGCTAAATATTGGTGACAATTACGAGAATGAAGAAGACAAAACGGGAACGTATTCTGTGTAGACATCAATTTTCATACAGCATGTACCTGATGACACTGTAACCAAAAACAAAGAACAGTTTTTTAAATGTCTTTACAGGTAGAGACACAAAATAGGAACACAGTTAATAAATGAAATAATGACACTACATAAGAAATGCCAGGTGAGATATGTAGTGTCACTCAAGATACGACAAAGACACTTATTAGCACTTGGTGATTATGTCGCCTCAGTAGAACTGAATAAAGCCGGATGAACGGAAATACAAACGGATATGCAGTATTGTTGTATGTAACCAGCTAAAACCGGGCTAACGTCGTGGATCGCTGGCTGTTAAACGTTGTCGCCGTCCAACCACGACCCGTGAGCCGACTTAAAAATCCAAACGTCACGAGCTTGTCGCCTAACCTTGTAGAAGCAGAAGTCTGGGCCACGTGCAATCACCACAGTAAATTGCTTATACCTAAAGAATCATTGCTCATAATGTTTACAGAATGTCTACGAAAAAGACGAATCCCTAAAACTGGAGCTGCGTCGTTATTATTTTATTTCACAGGAAAGGAGACTGTAAACATAACAGATTCCACTCTGTAATGTACCATAAATTTACTAAAATCGTTACCAATCACATACAAAAATCGAACAATGGAACTAGCAGATCTGGTTAAAAAATGGTTCAAATGGTTCTAAGCACTATAGGACTTGTCATCAGTCCCCTAGAACTTTGAACTACTTAAACCTAACTAACCCAAGGACATCACACACATCCATTCCCGAGGCAGGATTCGAACCTGCGACCGTAGCGGTCGCGCAGTTCCAAACTGTAGCGCCTAGAACCGATTGGCCACTCCGGCCGGCTAGCAGACCTGGGAAGCAGATACAGAGCAATGTGTAGTTTGCAGATCGTTTGACTATGGAGCAATAAGCAAAACTTATGACTTAGGTGGAATTTCGCTTTTGATTGTATTTCAAGACAGTCGGACATGAGAGCTCTTGAGAAACGAGACACTGAGTCCGTTTGTGATTGTATGGTGAAGAATATATATAAACGCAAAGCAAATTAAAAAGAGATGAATGGAAAGAGTAAGTAAACTGTTTATTATATCCAAAATAATAGCCATAACTGTTAAAATAGTTAAAATATTTATCCCATTGCGAGACAAGACGATCAATGCTTTCATGGTTGCCTACAGAACCATGTTTGTAACCAGGCGTGCACGTCTTCGTCCGAAGCAAACAGACGGCTACTAATAGCTTTCTTCAGCGCACCAAAAATATGGAAATCACTTGGGGAGAGGTCAGTACCACACGGAATATGAGTAAGGGCTTCCCAGCGAAACTACTGCAGCGTAGTCGAAAACAAACTTGGCAACATTTTAAGGGGTTGTTTCCACTGTGCTGCAGCAGTATCGTTGGGAAGTTCATTCACATATTCCATATAAAGGCTATCCCTTCCCAAGTGATTTCCATATATGGGGCGGACACACACGTTGACAATGCTATTTCCACTGCGCTGCAGATGTTTCTCCATATAGTACCTGTCTCTCCCCATGCGATTTTCATATTGTTCGTTCCCTGAAGAATGACATGGGTGGCCATCAGTTTGCTTCGGACCATGAGATGCACGCTTGGGTAAAATCAAGGTTCCGTAGGCGACCGCAAACATTTTTTCATGCAGGTACTGACCATCTTGTCTCACAACTGGATAGATAGATCTATTAACAGTTATAGAGGCTACTTCTGAAACAATGAACAGTTTACTTACTTTTTTCCATATGTCTCGTTTTCATATGACTGACCCCTATACTTCATTGCTACAGTTTCCGTAAGTCTTCATGAACACAGTGCAAATTCAGAATTGAGGCAAGAGATTCAATTTATCGAATTCTCAAGAGCCCAACTGGATTCTTTAAGATAGCTGAACCTGGAGAACGAATAGGAAATATATGTTAACACTACATATCTAAGCGTGATCCGCTCTACTGACGAAATTGTATTGATCCTGCCTCGTGGAGATAAACTAATGAAAAAGTGTAACTTAACTATATATTTTGGGGAAAATAATAACTACATGGTTGCCATTTGACGATGGTCGGAGTTTGTGCTCAAAAGATGAAAGAATCAAAGGAACGGAGAAATTCTGTGACACCCTGTAGAAGGCATTTACAAGACATTAAGTAGAATATGTACTTCTGACAACGAGGTTTTAATGTATGACTGGGGATGTTTCCAGTAGCAGGAGTGATAAGTAACTAGGACCTGCTTTAAATCATAAGAATTTTGTCGGTTCGTGTCTCCAAATCTGTTCAGAATCAGAAATCGATATATTTGCAGTTTTACATCACTCATTAACGTTTATACACACCCACAGGAGTATCCTATAGACATACTTGAATGTGACATGTTCTAATTTGCCTCTCCTACGCCTTACAGGAAGTGAGATTTATAATAAAAGACTACACTTCGCATGCATATCGAACCAGTAGTCAATGGGCGCTAGGAGGTGTCTTAGGGGGCAAGAGATGAGTGTGTGTATATGTGTGTGTGTGTGTGTGTGTGTGTGTGTGTGTGTGTGTGTACATGTGTGCCTGTGTGCTGAGAATTTGTGGGAGCGGAGATTAGTCTGCGGTGAACGTCCCGCAAAGAACTGTTCCTGGCAGAGCTGTATCGCTCGGTACACAATGTGTTAAGGGACTTTTCAGTTCTGCCAGAGGGTCTTAAATGAAAACACCGTTTTAATTAAAGATACAATGGCCCACTGCTATACCTTATGGAAGAAGGGAGAGCCGAGCGAATGGGGAAGAAAATAAACTATTGACAGCGCAAATAAAGACCGAGGTGGAATAAGGAGGCGGTCGGAGGAGACAGTGGAATAACGCGAACGAGAAACATGCGCCGTGAAGAGTTAAAAAGGAAAATAGCAGTGGTGCTTTTTCCGCAGTGTCGTATATCATAGCAGCCTAAGTAACAACGTTCGGTGACAATTTCCCGTCCCAAAATTTATGGCACTTCATTGTTTCCTTTATTAACTCACAATTCCGAAAAAAGCCGAGGAAGACTTTATGACTTGATTCACTGATTTAACGTAGTGATACAACATTTTTAATGTTTTTATAAACATCGGTTCATGTAACTTATTGCTCGTGTTGAAGAGTATGATACTTACACCATTAGTCCTTGTAAACATATTGCCTTTTTGTTGTTATGCCCAGCATATGGAATATGTTACAACCAGATAAATTAGTGTCCGTAAGTATCACCACTTTATTCGTGTATCAGACACTCCAAGAAAAAGAAAAAGAAATACCAACCACGAAGGAATTATCAGACTAGGTATATTTTGAGTTGTCATCTTCTGACTGTTTGAGGCAACGCGCCAGTAATTCCTCTCTTGTACCAACCTCTTCATCTCAGAGTAGCACTTGCAACCTACGTCCTCAGTTACTTGCTGGGTGTATCCCAATCTCTGATTCCCTCTACAGTTCTTACTCTCAACACCTTCCTCCAGTACCCTGGAAGTTATTATATGATGTCGTAACGGATATCCTACCATCCTGCCCCTGGTTGTCAAATTTTCCCATAATTTACTTACCTTGCCGATTGTCCAGAGAACCTTCTCTAATCTTATCTCACCGGTCCATCGAATTTTCAACGTTCTTCTGTAACACAACATCTCAAATGCTTCGGTTATCTTCTAATCTGGTTTTCCAAGAGTCTGTATTTCACTACCTTGCAAAGCTGCGCTCCAATCGTACATTCTGAGAAATTTCTTTCCTCAACTTAAGGCCTATCTTTGATTCTAGTAGACTTCTCTTGGCCAGGAATGCCCTTTTTGTCAGTGCTAGTCTGCTTCTTATGTTCTCCTTGCTCCGACCGTCACGGATTATGATGCTGCCTACGTAGCAAAATTCCGTAACTTCATTTACTTCGTGGTTACCAATCCTACTTCTCATTACTTTCATCTTTCTGCGATTCACTCTCAATACATATTCTCTACTCATTAGACTGTTCATTCTATTCAACAGATTCTGTAACTCTTCATCGCATCCACTGAAGATATCAGTGTATTATCATTGATATCCTTTCACCTTGACTTTTAATTTCACCTTTGAACTTTCCTTTTACACTCCTGGAAATGGAAAAAAGAACACATTGACACCGGTGTGTCAGACCCACCATACTTGCTCCGGACACTGCGAGAGGGCTGTACAAGCAATGATCACACGCATGGCACAGCGGACACACCAGGAAGCGCGGTCTTGGCCTTCGAATGGCGTTAGCTGCGCAGCATTTGTGCACCGCCGCCGTCAGTGTCAGCCAGTTCGCCGTGGCATACGGAGCTCCATCGCAGTCTTTAACACTGGTAGCATGCTGCGACAGCGTGGACGTGAACCGAATGTGCAGTTGACGGACTTTGAGCGAGAGCGTATAGAGGGCATGCGGGAGGCCAGGTGGACGTACCGCCGAATTGCTCAACACGTGGGGCGTGAGGTCTCCACAGTACATTGATGTTGTCGCCAGTGGTCGGCGGAAGGTGCACGTGCCCGTCGACCTGGGGCCGGACCGCAGCGACGCACGGATGCACACTAAGACCGTAGGATCCTACGCAGTGTCGTAGGAGACCGCACCGCCACTTCCCAGCAAATTAGGGACACTGTTGCTCCTGCGGTATCGGCGAGGACCATTCGCAACCGTCTCCATGAAGCTGGGCTATGGTCCCGCACACCGTTAGGCCGTCTTCCGCTCACGCCCCAACATCGTGCAGCCCGCCTCCAGTGGTGTCGCGACAGGCGTCAATGGAGGGACGAATGGAGACGTGTCGTCTTCAGCGATGAGAGTGGCTTCTGCCTTGGTGCCAATGATGGTCGTATGCGTGTTTGGCGCCGTGCAGGTGAGCGCCACAATCAGGACTGCATACGACCGAGGCACACAGGGCCAACACCCGGCATCATGGTGTGGGGAGCGATCTCCTACACTGGCCATACACCTCTGGTGATCGTCGAGGGGACACTGAATAGTGCACGGTACATCCAAACCGTCATCGAACCCATCGTTCTACCATTCCTAGACCGGCAAGGGAACTTGCTGTTCCAACAGGACAATGCACGTCCTTATGTATCCCGTGCCTCCCAACGTGCTCTAGAAGGTGTAAGTCACCTACCCTGGCCAGCATGTTTGGGACTGGATCAAACGTCGTCTCACGCGGTCTGCACGTCCAGCACGAACGCTGGTCCAACTGAGGCGCCAGGTGGAAATGGCATGGCAAGCCGTTCCACAGGACTACATCCAGCATGTCTACGATCGTCTCCATGGAGGAATGGCAGCCTGCATTGCTGCGAAAGGTGGATATACACTGTACGAGTGCCGACATTGTGCATGCTCTGTTGCCTGTGTCTATGTGCCTGTGGTTCTGTCAGTGTGATCATGTGATGTATCTGACCCCAGGAATGTGTCAATAAAGTTTCCCCTCCCTGGGACAATGAATTCACGGTGTTCTTATTTCAATTTCCAGGAGTGTATTTCCGTAGCTGCTGCCCCGATATTTAGTTCCATTTTGGTACTGTACATGTTGCATATTACCTGTCTTTTCATGTAGTTTACCCTATTTTTCTCAAAATTACGAAGATCTTTTTTATATTGTAGAATGCTTTTCCCAGGTCGACAAATCCTATGAATGTTCTTCATTTTTCTTTTGTCTTACTTCCATTACTAACAGCAACGTCAGAGTTCCCTCTATGATGCCTTTACATCTACATGTTTAACTTTCCTAAAGGCAAACTGATCATCACCTAATACATCATCAGCTTTCTTTTCCATTGTTGTGTATATTATTGTTATGAACAACTTGGATGCATGAGCTGTTACGTTGATTTTGCTGTAATTCTCTAACTTGTCAGCTCTCGTGAATAGTCATTTTGTTACCACTTCCCCCAATGATTTTAGAAATTCTTTTGAATTGTTATCTATCCCTTGTGCCTTATTCGATCTTAAGTCTTCTGAGGCTCATTTAAGTTTTGATTCTAGTACTGGATCTCATGTCTCTTCTACATCGACTTCTGTATCTTCGACTTCTATATATTCCTCTATTACGTCATCGGAAGAGAATTCCCCTCATAGTGGTCTTCAGTGTAATTTTTCCACCTTCTTCTATTACGTCATTAGAGGAGGCTTCCCCTCATAGGGGTCTTCAGAGTAATTTTTCTAACTATCCTCTCTCTCCTCTGCATTTAACACTGGCATTCCCATACCACTCTTAATGTTACCACCCTTGCTTTTAATTTCACCGTAGGTTTATTCGACTTTCCTGTATGCTGAGTCAGTCCTTCCACACAATCATTTCTTTTTCGATTTCTTCACATTGTTGATGCAGGGTTTTCCTTAGCCTCCCTGCACCTCCTGTTTATTTCATCCTTAAGTGACTTGTATTTTCGTATTCCTATGTTTCCCTGAACATTTTTGTACTTCCTTCTTTCACTGATCAACTGAAGCATTTCTTGTGTTACCCATGGTTTCTTCGCAGCTACTATTTTGTACCTATGTTTTCCTTTGCAACTTCTGTGGCTGCTCTTTTATAGATGTCAATTCCTCTTCAACCGAACTGTCTACTGAGCTACTTCTTATCGCAGTATCTATAGCCTAAGATAACTTCAACCGTATGTCTTCATTTCCTAGTACTTTCGTTATCTACTTCTCCTGACGAGGCCCTTAAACTTCAGCCTGATCCATATCACTGTTGTTATCTGAGTCTATATCTGCTCCTGCGTACGTCTTACAATCCAGTATCTGATGCGGAATCTCTGCCTGACCTTGATGTAATCTAACTGAAATCTTTCCGTGTCTTCCGATCTCTTTCAAGTGTACATACTGCTCTTGTGATTCTTGAGTAGAGTAATCGGTATTACTAGATGAAACTTACTGGAGAACTCAGTTCCTCTGCCCATGTTCTCTATAACCCTTTCTTCTATTTCTTCCCCTACGACCGCATTCCAGTTCCCCATGACTATTAGGTTCTCATCTCCCTCTGGCTCCCACGCAATCAGTTATGCGTTTTGGCACTCATTGATAGCGTTCTTAGATGTCCACTTGCGGAATATCGTGCCATATACTGTCCAGTTGGCGCGTTAGATCGCCAAAATCCCGAGGTGGTTGTAAGGCCCCGCTCTTAATGCTCCTAACGTTCTCAGCTGAGGAAAGATCTGGCGATCTTGGCGGCCAAGGTAGCACTTGGTGGGAAGGCAAGCAGTTGAAACTCTCGCCATGTGTGGGCGATAGCTGTCTTGCTGAAAAATAAATCCAGGATAGCTTCCTAAGAAAGGCAACAAAACGGAGCGTAAGGTATCGTCGACGTAGCTCTGTGCTATATAGGTACCGTGGATGGTAACCAAAGGGGACCTGATTTGAAATGAAAAGGCGTCCCAGACAATGGCAACCCAGACCCCTGGATGCCGGGCTGTATGGTGGGCGACTTTCAGGTTGGTATCCCACCGCTCCCTGGGGTATCTCTAGATACGTTTTTGCTGGTCATTGGGCCTCAGTTGGAAGCGGGACTCGTCACTGAAGACAGTTCTACTTCAGTCAATGAGATTCCAATCCTCAGAGGTATCTGAAGACGCCCCGGACGGCGGTGGGTACCCAACTGACTGTCGCCCGTCATTCGATCCGACAACCAGAAGTTTTTTCCAAAGCAGTTCCGTGTAATTCCTTCGTGGTGTGTCTTTTTTTTCTTTGAATGTATTATCTGAATCTGTTAACCTTTTGTCAAACATGCGGCTGCAGCGCTCGGAGTCCAGCCATCGCAGTGCTCAGTCATCGACATATTGTTTAAGATAAGCACTTTCTTGGGCAGAAGGTGTAAATGAAGTTCACTTGATGTAACACAAGTCACTTATACCTTCTGTAAAGAGGCTATTTATATCTGTGAATGCTTTTTTTGAGGGCAAAACACTACCCTTCCTTGTTAAACTACTCAGAGCAGGCTTATACCTTTTTGCACTAATCACGCTGTTACCATTGCCTGTAAGATAATCTTTCATTTCCTGTGTTTGGCCTTTTACCATTTTGCCTCAAGACTAATTTACTTTTTACTCTACAGAAAATAATAGAAAAACGGAGAGAGTATAATAAAGAAACACACATTGCTTTTATTGACTTTAAAAAAAGCTTTTCATTAAGTCAATAGACAGAAACTTTGGGACATAATGACGAATTGCCGATATTCAAAGCATTTAGAAGATGCGATAAAAAGTTAAAATCAAGACACAAATATCACTCTAGATCTAAATAGTAAAACAACTAATAAGATACAAACTAACCAAGGGGTTCGACAAGGCTGCTGCATCTCTTCAACTTCATTCAACAGTGGTTTTTGAGTGAAAAAAAACCTTTCTAAATACTCTTTGTAATGATGTATAACAGAAGGTTATATTATGTCTCTTTCATTAAATACACATTTTTAAAGTTGTGGTATTCTTTTTGAATCACCCTATATATTTCTTGTGCAGAAAACAGTGCAGTGTTCTGTCCATTCATTTTCAATAAGAAAAATTCAAGAATTCAAAAATCTTAGCAGTAATCCACGCACTTTCAAATCTGGACTGAAGAGATTCCTCCTTGTGTTCTTTCGAGGATTTCCTTAAAAACTGAGCTAAGTCCTGTGTTTCATCGTTGACTGCGTTTATATAAACTTACAGCGTGTCGTCTCTTAAGATTCATATACATTGTGTTTTATCTATTATCACATTTTTGTTGTGATTTCATATACTGACACGTACTATGACCAGGAGGTTTGCTCCTCGATTTGGTCCTACTGAACTGTACGTGAAACATAAAAATAAATTCAGTACGTCTTTCTAAAAAAAAATCCTGCTTAGCGAATCTAATTTCTTAATTTCAACGACTGTTTCTTTAAACCTACCTTTAACTTTATTTATTTTCTCTGATGGATACATCCGTGGCAATGTTGAAACATGTCGCCGTGATGAGCTTTGAGCTGTTACATTATTCATACACTACGAGCAAACACAACCTGTGCAGGTCACATATTTGCGAACTATAGCGTGCCTTAATAGCCTGGCGCCATGAGTGAAAGGTATCTGCGCCATTTCGTGTGACGTGTCTTGTCAGTTCAGATATCTCGACAGGTGTGAGTAAATGAAGAGGCACGCATCCAAAATTCGTTTCTACCGACATGCTCTGTGTGTAGGAAGCGTGGTTATTGCCTGGTTGAAATCGAAACATTCTTGAGGAAGATGGAGGTGTTTCAATGATTCAGCATGCTGTATGGTACACTTTCTGATGAGAAATATCGGGACACATATTAGTGGACATTACTACGAAAAGTGTCTACTTGTCGTATTTCTGACGACTTCAACGTTGGGTTGTGGAGCGAAGTAGACGTTGCAACTCATTCCACAGGTGTTCCGTGGGATCCAGGACGGGACTATGGGCAGGACAGTCCATTTCAGGAATGATACTATGAACAAACTACTGACTAAGATCCAGCTTTTGTCATGCTGATACAAACATACCTGATAAATCTCTGAAGAGTTCCTATTCTGTGCGCAGTAACAATTCTGTAAAACGTGTTGATATCCTTCCGCATTTAAATTTGATAAGTGCATTAAGGGGGCGACGCCCTTTTCACGAAAAGCATCCCTACAACGTAAGCACCTCTTCCGTAGCAGTACACGTTATGGCAGGTCCAATTTTCCAAGCCCGACCGAAACACTTCGGTCGGATTGCCACAGTGATTAGCGTGATTCATCACTGAAAATAACTCGTTTCCAGTTTACCACTGTCATGTGGCGTCGCTCTTTACGCAACCTCATCCATCGCTTAGCATTGAGGACACAAGATCGGCTGTACATGATGGGTATGGATTGAATTCCCAGCGCAGCTCCAGTATAGCTTTTTTTAAAGTCTGGCAGAATGCACGTGGGTGTTTTCGTGGAGCAGCATCACCTCATGCAGTCTTCCTAATCGTTGTTCTTCGACTGCGTCTACAAAACGTCTCAGTTGTTGACACTTCATGTCAACACTGACGGTTAAACGTAGACGAAGCAATTCGTACTACACCACACCATCGCCGTTCCACTAGATGCATAGCATTATCTTTTCTTGATGCGCGCAGGTCTTTGTACTGGAAGTTGATGCTTTGTTTCAGCTCAACAATTCCTTTCTTTTTCTCATATTAGCATAAAGACACCTTTCTCGTCACCAGCAAAAATACAAGAGCTCAATTTAGAGTGTTTCTCACAAGCAAGCTGATGACAATCAAGCAGAGATGAACATATGGATGACTGCTGGTTTTTGGGTGACTTTGGCTTAGAGCATGCAGTACCCATACAACCGATTTTGGGACCTTTCTCATTGTACGGAAAAGTCGCATGATGATAGAATGATCACAGTTCATCCCACTTGCCTGTTATCGAACGTGGAGAGTCACTAATGTCAAAACGGTTCTCCTTAAAACGAGAATATTATTTCACTGCCGTGATGTGTCGAATGGCTTTATCCCCATACACGGCGAAAATGTTTGTGGCTTCTTCCGCTGCTGTCAGCCGTTTATTGAACTCAAACAGAAGAGTATCTTGGAAATGTTCCGATTTCTCCACTTGGCACTCCATATTCTAGCATCTACAGCTACACTCACTATCTCCCAATGGCAAAATGACAATATGTAAACTCAAATAACTATAGCAAACTACAAATAAAACATGACAATCGATAAATAAACCCATACCAACCGGAATACCAACATCCAACCCAAACACGCTAGAAATGATACACCAATCTAATAGATAGACTGCTGGTAGCACCTTGCAACTCACGAGTGACTTCTTCCGATGTTTCATGCTATTTTTTACAACCAGCGTCCA
The DNA here is from genome assembly GCF_023897955.1 of Schistocerca gregaria. Classification (NCBI taxonomy): domain Eukaryota; kingdom Metazoa; phylum Arthropoda; class Insecta; order Orthoptera; family Acrididae; genus Schistocerca; species Schistocerca gregaria. The sequence goes on from NC_064931.1 coordinate 79,666,874, forward strand.
CAATACTGGACGGTCCCTATCAGTCAGTAGGTGAGGTCTCCTTGGTCATGATGTAGCTACGGGTGTTCCTTCCCATTCCCACTTCCCAATCACAACACCACATCAATCACACATCTTCAGATGGGTTGAAATCTCTCTGATGAATTTCTTACTCAGGTGACATCCACCGAAAAGTCCAAATTTGAAGTCACTGACAGAATGGTCCTAATTATTCTCGACGTACATTATCTGATTATAATTATCTGGAAACATATTAGTGGGAATTAATGAGTGATATGTCCATCTTTCTCCTTTATGACGACTTGAACTCTGTGGGGGACACTTACAATGATGTGTCTGAATGTCTGTGGAGAAATGGCAGCCCTTTCTTCTTCAAGAACTTAAACCAGAGACGGAAGTGATTTTGGACGGTGGAGTCCAGAGCGAAGTCGTCATTGTAACTCACCACAGCGGTGTTCCTTGTAGTTCAAGTCGGGACTTTGGGCAGGTTAGTCCATTTCAGAAATGACATTTGTCCGCGATATATTGGCTCACTGCTGCTGCTTCATGACAGTGCGCATAGTCATGTCGTGACAAAGAATCATCGTCTTCGATTTGTTCCTCTACTGCACGAAGAACACATTGCAGTAAAATGAGTTGACATCTCTCCGCGTTTAGATTTTGTTAGAATCGGTAGTGGGGCTCATCTTAACCACACAAAAAACATTCCCATAGTGTAACATCTCCCTCTCAATACTTCACTGTAGGCATCACACATGGAGACAGGTAACGTTCTGCAGGCATTCGCCAAACCCATATCTTTCCATCGGATCATCACAGGATACTGCGTGGTTCAACACGCCAGATCACTTGTTTCCAGTCAACCACTGTCCAGTCGCATCGCTCTTTAGAGCACTTCAGCGTCGCTTATGTTTGACTATAGAAATGTGTGGCTAATGAGAAGCTGCTCAACCATTGTTTTCCCTCATCCTTTTAAATTCCAGATGCACAGTGACTGTGCAAGCACTTTGTAGCTCGCGAGTGATTCCTTTCACTGATTGCATGCAATTTTTTACAACCACTATCCACAATGCTCGACGGTCGCTGTCTTACAGTACGTGAGGTCAGCCTGGTCTCGGCTTAGCTGATGCTGCTCCTTCGAGCTTCTTGTCCACAACTGTATCACCGACGGTCGACTAAGGCAGCCTTAGAAGGGTTTCATTATACCTGGTGGACTTGTTACGCAGGTGACGTCCTATGACTAGTCCTCATTGAAGGTAATTGAGTTCTCCTGACCGATCAATTGTGCTTTTACTGATGCTGTACTGACACCAAAATATGCTACGCCTCCTTTTACACGGGTGGACCTACCTGTCGTGAAATGTAGTGTCCGAGTACTTTTGATCAGATAGTGTACAACTGAGTAAGGTGGCGTTACTCGTTACTAGATTATTTACTACGGGACTTCATTATTCCTCTGTGAACAACTAGAATCCACGTACTCTCAACTGTGGTAATATCCAGTAATAACTTTTCCATTCGTGAATGGAAATGAGTTACGATCTCCCTCGCTCTGTCTCTGTCGGTTTCTCTTTCTCTATCCCTCCCTCCCTCCGTCTCTCTTTCTCTCTCTATCTCTCAGTCTCCGTAAAATCGTAGGTAACATTTTCTGGCTTTCATTATGGACGCAGCTGAAGATTAAGTGAAATGTGAACTTGCACATCAGTCTTATTGGTGATCTATACTGTACATGTGGGAATACCAGCCTGTTAGTGTGATAACGAACAGGTTTCGTTTTGTGTCGGAACAAATTCCGAAAGGAGTCACGAGGAAGAAGAGAGGGCGAGCTTCATATGTAGCTGGAGGCCAGAACCAAAGACAGCGTCTGAGCTATGGTCAACGCTCTGGCTGCGTCCTGTAGCCCAGACATGACAACATTCGGTGACACGCGGGTATGATTCACATACACTACTGGCCATTGAAATTGATACACCAAGAAGAAATGCAGATGAAAACGGGTATTCATTGGACAAATACGTTATACTACAACTGAAATGTGATTACATTTTCACGCAATTTTGGGTGAGAAATCAGTACCCAGAACAACCACCTCTGGCCCTAATAACGGCCTTGATACGCCTGGGCATTGAGTGAAACAGAGCTTGGATGGCGTGTACAGCTACAGTTGCCCATGCAGCTTCAACACGATACCACAGTTCATCAACAGTAGTGACTGGCGTATTGTGACGAGCCAGATCTGCTCGGCCACCATTGACCAGACGTTTTCAGTTGGTGAGATATATGGAGAATGTGACGGCCAGGGCAGCAGTCCAACATTTTATTTATCCAGGAAGGCCCGTACAGGACCTGCAACATGGTGCTGAAACGAAGGGTTTCTCAAGGATTGAATGAAGGGTAGAGCCACGGGTCGTAACACACCTAAAATGTAACGTCCACTGTTCAAAGTGCCCTCAATTTTAACAAGCGGTGAACGAGAAGTGTAACCAATGGCACCCCATACCATCACGCCGGGTGATGCGCCAGTATGGCGATGACGAGTACACGCTTCCAATGTGCGTTCACCGCGATGTCGCCAAACACGGTAGCGACCATCATGATGCTGTAAACAGAACCTGGATTCATCCGAAAAAATGACTTTTGGCCATTCGTGCACCCAGGTTCGTCGTTGACTACACCATCGCAGGCGCTCCTATCTGTGATGCAGCGTCAAAGGTAACCGCAGCAATAGTCCCCGAGCTGATAGTCCATGCTGATGCAAACGTCGTCAAACTTTTCGTGCAGATGTATGTTGTCTTGCAAACGTCCCCATCTGTTGACTCAGGGATGGAGACGTGGCTGTACGATCCGTTACAGCCTTGCGGATAAGATGCCTGTCATCTCGACTGATAGTGATACGAGGCCGTTGGGATCGAGCATGGCACTGCGTATTACCCTCCTGAACCCACCGATTCCATATTCTGCTAACAGTCATTGGATCTCGACCAACGCGAGCAGCAATGTCGCTATACGATAAACCGCAATCGCGATAGACTACAATCCGACCTTTATCAAAGTCGGAAACGTGATGGTACGCATTTCTCCTCCTTACACCTGACATCACAACAACGTTTCACCTGGCAACGCCGGTCAACTGCTAGTTGTGTATGAGAGATCGGTTGGAAACTTTCCTCATGTCAGCACGATGTAGGTGTCGCCAACGGCGCCAACCTTGTGTGTATGCTCTGAAAAGCTAATCATTTGCATATCTGTAGCACGTCATCATCGCGGTGTAGCAATTTTAATGGCCAGTAGTGTACATACCTAAGCTCGCGGGCCGTCTAGTCACATGACGCTATAGCAGCACTCGTAGTGAAGTCAAAATCATAGCGTCCGACACGTTAATGTTTATCGGATAACAACTTTTATGACTGGCGCATATCGCCTTACCCGCCACGCCAACCAATTATGCCTCAAGACACATATTTTTAGAGTATATTATTTTATATCCATCCGTAATTTTTTCCTCGAGCAAGACTGAAAGTTATCGCGGAACGAGGGCTGCCAGTTGTCCATCCGTGATCAAACTTGCTCTTTCTATTCTTCCTCAACACCACACCACTTCTGACCTCAAATTTTCATTAAGTGGACATATAAGTAACAGAAATAGCACCTGTGGTCTAGGGATAGCATCTTTAAGCCCATTTCCAAACCCACCACAACTTAAATTTTGAAGAAAAATCATCAACAATGGCGGCCGAAAACTACCGACATAAGAAATCACGCTCGCTTTGCCAGAAGCCTTGTCAAGGATTGCGGAGAGCGGACAGGGATTCAGGGCTCTTCCTACCCTTTGGATAGGAAAATGCCACTAAAAGGCGGAAGAATCGGTAGTGATCATCCTCAATGATCAACGCCACGAGGACGCAGAAGGCAATGGAAATCACTGTGCTGAAAACACATAATGTCTTTCACAGGACATGTGGCCTGTAATTGAAAAAGTGTCATGAAGATCATTTCATTGGCAAAAGATTTCAGACTAGTCCCTCAATCAGGAGACTGCCAAGGAGGAGGAGGCCATGAGAAAAAGATTACATAACGAACGAAATGGTCACGTTCTACGAATCGAGGCTTGTAATATCATAAGTTAGAACGTGGTGTGGAAACTAGAAAATCTGAAAAGAGAAATGCTAAGACCTAATCTAGATACAGTGGTGGTCAGTGAAGTGCCATGGATAGAGGACAAGGATATCTTGTTAGACTAGTCTAGGGTAATACCGACAGCAGCGGAAAATGGTATAAATGGGGGAGAATTCGCTATGAATAGGGAGATATGATGTAGTCTTAGCGGTAGGCTGGCGACGTGGGTGTCCAATCCGTCCCTTATCGTAGGGCCTTCTAGCTTAACACGGTTCTGCTCTCGGCTTCTGTTCTCGTTTCTCCCTTCGGAACTGCGTCGGTCTCTCGGTTGGAAGGAATGACATGCATTTAGGCATTCTTGTGTTGGTCTGTGGTATTCCATTTGCTCACTCGTTGCTCGTATTACTTTGGTTAATTTAATGCCAGGATTTATTCGGAGCTATGTGACATACTACTGGATTTGCTTATCATGTCAGGGTTTTCATGGAAGGTGTTGGATTTGCCTGACACCTTACATATCACCACCCTTCGAACTTAATTTTTGCACTGAATTTAGGCAATGACTGAATCGTTGTCTAAGTCAGTCAAAAATTGTTCCGGTGTCTAAATGTTGTTGCCTACTATTCAGCCACGTTATTCTGTTCTATGCTAGTTTGTATTACTAATTTATATTTTATATTCTTCCACATTATAATTAAAAATGACAAGAGAAGAATATTTTTATGCTATTATTAATTTTTAATTATTTTCTTTCTTTATTTAAGTGTGAAGTTTGTTTTTTAAGAAGTTTGTTATCGAAAGTGAGGAGTCTTTCACATCGATTTTCTTAGAAATATTGTTTTTCTAAACATAGTAATTAAGTAAAATCTATTCCTAACATATTTTCTAAATATTATGTGCAAGTAAAAATGTTTTTGTTTCTAGACACTCATTTCAACATTTTTACACTAACAAATAAGAATTATTTCCAAGAATTACTTTGACAAAGAAATATACATACAAAATTATTGAGATATTATCCTAATAAATGGTGCAAATGTTTTAAAAAAAGGAAAACATCCAACAAGATAATTTTTTATTCTTTGTTTTTATGAGGAGAGAATAAGTAAAATATGGTTATTCTTTTTATGAGGAGAAAGTAAGTGTCATATTGTTTCTTTATATACTGTCCATTTCAGAACTAATGACTTATTT